>NC_141668.1:62236831-63436831 GCF_028749965.1 Puma concolor | reverse complement strand
AGTACTTTGTTGAATAACAGTGGTAAGAGTGAACATCCTCGTCTTGTTCCTGATCTGAGAGGAATAGTTCTTAGGTTGTTACCATTGAGTATGATGTTTGCTGTGAGTTTTTCTTATATTGCCTTCATTACAAGGAGATATGTTCTGTCTAAACCTAATTTGTTGAGAGTTTTTATCATTTGGTTTGCTAATATTTTGTTGAGGACTTTTACATTTATGTTCATTAGAGTTACTGGCCTGTAGCTCTATCTTTTTTTTTTTTTTTTTTTTTGGAGTGTCTCTGATTTTGGTATAAGGGTAATGCTAGCCTCATTGAATAAATTTGGAAGCTTTATTTCCTCCTCTATTTTTTTGGAAAAGTTTGAGAAGAATAGGTGTCAACTCTTCTTTAAATGTTAAGAAGAATTCATCTGGGAACACATGTGGTCCTAGACTTTTGTTTGTGAGGATTTTTTTTATTCCTGTTTCAGTTTCATGATTAATAATCAGTTCAAATTTTCCATTTCTTCTTCCTTCAGTTTTGAAAAATTATGTTTCTAGGAATTGATCCATCTCTTCTAGTTTTCCAATTTGTTGGCAAATAATTTTTTATAATATTCTCTTATAGTCCCCTGTATTTATGTGATGATGGTAATTCTGTCATACCTAATTTTATATATTTGAGTCCTCTTTGTTTTCTCAATGAATCTGCCTAAATACTTACCAGTTTTGTTCATCTTTTCAAAAAACCAACTCCTGATACCATTAATCTTGTCTATTTTTTGTCTCTCTTTTACGTATTTCCTAATACATAAGTCTAATCTTTATTATTTCCTCCCTTTTACTACTTTTGGGCTTTGTCCTACTTTTTGTAGCTCTTTTAGGTGTAAGTTGAGGTTGTTTGAGTGTTTGTTTTGTTTTGTTTTTTTGTAGGCCCATATTGCTATATATTTGATTCTTATAACTGCTTTTGCTGTATCCAAGATTTGAGACCACTTTGTTTTCATTTCCATTTGACTACATACATATATTTTTAATTTTTCTCTTTGATTTCTTCATTGACCCATGCTCTATTTATTAGCAAGCTGTTTAACCTCCATAAGTTTATGTTCTTTACAGATTTTTTTGTAATTGATTTCTAATGTTATACTCTTGTGATTGGAAAAGATGATTGACATGATTTCAAAATTTTTTAATTCACTGAAACCTGTTTTGTGACCTAACCTATAATCTATCCTGGAGAATCTTCCATGTGCACTTGAAAAGAATGTGTATACTCATGTATTTAAATGAAATGTTTGGTGTACATTTGTTAGGTACAAGTAGTCTAATGTGTCATTAAGGTCATTGTTTCTTTGTTCATTTCCTGTCTACTTGATCTGTCCATTAATATAAATGAGGTTTTAAAGTCTCTTACTATTAATGTATTCTGTCAATTTCTCCCTTTATGTCTGTTAATAATGGCTATATCCTCTTATTTGATTTTTCCCTTTATCATTATGTCCTTCACTCTTTTAATCTCTTGCTAGAGTATTTATTTTAAAGTGTGATAAAAGTATTGCTACCCCAACTTTATTTTGCATCCATTTGCATGGTTTATTATTTTTAGGCCACTTATATTTAAAGTGATTATTGATAGGTATGTACTACTGCCACTTTGTCAATTATCTTTTGGTTGCTGTTGTGGTTCTTTTCTGGTTCCTTTTTCTTGCTGTCTTCCCTTGTGATTGATGTCTTTCTGTAGTGGTATGCTTAATTTTTCTCCACTTTATTTTTTGTGTATCTGTTACAGGTTTTAGTTGGTGGTTACCATGAGGTTCATATATAGTATCCTAAGTATATAGGATTCTATATTAAATTGATGGCCATTTAAATTTGAACACATTTTAAAAGAACTTTTTACTCTCCCCTCCTGCATGTTTTATGTGTATGCTCTAATACTTTACATCTTTTTATTCACAGTTTTCTTTTATCTTTTCTTTTCCACTTAAAGAAATATTGTTAACATTTCTTATAAAGCTGGTTAGTAGTGATTAACACCTTTAGTTTGTTTGGGAAACTCTATCTCTTCCTCAATTCTGAATTATCAATTTTCAAGTAGAGTATTCTTGGCTGTAAATTGTTTTCATTTCAGTTCTTTGAACCTATCATGCCATTCCATTCTGGCCTCCCAATGTTCCTGCTGAAAAATCAGTTGATAGCCTTAGGGAGTTTCCTTTGTATGTGTCTTTTTGCTTTTCTCTTGCTGCTTTTAAGATTTTCTAACTTTATCTTTTGACATTTTAAATATTACATTTTGTGGTATGGACTTTTTTTGGGTTAATCTTGTTTGGAACTTTCTGTGCTTCTTGAACTTAGATGTCTGTTTTCTTCCCCAATTAGGAAAGTTTTCTGTCCTCTCTCTCTCTTTTTCTGGGACTCCAAAATTAAAATGTTTGTTTACTTGAGGTTGTTGAAGAGATCCTTTGACCTATCCTCATTTTTTACTTTATTTTTTTTTTCATTGTTCAACTTGCGCACTTTCCATTACCTTGGCTTACAGATCACAGATTTGTTGTTCTACATCTGCTAATCTGTTGATTCCCTCTAGTGTATTTTTCATTTTAGTTATTGTATTCCTCAACTCTGATTGGTTCTTTTTTTACATTTTCTATCTCTTTGTTGAATTTCAACTTATATAGTCACATTCACTGGTGAATAATGATGGCTGTATTTTTTTCTTTCTTCTCCATTATACTTTGTCTTTTTTCTTTGCCCTCCATCCTACTTTGTTTTGCTTGCTTAGTACTAACCGTGGCCACCAGTACATTGCTGAATAGTACTAGCAGGTAAAGGGATTCTTGTGTTGTTCTCCATCCTGGGGGATAATATTTTTCAAAGTCCACTATTATGTCTTGTCTTGTCTTCTAGAAAGAGCATGAGAGTGAGGGAGAGGGAGAGAGAGAATCCCAAGCAGGCTCTGCACTGTAAATACAGAGCCTGATGGCATGGCTCAATCTCACAAATCATGAAAGTATGATCTGAGCAGAAATCAAGAGTCAGATGCTTAACTGGCTGAATCACCCAGGTGCATCTATGTGCAGTGTTTCCTATAGAATTTTTGCAGATTTTTTTTCAGATTAAAAGTATTCCCTGTTTACCCTAGCTTGTTAAGAATTTTTTCCATAAACTGGAGTTGAACTTTGTCAAATGATTTTCTCTTCATATTTACCATATGATTTTTCTCCTTTGTTCTGCAAGTGTATTGAACTGCATTATTTTCAGATGTTAAACCAACTTTATATTCCTGAAATAGATCTAATTTTTTGTCATGTATTAGCCTTTTCATGTATTCCCGGATTCAAATAGTTATTTCAGAGGAGGGTATCAAGAGAGAAATTGGCAAGCACTGCATTTTTTACAGCAAACTACTTCAACAGTACATATATATTTTAAAAACTTACCTTGATCCTGGAAGAAGCCTGATCCATCAACTGCTCAGCTTCTATGATAAAATGCTGTCTTAAAAGAACACAAAGGACATAACCCCAAAGTTACTCTTGGAAGCATGACAAGATGATAAAAGGAAAACTCCTATCAGTTAAAGATATATATCTTAAAAAGGTTATAATTGTTATTTTAATTCTTGGATACACATTTGCTTTCACCTCTAGTTGGTAAAACTAAGTATATGAAAATATTGAAGCACCATATAAGATTTTTGTAATATTTTTTGCAAGAAATTAGGCATATAAATTTTTTAAAGCTAAATTATAAATAGGAAGAGCTCCAAAAACAACAACAACAAAAAAACCTTATAGGAAAGGTTGTGCACACTTTTTCACTAGAAATTGTTTAAAACATTCTTGTGATTTAAAAACACAACAAACCAGAATAAATTTCAAAGGCAAATTACATACTGGAATATTTAGCATTTGTGACAGAGCAAAGGTAAATATTACTCCTAAGGGATTAACAGCTTTACAAATATATTTTATAAATTAATCATATGAGTAGAAAAATGAACAACTGAAATAAATCATTAAGACACAAAATAAGAAATTAAATAGATAATAAATGTAAGAAATATGTTTTTAGCAATCAAAGAAATATATGCCAACGAAAATAAACACCATTTTCAGCTATCAGACTGAAAAAATAATGTATCTCACTATTGATCAGTAGATAACAGAAATGAACATGTTCAAATACTTGAAATTCTTCTGATAGAGATATAAACTTAACATGATCTGGCCGGTTGTGGACATTTGAATGAAAAGCCTTAAAACTTTTATGCATTTACTTCTACCCACTAATTTTGCTTAAAGAAAATGATTAAGAAAAAAAAAATCTTGATTGAAACTTAGAAAGGATGGTATGAAACCATTAACAATAACACAGCAGAAACCTATAATTTCATTTATATATGGGACTGAACTAAATGTCTAAACAAACATAAAACAGAATCAGACATGTAAATGTAGAGAACAAATTGATGGTTGCCAGAATGGATGGGAGAGGGGGAATGGGCAATATGGGTAAGAGCTTTGAGAGATATAGCTCCCAGTTATGGAATGACTAAGTAATGGGCATAACAGGTAGAGCCCAGGGAATATACTCAACACTATCATAATAGCATTGTGTGGTAACAGATGATACTATACTTATGGTGAGGGTAACATAAAGACTAGAGTTGTGGGATCACAATATTGTACACCTGAAATTAATGTAACATTGTGTATCAACTATACTTAAAAAAATAAGTAGTCATGACAAATATTTAAAAAAATCATAGTAAAGTGAAAAAATACAGGGACACCTGAGTGACTCAGTTAAGCATTTGACTCTGGATTTTGGCCCAGGTCATGATCTAATGCTTGGTGAGTTCTAGCCTCATGGAGGGCCCTGTGCTGACAGCATAGAGCCTCACTGGGATACATTCTCTCTCTCTCTCCCTCTCTCTCTCTCTCTCTCAAAATAATAAACTTTTTCAAAAAATAAAAAGCTATATTACTGCATTAAAATAAGGTACTATTTTAGTTTTCTATTGCTGTGTAAGAAATACCTCAAATTTAACACCTTAAAAAACATTGATTTATTAGCTCACATTTCTGTATATCACGAGTCTGGCAATGGCATGACCTGATTCTCTACTCAAGGTCATCACAAGTTGGCTATCAAACTATTTGCTGCAGGCTCTAGGGGTCCACTTCCACGCTCATTTTTGTTGATAGCAGAATTCATTTCTCTCAAACTGAGTCCCCTGTTGCCTATTGTCTGTCAGCTAAAGAGTGGGAAATGCTCTCAGCTCTTAGCATCCCCTCCATCTTCTAGCAGGTAATAATATATCAAATCCTTCCTATGCTTTGAATTTTTGATTTCTCCCATTTCTGACTTCTAGATTCTGATTTAAAGGGCTCAAAGATCAGCTGATTTGAGACCCTAATACTTCTGCAAAATTCCTTCACAGTACTAGGTAGATTAGCATTTGATTGAAAAACTGAGAGGTATGGGTACCGGTGACAGAAATCTTGAAGGCTGTTTTAGAAATCAGTCTATCACAAATCGAAAATAGAATGTATTTTTACCCCCATTTATGTATAAGTGAAGGAATACTTAAAAATTTTCACATATATGCATACTTTCTGTAAGGAGAGATTCAACACTGTTAACGGTTTATACATGTAAAATAATTTTAGGTGTGATTTTAATGTTCACCTTCTAATTATGAGTTTATGAATTTTTATATAATGAACATTACTACAATTATTACAAAGTGAACATACTTTGGAAGCCTTTCTAGAGGTTCATGTTTCCAGATATAAGAATCTCTTTTTAACAGATGTACCTATCAAATGATGTTACCAATATTATACTTTCAAACCAGAGACCATGTTGACAGTATCAGAACAACCTTATATAGAGGCACAAAAATACACTTAAAATTTTTGCAGTTTCTTTGAGCAGTTAAAATCCCATTTTGATTTATGCTCAATTGAGAATTAAAAGTTCAGATATTGATTTGCATAGGAAATTAGCAATTAAGTACCCATATAATTAACTTGCACCTGCCAATTGATGCAACAATTAAGTTTGCAGGTACCTTAAAAGAAACTTCTTGAAAATAATATGTTGTAGATGTTTGAAAGTACATATTTCTACACAGAGATACATGTGCCCATGAGAATGTTACCAACTACAGGGAGTATAACTGACAAAGGGCCCAGTCGCCATGTTTTGAAATGAATCAACAGGTTGGCACAGAGAGAACACTTTACATAGACTGCTTGCTTCCAGTGACTGAATGTAGTTGGGATACTAAGGCAGATCTGTGCTTGGGAGAGTCAACATTTCCACTGCTGGGTTTGGCTCATGGACTATATATGCAGAGGCCTTACTACATGTATGGGTAGAAATATGTCCCACCCCCCCCCCCCGGGAGAAACGTGTTGAAATCCTAACCCCTAATGTCTGTGAATATGATTTTCTTAGAAATAGGTCTTTGCAGTTGTACTCAATTTAAAATGCGGTCACACTGGATTAGAGTGAGCCCTAATGTAATGACTGGTGTCCTTTAAGAATAGAGGCATTTTCAGACACAAAGGAAAGATGAACATGTGAAGACAGAGATACAAAATAAAGTGGTACAGCTACCAACCAAAGAATGCTAAGGATTGCCATCAACCACCAGAAGCTAGGAAGAGGCAAGGAACTATCCTCCCTAGAGCCTTCAGAGAAACCATGTCCCTGCCAAAGCCTTCGTTTCAGACTTTAAGCCTCTAGAACTGTGAGGAAATACATTTCAGTTTAAGTGTGTTCTCACACCCAGTTTGTGATAATTTATTATGGTAGCTCTAGGAAACTAGTATAGCACCTAACCTTCCTTCCTTTTCTCCGTGATTCAGACTCAAATCTATATAGTGGTTTGACAACATTCTCAGCCTTACTCACCCCCTGCTCCATTACCTCTCACATAGGTATTTCCCCTAATAACATCCTTATGTGATTAATTTCATTAGGACAACTGTTTTTAGAGATTCTAGATGAACACAGTGCCCTACACAGAAAATGAAGCAAACCATATTCGATTTCATGTTAAATAACATTTAATAACATAAATGCGGAATTACTGATTTGAACGTGTATTTACATTTCCCTGATTGTTACTGAGGTTGAATAGATCTACCTGTGTTGGTGGGCCATGAGGATGTGTATTAGCAATACACAGATTCCATGGCTATATCACAGGAGCTTGAGTCATGGTGGAAACAACCTGGATCGAGGAGTGGAGACACATGCACTCATGGAAACCACTGCAAGAAACAGATAAAAAAGGAAAGATACCTTGGATTCTTCTTTCTGTGCATCCTCAGTTTCTTGTTTAACCAGTGTACCCATAGCCTGACATAAGGGAGCATGGGAAGCATAATTGGCAGAAGAAAGGCAAGGAATGGATCTGGTGCAAAAAAAGTAACCAGCAACTAGATTTTGCCCATTTTCTTTATGGTTTACTGGTCGTATTTCTCTAATAATTTGCATGAAATTTTTACATGTTCTCAAAAGGTAGTTATAAAGTTGGAGTTGTCCTTGTCTCTAATTACTGTTTCTCTGTTTTACTGATATATAATTGACATATGTCACTATATAAATACAAGATAAACAGCATAATGACTTAAATATATTTTGAAATGATTACCACAAAAAGTTAACATCCATCAGCTTATGCTCTTAAAAAAAAAAAGAAGAAAAATGTGTTTTTTCTTGTAGAGAACCTTGAAGATCTTCTGTCTTAGCAACTTTTAAATATAGCATACAATTTTGTGTTACATTTGTCATGTACCTTACGTCTCTAATTCTAAATAAATAATAAATGAAAGTTTATACCTTTTGAACACCTCTTCCAACTCCCCCACTCCTGCCTCTGGTAGCCACAAAAGTGATTCTTTCCGTGAGTTTGGCTTATTTTATTTTTGGAATTTCTTAGAGTCCACATAAAAGTGAGACCATACATAGAGTTGTCTTTCTCTGTCGAACTTACTTCGTTTAGCATAATGCCCTCAAGGTCCGTTTTGTTGCAAATAATGGGTTTCCTTTATGGCTGAATGGCATTTCGTTGTATATATGTTCTATAACTTTTTTAACCATGTGTCTATTGAAGGACTCTTAAAATTTCTCCATGTTGTGGCTTTGTAAAGAATGGTGCAGTGAGCATGGAGGTGCAGGTATTTTTTTTTTTTTTTGATGTAGTGGGTTTTTTCGTTGAATATAATACCCAAAAGTGAAATCACTGGATCATACGGCAATTTTATTTTTGGTGTTTTGAGGAAACACCATACATTTTTTTGCTTGTTTGTTTGTTTTTTATAGCAGTTGGGCTAATTTACAATTCCAGCAGTGCAAGAGGATTCCCTTTTCTTACCATCCTCTTTAGCATTTGTTATCTCTTGCTTTTCTGATGATAGCCATTCTGGGAGGCAAAGGGTGATATCTCGTTGTTTTGATGTGCATTCCCCTAATAATTAGCGAGGTTGAGCACATTTTCAAGTACCTGTTGGTCATTTGGATATCTTCTTTAGAGAAAAATGTCTACTGAGGTTTTTTGCCAATTTTTCAATTGGATTGTTTTTGTTTGGTGGTTTGGTTTCTTTTTTCTTTCTGTCTTTTTTCTTTTTGTTATTTATTTTTTGCCATTGAGTTGCAGCAATTCTCTACATATTTTAGATATTAACCCCTTAACTGATACACGATTTGAAAATATTTTTCTTCTTCTGTAGATTGTCCCTTGATTTTGTTGGTTTCTTTTGCTGTGCAGAAGATTTTCCAACGAATAGAGTCCCACTTACTTATTTTTCATTCTGTTGCTTGTGCAGTATTATATCCAAAAATAAAATTGCCAAGATCTATGTCACAAAGATTTTTTTTCTGTTTTCTTCTAAGAGTTGTGTAGTTTCCAATATTACATTTAAGTCTTCAATCCATTTTGAATTAGTTTTTGTGAGTGATGTGAGATAAACTGGTTTCATTCTTTCATATATGAATATTCAATTTTCATAGCACCATTTATTGAAATGACACACTTTCCTCCATTGAGTTTTTGTGACTTTCTTTCAAATATTAGTTGATATATATTCACAGGTTTATTTCTGGGTCTCAATTCTGTTTCATTGGACTATGTTTCGCTTGTTATGTCTGTTCGATACTATTTGATTACTATAGCTTTATAATATAGCTTCAGGGCGCCTGGGTGGCGCAGTCGGTTAAGCGTCCGACTTCAGCCAGGTCACGATCTCGCGGTCCGTGAGTTCGAGCCCCGCGTCAGGCTCTGGGCTGATGGCTCGGAGCCTGGAGCCTGTTTCCGACTCTGTGTCTCCCTCTCTCTCTGCCCCTCCCCCATTCATGCTCTGTCTCTCTCTGTCCCAAAAATAAAAATAAACGCTGAAAAAAAAAAAAATTATAATATAGCTTCAAATCAGGACGTGTGATTCCTCCAGCTTTGCTTTTTTCTCAGGATTGCTTTGATTATTCAGGGTCTTTTGTAGGTTCATATAAATTATAGGATTTTTCCTCGTGTCCAGTTTTTATTTATTTATTTCCAGTATACTTAACATATAGTGTCATATTACTTTCAAGTGTACAATATACTGATTCAACAATTCTATACAGTATTCACTGTTCATCATGGTGCTAATCATAAGAAGTATATTTTTTAATCCACTCTACATATTTTAACCACCCCCCTACCCCCATCTGCCCTCTGGTAACCATCAGTTTGTTCTGTTTATTTAAGAGGGGTTTTTTTGTGTGTGTTTTCTTTTTGTTGTTGTTCATTTGGTTCTTTTTAAAAATGTTTATTTATTTTCAAGAGAGTGTGAGTCAGGGAGGGGCAGAGAGAGAGGGAAACACAGAATCTGAAGCAAGCTCCAGGCTCTGAGCTGTCAGCACAGAGCCTGATGTGAGGATCAGACTCATGAAGCGAGAGATGATGACCTGAGCCAAAGTTGGACACTTAACTGACTGGGCCACCCAGGCGCTCCATTTTATTTCTTAAATTCCACATATTTCTAAGATCATATGGTATTTGTCTTTCTCTGACTTACTTCCTTATTTCACTTAGCATATACCCTCTAGGTCTATCCATGTTGTTTGAAATGGCAAGATTTTATTCCTTTTTGAGACTAATACTCCATTGTGTGTGTGTATGTATGTATGTGTACATGTATTTTTTAATGTGTATTTATTTTTGAGAGAGCATGAATGGGGGAGGGAGGAGAGAGGAGATAGAAGGGATACAAAGTGGGCTCCATGCTGATAGGAGAAAGCCCCACATGGGGCTTGAACTCACTAACCACAAGATCATGACCTGAGCTAAAGTCAGATGTTTGACCAATTGAGCCACCCAGATGGTGGACAGATTGACAGACAGATGGTGGGGTGGTTCTATATTTTGCCAATTGTAAATGCTGCAATAAACATAGAGATGTGTGTATATTTTTAAATTAGTTTTCCAATTTGAGAAGTAAATACCTGTACTGTAATTACTGAAGAGTATGGCAATTCTATTTTTAATTTTTTGAGGAATCCCCATACTGTTTCCCACAGTGGCTGCACCAGTTTTCATTCTCCAACAGTGCACAAAGATTCCTTTTACTCTACTTCTTCTTGTAGTTAGGATTTTAGCCGTTCTGACCAAGTGTGAAATGATACTTCATTGTGATTTTGATTTATATTTCCCTGATGATGACTGATGTTGAATATCTTGTCATGTGTCTGTTGGCCATCTGGATGTCTTCTCTGGAGAATGTCTGTTCATGTACTCTGCCCATTTTTTAATTGGATTGTTTGTTTTTTGGGTGTTGTAGAAGTTCTTCATATATTTTGAATATTCTCTTTATTGGATATTTCATTTCCAAGTATCTTCTCCCATTCAATACATTGTCTTTTTGTTGTGTTTATTGTTTCTTTTGTTGTGCAGAGGCTGTTTATTTTTTTAATTTTTTATTGTTTAAAATTTACATCCAAATTAGTTAGCATATAGTGAAACAATGATTTCAGCAGTAGATTGCTTAATGCCCCTTACTCTTTTAGCCCACACCCTTCACAACCCATCCAGTAACCCTCTCTATGTTCTCCATATTCAAGAGTGTCTTCTGTTTTGTCCCCCTCCCTGTTTTTATATTATTTTTGTTTCCCTTCCCTTATGGTCATCTGTTTTGTCTCTTAAAGTACTCATATGAGTGAAATCGTATGATATTTGTCTTTCTCTAATTTCACTTAGCATAATACCCTCCAGTTCCATCCACATAGTTGCAAATGGCAAGATTTCATTCTTTTTGCTTGCCCAGTAATACTCCATTGTATATATACACCACATTTTCTTTATCCATTCATCCATGGATGGATACTTGGGCTCTTTCCATACTTTGGCTATTGTCGATAGTGCTGCTATAAACCTGGGGGTGCATGCACCCCTGTATCCCTTGGATAAATACCTAGTAGCGCAATTGCTAGGTCATAGGGTAGTTCTATTTTTAGTTTTTTTGAAGAACCTCCATACTATTTTCCAGAGTGGCTGCACCAGCTTGCATTGCCACCAGCAATGCAAAAGAGATCATCTTTCTCAGCAGCCTTGCCAACATCTGTTGTTGCATGTCGCTGTCCAGTTTTCCCAGCACTACTTGGTGAAGAGACTATTCCATTGGATATTCTTTCCTGCTTTGTCAAAGATTAGTTGGTCATAAGTTTGTGGGTCCAGTTCTGGGTTCTCTATTCTGTTCCATTGATCTGAGTGTCTGTTTTTGTGCAGTACCACACCATCTTGATGATTACAGCTTTGTAGTATAGCTTGAAGTCTGGGATTGTGATAAGGCTGTTTATTTTGACACAGTCCCAGTACTTTCGCTCTTGTTTCTCTGCCTAAGGGATACATTATCTAGACAAAGGCTGCTATCTCTTGGTCTCAGAAATGACTACCTGTCCTCTCTCCTAGGATTTTTATGGTTTCAGATCTCACATTTAGGTATTTAATCAATTTTGAATTTATTTTTGTGTATGGTGATAGAAAGTGGTCTAGTTTCATTCCTTTGCATCTAGCTGTCCAGTTTTCCCAGCATCACTTGCAGAAGAGAGCATCTTTTTCCCTTTGCATAGTCTTGCCTCTTTGTAAAAGATTAATTGGCCATACAATTATGGTTTTATTTCTGTGCTATTATATTTCATTGATCTAGGTGTCCATTTTTGTTTCAGTATCATGCTATTTTGATAACTACAGTTTGTTAATATATTTTATTATCTAGGATTGTGAAACCTTCAGTTTTGTTGTTCTTTTTCAAGATTGCTTTGGTTATTCAACATACGTTGTGGTCCCATAGAAATTTTAGGATTGTTTGTTCTACTTCCATGAAAAATATTGTTAATATTTTGATAGGGATTGCAAAATCTGTGGATTGCTTTGGGTGGTATGGACATTTTAATAATATTTGTTCTTCTAATACAAGAGTATAGAACAGCTTTCCCTTTGTGTCATGTTCAATCTGTTTTATCAGTGTTTTATAGTTTCAAAGTACAGGTCTTTTGCCAAGTTTATTCCTAGGTTTTTTGGTGCAATTTGAAGTGGTGTATTTCAATAAAAGATATATACCTCTTTTATTATTTTTGGTGCAATTTTCTTTATTTGTCTTTCTCCTACTTCATTATTAGTGTATAGAAAGGCAATTGGTTTATGTATGTTGATTTTATATCCTCTGACCTTACTAAATTAATTTATCAATTCTAGTGACTTTCTGGAAGAATGTGTAGGATTTTTTATGTATAGTTTTATGTTATCTGCAAATACTGAAAGTTTTACTTCTTCCTTACCAATTTGGATCCATTTTATTTCTTTTTGTTTTCTGATTGCTGTGGCTAGGACTTGTAATACTATGTTCAATAAAAGTGGTGAAAATCGACATCCTTGTCTTGTTTCTGACCTTAGGGGAAAAGCTCTTTATTTTTCCCCAGTGGGTATGATGTTAGCTGTGGGTTTTTCGTATAAGGTCTTTATTGTGTTGATGTATGTTCCCTCTAAACCTACTTGGTTTAGGGGTTTTATCATGAGTGGATATTTTATTTTGTCAGATGTTTTTCTGCATCTATTAAAATGATTTTTTGAATTTTATCTTCTCTCATTAATGTATCAAACTGATGTAGTAGAATTATTGGATCATGTGGTATCCTATTTTAATTTTTTGAGGAACTTCCTTATTATTTTCTACAGTGACTATAACAATTTATATTGCCACCAACAGTGCAAGAGAGTTCATTTTTCTCCATATCATCACCAGTATTTGTTGTTTCTTGTCTTGTTGATGCTAGCTATTTTGACTGGTGTAAGATTATATCTATTTGTGGTTTTGATTTGCATTTCCCTGACAGCTAGTGATGTTGAGCATGTTTTCACGTGTCTTTTGGCTGTCTGTATGTCTACTTTGGAACTATGTCTATTCAGATCATCTGACCATTTTTTTTTTTTTAAATTTTTTTTTTTCAACGTTTATTTATTTTTGGGATAGAGAGAGACAGAGCATGAACGGGGGAGGGGCAGAGAGAGAGGGAGACACAGAATCGGAAACAGGCTCCAGGCTCTGAGCCATCAGCCCAGAGCCTGACGTGGGGCTCGAACTCACGGACCGCGAGATCGTGACCTGGCTGAAGTCGGACGCTTAACCGACTGCGCCACCCAGGCGCCCCATCTGACCATTTTTAATCAGATTATTTGTGGGTTTTTTGGTGTTAACTTGTACATGTTCTTTATATACTTCAGACGTTAACCTCTTATTGAATATATCATTTGCAAATACCTTCTCCCATTCACTAGGAGGCCTTTTCATTTTGTTGATGTTTTCCTTTCCTGTGCAATTTTAATGATATTTTTAATTAGTTTCTACTTAAGGAGAGTAAATTTCCCACTTGTATGTTGTATATCATAAGCACAGAAGTCCATAACTTAAGGGTTTGCCCTTGGTGTAATGCATTCTGTGATTTTGGACAAATGAATAATGACATCTTTATACCATTATATTATCATACAGAAGATTTTCAGTGCCTTAAAATTCCTCTGTGCTCTACCTATTCAGTACCAGGCAACTACTCATCTTTTTCTTCTCTCCAAAGTTTAGCTTTCCCCAGAATGTCCTATCTTTGGAATCATACAGTGTGTAGTCTTTTCAGATTGCATTTTGTCACTTAGTAATATGCACTTAAAGATCATGTATTTTCATGCTTTTTGGGTGAGCCCTCTTTGGCAATGAGTAACATGAAATTGTCTGAATGTACTACAGTTTATATTTCCATTCACTTACCAAAGGACATCTTGGTTGCTTCCAGGTTTTGGTAATTAAAAAAAAGCTATAAACATCCATGTGCATTGTTGGTATGGGCATGTTTTTAATTCTTTACTGTCTATACCAAGAAGTGTAATTGCTAGATGATATTGCCATAGTATGTTTAGTTGTGTAAGAAACTACCAAACTGTCTTTCAAATTACCTATATACTTTTGTATTCCCACTAGCAATGAATGATATTTCTTGTTGCTCCACATTCCTGTCACCATTTAGTGTTGTCAGCAATCTGGAATTTGGCCATTGTAATAGTTGTTTGGACATACCTCTTTGTGGTTAGAATTTGCATTTCCTTAATGATATAGGATATGGAGTATCTTTTCAAATGCTTGTCATCTGTCTATCTTTGGTGAGGTGTCTGTTAAGATCTTTGCTTATATTTAACTTGGGTTGTTTTCTTATCATTGAATTTGAAGGGTCATTTAGGTATTTTGGACAACATTCCTTTATCAGAGATGTCTCCTGCAAATATCTTCTCCCAGTCTGTCAATTGTATTCTCTTTTGTCTGACAATGTCCTTTACAGAGAAAAAAAATTTAATTTTAAGTAATTTGAGCTTTTCAATTTTTTATTTCATGGATCATGCCCTTGGTATTATATCTTAAAAAGAAAAACACCAAAAAAACCCAAAGTTGTCTAGACTTTCTTCTGTGTTAACTTCCAGGGGTTTTATATTCTCATATCTTATATATAGTTCTATGATTCATTTTGAGTTAATTTTGGGAAGAGTGTGAAGTTCATAGATCATTTCTTTTGAATGTGGATGTCTAGTTGTTCAAGCACCATTTGTGGAAAAGGCTGTTTTTGTGCCATTTTATTATTTTTGTTCCTTTATCAAAGATCTGATGACTATATTTATATAGGTCTACATCTGGGCTATTGTTCATTTGCTCTGTTTGTCCAATCTTTCACCAATACCATAATATCTTGATTACTGTTGCTTTATAGGAAGACAAAGTTGAATAGTGTCAGTCGTCCAACTTTGTTTTTCTCTTTCCATTTGGGATGTCAATTCTGAGTCCCTTGCATTTCCCTCTAAACTTTAGAATCAGAGGATCAATATCCACTAGCTTTTTGATTTGGATTGCATTAATTTTATAGATCACATTGAGAGGTACTGAAATCTTGATCATATTGAGGCTTCCTACTCATGAATATGGAATATCTATTTACATAGTTTTGCTTTGATTTCTTTGATCAGAATCTTGTAGTTTTCTTCATATAAATTTTGTACATGTTTTGTTATATTTATACCCAAGTATTTCATTATGGAGGTTCAAATTAAAATGATACTGTGTTTTTAATTTGAAATTCTCCTTGTCCATTACTTGTATAAATGAAGGTGATTGACTTTTGTACATTAACCTTCTCTCATACAATCTTGCTATAATTAATTATTAGTACCAGGACTTTTTTTTTTCCCCTCTGTTTGATTCTTTCTGGTGTTCTATATAAATATATCATTGGCAAAAAAAAAAGATTTCTCACCATTATATATTATGTTAGCTGTAAGTTTTTTATAGATAGGTTTTCAAGTTGAAGAATTCCCCTCTCTTCCTACCTTACTAAGAGCTTTTATTTTATCATAAAGGATATTGAATTTTGTCAATATCCATTATGCCTCTGTAGACATGGCCATGCGATTTTTCCTTTCTGTCTGTCAATGGGGTGGATTACAGTACTTGGTTTTTGAATGTTGAACCAGCCTTGCATGCCTGAGATAAATTCTACTTTGTCATGGTATATAATTATTTTTGTACATTGTTGGGTTTGATTAGCTCCTACTTAGTTGAGAATTTTTCCATCATTTCCCCTATCTGGGCCTGGTGCTTGCTATTTTGGAAACTTATTATTAATTCAGTATCTTTAATAAATAAAGGCTATTCAGATTGTCTATCCTTGGGTATTTTAGCAAATTGTGTCATTCAAAGAACTGGTCCATTTCTATCAAATTTGTGGGCAAAGGGTTCATAATATAGTATGCCTTTTTTATCTTTTTTAGTGTCTTTGAGATGCATGTTGCTTTCTTCTCTTTCATTTTTGATGTTACTAATTTGAGTTTCCTTTTTTTTTCATATTTAGCTTGACTAGAGGTTCATAAATTTTATTGACCTTTTCAAAGAACTAGCTTTTGATTTTATTAACATTTTCCATTGATTTCCTGATTTTAATTTCATTGATTTATGCTCTACATTTAATTATCATTTCCTTCTTACTTTAGATTTTTTTTCTGGTTGCCAAGGTTGGAAATTTACATTGATTTTAAGTTTCCTCATTTTTAATATGTGCATTCAATGCTATAAATTCCCCTCTAAGCACTGCTTTCACATTATCCCACAAACTTCAATGTTACATTCTCATTTAGTTTAAAATAATTTTAAGTTTTTTCTTGAGATTTTTGACCCATTAGCTATTTAGAAGTGTTTTGGTTAATCTCCATATATTTTAGGATTTCCCAGCAATAGTTCCATCATTGACTTTTTAGTTTAATTCCACTCTGGTCTGAGAACAAATATTGTATGATTTCTATTGTTTTTAATTGTTAAGGTGTGTTTAGGAACCAGAATGTTGTCTGTCTTGGAGAATATTCTATGTGAGCTTAAGAAGAAGGTTTACTCCTCTGTTGTCAGATATCGTAGTGTATAGATACCAATTTTATTCAGAAAATCAATGATGGTGTTGAATCTAACTTTGTCTTCACTGATTTTCTGCCTGCTGGAATTGTCCATTTAGGACAAGGGGGTATTGAAGTCCCCAACTATGACAGTGGGAATACCTATTTTTTTTCTTGCACTTCTATCAGGTTCTGCCTGATATTTTGATGCTCTTTTGTTAGGTGCATACATGTTAAGAATTACTATGTCTTCTTGGAGAATGGACATTTTATCATTATGTAATGCACTATTTATCCCTAATAACTTTTCTTGCTGAAGTCAGCTATGTCTGCAGTTAATAGAGATATTTCTGATTTCTTTGGATTAGTGTCAGGATGCTATATTACTTATTTTTTTTAGATGCAGAAAATATTTACTAAATGACTTCTTTTTAGGTGGCACAGGATACATGATTATGACTATGAGTGGCAAAATTCTTGTTTTCATGAAGCTAAGACATTTTTGGAAAAGACAGGTAAAATCAAATAGGAAAAGGAAGGACACAGCAGGAGAAAGCCATGACTTCAGAACTTGTGTTGGCTTTTGAAGAAGCAGAATTTAAAATTCAGGAAGAATCCAGGCTAATAGAGATCTAAACCCATTTACATTTTGTTATGTTCTGTGAATGAACACCAAAGAGGAGATTTGAGATCCTAGTGATATTTTAACTTCATATGGAAATTGGATTAGATCCCAGGATGAGAGTACAAGAATTGGTGTGAACAAAATTCATATGGGTTAGTGATATTAATAAAACTAACATCTATGTAAGACACCATTGCTCAGAAAAATTAACACAAAGTACAGTTTTTACACAGTTAATATTTATCCAAATATTAAAAAGTGCTGATGCACATTTTTGTGAATTGCTTGTTTTCATTTCTGCTCATTTGCCTTCTCTCTCAGTGATATGGTCCTTTGGACTTTCCTTCCTTCCTTCCTTCCTTCCTTCCTTCCTTCCTTCCTTCCTTCCTTCCTTCTTTTTTCTTTCTTTCTTTCAATGAAAGTAACATTTTTTTTTTATTCCAGGACTCAAGGCTTTTAATATGGTGTTCCCTCAAAGACAGGAGGAAGATGGTGGGAGGGCCATGGAAAGAAGCTGGGGTCTGGCATTAGGCCTGTCCACTAGGGTAGGGGGCACAGAGAGAATGGTAGCTTTGGGGTCTGTATAGACACATCCTCCAGCTCCGCATCTGGTTTAGCCAGGATGGATAAGTGACCAGAAAGCACACTAATTTCTGAGCCCAAATCCAGCCTCAGGGATATCCGTCCATTCCATAAATTTCTCTTGAGCAGCTTACTCTATGCCAAGGACAGAGCTAGACCTTGGGGACCTCTTCTCCTTCATTTAGCAAACACCTAGCATTTATTCTGCATGAGCACAGGGCAAATGCAGGCCATACTCTTGGGGCATTTCTCTTCCTGTCTTGCCTTGTGGTGACCCATTTACCTAGCTTTGTCCCTCCCTGGTCCCTCAGCACTTAGGGTTAAGGACCTTGTCTGAGAGATTCTGGAACCTGAGAGCTTGGCATACAAGAATTGAAGAAAAGAGAACTGACTTAAAGTAAAATGGACCCAAACTTGACTTCAAGAGGCCACACTCAAGGCATTGAGAGTCTGACCATTAACATATAGTATGACAAGTCTGTCCAGAGGACAAAACGAGCTCACATGTGGAGAGAGTGCTTATCTCACAGTAGGTATTGAATTAATATTTTTAAGTCCACACTCTTGGAAAACTCAACCTTATCTCTCAGGATCCTGGCCCAGTGCTCTCTGCTTTGGGGAACATTCCCTTTATCTCCTGTTGTAGTAGACACTGCTGTTGCTTCACTCAAATCTCCATCAACAAGGTGGCATACCACCTCCCGGCTTCTGTGAGTGGTGGCTGCTAACAGCTCCCAGCTGCACCTTTCCAATGAGAATGGCTTTCAGCTAACAGGAGCCACCCCAGGGAATTTCTGGGACATTACACTCTTCCTATGGGATGGTGGAACAACCCTTCCAATATTGCTTATGCTCCAGAGCAATCAGGCTGTGAGACTGTGGCTAGACTTTTACTGAAACCACATCCTTGAATGACTTCTTTTCTTTTCTTTTCTCTCTTGTTCTCAGTGCTTTTCTTAGGGCATGGGGATAGGACCTGTGGCAAGAAAGAGCTGCACTGGGGTTTTAAAGAGAAACTAATTATATACTTTTTAGTTAGTGGCAGTTAGGGATAGTCTAAGTCTCCAAGGATTTGTGCAGGTTAAAAGTAAGGTCTTCAGGACCTTGGAGAGCTAGCTATTGTCAAGATAAGGTTATCCCTTATTATCTAGTAAAATATCAGTCATTAAACCCTTTAGGAATGTCATGTCCTATATATCTCAGTTATACATCAGTGGGCCACATGTTGTAAGATCACTAATTTTTGGTTACATTCCTCTTCCTTCATTCTCTTTTATTTAAATAAATGTTAGTTAACATATAGCATAATAATGATTTTAGGAATAGAATTCACTGGTTCATTACTTACATGTAACACCAAGTGCTCATCCAAACAAGTGCTCAACTTAATGCCCCTCACCCATTTATCCCATCTGCCCACCTAACACCCTGCCAGCAACCCTTACTCTGTTCTTTGTATTTAAGAGTGTCTTACAGTTTGTCTCCCTTTCTGTTTTTATCTTATTTTTGCTTCCCTTCCCTTATGTTCATCTGTTCTTTTCTAAAATTCCACATATGTGTGAAATCACAGAACATTTGTCCTTCTCTTATTTCACTTCCTATAATACACTCTAGTTCCATCCACATTGTTGCAAATGGAAAGATTTCATTCTTTTTGATCTCCAAGTAATATTCCATTTTATATACACACCATATCTTCTTTATCCATTTATCAGTCAACGGACATTTGTGTTCTTGCCACAATTTGCCCATTGTTGATAGTGCTGCTATAACTATTGGGTTGCATGTGCTCATTCAAATCATCATTTTTGCATCCTTTAGAATAGTACCTAGTTATGCAGTTGCTGCGTTGTCTGGTAGCTCTACTTTTAATTTTATGAGGAAACTCCATACGGTTTTCCAGAGTGACTGCACCAGTTTGCATTCCCACCAGCAGTGCAAAAGGGTTCCCCTTTCCCAACATCCTCACCGACATCTATTGTTGCCTGGGTTGTTAATTTTAGCCATTCTGACAGGTGTGAGGTGCTATCTCATGGTGGTTTTGATTTGCATTTCCCTGATGATGAGTGATGTTAGGTATCTTTTCATGTGTCCTTTTAGCCATCTGGATGTCTTGTTTGGAGAAGTGTCTATTCATGTCTTTTGCCCATTTCTTCACTGGATTATTTGTTTTTGGGGTGTTGAGTTTGATAAGTTCATCATAGATTTTAGATACTAACCCTTTATCCATTATGCCGCTTGCAAATATCTTCACTCATTCCATCAGTTACCTTTTAGTTTTGCTGATTGTTTCCTTCGCTGTGCAGAAGCTTTTTATTTTGATGAGGTCCCAATAGCTTGTTTTTACTTTTGTTTCCCTTGCCTCTGGAGACATGTCAAATAAGAAGTTACTGCAGTAGAGGTCAAAGAGGCTGTTGCCTGTTTTCTTCTCAAGGATTCTGATGGCTTCCTGTCTTCGGTTTAGGTCTTTCATCCATTTTGAGTTTATTTTTGTGTATAGTGTAAGAAAGTGGTCTAGATTCATTCTTCTGCATGTTGCTGTCCACTTTTCCCAACACCATTTGCTGAAGAGACTATCTTTTTTCCATTGGATATTCTTTCCTGCTTTGTCAAAGATGAGTTGGCCATACATTTGTGGGTCCATTTCCTTTTATTTTTAATGTTTATTTATATTAGAGAGAGAGTGTGTGAGTGGGGGAGGAGCAGAGAGAATCTGAAGAAGTCTCCAGGCTCATAGCTATCAGCACAGACCCCAACACAGGGCTTGAACACACAAGCTGTGACATCGTGACTTGAGGTGAAGTCAGACACTTAACCGACTGAGCCACCCAGGCGCCCCATGTAGGTCCATTTCTGGGTTCTCTCTTCTGTTCCATTCACCAATGTGTCTGTTTTTGTGCCAGTACCACATTGTCTTGATGATTACAGCTTTGTAATATACCTTGAGGTTTGGGATTGTGATGCCTACAGCTTTGGTTTTCTTTTTCAACATTACTTTGGCTATTTGGGGTCTTTTGTGGTTCCATACCAATTTTAGAATTATTTCTTCCAGACCCGTGAAGGATACTGGTGATCTTTTGATAGGGATTGCATTGAATATGTAGATTGCTTTGGGTAATATCAACATTTTAACAATATTTGTTCTTATAATGCATGAGCATGGAATGTTTTTCCATTTTTTTGTGTCCTCAATTTCTTTCATGAGCTTTCTATAGTTTTCATTGTATAGATATTTCACCTTTGGTTAGGTTTATTTCTCTGTATTTTATGGGTTTTGATGCAATTACAAATGGGATCAATTTCTTGATTTCTTTTTCTGCTGCTTCATTATTGGTGTATTGAAATGCAAATGATTTCTGTATGTTGATTTTATATTCTATGACTTTGCTGAATTCATATATCAGTTCTAGCAGGTTTTTGTGTGGAGTTTTTTTGGGTTTTCCATGTAAAGTATCATGTCATGTGAAGAGTGAAAGTTTGACTTCCTCCTTTCCCATTTGGATGCCTTTTATTTTTGTGTTTCTGATTGCTGACGCTAGGACTTCCAACACTATGTAGAATAACAGTGGTGAGACTGGCCATCTGTGTCATGTTCCTGACCTTAGGGAGAAAGCTCTCAGTTTTTTCCCATTGAGGATGATATTGGCTGTGGGTCTTTCATGTATGGCCTTTATGATCATGAGGTATATTCCTTTTATCCCTATTTTATTTAGAGTTTTTTATCAAGAAAGGATGCTGTGTTTTGTCATATGCTTTCTTTGCATTTTTTGAGAGGATCATGTGATTCTTATCCTTTCTTTTATTAATGTGATGTATCACATTGATTTGTGGATATAGAAAGAGCCCTGCATCCCAGGAATAAATCCCACTTGATTGTGGTGAATAATTCTTTTAATGTATTGTATCTGGCTTGTTAGATGTAAAAATCCTCAACAAGTTACTATGTTCATCAGGGAAATTGGTCTGTAGTTCTTTTTAGTGGGGTCTTTGGTTTTGGAATCAAAGTAATGCTGACCTCGTGGAATGTGTTTGGAAAATTTCCTTCCATTTCTATTTTTAGGAATAGCTTCAAAGGAGTAGGTAGCAGTGATTTGCCCTACTTCCTCCCCTCTTTTATGGATCCAAGAAGAGTTGTTGATTTTCCTTCTGTACTTTTTAGTTAAGATGGAGTGTCAACTTCCAGCCTCCTTACATGTGGAACTGAAAGTCCTAATGCTTAATTTGAATTTTACACAGCCTCATCTCCCACCACAAACCTACCTTCCATATACATTATAACCAGGTTCTGGCTTTTCGACTGTTTTATATAACTAAAATTATCTTCCCATCCTTCACTTTTAAATGACCAGTTGGAATATTCTCTCTTCAGAACAGTTCTGTATAATCCCTTAAAAAGTCTACCTCCAAAGTCCTCTGTACATATCTACACCAAGAAATATTTTGTAATGCATTATTATCTCTTTATGTATCTGTTCCATTAAGCTCTAATTGTCTTGAGGTGTGACTCATTATCTTTTCTATCATCACTCAAGAATACTTAATGAATGGATAATGGTTACTCTGATGATTTGGACTTTGAACTATAAGATGAAAGTGTGACCTGGCTTCTCACTCCATTACAACTCTATGAAGTAAGATAACAGGGGTTACCCGAGGTCCATTCCCTGCCTAGGAGAGACCTTATGTAACACAGATTACTTGTCAAGTCATAAACATACAAGTTATGACAAAAGGATAATGGTTAACATCAGACTATGACTTCCTAAATATCAAGACATTTTGTGCTTTAGAGGGAAGCAGATATTCTTTGGAAGAAGTCTTTCTAATGAATTATCAAAGCTAGCCAAGATTGTCAATATTATTTGAGCAAGAAATTATTTGGAAGAATATGAGTTCTTAAGTATTCTCAAAGTCCTCTTATTCTTGGAGCAGGAGAGATTATAAAAGGCTGTTTGTCCTTAACCATTTGCCTTCCGAATTGTGGCACAACCCTAAGGGAGAGCTATATTTGCACACCCTGGGCTAAGTTAAGTGATCACATGTCACTGTATAATCATGATATTCCATTCACACTGAAATTACTGTACTTCATAGTTGTCAATTTCTCCTAAGAATCTGATGCTTAGTTATCACTTACTCCTACTTCCTAACACAGTTCCAGGCAAAATATTGGAACTCATTAATATGCATTAGATTAAAACATCAGTTAATACTGTAAAATTTAAGATCATAGACCAAGGATTATAAAATCTACCTACCTACTTAAACATTAAAAAATGAGAATTCCTAAAGGTTACAGTGAAAATTTATACCTTCACCCTACATGAGTCTAGTACTTTTTGCCTGTATGCATTGGTTAGAGTGCTTAAAGTTAAGATATTCTAGTCTTAGCACAAAAAATATTCAAAATAACAATGCATGGAGGGAAAAAACACTGTATAAGCCACACTCTCTTCAAAAGTTGACACAAAGGCTCCAATCCAGAAATATTTTTTAAAGCTTGCTATATCTTTATTGGAATATCTGATGCATATTTTAGTTTCTATTTTTATTTCTAAGGATTTTATTTTACTCTTTTCTGTGACAATTAGAATAATCTTTTGGAGCTGTTCATATACTACATTTAGAGTTTATAGAGAAATTTTGCTACAACAGAGAATCTAAAATTACTTAGAGAACAACAATCTTAAAATAGATAAGCAATTTCTATGAATGACACTTAGAAATACATTTTAAATCTTGAGTAGCCTTCAAAGAATAAAATGACCATGGACTTAATACCAATCTCAAAAAATGAAAGAAGGAAGTTTGTTCTTAAATAATCCTATTGAAAGATACTAAATAAGTAAGGATCTACAATCCAAAGTTGTGAGCAAAGCACCACAGAAATACTGTTGAGCACTACAAAAACAAAGTTTGTTCTAAAGTTCTTGGTAGCTCATGACTAGAATATACAATATGATAAGCTGCTATCTCGTGTCAAATCTAAGAGGAATACCTAGGGACACTAAGAGAGAGATTTTTTTAAGTTTTCGTATTAATTCCAGTATAGTTAACATACAGTATTATATTAATTTCTGGTGTACAACATAGTGATTCAAGAATTGCATATATCACCCTACTCATCATGACAAGAGCACTGCTTAATCCCCATCTAGTACCTCCCCTCTGGTAACCCTCAGTTTTCTATAGTTAAGAGTATTTCTTGTTTTCTCTTATTGCTTTTTCTCTTTTCTCATTTGTTTCTTAAATTCCACATATGAATGAAATCATATCGCATTTGTCTTTCTCTAACTTACTTCATTCAGCATTATACTCTTTAGCTCCATCCATAATAAAAATGGTAAGATTTCATTCTTTTTATGGCTGAATAACATCCGTGTGTGTGTGTGTGTGGACACATGAGCTAGTTTCATATCTTAGTTATATAAAGTTGCTATGTAAATAAAGTTGCTATAAACATCAGGGTGCATGTTTCCCTTTGAATGAGTATTCTTATATTTCTAGGGGGTAAGTACACAGTAGTGTGATTGCTGTACCATAAGGTAGTTCTACTTTTAACTTTTTGAGGAACCTCCATACTGTCTGCCACATTGTCTGCCCCATTTTGCATTCTCACCAACAGTGTAAGAGGCTTCTCCTTTCGCTGCATCCCCACCAATATCTGTTGTTTCTTTTGTTGATTTCAGCTATTCTGACATGTGTGAGTGGATATCTCATGGTGGTTTTGATTTGCATTCTGTGATAAGTTGCTCAACATCACTCATTGTACGTCTCTTGGCCATTTGGATATCTTCTTTGGAGAAATGTCTGTTCATGTCTTCTGCCCATTTTTTAATTGGATTATTTGAGTGTCGAGTTAAATAAGTTCTTTATATGTTTTGGATGCTAATCCTTTATAAGGTCATTTGCAAATATCTTCTTCCATTCCATATGTTGCCTTTTTAGTTTTGTTGATTGTTTCCTTCGCTATGCAGAAGCTTTTTATTTTTAGAACCAGTAGTTTATTTTTGATTTTCTTTCCTTTGCCTCAGGAAACCTATCTAGAAAAATGTTGCTATGGCATATGTCAAAGGTTGCTGCCTGTGTTCCCTTCCAGGCGTTTTATGGTTTCGGGTCCCACATTTAATTCTTTGATGCATTTTGAGTTTATTTTGTGCCTGATGTAAAAAAGTAGTCCAGTCTCATTTTTTTTTTTTTTTTTTTTTTTTTTTTGCATGATGCTATCCAGTTTTCGCACCACCATTTGAAGAGACTTTTTCCCCATTGGATATTCTTTCCTGCTTTGTTGAAGATTAATTGACCATATAGGTATGGATTTATTTCTGGATTTTCTATTCTGTTCTACTGATGTGTGTCTATTTTTGGACCACTATCATACTGTTTTGATTAGTACAACTTTATAACATAACTTGAAGTCCAGAATTGTGATGCCTGCAGCTTTTATTTTTTTCACGGTTGCTTTGGCTATTCAGGGTCTTTTGTGGTTCCATACATATTTTAGGATTCTTTGTGCTAGTTGTTGATATTTTGATAGTGATTGCATTAAATCTGTAGTTTGCTTTGGGTACTATAGATATTTTAGCAATATTCTTCAAACGCATGAGCATGCAAATCTTTCCATTTCTTTGTGTTGTCTTCAATTTCTTTCTTCAATGTTTTATAGTTTTCAGAGTAGAAATCTTTCACCTCTTTGGTTAGGTTTATTCCTAGGTATCTTCTATTGGTTACAATTAAAATGGGATTGTTTTTTTTTTTTTTTTTCTTTCTGCTGCTTCATTATTGGATTTATTTATTCTAACAGTTTCCTAGTGGTGTCTTGATGGTTTTCTCTTTATGTATCATGTCATCTGCAAATAGTGAAAATTTTACTTCTTCCTTACCGAATTTGGATTTACTTTCCTTTTTTTTTCTTGCCTGATTTTTGTGGCTAGGACTTTCATTACTATGTTAAATAAAAGTAGTGAAAGTGGACAACCTTTTCTTAGATCTCCTGACCTTAGGGGAAAAGCTCTCAGTTGTTCCTCATCATGGATGATACTGTGAGTTTTTGAAAGAGAACTTTTATTATGTTGAGGTATACTCTCCCCCTATCATGAATGGATGTTGAATTTTGTCAAATACTTTTTCTCTGTTGAAACAATCATGTTTCTTATCCCTTCTGTTACTGATGTGATGTATCACATTGATTTGTTCATGGTGAACCATGCTTGCAACCCAGTAATAAATCCCACTTGATTGTGGTGAGTGATTCTTTTAATATATTATTGAATGCTGTTTGCTAGTATTTTATTAAGAACTTTTGCATCAATTTTTATTAGAGATATTGGCCTGTAATTCTCTTTTTTAGTGGTATGCATCTAGTTTTGTTATCAGGGTAATGCCTCATAGAAAGACTTTGGAAGTTTTTCTTCCTTTTCTATTTTCTAGAACAGTTTGAGAATAGGTATTAGCTCTTCTTTAAATGTTTGGTGGAAAACCCCTGTGAACCCATCCGGTCCTGGACTTTTGTTTTGGGGAGGCTTTGTTTTTGTTTTTTACTGATTCAATACCTTTGCTAGTTACTGGTCTGGTCAAATATTTTCTATTTCTTCCTGTTTCAGTTGTGTAGTATCCATGTTTCCAGGAATTTATCAGTTTCTTCTAGGATGTACAATTTGTTAGGTTACAGTAATTGTATTTCCATGGTTTTATTCTCTTTCATTTTGATATTATTTGAGTCTTTTCTCTTAAGTCTGGCTACAGGTTTATCAATAAAACCAGCTCCTGGTTTCATTGATTTGTTTTATTGTTTGTCTGTTTTTAATTTCTGTATCATTTATTTCTGCTCTATTCTTTATTATTTCCTTCCTTCTGTTGGTTTTAGGTTTTGTTTGTTCCTTTTTCTAGCTTCTTTAGTGGGAAGGTTTGGTTATTTGAGATTTTTCTTATTTTTTGAGGTAGGTCTGTATTGCTGTAAACGCCCCTCTTACAACCACTTTGGCTGTATCCCATAGATCTTAGACCATTGTGCTTTCATTTCATACTTTTAAATTTCGTTTAGTAGCATGTTATTTAACCTCCCTGTATTTGTGGGCTTTCCAGATTTTTTCTCGTATTTGATATCTGGTGTTGTGGTCAGAAAATATGCATTGTATGATTTCAATCTTTTTTTAGATTTGTTGGCTAATAGGTGATCTATTATGGAAAATGTTCTCTCTGCACTTGAAAAAAATAAGTATTCTGTTTTAAGATGAAATGTTTTGGATATATCTGTTAAATCCATCTGCTCCAGTGTGTCATTCAAAGTTACTGTTTCCTTGTGATGTTCTTTAGATGATCTGTCCATTGGTTTAAGTGAGGTGTTAATGTTTCTTATTAACTGTTCTATGGATGTGGGTGCTCCTATATGGGGTATACAAATAGTACAATTGTTATATCTTCTGGTTGGATTGTCTCCTTTATTACTACACAGTGCCCTCTTTGTCTTATTGCAGTCTTTGTTTCAAAGTTTATTTTGTCCAATGTAAGTAATGCTACGCCAGCTTTCTTGTGACATCCATTTTCATGATACATGTTTCTTCCTCCTTTCATTTTAATCTGCAGGTGTTTTTAAGTCTAAAATGGGTCTCTTATAGGCAGCATGTAGATGGGTCTCTTTTTTTATCCATTCTGTCACCCCATGTCTTTTTATTAGAGCATTTAGTTCATTTGAATTGAAAGTAATTATTGATAGGTATGTATTTATTGCCATTTTATTACTCTGTGGTTGTTTCTAAAGATTTTCTCTGATCCTTTCTCTGTTCCTCTTTCTTAGAGGGACACTTCTGAGTTACCTGCTGCCTGGCAGTAAACCTGTACTCATTAGATAAATATGTCCATTCTTTCTGTCTGCTATCCCCTCAGGCTCTTGCCAAGCAACTATCATAGCAAAAAGGTTTTCTCTTTAATAATTAGTGCTCTGTGATATTCTTCAGCCAACCGCAATCAGATGTTATTACAATGCTTTGCATACCATGGATATTCAACTTTGCAACCCGTATAATGAGAACTGTCTATGTCCAGGTTTAGAAGGATTTGAACTGGATTTGAGCACCAGTTATATCACTATTGAGCAATTGCTTGAGATAGAAGCAAACATATTGTTAGCAAGTTTGAAATTATTGGGATGTTTATTTCATAGACTATGATGGTTTAATGTATGTAAAAATTCATGCACATTATGAACAGATTATTATTATTGTTGATATTCTAGAGTAGGTTTGTGTTAATCACTTGGAACTTAAAGCAGAGATTCAATTTATGTAGAAGAGTTCCCTGAAAATGGAGATGAAAAGGACAAGGCCAGGTTATTTTCCTGCATAACTGAGAGCTATTTTGCTCATATTTCTGTAGGACCCAGTAATGACTTGTGACTCAGGTTTACTCTGACATGAATTTGGAAGCTGCCACTCTCAGTTGTAGAGTGGATGTGAAGTACAGAGATGAATGGTACTTTTGGTACTGAATGGCTTTAGATATCTTTACACAGGATAAAATTATCAAGAGTGGCAAGTGATAAATGAAGGTTATAAAAATTTAGGAATCTTT
The DNA here is from genome assembly GCF_028749965.1 of Puma concolor. Lineage (NCBI taxonomy): Eukaryota > Metazoa > Chordata > Mammalia > Carnivora > Felidae > Puma > Puma concolor. Next base: position 63,408,107 of record NC_141668.1, on the reverse strand, counting down.
ACTTACCCTAATTGATGGCTTTCAGAGGAGGATTCATAACTTTTTTGTTAGTTGCTCTTTCCTTTCTTCAAAGTCTGAAGTCTTAATACAGCAGAGTTTGAAGGGGTTTTTGTAAAGTTAATTAATGTTAATTGTGTCATGAATTACTTTAAGGAGTCTGTTGAGTGATGGACTTAGTAAAGGGGTCGATACCATTTAATGTTCAATAGGGGATAATGCTGGTCTTTGGCACCATTTTACGATCATTAGGGCCATCCAAGAGCTTGTCAGGAACAGCTGTAAAGATCAGTTGTTGCTCATGGCAATTAAAACAATTGAAAATGACCTGCTATTACATTATACATGATCCAACACTGCTCCCAGTATGAACAAACTTTCATTCCATTAGTGATTTTCAATTTCATACCAAGCACTGCAATTTATTTTTCTTAGTTACCTTACTATGGCTGTGTACTTCTAACAGGATATTATTAATATTTATCCTATTATCTCATACAGCATTTCAGGCTTAAAGCACTTTGCAGTCTTAACAAATTAATCTTTATATCCTGCCTAGAAGGATGGTAAATACCTTTTTAGATTTAGAAAAACTGAGTTGGGCACGGCTAAGAGTTGGCCATCAAGAAAATGGTCTGATAAGTTCCAGGGTTTGAGTTTAAGACTTTTGTTTTCCTCTTTGGAACTAAATTAATAAAACTTCAGTCCCGAAGATTATACTGAAATCTAGATGACCATCCCTCCACCCCCATAAAAAAAGGTAAATACAATTATTTTTTTAAGTTTATAATAATTGAAAAAAGAGAATAAAAAGAAGTGATTTTTTTTTAATGTTAAAACTCTCACCTTTTATAGGAGCAAGAGAACTAAATTTTGCTCAAAGCACATAAAAATGTGTGAATTTTTCAAAAATATATTTTCAGGCAAATTGGAATATAAAGATTACCTATCAACTACTATTCTAGAAATCCTCAAGAGCCATTCTCATGACACTTAAAGATTTGAATATGTTTTTAGTTTTAGGTAATTGGTGTAGTGGTCCAAATTTCAGAATCATAGCTTATATGTTTTCCCTGATAAAATATACATAAGCATATGTATGTCCATCTGAATACTAAGAAAACAATGAGTCTGATGTGAATGGCAAATGAGCAAGTCTATTTTAGATTTATATTTATTCTTTCCAGTCTCTAGGCTCATGTAGCAAGTAAGTGCCATAGCATTCTAAAAACCGTGATAAACAACCTCAGAGTATTAAACAGGTGAGTTTCAGAAAAAACTCAATGCATTATTGCTGTTTAGTACTACAGTAAACATGTCAAAGAGATTTTTCCTATTTCATGGACATATAATGAGGTGATTTTAAAGACAGCCCATAGCCATTTTTGGTTCAACTTTTAGAAATTCCATAGCATAATAACACCTATTATCTGACCTGAATTATTAAATCTGACATAACACATTATACCTATTATTAGTGAAGGTGGGGTCGGACATTGCTGACTCCTATGAGTAGACAAGTAGATGTGCCATAATTATCTTCTAGTATATCATACAGAACAGTTGATACTTGCGCCTTTGACACCATCAATATCAAGACGCCTAACGAGAAAGGAAAGAAATCTAAAACAATTTACATATATTTTCCCCAAATCTTCCATCTTATATCAACTTATTCCCATATGTTCCCTCTCAATATCCCTCTATTCAAATTTAAGATATTAGCCTTTATGCATGGATTTATATTTGATTTTCTTATTTGATGCGCTGAAATAACAGTGTTCTATTATTGAACATGTTGCTTCTTTTAAAGTCTTGCTTCCTCATAGAGAGAACCAAATAACCTAAAATTTTATCACAAAACAACATGTAAATTAGTGAGAACAAACTCATAGAACTCATCCTCTGAGTGAATTTAGAGCTGCCTATTTGTTCCTTCAGCAATACCTAGTAATACACAAGCAGCTCTGTATTAGATTATTTGTCAATGTTATTTTATGAAGAAATTTAATAAAATTTACTACTCTGCAATCCATTGAGCACTTCCTAACTTAATTGTCATATTCTGCATTTCCTGAGATTTACAATTAAAATTGTGATGAGCCAGACATACAAACTATTGCTTGTATGACAAGCTAGGTTATTTATATTTTACCAAAATTATCTGAGATTTTTTTTTACAAAAGTTACCCTAAAAATTAACTTCACCCAGCTTTAAGTACCTGAGTTGTATTTTAGTCTGAATATTTTTTTCAGCCCAATTTTCCTTAATGCCCACCATCACCAAAAAAAAAAATAAAAAAAAGGATAGTTCAATTTACTATTTATGCCTATGCCAGATCCAGTTAATAAAAAATAATGGCTCTGACATTTTATATTCTCCAAGGATGATCAAATAAGAAATAGTCTCCAGACCAGAGTAAACATTTATTTTGATTAAGAAATGTTTAGTCTTCCTTCTGTTATTGTCACTAGTCACCCATATTGCTTCCTAAATTTTTAAGACTCCATGAGGCAATGTATTATAATATTTTATGCCATTGTTTATTTTTTAATCAAAGTTTAATTGGTAGAAAGCCCAATAATAATAATATGAGAGACCACATTATCAGAATTATTCCTATTCTGGGTAGTAATTACAGTTTGTAATAGAAAAGAGTATAAAAGTAAAAATCAAGGAATTATTTTTAAAACATCACTATGAAAATAAACTTACCTTTACAAACTTGTGACAATTTCCCACAGGCTTTAAGAAAAATAAGTTATTTCTTGTTAAATATGGTTACAAAAATCCATGTTTCCTCATGTTCCTTCTCTTGTTGGTTCTTTCCAACTTCCTGAACTGGAAATGGTTAACAACTTTAAGTGATTTCATATAGGCATTAAAGTGAGAATAAACTTTAAGAAGCATTTATTTAGGGTGTGTGGGTGGCTCAGTCAGTTGAGCATCTGATTCGATTCCACCTCTGGTCATGATCCCAGGGTCATGGGATCAAGCCCTGCATTGGGCTCCACTTTGATCGTAAAGCCTGTTTGAGATTTGCTTTCCCACTGCCCCTCCCATGCTTGTGCTTGCTGTCTCTCTTAAGAAAATAATAATAATAATAATAACCATTTGTTTAGCCATTTCACTGCACTTTCTACAAATACTAATTGAGTGCCAGGTATTAGACTTAAGGACAAGGTGATTAAAGAAACGACAGTGCTATTAACACATTTGAGAAAGGAAGACGCATTTGGAAGTAATGGTAACATTACAAGTTCCATTTTAGAAGTGTTTGTACCAGTTTTGTACTTGCTTAAACATCTCTGTACTTGACATCTGAATATGCTTTGCTTATCTGACTTATTTCATGATTTGGAAAACGAAACTCTTTGAGAGCCAGCATCTGATATATAAATACTATAAGGCATGTGGTATGAATTCCATTTTTTTTTAACAGGAAAAAAGGTACATATGTGGTATATATAAAGGTGCTTTGTCAACTACACAAATAACGCTATTAATATATTTAACTGGGAATATCCAGAGGGTATGCATGTATATGGAGCTTGAGGGTACAGGACTAGAGGTTTCTAAATTTGAGTTATAAAGCAAAAGAACATTACTGGAAATCTTACTAGCAATGGACTTTTCTTAGCACAAAAGTGGGAGAAAAAGAGAACAAAACCCAAGACAGCATATTAGAATAATGTGAACAGTTACAAGAAGAAAGAAGGAAGGAAGGAAGAGAGGAGTAACTGGTTAAAAAGTGAGACAGCATCTACAATATACAGGAGAAAGAGGACAGGGCAGTCATGGAAGCCAGAGACCCCAAACCTAACTGAGGTCAGGTCCATGATGGAAAAACTACATACCTCACTAACAGATCTTGTAGGTGTTTCTTTATATGCAGGAGTTTGTTTTTGGCAGAATCATCATCCAGAAAAATTAAGAAACAGGTGGAATAAAGGATGTTGTCTTAACTAAGCCTCTCTCCTTTCTATCTAAATCTGTTCCTATCTGAACAAATATCTCTTTAATCTACTACCTCTCTCCCCCTCAATTGTCCTGAGGCCTTGAGGTAAGTGATGTTGTAATAAATGCATCTTATTTCCCATACCTCAGCCTAGAGAACCATCTCCTTAGAGACAGAGAAAGTAGAAAGATGGAACTTGAAGATTTTACCCCAGCACTGTATTGGTCTTCTCTAGCTGCCGTTAGAAATACCACAGACTATCTTAAATAGCAGAAATTTATTTTCTCCCACTTGTGGAGGATACATGTCCAAGATCAAATTAGCATGAGGGTTGGTTTAGACCTCTCTTCCTTGCTTGTAGTCAACTGCCTTTTGCTGTGTTTTCATGAACTCAGATAAAGATCTCTGGTGTGTTTAGCTCTTCTTATATGGACGAAATTCCTATTAGATTAGGGCCCCACCTTTATGACCTCATTTGGTCTTAATTACATCCCTAAAAAAGCTACTTCCAAAAATAGTAACTTTGGGAGTTAGGGCTTCAACGTATCAATTTTGGGGAGACATGATTCAGTCCACACCAAGACCAGAGATTACCAAGGACATGTGATGATTAGTGAATGATGAAAGTTGCTCTTATTTAACATCCAGGACATCAGTTCTAAGATAATTTTGAAGTAATAAAAATATTTCTCTGAAGGAAGCAATTTGAAGTAAGTCTTTTCTTAATACTGAAATATCTAATTGCATTTCTCCTATATTACCTGTCTTTGGTTTTCCAACCTGTCCTCAATATAGATAAAAGTTACCTTCCCAAATTTGAAGTCAGACCTTTATTACTCTTCTAAAATCTTCAATGACTCCCCACTGCATAATGAATAAAATCTAACATTTCAACTCTTCATGCAGCTCTCAATAGCCTGGCTCCAACATGTATTCTCAGTCCCATCAATCACTCTATCTTTCAGACACAGAGGACTCATTGCTACCTGACTTTTTGTGCTTATTTTATGACTTTGTTCCTCTACTAACACTGTTTCCTCAGCCTGGAATGCCCTCACCCGCAAGACTCACTTCTAAATCTTAAAACTTCAGAAAAGCCTGTTTTAATCTCAGTGAGAAGAGATCAGTCCCAAAATTCTTTGAGCATAAATTACTTACATGTCTGTCTTTCCCCAAATATTCTGAGATTGTTAGGACAGAGAATGTTTTATTCATATTTTAATGAGCACAGCTTAAAAAATATACACACCTATTATATAGTAGGTGCTAAATACGCACACAAGACATCATGAAGACATTGGGTATGTGGAATAGTTACTAGAAATGTCTAATAGGTAAAGAAAGTTTAAGAAAATCATACATGAGTACATGAGTGGTTTCCTCCAAGAGGAGAAACTGCCTTCACTTTATAAAAAGAAACTAGGACCATTTTTACTATAACCTCTTACACAGAATGGCCCCATAAATGAGAGACAACCAGACTCTAATTACCTAGGCATAACAAAATACAGTTTGACTGAAAAGGTGAATATATCCATTTTCCCTTTATAGCAACAAGCATAACAAAAGAGGTAGATTTAAGAGGAACACACTTACAATATGCCCTAACATTCTTGACCATGTAAAATTTCTGTACCTCCTTTTATACTCTAGAAAATATTAAGGAAATATCCAATGAACAAATGGTCTATTGTAGTAAAAAATAATCTTGTTCAGAGTTCACACTGAGTATCTTTTCATCAGAAATTATATAGCAGCACAATTAAAATGAAATACTAATTGTAACAAGAAAAGATGGTGGCTGCAGAATATAACTCAGTCTTAATAGATTTTCTAATGCCTTTCTTTATATCAAAGGGGAGTAGCCCTTTAGCCAATAAAGTAAATTTTCTGATCTCCAAATGGGTACTTTATCCTCATTCAGGCTGATATTGCAGCGACATCATGAATTTCTCAGACAGCTTTGTGAATCAGCAGAGTATTTCAGAGGAGAGCACGGACTGCTAAAAGCAAAGTCGTTATTTTTTAAACAGCCTTTAAACTAGTAGATGAAACAATTCATTTTGGGTCAAGGATGCATTGGCTCCAGCAACCTGGAAGAACAGAGAGGGCTGAACCAGTTGGGAAGGAATAGAATGATGTTACTGTATCAGCCAAACCTCAAATTATATAGTTTTTCAGGTCAAACACTTTTAAACTATTCATGTCTATAATTCTTATTTCCAAAGAGCTTAAACCTTAATATTCCATGAACTATCACCCTATATTTCCAAAGAATCTTTGAAAAACCATTAACTAATTTGCTCATAATAAACTTTGAGGTCTAGAAAAAAAAAGCTGTATTATTCTGTATTTAAATAACCACCATAAAAAAGGAAATGAAGGCATGAAAATGTATACTTCCTAATGCATCCATTCAACAAATGTTCCAAGTGCTACCACACGCTAGGCACTGTACTGGGAAAACTGAATTAACGAGATATAGTCTGTTTCCTCACTCCTAGTTATTCCAAGGATAATAACAGTGTTTGGAAGCCAAGTTTATTGAACTCAAAATATTCCCATACTTCTTCTGATGCATTTCTGTGTGTTTTTTAATGTTTTCATGGGTTAAAAGTTAGATTAAGTCTGACTCAAAGTCTGAAATAGTTAAGTATAGACTTAGATATTGTTTACTTTTGACATTTTATTGATGTAAAACATTTTACTTTGAAACCTCTTCTTCATGAAGCAGTATCTTTAAATAATGTTCCACTGCATAAAGAACAGGGTTGAGAGTAAAACATGGGTAATTTGTTAAAATATCAATGGTAAAATTGTATTAAGGAGAAACATTTTCTTACACAGAATTTTCCTATATGAGTGGCAAGTATGTTGATTCATTCTATGACTATGTGTGTCCTTCAATATTTATATGTGTGTATTTTGGGGTTTATTCACTCACGTTTATATCTCAAATGGACAGTTTAAAAACCAGATTTCCTGTGGTCACAGACAAATCTGTTTTCAAATCATTATTCTACAATTTTTTTTTTATTTTTTTTTTCCATCGTTTTTATTTATTTTTGGGACAGAGAGAGACAGAGCATGAACGGGGGAGGGGCAGAGAGAGAGGGAGACACAGAATCGGAAACAGGCTCCAGGCTCTGAGCCATCAGCCCAGAGCCCGACGCGGGGCTCGAACTCCCGGACCGCGAGATCGTGACCTGGCTGAAGTCAGACGCTTAACCGACTGCGCCACCCAGGCGCCCCTATTCTTCAGTTTTAATGTTGTCTGCCACCAAGCTTTTAACCTAACATGAAATAAAATTTGCACTGAACGATGTTTATTCTTCAGATTACTGAATTTTATTCATAATTGTCATATCTATGCATCATATATACCAGGATTTGTTTTCAACTCAATCCCAAATAGAAACCAGATTAATATTATAGATATGTATATATGTACACATTCTATTAACCAAAATTAATATACAACCATAAATATGTAACATTTAAGCCAAGAATCAACAAACCTTTTCTATAAAGATCCAGGTAAGCAATAATTTAGGTTTTTCAGGACATGCACTCCTCATTGCAAATACTCAACGCTTTGTATATTCTAGTGCAATTGCAGCCATAGACATTATGCCAACAAATAGACATGGTTGTGTTCCAGTAACACTGTGTTGTTTTTATCATCAATCTTAAAACCACCACTGATAAGCATACTATTATTTGCTAAACAATACTTTAATGTAATTCTTGGGAGTTATGATGGTGGATATGGCCCTTTCTATTCCTGGAATTCCTACTTCTGTAGGTGTGATGAGTTTTTAACAAGTTCTTTTTATTTATTTATTTTTCAGAGAAAGCATACAAGCAGGGGAAAGGCACAGAGGGAAAGAGAATCTTAAGCAGGCTCCATGCTCAGAATGGAGCCTGAGTCAGGACCTGATCCAGTCCATGGCCTTGGGATAATGATCTGAACCGAAATCAAGAGTCAGAGGCTCAACTGACTGAGCCACCCAGGCACCCCCAGTTTTCGGTAAGTTCTGCACAACGGTAAGGCCGTTGAAAAAACCCATGCTCATATTTAGAAAGAACAAAGCATAGTTTACAAATTAGCTCCTTGAAAGATTCTTAAGAACGCTTGATATGAGTTGGGGGGGGGTGGTGTTTAGAAATCTTAGGATAAAATTTCTGTCATATCTATGCATCATGTTTAGCAGTATTTGTTTTCTTTTTTATTAAATTTTTTCAACGTTTATTTATTTTTGAGACAGAGAGGGACAGGGCATGAACGGGGGAGGGTCAGAGAGAAGGAGACACAGAATCCAAAGCAGGCTCTGAGCTGTCAGCACAGAGCCCGACGTGGGGCTCGAACCCACAAACCATGAGATCATGACCTGAGCCGAAGTCAGACGCTTAACTGATTGAGCCACCCAGGTGCCCCGTACCAGTATTTGTTTTCAACTCAAATTCCAAATAATAGTAACCAGATTAATATTCTAGATGTGTTCTTTCTCCTCACATTTACTGCATTAATAAAATGTGTGTGTTGGCTACGCTTTGTATCTTCACTTCTGAAATGCATGCTTATTTGTGCAAAGGATCTTGAATATCTATTCTTGTTTCTTATTCCTTCTTACATATAGCAATTTCCTGATAAAATTTTATTGATGAAATTTTGATAAGTGAATAATTAAAGAAATAAGAAAACAGGGAAGTACAATATCAGAGGAAAAGCAACATATTGCATAAATATGTCCTAATTTATTTACAGAGGTAGAATTTCTTGTTAAGATAATAATGATGCATCATGGCATTAGAGAAGGACTATAAATATGTGAAAAACAATAGATCATTTTTGGGGTATTAGAATGCAAACTGTTTATAGGAATTAACTAACAAACCTTTTCAACTGAATAGGAATATCTGAAAAAAAAAAGTATTTGAAGACTTTCTGTTCTTTTAATTCATTTTTAACATGGCTTAAAATTTTCTTATTATATTAGCTAGCATTTTAGACTATTTGAAGTACATATTTTTGTCAACTGAACACCAAAGTATTGGGGATTTTATGTGCTTTTATAGTCGTGAATGATTTTTAATATTAGATAAGCCATCTAAGCTATAAGCTTTTCATTTTTCATAACATATGCATTCTTCCTACTACCCCAAAAGTTATTTCACAATTTTATATACAAAACTGGGCTCTAATAGTATGACAGATACTTCCCTTAAAGAATATTCTTTTTTGTCCATACTACAAAATAATCTACAGATTCAGTCCAATTCTTATCAAAAGTAGCATTTTTCACAGAATTAGAACAAAACTTTATGAAGGCCAAAGCAATCTTGAGAAAGAACAAAGCTGGAGATACAACAATCCCATATTTCAAGCTACACTACACAAAGCTGTAGTAACCCAAACAGTACGGTACTGGCACAAAAATAGACATATAGATGAATGGAACTGGGTAGAAAGGCCAGAAATAGACCCACCCCTGTATAATCAATTAATCTATGACAAAGGGAGTAATAGTACACAGTGAGGTAAAAGCCAGTGCTGTGAAAACTGGACAGCTACATGCAAAAGAATGAAACTAGATCACTCTGTAACACCATACACAAAAACAAATGGAATAAAAACCTAAATGTGAGGCCTGAAACCATAAAACTGGTAAAAGAAAGCATAGGTAGTACTCTCTTGGATATCACCCTTAGAATCCTATTTAAGTTCTCCTCAGGGAAGAGAAAGAAAAGCAAAAATAAAGTATTGGGATCACATCAAAATAGAAAGCTTTTCCACAGCAAACAAAACAAAAGGCAACCTGGCAAGTGAGAGAAGATATTTGCAAATTAATATCCAACAAATACTAAGAATTTGTGTAGCTCAACACCAAAAATATATTATTAAAAAATAGGCAGAGGACCTGAACAAACCTTTTTCCAAAGAAGACATACAGATTGCCTCAGAGTATGTGAATAGATGACCAACATCATGGATCATCAGAAAAATGCAAACCAAAACCACAATGATATGCAACTTTATACCAGCAAGAATCGCTAGTATCAAAAAGACAATAAATGACAAGTGATGGCAAGGATGTGGACAAAAGGAAATCCTCATGCAATGTCAGTGGGAATGTAAACTAGTGCAACCACTATGAAAAATAGTATGGAGGGTTCTCAAAATTTAAAGCTAGAAATAGCATGTGATCCCATAAGTCCACTATTGGATATTTACCCAAAGAAAATAGAAACACTAATTCAAAACAAGTATTTTTAATGTTTATTTATTTTTGAGACAGAGCGTGAGGGGGGTGGGCAGAGATAGGGAGACACAGAATCGGAAGCAGGCTCTGGGCTGTGAGCTGTCAGCATAGATCCCGACACGGGGGCTCAAACCAGGAACCGTGAGAACAGGACCTGAGCTGAAGTCAGACACTCGACCAACTGAGCCACCCAGGCGCCCCTAGAAACACTAATTCAGAAAGAACGCATCCCTATGTTTACTGCATCATTTTTTTAGAGTAGCCAAAATATGGAAGGAACCCAAATATCTATTGATACATGAATAAAGAAGATGTGGTGTATATATACACACAATGGAATATTACTTGGCTACACAAAAAAATGATATCATGCCATTTGTGACATCATGGATGGACCTAGAAGGCATTATGCTAAGTGAAATAAGTCAGAAAAAGACAAATGCCATATAATTTCACTTATATGTTGAACTTCAAAAAAAAAAAAAAAAAAAAAAAAGACCCAAATACAGAGAACAAACTGGTGATTGCCAGAGGAGAGTTGGGCAGGGGGATAGGCAAAATAAAGGATATTAAGAAATAGAAAATTTCAATAATATAGAAGTCAAGAAAATGAAACATAGAACATAGGGAGTATAGTCCTAATATATACTAATATATTACTAATATAGTACTAATATATATTACTAATATATAGTACTAATATTATAAGGTGAGAGATGGTTTCTGCATTCATGGTGGTGAGCACTGAGTAATGTTTAGAATCACTTAATGTTGTAGATGTGAACCTAACATTGTAAGTTAATGATACTTCAATTTTATTTATTTACTTAGCCTACATCTATAGAGTTTATTTAAGCAACATACATTACCCTGATCTGTAACGTAAGTCAGTAAGTGCTTAATACAGGTACTGAATCAGTCTCGTTTTACAGATGATACGTTCATGAATTCTCTATTCTTACCAGTTTCAAAAGCTGGCGTTGGAATATTTAACACATATATGATGATTATACTTTAATTTTAAATAATTATAACAATAATTATCTCAGGAAAAAAGAAAGTACAGAAATTTGGACTGTCTGCGTGGTTCATTTGGTTGAGCGTCCCACTCTTGCTTTCAGCTCAGGTCATGATCTCACTGTTTATGGGATCAAGCCCCGTGTGGAGAGCTAAGAGTGCTGAGCCTGCTTCGGATTCTCCCTCTGCCCCTCCCGTGCTCACACACCCTTTCTCCGTCTCTCAAAATAAGTAAATAAACACTAAATAAAGAAAGTGAAAGCCTTTTTAAAGAAGCACAGAAATTTCAAACCTGTAACAATTACATAACAAAAGGTCTAAAACTTCAAGTGTAGAAATGATGGGACTATTAAGAAAAAGAAGTGGAAAACTTTAAAGCAACAGCAAAACTTTTGAAACATATTTTTAAGTGGGGAAAATACATACACATATAGTAGATAAATTATAGTATAACATATATACATACATGAAATGTCCAAAGAATATGTAATTACTAACATACAGTTTGTGTTAAAAATCAATTGATCCTTGTTATTTCATAGGTCATCTGGTGGTAGCCAGTATCCAAAGCTATTGGACAGTTATAAACACTAACACATTTTAAATATTATCTTCACTAAAAAGCTCCACTAGGTAACATTTGAAGAGTCTGGTGGTTGAAATGGAACCAAAGGTCTACATGTGCAAAATCCACTCACAAGAGTTGAAACTTTTGGGGCGCCTGGGTGGCTCAGTCGGTTAAGTGTCTGACTTCGGCTCAGGTCATTATCTCACGGTCCGTGAGTCCGAGCCCCACGTCGGGGTCTGTGCTGACATCTCAGAGCCTGGAGCCCGTTTCGGATTCTGTGTCTCCTTCTCTCTCTGACCCTCCCCCATTCATGCTCTGTCTCTCTCTGTCTCAAAAATAAATAAACATTAAAAAAATTAAAAAAAAAAAAACCCTTAAAAAAAAGGGTTCAAACTTTTTTCACTGCTATTTAAGTTTGCATGTGCCAAATCTTCTAAGTCAAAGTTTTCAATGTCTTTGATATCCCTGAAATTTGTTAGTAGACCCCTAGACTTAAGTTTGAACATTTATTTATGGCAATGTGTGACATACTGGGGTGAGGGGACAAAAGAAGCCTAAGCTCTGAGTAGCCCCAGATCCTGGCCAGGAGTCTGCCATAAGCTGTATATCCTTGGGCAAGTTACTTCATCACTGTGGGTCCTATTTACTCATCTTGTAAAGTGAAACATTTGGGTTTAATTGCTAAAAATGTTCCCAGTTATAAAATTCAGTGACTCAGAGGATTATAACAGAGTTGTCACTACGAAAAATGTTCCTCTACAATTAAAATAAAAACATGTACGCTATTCTGAAAACCCCTCCTCAGAAAGTCTTTTCTAATTTTTCAAACTTAAAATGTACAGAGTAGATGGTTTTTTCCAGGTTATATGTTAATTTGAATAAGAAGGAAATTATTGTCCTTAAAGATTTATGAAATAATTTTTATCTAATGTTCAGTCTTCACTTGATGAAGGCAAATTAGACTGCAGTAAACAAATTGCTTAGACTTGTAAGCCATTAATGGACACACAATTGGGCTTTCTCTCTTATCTCATGCAATTCCTTTCTCCAACGTTGCAATTTAGATTGGAAAGGGTGAATGTAACAAGAACTTGTAAAAAAAATGATAAATCTTTATAAAAAGGAAAACTCTGTGTAAAATATGTGACAAGCAATATTTATAATTTTAGCCAAGCCAAAAACTGTTTAAACCTAACATATCAAAGAGCTTTTTTCATGAAGTTTCTATGATTTAGTGGCCCTTAAAATTCACATCTTAAGAATTTATTTGACAATAAATGTTTTGTATATTTTCAAGTTCTTATTAATCACTAAGTTTTTTACTTATGTATCCAAATCACATCCTCCTCCAGAAATCTACAAAGAAAAAGTTAAAATACATATATCATAAAATTTTCTTTTCCCATTATATAAAATTTTTTCTAAAGAAAAATTGTAATCACCCTATTAAATGTAATATTAAATATCTTGCAAATGTTTTTGTGCTATAGAAACATTTAAACATATATTCAGAAACAAATTATATGCACACATTAAAATATATAGAGAATTTTATTCCTACTATAGTAATTTTATACCCTGTTTTTATTTATATATCCATATTAAATTAATTTTATGTACTACAATACTTGTTGACAGAATGATTATGTGAGAGGAAACATGTTAAAAGCTTAATATATGTTTTATCATTTATTCATATGAATAATCTCTGATAGTTGAGGGATCTAATGCTTGGAGTGTTCAGTTGACATGATGAACAACAAAGCATCAGGCCATAGTATTGGAATTCAACCTAAGTCTGTCTCCAAATTCTAAAGGTCTTTCCTTATTTCCTTTACTTAAAAAATGACTCCACAATTTTCCCCCACATAGTACTATTAACTTGGTTAATTTTGACTGTTGAAGATGTAGCTTGCCTATAAGGCCATTAAGGGGCAATTAAAAGAAGTTTGGAAATACTTTGTGTACAAATTATTATTTGAATAATTAACTCAAAATAAATGGATACTGTAGAAATTCATTCTAATTATTTATATATAATTGTCCAACACTTTGTACCTCCATCAAAAGTTTTATATTTAAAATTCTGAATGATGCATAATCCTAGCCTGAAAATCTATGCCTCTGTGTTAAGGTCAGAAGTATTTTGCACACAAGGTTAGCATCATGTGCTTTAAAATAAAAATACCACCTATTTTATTCTGCCTTTTTAACCAAGAATTAGACATCCATCCACAAAAAAAAAACCAAAAAACAAAACTATGTGAAAGGTGTGGAATTTAGCACTATACACCAAGAAACCCGAAAGAATCTTGCCTTCTGATGCATCTGGTAATAGGCAGAAAAAACTGCCCCAATCCCTCATGCTATAGTTGAGAAAAAAATCTGGAGAGTGCTGACCTGGAAAGAAAACCACAGACAGGAAAGAAACGGAAGGCCAGCTTTTCCAAGGATGAATTCAAATAAACCACCAGAGAGAAACACATGCACATACAAATCTGGACACAGTAGAGACGTACTGTGGTAAAAAGAACTTTGCCGGCGCCATCCCGCAAAGTAATGTTGCAGGGTGTTGAACTATCAGTAACAGCAATCTCTCCCAAAGACAAAAATAAGAGCAGTGATTAAGCACCCAGCTACTCCCACGCAAAATGGAGAAATCTTTTTTTTTTCTGGGAGCATTCATAGTGCTCACACAGGATTTCAATGACTGTGAGGAGGAAGGAGACCTGGAAAGGGGATGATACGAGGATCAAAGGGCAGTAAAGGGACACAGTTCTTGCTGTCTTCACTAAACAGGAAGTCCATACATTAAATCTAGCAGTATCACACCCAGGAATCTCTCTACTGGATCCATGAACACACCAACAATCGTCCTCACTCTGCCACAAGCTCCTTGTCTGCATTTGCAAGTGCTGCTGTGACAGCAAGCTCTGGTAGACAGGGAGGCAACTCAGAAAAGAGGCCAGGGTCTCTGGGCAACTGAGAAACCACAGATCTGAATTATAATGCCATCTTCTTGGGGGGAAAAAAAAAAAAAAACATGCCACAAATGTGGCAGGCCAGAAAGGAGTGATAGGATATATTCAATGTACTGAATCAGAAAAATATGCAGCCAAGAATTCTTTATCCAGCAAGGGTGTCATTCACAATAGAAGGAGAGATAAAAAGTTTCCCAGACAAACAAAAACTAAAAGGAGTTCCTCATGACTAAACCAGCGCTGCAAGAAATTTTAAGGGGAACTCAGGGGGAAAAGATGAGGGGGGAAAAAAAAGACAAAAAGACCAAAAGTAACAATGACAAGAAAGACCAGAGGCCACCACGAGAAACTCCAACTGTATAGGCAACATAATGGCAATAAATTCGAATCTTTCACACTACTCTAAATGTCAATGGACTAAATGCTCCAATCAAAAGACATAGGGTGACAGAATGGATAAGAAACCAAGATCCATTTATATGCTGTTTACAAGAGACCCATTTCAGATTCAAAGTAAGGGATGAAAACCATCTATCATGCTAATGGTCACCAAAAGAAAGCCCGAGTAGCCATACTTCTATCAGACAATCTAGACTTTAAAATAAAGACTGTATCAAGAGATGAAGGGCATTCTATCATAATTAAGGGGTCTATCCACCAAGAAGATCTAACAATTGTAAACATTTATGCTCCACAAGTGAGAGCACCCAAATATATAAATCAGTTACTCACAAACATAAATAATAACATTGATAATAACTCTATAATAACAGAGGACTTCAACACCCCACTTACAACAATGGACAGATCATCTAAACAGAAAGTCAACAAGGAAACAATGGCTTTGAATGACACACTGGACCAGATGGACTTAATAGATATATTAAGGACGTTTCATCCTAAAGCAGCGGAATACACATTCCTCTCGAGTGCACATGGAACCATTTCCAGAATAGATGACATAGTGGGACACAAATCAGTCCTCAACAAGTACAAAAAGATTGAGATCATACCTTGTATAATTTCAGGCCACAGCACTATGAAACTCAGAATCAACCACAAGAAAAAATTTGGAAAGATAACAAATACTTGGAGACTAAAGAACATCCTACTAAAGAAAAATGGGCTAACCATGAAGTTGAAGAGGAAATTAAAAAGTACATGGAAATCAATGAAAATGGTAACACTACAGCACAAAACCTCTGGGACGCAGCAAAGGCGGTCATAAGAGGAAAGTATATAGCAATCCAGGCCTTTCTAAAGAAGGTAGAAAGTTCTCAGATACACAACCTAAGCTTACACCTAAAAGAGCTGGAAAAAGAATAGGAAATAAACCCAAACCAGCAGAAGACAGAAAATAACAAACATTAAAGCAAAAATCAGTGCTATGAAAACCAAAAACAAACAAAAAAAAATTAAAAATTAAAAAAATAAAACAAACAACAACAAAAAAAACAAACAGAACAGATCAGTGAAACCAGGAGCTGGTTCTTTGAAAGTATTAACAAAACCCCTAGCCAGTTTTATCAAAAAGGAACCAAATAAAACAAGAATGAAAGAAGAGAGATAATAAAAGAATATTATGAGCAATTATACACCAATAAAGTGGGAAATCTTGAAGAAACTGACAAATTCCTGGAAACATATAAACTACCAAAACTGAAAAAAGAAGAAAAAGAAAATTTAAACAGACCCATAACCAGTAAAGAAATCAAATTAATAATCAAAAATCTCCCAAAAAACAAGAGTCCAGGGCTGGATGGCTTTCCAGGGTAATTCTACCAAACATTTAAGGAAGAGTTAACACCTCTTCTTTTGAAGCTATTCCAAAAAAATAGAAGTGGAAGGAAAACTTCCAAACTCATTCTATAAAGCCAGCATTTCCTTGATTCCAAAACCAAAGACCCCGCTAAAAAGGAGAACTACAGACCAATTTCCCTGATGAACATGGATGTAAAATTTCTCAACAAGATGCTAGACAACTGGATCCAACAATAAATTAAAGAGTCAGTGGGGTGCCTGGGTGACTCAGTCGGTTGAGCGTCCGACTTCGGCTCAGCTCATAATCTCGTGATCTGTGAGTTTGAGCCCTGCGTTGGACTCTGTGCTGACAGCTCGGAGCCTGGAGCCTGCTTTGGATTCTGTGTCTCCCTCTCTCTCTGCCCCTCTCCCGCTCATGTTCGCTCGCTCTCTCTTTCTCTGTCAAAAATAAACATTAAAAAAAAAAAAAAAAAGAGTCATTCAGTACAACCAAGTGGGACTTATACCTGGGATGCAGGGCTAGTTCAATATCCACAAAACAATCAGTGTGTTTCATCACATTAATAAAAGAAAGAAAGGACAAGAACCACATGGTCATCTCAAAAGATTCAGAGAAAGCATTTGGCAAATACAGCATCCTTTGTTGATAAAAGCCCTCAATAAAGTGGGAATGGAAGTATCATACCTCAATATCAAAAAGTCATATATGAAAGACCCACTGATAATACCATCCTCAATGGGAGAAAGCTGAAAGCTTTCCACCTAAGGTCAGGAACAAGACAGGATGTCCCTTCTCACCACTGTTATTCAACATAGTATTGAAAGTCTTAGCCTCAGCACTCAGACAATATGAAGGAATAAAAAGCATCCAAATTGGCAAGGAGGAAGTCAAACTTCCACTCTTTGCAGATGGTATGATACTCTATATGGAAAACCCAAGAGATTCTACCAAAAAAAAAAAAAAAAACTGCTAGAAGTGATCCATGAATTCAGCAAACTTGCAGGATGTAAAATCAACACACAGAAGTTGGTTGCATTCCTATACACCAATAATGAAGCAACAGAAAGAGAAATCAAGGAATCGATCCTAATCCTACCAAAAACCATAAAATACCTAGCAATAAACCTAATCAAAGAGGTGAAAAATCTGTACACTGAAAACTATAGAAAGCTTATGAAAAAAATTGAAGACACACACACAAGGAAAAATATTCCATGCTGCTGATCTACATATTCAATGCAATCTCTATCAAAATAACGTGAGCATTTTTCACAGAGCTAGAGGAAACAATCCTAAAATTTGTATGGAACCAGAAAAGACCTCAAATAGCCAAAGCAATCCTGAAAAAGAAAACCAAAGCTGGAGGCATCACAATCCCAGACTTTAAGATGTATTAACAAGCTGTAATCATCAAGATGGTATGATACTGGCATAAGAACAGACACTCAGATCAATGGAACAGAGTAGAGAATCCAGAAATGGGCCCAAAAATGTATCGCCAACTAATCTTTTACAAAGCAGGAAAGACTATCCAATGGAATAAAGATGGTCTCTTCAGCAAGTGGTGCTGGGTAAACCGAACAGTGACAGGCAGAAGAATGACTCTGGACCACTTTCTTACACCATACACAAAATTAAAATCAAAATGGATGAAAGATATAAACCTAAGACAGAAAGCCATCAAAATCCTAGAGGAGAAAGCAGGCAAAAACCTATTTGATCTCGGCCACAGCAACTTCTTACTCAACACGTTTCCAGAGGCAAGGGAAACAAAAGCAAAAATGAACTATTGGGAACTCATAAAAAAAAAAAAAAAAAAAAAGGAAAAACTTCTGCACAGTCAAGGAAACAATCAGCAAAACTAACAGGCAAAGGCAACCAATGGAATGTGAGAATATATTTACAAATGACATATCAGATAAAGGGTTAGTATCCAAAATGTATAAAGAACTTATCAAACTTAACACCCAAAAAAGAAATAATCCAGTGAATAAATGGGCACAAGACATAGACACTTTTCCAAAGAAGACATCCACATGGCAAACAGACACATAAAAAATGCTCAACATCAGCGAAATCAAAACCACAATGAAATACCACATCACACCATCAGAATGGCTAAAATTAATGACTCAGGCAACAACAAATGTTTGGGAGGATGCAGAGAAAGAGGATCTCTTTAGCATTGTTGGTGGGGATGCAAACTGGTACAGCCACTCTGGAAAACAGTATGAAGGTTCTTCAAGAAATTAAAAATACAACTACCCTAATACCCAGCAAATGCACTACTAGGCATTTATCCAAGGGATACAGGTGTGCTGTTTTGAAAGGGCACATGCACCCCAATGTTTATAGCAGCACTATCCACAATAGCCAAAGTATGGAAATAGCCCAAATATCCACCGACAGAGGAATGGATAAAGAAGATGTGGTATACATAAACAATGGAGTATTACTGAGCAATCAAAAACAATGAAATCTTGCCATTTGCCTCCAAATGGATGGAACTAGAAGGTATTATGCTAACCAAAATTAGTCAGAGGAAGACAAGTATTATATGACTTCACTCATATGAGGAATTAAGATACCAAGCAGATGAACATAAGGGAAGGGAAGCAAAAATAATATATAAACATGGAGCGGGACAAAGCATAAGAGACTCTTAAATATAGAGAACAAACAGAAGGTTGCTGGAGGGATTGTGATAGGTGTATGGGCTAAATGGGTGAGGGGCATTAAGGAAGACACTTGTTGGGATGAGCCCTGGGTATTATATACAGGTGATAAATCACTGAAATCTACTCTTCAAATCATTGTTGTACTCTATGCTAACTTGGATGTTAATTAAAAAAATAAATAATTTAAAAAATGAGACAAAGATATTACAAAGAAGGAAACCCAACATTCTTGATGAGGATAGATACAGAAATTCTCAACAAGATATTAGCAAACCACATTCAACAATATACTGAAAGGATCATACACCATGATCAAGTAGATTTACTCCAGGAATGCAAGAATGGTTTAGTATTCACACATCAATGTGGTATACGTCATCAACAAAATGTGAATACAATTCATATGATTACTTCAAAAGATACAGGAAAATCATTTAACAAAATTCAACATCTTTTCATGATAAATACTTTCAATGAAGTGGGTTCAAAGGAAACCTACCTCAACATAAAAAAGTCCATATAAGAAAAATCTACAGCTAACATCACACACAATGGTGAAAAAACAAAAACATTTTCCTCTAAAATTAGGAATAAGGCAATGAGGTCTACTCTCTTCACTAATATTTAATACAATACTCAAGGCCCTGTCCCTCAATCAAACAAGAAATAAAAACTATCCGAACTGTTAACACGGAACTAAAACTGTCATTATTTGAAGATGAAATGATACTATACATAGAAAACCCTCAAGATTCTACCCAAAAAGCTATTAGAATAAATTAATTCAGTAAGACTGCAGGATAACCAAGTAATACACAGAAACCAGTTGGGTTTCACTAATAGCAAAATATCAGACAGAGAAATTAAGAAAATAATTCCATTTACAATGGCACCAAAAAGAAAAAAAAAAAAAACCCCTAGAAATAAACTTGGCCAAGGAGGTTAAAGGCCTGTATTCTGAAAACTATGAAACACTGATAAAGGCAATGGAATATAACACAAACAAATGGAAAGATACTCCATGCTCATGGACTGGAAGAATTAATATTGTTCAAGT
Source organism: Puma concolor (assembly GCF_028749965.1). Lineage (NCBI taxonomy): Eukaryota > Metazoa > Chordata > Mammalia > Carnivora > Felidae > Puma > Puma concolor. The sequence continues at coordinate 63,387,825 of NC_141668.1, read as the reverse complement.
TTCAACTAGTCAATCCAATCCTTAACAAAATACCAATAGCATTTTTCTTGCAAGTAGAGCAAAAAAACCCTTAAAATTTGTAGGAAACCACAACAGACCTAGACTAACCGAAGCAATCTTCAAAACGAACAACAAAGCTGGAGGTATGACATTCCCAGATTTTAAATGATAGTACAAAGCTGTAGTAATCAAAACAGTATGGTAGTGATACAAAAATAGTCACATAGGATCAAAGGAACAGAATAGAGGGTCCAGAAATAAACTCACACTTATATGCTAAATTAATCGTTGACAAAGGTGGTAAGAATATACAATGGGGGAACAGACTCTTCAATAAATCATGTTGGGAACACAGGAAAACTACATGTACAAGTATAAAACTGGACCACATTTTTTACATACTACACACACCCAAAAAACCTCAAAATGGAATAAAGGCCTCAACCTAAATCTCCTATAAGAAAACATGGGCAGTTATTATTTTGACATTGACCTTATGAAAAATTTTTCTACATATGTCTTCTGAGCAAAAGACAACAATAGCAAAAATAAACTATTAGGACTACACAAGAATAAAAGATTTTGCACAGAAATTCCATCAAGAAAATGAAAGAACAACCTAGTGAATGGAGAAATATATATTGAAATGATATATTTGATGAGGAGTTAATAATGCAAAATATACAAAGAACTTATAGAACTCAACACCAAAAAAATAAAATCCAATTTAAAAATGGTGATAGGACCTGAATAGATTTTTTTTTTCCTAAGAAAACATACACATGGACTACAGACACATGTAAAGATAATGAACATGACTAATCATCAGGGAAATGCAAATCACAACCACAATGAAGTATCACTTACCATTAGTCACAATGGCTAGTATCAAAAAGAACAAGTGCTGGCAAGGATGTAGAGAAAATGGGATGGTTGTTCATTGTTGGTGGTATTGTAAATTGGTACATCAACTATGGAAAACAGTAGCATTGTTCCTCACAAAGTTAACAACAGAATAATGTATGATTCAGTAATTCTAGTACTGGGTATTTACCCCCAAAAAGGAAAACACAAATTCAAGAAGATAGATAGATAGATAGATAGATAGATAGATAGATAGATAGAGATATAGAAAGATAGAGATACAGATATACATACATATATATATCTATATAGATATATATAGATATACCTCTTTAGTAACTACAGCATAATTTACAATAGCCAAGATATGGAAGGCACCCAAATATCCACCCATAAGTGAGTGAAGAAAGATGTGAAACTCCATATAATGGAGTTTTACACAGCCATAAAAAAAAAAATGAGATCTTTCTATTTATAACAACATGAATAGACGTAGAGGGTAGTATTCTAAGTGAAATGTCAGAAAAAGAAAAATACCTTATGATATCACTTATATGTGGACTCTAAAAAACAAAGCAGGGCACCTGGTTGTCTTGGTTGAGTGTGCAGCTCTTGATCGGCTCAGGTCATGATCCCAGGGTCATGGAACAGATCCCCATGTCGGCCTCCAAGCTGAGAGTGGAGCATAATTATCTCCCTCTCTCCCTCTGCCCCCACCCCCACTTGCACTCTTTCTCTAAAATTTTTTTTAAAAAATCATTCAAAAGCAAACTAATAAACCAAGAAAGAAGCAGAAAGAGACCCATAAATAAGGATATAAGCTAATGGTTGCCAAAGGGGAAGGCGTGGGGAGGGAAAGGCCAAAATTTATGAAGGTGAGTGGGAGATAAAGGGTTCCAGTTATGGAATGAGTAAGTCCTAGGATGAAAGGTACAGCATAAGTAATACTGTCAGTGGTATAGTAATAGTATTGTATGGTGATGGGCTGTCACTACACTTGTGGTGAACATATCATAGTGTTTAGGATTTTTGAATCACTATGTTGCACATCTGATTATGTCTGAAATATACGTGGATGGAACTAGAGGGTATTATGCTAAACAGCATTAGTCAGAGAAAGACAAATATCATATGAATTCACTCATATGAGGACTTTAAGATACAAAACAGATGATAACAAGGCAAGGAAAGCAAAAATAATATAAAAACAGGGAGGGAGACAAAACATAAGAGACTCTTAAATATGGAGAACAGAGGGTTACTGGAGGGGTTGTGGGAGGGGGGATGGGCTACATGGGTAAGAGGCATTAAGGAATCTACTCCTGAAACCATTGTTGCACTATATGCTAACTTGGATGTAAATTTAAAAAATTAATAAATTTTTTAAAAGTAAAATAAATAAATAAATAGGACTGTATCTCAGCAAAATAAAGGCCACCCATGGCAAGCTCATAGCTGACATTATATCCAGTGGTGAAAGGTTAAAACCTTTTCTTCTAATATCAGAAGCAATAGGAGGGAGCATTTTCTCACCATTTCTATTTCAAATAGAGTTGGTAGAGGGTGCCCAGGTGCCTCAGTTGGTCCTACTTCAGCCAAGGTCATGATCTCATGGTTCATGAGTTTGAGACCCGCATTGGGCTCTGTGCTTACAGCTCAGAGCCTGGAATCTGCTTTGGATTCTGTGTCTCCCTCTCTCTCTGTCCCTCCCCTACTCATGCTCGGTCTCTCTCTCAAAAATAAATAAATATTAAATAATAATAATAAATAAAAATTTAAAAATAAATAAATAAAATAGGTAGCCCTAGCCACAGACATCAAGCAAGAAAAAGAAATAAAAGACACTGTAACTAGAAAACAGGAAGGATAATAATCTCCATTTGTAGTTAAAATGGTTTTATATGTAGAAAATTCTAATGACTTTACTAAAAAGCTTAGTGTACAGTAAGACTATTTTTATATGTTAATTTTGTATTAACCTGCAACTTCACTAACAATGAATTGTTACTAAAATGTAGAAAATTACACCAGTTATGGTAGTATGCAAAATAATAAAATTCTTAGGAATAATATTACCAAGAAGGGGACATCTTTCCTTTGAAAAGTGTAAGACATTTATGAAAGAAAATGTGGAGACACAAATATGTAAAGATGTCCCATGTTAATGGATGCTAAGAATTAATGTTGCTAAAGTGCCTATACCACCCCAAAACATCTATTTAGTCAGTTTGATTCAAAAATCATTTTTTATAGAAGTAGAAAAAAACAGCTGTAAAATGTATATGGAAACACAAAACTCCCAAATAGCCAAAGTAATCTCGAAAAAGAACAAAGTGAGAATCCTCATACTTCTTGATTTCAAGCTCCATTACCAAGATATAGTAATCAAAATAATGTGTAACTAGCATATAAACCAAGAGAACACAATCAAGAGCCCAGAAATAAACCTAAGCATATACAGTTAACTAATATATGATAAAAAATTCAAGAATACAGAGGAAAGGTGGTCTTATCAATAAATGGTGCTGTGAAAACTAGATATTCGTATGTTAAAGAGTTAAACTAGACCTCTATCATATGTGCACAAAATGAATTGAAAACTTAAATCTAAGGTCTAAAAGTATAAAAAAATGCAAAGAAAGCCTAGGAAAAATTATTTGACATGAGTCCTGGCAATGATTTTTTGGATCACAAAAAGCACAAGCAATTAAATACATACATACATACATACATACGTGAAATGGCAGCAAAATAAAAAAGCTTACGAACAGCAAAAGAATCAATCAACAAAATGAAAATGCAACCCACAGAATTGGAGAAAATATTTATAAGCTCTAAGTATTATAAATTGTTAATATCTAAAATATACAGCAAACTCCTATAACTCAATAGAAAAATAAAAATAATCAATTTAAAATGAGCAATGGGTCTGAATACACATTTTTCCAAAGATGATATCTGACTGGCCAACAGGTACATGAGAAGGTGGTCAGCACCACTAATTGTCACTGAAATGCAAAGCAAAACCACAAGGGATGTCACATTATGTCAATTAGAATGGCTAGCATCAAAAAAACCCACAAAAAACACAAGAGAATGAATGCTGGTGTGGGTGTAAAGAAAATGGAAACTTGTGCACTATTGGTGGCTTTGTAAAACGGTACATCCACTATGAAAAACAATATGGAAGGTCCTCAAAAAATTAAAGATACAACCATCATATAATCTACCAATTCCTCTTCTTGGAATGTATATAAAGGAAACAAAAAACCTATACTGAAGAGATATCTGCATATTCATAGCAGCATTATTTATCAGAGCCAAGACACAGAGACAAAGTGTCCATCAAGAGATGAATGGATAAACAAGTTATCACACACACACACACACACTGGAATTTTTCCAGGCATAAAACAATACAAAAACAAGAAAATGACATCACTTGCAACAACATGAATGGACTTTGATGGCCTATGCTAAGTGAAATAAGGCAGAATAAAAAACAAATACTATGTAATCTCACTTATATGTGGAATCTAAAACAACAACAAAAACAAAACTCATAGAAAAAGAGACTATCTGTGGTAGCCAGTTGTGGGGGGTCAGGGGGAGGGAGAATTGGATGAATGTGTTCAAAAGGCACAAAATTCCAGTTGTAAAATAAATATGTACTGGGATGTAATATAAAACCTGATGGCTGTAGTTAACACCACTATATATGTATGTATACTGTTAATGATGTAAATTCTACATGTTCTCATCGCAATCGATAATTTGTATATACATTATATTATTATATTATATACATTCATGGTAATCACTTCATGATATAGTTAAATTCAACATTATGCTGTATACCCTAGGTGTACATAGTGGTATATGTTAATTATATAACAAAATAGAAAAAATTCCTATGATTCAACAGATACAAAGTATTTGACACACAATTTTTATGATAGAAACTCTGAACAAAATAGGTGTAGAAAGAATATACCTCAACATAATGAAGGACAGACTGACAGTCAACATTATACTCAATAATAAAAATTGAAATCTTTTCCTCTCAAAGCAGGAACAAGTCAAGAATGCTCACTCTCACTGCTGTTATTCAACATAGTACTTCAAATCCTAGCTAGAGCAATTAGGCAAACAGAGAAGTAAAAGGCATCTAAATTGAAAAAACAAATAAAATAGTTATTTGTTTCTATATATATAGAAAACTCTATTGACTCAACCAAAAAGCTGTTGGAACTATTCAAATTCAGTGAAGTTGCAGGATATGAAATTAGCATGCAAAGATCAGTTGAATTTCTATGCACTAACAATAAAACATCTAAAGAAATCAACTATCTCATTCACGATAGCATGGAAATCAATAATACACATGGAATATATTTAAGCAAGAAAGTGAAAAATGTATGTAATGAATACTACAAGACCTTTATGAAAGGAATTGAAGAGGACACAAACACATGGAAAGATTTACTGTGTTTATGGATCACAAGGATTAATATTAGTGAAAATGGCTTTATTAACAAAACCATCTATAGATTCAACACATCCCTAGTGAAATTCCATTGGCATTTGTCACAGATACCAAAAAAAATAATATTTTTATTGAACTACAAAACAAATAAAAACACATAGGCAAAGTAATCCTGAGAAAGAACAACATACGTAAGTCAGCACATTCTTGAATTCCAATTACACTGCAAAGCTATAGTAATTGAAATAGTAAGGTAAACTGGCATAAAAATAGACCCCCTGCAAGGGAACAGAGTACATATCACAGAAATAAACTCCAATATATAGTCAACTAATATTTGACAAGGAAGCCAAGAACACTCAATGTGGAAAGGATAATCTTTTCAACAAATGGTGTTGGAAAATCTGGATAATCATTTGTAGAAAAATGAAATTGTATCCCTATCATGCAGCACTCAAAAAAATTAAGTCCATGTGTATTAAATACTTTGGCATAAGACCTCCCACTCTAAACCTTTTAGAAGAAAACATAGTAAAGAAGCTCTTTGACAATGGTTTCGGAAAGAATTCTTCAAATATGACACCAAAAGCAAAAGAAACAAAAGTGAAAAACAACGAGTGGGACTATATCAAACTGAAAAGTTTATGCAGAGCAAAAGAAATTATCAAGAAAATTAAAGGGCAACCTATAGGATGGAAGAATGTATTTTCAATATTCAATGTTTTCAAAATATTTTCATCAGATAAGCATTTAATATCTAATATATGTAATGAATTCATACAACTTAATAACAAATCCACTAAAAGTATGGGCAGAGGAATTAAATAGTTATTTTCCAAAGAAGTCATCCAAAATGCCAACAGGTACATGAAAAGGTGCTCAACATCACTAATCATCAGGGAAATTCAAATCAAAACCATGGGACATCACCTCATGACTGCTAAAATGGCTATCATCAATTAAGTAGGACATAAATGTAGGTGAGGAAGTGGAGAAAAGGAAACCCTGTGCTCTGTTGGTAGAATTGTAAATTGGTTCAGCCATTGTGGCAAATATACAGACATTTCTCAGAAATTAAAAATAGAACTACCGTATGTTCCAGCAATTCCACACTTGTGTAAATATCCCAAAGATATGAAAACAGGGTATCTAAGAGAGAGATGTACTCACATATTCTTTGCAGCCTTATGCACAAAAGCCAAGACATGAAAACAACATGTGTTCATCAACACATGAATGGATAAAGAAGACATCATAAGAGTTCTAGGCAGAGGAGGACCCTGAGTGGCACGAGCAGGCAACAACTGTGTATGTGTGTGTGTGTGTATGTATATATATATACACATATATATACATATATATATATATACACATATATATACATATATATATCACATGTATATATATATACACATATATATACATATATATATACATATATACATATATATATCACATGTATATATATACACACATATATATACATATATATATCACATGTATATATATATACATATATATACATATATATATATGTATATATATGTATATATATGTATATATATATATATATATCACAACTCATTTTGAAAATGACCTGAATATGTGCAGAATGGATCTTCCACCATTAAAGACATAAGGTGAAGCCACATAAAAAATGGTAGGATGGGCAGAGATGTGGTCTGGAACCAAATTCTTGGCACAATGTCCCCCACACAGGAGGGATATCATAGGCATAAAGGTCTTCCCCAAGGACTGAAGAGATCAAGCCCTGTATCAGGCACCCCTGGCTCTGGGGACCTGCACAATGAAGACAAGCCACCCATGTCATGGTTTGAAAATCAGTTGAGCTTAACTCTAGGAGAGCTAGAGAGCTGTAGAAAACCAAACCACACAGAGAGCCATTTGATCAACACGCGGGTTATATGTGAAGAAGATTTGATTAATTTGAGGGCAAGTGCCAGATGCATACAAACATGTAGGAGGTTTCTCCAGGAAGAGAAGTACGGGCAGACACCGTTATATTTTCTATCTCCCTTCAGCCTAGCTGGCCTGACACAGAAGCCAGTTCTAACACTCTCCATCTACCCTGCTAGCACCACTTCCCTCTCCCATCTTCTATCTGCAGACCCACCAAAACCAAACTTCCTGCCCCAAAAGACACCCTTCCTAAATGATTCCAACCCCATCACACCCAGCAGGCAGCCTTGGTTGGAACTGGTATCCCCCCAAAGTGGTAACTACCTACCAGCATTCCTGCAACAATTGCAACCCAGTCACAAAAGGAAAATGTATATAACCCACACAATGAAAACATGTGATGACCGGGGCATTGCACTACTGGGCCCTATAGGATGCTTTCTACAAATGGCCTCTACTTTCAAGACACATCTGACCTATCTAATACATGGAAACAAACTGAGAATCAGACAAAATGCTGAAACAGAGGAATATATTCCAAGTGAAATAATAAATTAAAATTTCAGAAAAAGAGGTAAACAAAATGGAGACAACTATCTACTCAATAAATATTTCAAAGTAATGGTTATAAAGATGAGCACTGGACTTGAGAAAAGATGGGATGAAATCAGAATTTAACAAAGATATACAAATATTTAAAAAGAACAAATCAGCTGAAGAATACAATAACTGGAATGAAAAATACAGTAGAGAGTATCAACAGATTGGAAGACGGGTAGGTAATATAAAGCACCCAAGCTCAACATCAAAAAGAAATTTTTTTTTTTAATTTTTTAAGCTTATTTATTTTGAGAGAGAGAGAGAGAGCAAGAGAAGGAGCATGAGAGAGCACAACAGGGGAGGGACAAAGAGAGAGAGAATCCTAACCAGGCTCTGCACCGTCAGCACAATGCCCAGTGCAGGGCTCAATCTCACTGACTGTGAGATCATGACCTGAGCTGAAATCAAGAATTGGATGCTTGGCTTTTGTAGCAATGTGGATGGAACTGGAGAGTGTGATGCTAAGTGAAATAAGCCATACAGAGAAAGACAGATACCATATGGTTTCACTCTTATGTGGATCCTGAGAAACTTAACAGGAACCCATGGGGGAGGGGAAGGAAAAAAAAAAACAAAAAAGAGGATAGAGTGGGAGAGAGCCAAAGCATAAGAGACTGTTGAGAACTGAGAACAAACTAAGGGTTGATGGGGGGTGGGAGGGAGGAGAGGGCGGGTGATGGGTATTGAGGAGGGCACCTTTTGGGATGAGCACTGGGTGTTGTATGGAAACCAATTTGACAATAAATTTCATATATAAATTAAAAAAAAAAAAAAAAAAAAAAAGAATTGGATGCTTGGGGTGCCTGGGTGGTGCAGTCGGTTAAGCGTCCGACTTCAGCCAGGTCACGATCTCTCGGTCCGTGAGTTTGAGCCCCGCGTCGGGCTCTGGGCTGATGGCTCAGAGCCTGGAGCCTGCTTCCAATTCTGTGTCTCCCTCTCTGTCTGCCCCTCCCCCGTTCATGCTCTGTCTCTCTCTGTCCCAAAAAATAAATAAACGTTGAAAAAAAAATTAAAAAAAAAAAGAACTGGATGCTTAATCGACTTCCAGGTGCCCCAGAAAAAAAGAATTTTTAAAAGTGAGAATAGGTTGAGGGACATCAAGGGACCGATGGGACATCAAGTCAAAGACTATTTGACAAAATAATAGCTGAAAAATAGCTGAAAAATTCCCTAATCTTCGAGAGGAAACAGACATCCAGGTTTTGTAAGCACAGACATCTCCCAAAAATTGGAACTCAAAGAGGTGCACATCAAGTTATACAATGATTAAAATGTCAAAAATTAGACAATCTTAGTAGCTAGAGAAAAGCAAATAGTTATGTACAGGGGAAGCCCCATAAGGCTAGGAGCTAATTTTTCAGGAGAAATTTTGAAGGCCAGACTGAGTGGCACGATATACTCCATGTGCTGAAAGGAAAGTACTCCCAAGTAAGAATACTCTACCCAGCAAGTTAATCATTTGGAATTGAAGAAGAGATGAAGTTCCCCAAACAAAACTTAGGGAGTCTATCACCACTAACATAGCCTTAAAAGAAATGTCAAGTGAAGTTTTTTTAAGCAGAAAAGCCATAAGAGAAGAAAGGAAATGATGAAAGTAAAAGGTTTCACTGGTAAAAGTAAACATACAGTAAAGATAGTAGGACAAGCACCTGTCAAGCTAGTTTGAAGGTTAAAATAAAGTAGAACAATAAATTGCATCTGCAAAAGTTAAAGGACACACAAAAAGGTTGGAAAATATGACACCATATACATAATACATGCAGTGGAGGAGTAAAAATAATGTTTTTAGAATGTGTTCGAACTTAAGTGTCCATCAACTTCATATAGACTACTGTATATACAGGATGTTATGTATGTTCCTCATGGTGACCCCAAACTAAAACCTTTAATAGAGAAACAAATAATAAACAGAAGGAATCCAAGCATAACACTAAAAAAGAAAATGAAATCACAAAAGATAGCAAGAGAAGAAGAGAGGAAAAATGAAGAACCACAAAACCACCATAAAACCCTTAACATAATGGCTAAGGACATACCTATCAATAATTACTTCAAATGTAAATGCTCTAAATGCTCCAATAAGATGACACAGGGTGACTGAATAAATTAAAAACAAAAAAGGACACATCTATATATTTTCCTACAAGAGACTCACTTCAGAAATTAGGACACATACAGATTGAAAGTGAAAGGATGGAAAATGATATCCCATGCAAATGGAAGCAAAAAAACAAAAAAGCAAAAATTATATGAAACCAAATAAACTTTCAAACAAAGTATAACCAGAGACAAAGGATTGCATTACACAATGATAAAAGAATCATTCCAACAGGAGGATGTAATAATTATAAATATCTATGCACCCAATATAGGAGCACATAAATATGTAAAGTATAGATCACAGGCACAAATGAAGAAACATACAATAATGCAATAATGGTAGAGGACTTTAACATACCACTTATATTAATGGATAAATCCAGCAGACAGAAAATCAACAAGGAAGGAATGGCTTTGAACAACAACACATTAGATCATGGACTTAACAGATAAATACAGAACATTCCATTAAAATATAGCAAAATACATTCTTTAAAGTTCATAAGGAACACTGTCCAAAATAGATTACATGTCAGACCACAAAACAAGTCTTAGTAAAATTAAAAAGACTGAAATCATATCAAGCATCTTTTCTGATACAACATGATAAAATTAAGAAACTACCAGAAAAAATCTGGAAGAAAAAAACACATGGAGACTAAACAACATGCTACTAAGTAATTAATGGGTCAATGAGGAACTCAAAGAGAAAACCAAAAAAGTAACTGAAGACAAATTAAAATAGAAACACAATGATTAAACATCCTTGAGATTCAGCAAAGGCAGTTCTAATGGGGAAATGTTCTCAAACTGCACCTGGATTGCAATACAGCTCTACTTCAAGAAACAATCTAACCATACACCTAAAGGAACCATAAGAAAGAACAATAAAACCTAAGTTAGTAGAATGAAGAAAATAGTGTGAGAGCAGAAATAAATGAAATAGAGACAAAAAATAGAAAAGAGTAATGAAACCAAGTTCTGATCCTTTGAAATGATGAACGAAATTGATAAACCCTTAGCCAGACTCATTAAAGAAGAAAGAAGACACATAAATTCAGAAATGAGAAAGAAGTTATAACTGACACCAGAGATATGCAAAGGATTAAAATATATGCCAACAAAGTAGACTAGGAAAAATGGATAAATTCCTATAAACATATACTCTGAAGACATATACTATTAAGACTGACTTAAGAAATCTAAACAGACTGATTACTGGTAATGAACTTGAATCAATACTCAAAAAGTCTCAAAAAATAAAAGTCTAGGCTTCATAATTTGATTCCAGCAAACATTAAAAAAGAGAGTTATTACCTTTTTCACAATCTATTCCAAAAACAAAAACAGAAGAGGAAAGAAGCTTCCAAATTCATCCTAGCAGACCAACATTACTCTAATACCAAAACCAAAGACACTATACACACACACACACACACACACACACACAATGTGACAGGGCAATAACCCAGATGAACATAAATTAAAACATCCTCAACAATATATTAGCAAACAAAATTCAACAATACTTAAAAGGATCATTCACCACATTCAAGTGGGACTTATTCCAGGGATGCAAGAATGGTTCAATACCCATAAATCAGTCAATGTGATATACCATGTTAACAAAAAGCAGAAAAAAATGATATGATTATATCAATACATACCAAAAGGCATTTGACAAATTTAGCATTCATTCATGGTAACACTATCAACCAAGTGTGTTTAGAGGAAACAGATCTCAACATAATAAAGTCCATGTGTGAAAAATCCACAGCTAACATACTCAGTGGTGAAACTGAAAACTTTCATCTAAGATCAGGAGCCAGACAAGGATGTCCACTCTTACCACTTATATTCAACATAGTATTGGAAGTCCTAGCCATATCAATCAAAACTAAAAAGAATTAAAAGAGATCAAAATCTGTAAGGAAGAAGTAGAACTCACTATTTGCAGATGCTATGACACTATCTATAGAAAACCCTAAGAAGTCCATCAAAAAACTGTTAGAATAAATAAATTCATTAAAGATACAGGATACAAAATTAATTTACATAATCATAATAATCATGTTATATCATATAATCATATATCATATATGTATCATATATGTATAATAGCACCATAAGCATATGTTATGCTTCTATATAATAACAATGAACTACCATAAAGAGAAATTAGGAAAACAATTCCATTTGCCACTGCATCAAAAGGATAAAGTACAAGGAATAAATTTAACTAAGGCACTGAAAAGCCTCTACTCTGAAATTTATAAAACATTGGTGAAACAACTGAAGACAACACAAATAAATCTGAAGATATACCATGCTCATAGATTAGAAGAATCAGTATCATTAAATGTCCATACTACCCAGAGCAATCCCTGTCAAAATACCAACAGTATTTTTCAAAGAATTGGAAAAAAAATCCTAAAATTTGTATTGAGGCACTAAAGACCCCAAGTAGTCAAAGCAATATTGATAAATATTAACACAGCTGGAGGTATCCAATTTCCTTATTTTAAACTATATTACAAAGCTATAGTAATCAAAACAGTATGATATGAGCAAAGAAATAAGCACATAGATCAGGAAAACAGAATAGAGAGCCAAGAAATAAACCCAGGCTTATATGGTCAATTAATCTACAACAAGAGAAGCAAGAATATACTATGGGAAAAAGATGGTTTCTTCAATAAATCATGTAGGGAACATTGAACAGCTATATGCAAAAGAACAAAAATGGACCTCTTTCTTACACCACACACAAAAATAAATTGAACACAGATTAGAGCCATAAATGTGAAACATAAAGCCATTAAAATCCTAGAAGAAAACATAGGCAGTATTTGTTTTGTGGAAATTGACCTTAGCAACACTTTTCTAGATATGTCTCCTCAGGCAAGGGACTATACATGAAAATAAAAAGCTTCCACACAGCAAAGGAAACTATCAACAAAATGAAAAGATAACCTATTGAATGGGAGAAGATATTTGCAAAAGATACATCTGATAAGGGGTTAATATCAAAATATACAAAGTACTCATACAATTTGATGTCAAAAAAACCTAATAATCCAATTTAAAAACGGACAGAGGAGGGGTGCCTGAATAGCCCGGTAGGTTGAACATCTGACTCTTGATTTTGGCTCAGGTCATGATCCCAGGATCATAGGATCAAAACCCGTGTCTTTGGTCTCCTCACTGAATGTGGAGCCTGCTTGAGATTTAAGATTCTCTCCCTCCCTCCCTCTCTCTCTCTCTCATCTGCTCTGTCTCTAGAATATTTTTTTTTTTTTAAACTGGGCAGAGGACCTGCCAAACAAGACATACAGGTGGGAGAAGAGACACATAAAAAGATACTCAACATCACTCATCATTAGAAAAACACAAAACTACAAGAAGGTATCACTTTACACTGTGTGCTTGGTATCAAATGATGGGGGGTGGGAGGGTGGGTGATGGGCATTGAGGACGGCACCTGTTGGAATGAGCAATGGGTGTTGTATGGAAACAATTTGACAATAAATTTCATATTAAAAATAATAAAAATAAAATAAAATAAAAGAGAAGACAAAAAATAACAAGTGTTGGGGTGCCTCAGTGGCTCAGTTGATTAAGGGTCCACCTTTCATCTCAGGTCATGATCTCATGGTTTTTGAGTTCAAGCCCTTGCATTGGGCTCTCTGCTCTTAGCCCGGAGCCCTCTTTGTATCCTCTGTCCCCTTCTCTCTCTGCCCGTTACCTGCTCACACACATATAGTCTCTCTCTCAAAAATAAACAAACATTAAAAAAATTACCCTTAAAGAAATAAGTGTTTCTGAGGATGTAGAGAAAAGGGAACTCTAGTGCACTGTTGAAGGGAATGTAAATTGGTGTAGCCACTCTGAAAAATGATGTGGTGGTTCCTTGAAAATTAAAAATAGTGGGGCGCCTGGGTGGCGCAGTCGGTTAAGCGTCCGACTTCAGCCAGGTAGCGATCTCGCGGTCCGTGAGTTCGAGCCCCGCGTCGGGCTCTGGGCTGATGGCTCAGAGCCTGGAGCCTGTTTCCGATTCTGTGTCTCCCTCTCTCTCTGCCCCTCGCCCGTTCATGCTCTGTCTCTCTCTGTCGCAAAAATAAATAAACGTTGAAAAAAAAATTAAAAAAAAAAAAGAAAAAAAAAATAGAAATAACATATTATCCAGTAATCCCAGTATTGGGTATTTACCCAAAGAAAAAGACACACTAATTTGAAAAAAGATATACAGCCCTATGTTTATAGCAACATTACTTACAATAACTAGTATTTGGAAACAATGTAGGTATCCATCAAATAAATGAATGGATAAATGTGTATATATACACAATGGGATATTATTCAGTCATAAAGTAAATGAAATCCTTCCATTCAAGACAATATAGATGGACCTAGAGAGTATGATGCTAAGTGAAACAAATGAGACCAACAGAAATAAATCTTATATGATTTCACTTATATATGGAATCTAAAATACAAACAAATACAAAATCACAAATACAGACAACAAAGTATTAGTTTCCAGAGGGGAGGGAGATAAAGGGATGGGCAAAATAGGTAAAGAAGATTAAGAGATACAAACATCCAGTTATAAAATGATGATGAAAAGTCATGGTGATGAAAAGTACAGCATAGGAAATATAGTCAGTAATACTGTAGTGACTTGGTATGATGATACATGGTAACTATACTTATGGTGAACATATCATAAAGCATATAATTGTTGAATCACTATGTTATATACCTGAAACTAACATGATATTGTATGTCAATCATACTTCAAGTAAAATTTTTCAAAAAAGAAAAGATGGCATGCATACATGTACAATGGAGTATTATTTGGCGATAAGAAGTAAATCCAGTGTTTGCAACACTATGGATGGACCTGAAATGCATTGTGCAAAGTGAGGTAAGAGAAAGAGGGAGACAAATAGTGTACATCTGTGTATGTGGAATCTAGAAAATCTACAACACCTTAGAGAGTAGAATGGTGGTTACCAGAGGTTGTAGAGTGGGGAAATTGGGGAGATGTTTAAGGGTATAAATTTGCAGCCAGTAGACAAATAAGTTTTGGAGATCTAATGCACAACATAATGATTGTAAACAACAGTCATGTACTATAAACCTCAAGTTACTGAGAGTGAATCTTAAATGTTCCCACTACAAAAAAAGAAGTCATAATTACATGATATGATAATTATATGATATGATATGATATGTTAGCTAATATTATGGTGGTAATCATATTACAAGATAGACATGTTATACACCTTAAACTTACATAATGTCAACTCTATCTCATAAAAAATTAAAAGTAGTATTTTAAAATTTGTAATAGTTTTAACAAAACTAAATACTTTTAAAACTTTATAGTATATTTTTAAAAATCTTAGTTCTATAATCATAAATCAAAGAAAATTAATTAGCATACATGACTATGCCACTTTCTGTGAGAAATTTACCTCTAGTCATTTGGATGAATGCATTAATATGATTTCCAGCTAAGTATGCAGATAAAATACAGAATATTTGTTTGTAGAATCGATGCAATATAGAAAGCTACCCATAGAGGAAAATCTTTTTTTTTTAATTTTTTTAAAAATTTGTATTTGTTTTTGAGAGAGAGACAGAGACAGAGCATGAGCAGGGGAGGGGCAGAGAGAAGAAGGAGACACAGAATCTGAAACAGGCTCCAGGCTCTGAGCTGTCAGCACAGAACCCAAAGCAGGGCTCAAACACACAAATCATAAGATCATGACCTGAGCCAAAGTCAGACTGAGTCTGACTTAACCGACTGAGTCACTCAGGCACTCCAAGAAAAACCTTTAAACTGAATCAGATGCACATGCAAACACAGTCACACATAAAGAAGTGAGTTCATGGGGCGCCTGGGTGGCGCAGTCGGTTAAGCGTCCGACTTCAGCCAGGTCACGATCTCGCGGTCCGTGAGTTCGAGCCCCGCGTCGGGCTCTGGGCTGATGGCTCGGAGCCTGGAGCCTGTTTCCGATTCTGTGTCTCCCTCTCTCTCTGCCCCTCCCCCATTCATGCTCTGTCTCTCTCTGTCCCCCAAAAAATAAATAAACGTTGAAAAAAAATTTTTTTAAAAAAAGAAGTGAGTTCATATAATCATCTGAACACAACATACAAATACTGAAGTGTACATCTAGTCATAGAACTAAGTAAATATAATTGCTATTAATGTAAAAAAACATATTTAAGAAAAATTTCAAGTATTTTCCTGAACAAAGCATAGTTTCAATACTTGATAGTTACTATAGATCTCCTGGGTTAAATCTTTATTTCCATTACATATGCAAAGTTTTTACTGGAAACTAGTTGCATACTAAGCTGTTGAAGATTTTAAGTTAGCTTTATCTCAATTTTACAGTGTGAACAGTTAATGAACATATAATTTCTCATATATAAACTTTGAAATGCAGAATTATTTGCGTTTTCAGGTGAAGAACTAGAAAGCTGCCAAAGTAAATATTTTGAGAATGTATTTTTAAAGTTTAGATAATGAGTCTATCTATCATTTGGATAATGACTTTGTTTTATGGTTTGGTTTGATTTAGTTTGTTCTAGCCATCATTGAACGAAGACCTTGTATCAACTTCTTGTTATAATTTTTTTCTGGTTAAAATACTTTATTGATTACAATATCAGTTCATAGCAACATTTCACAGAGCTACTGTATAAATACAGGAATGAATCACTGTGCAAGAAAGATCTAAGGATA
The DNA here is from genome assembly GCF_028749965.1 of Puma concolor. NCBI lineage: Eukaryota > Metazoa > Chordata > Mammalia > Carnivora > Felidae > Puma > Puma concolor. The sequence continues at coordinate 63,371,098 of NC_141668.1, read as the reverse complement.
ATTTTAAATCATGGTGCAAGCCCATAGTTTCATTTAAAGCTTTTATAAGAGCTTTAATCTACTACGTTCATCTTTCCCATACTCCTACTACTAAATAAATTTGATTCAAGTTGAGTTTACTTTCACTGGAAGATTTTAAGTATAACAAAGTTACTATGCTAACTTTCAATGATAGATTATGTATTCACCGACACTACTAACCAATTAAAATACTGGTAAAATTATTATAATCAGCTCACTGGGGAGACCAGGAACCCTTATTTGTAGTGCTTGCATATTTCCGTGGTGTAAGTACTCTCATTGTACTAAATGCTGCAAAGGGATGCTGGTGATCGATCCAAGGAGACAGCTCTAGCACCTGACTGCTATGCCCCAAACTAGTGGCCTATCATAAAACCAAACATTAAGAACTTAAAAGCCAAGAAGAAAAGGTTGAAACCAACTGTTACATATAGGAAGAATTTTAGACCTCAGGTAAATTATTTCATACTTTTCACAGAATGTCAGTCTTAACCTAGTGAAAATATATTACTCTAGAAGGCAAGTTATATTCTCTAAAACCAAGTATCACAATAGTTTTATATACTTATATTTATATATTCTCTAAAACCAAGTATCACAATAAGTTTTATATACTTATTCCCCCTTTATTGTAGGCTCACCTTATATATAACTTCAAAAGTTTTTTACATTAAATATTCTAATTTCCATTTAACTTGTTTAATTCTTCAGTGACATTATTACTTACTTCATTAAAAACATTTAGAATCTCAATGCTATGAAATATGATTAGTAATGTCACATTTCTTAAGGTTATTGTGTCAACAGTTTCCACATTGGATTTTGATGAAATATTGTTTACAAATTTAAGTGTATGGTAAGTGTCATAAAAATATAGTTCTAGTTTAATAACTGATCTAGCAACTGGAGAAACAGCAAATCATTTTATTTAATTATATACTTTCAGAAGAGCTGATGTGAAGAAATTTCAAAAAGCTGCTTCATACTTCAGGACACTATATGATACTTTAAACTTCAGCCATTGATTTGTCACTAGACACTGGGAGACTAGGGGAGAGTATCTTTTGTGTAAAACCTCTAAAAAGAATGCTATAGTGTATTTTCTGAAAAATCCACCCATAGAAATACGTGATTCTAATTTTGTACTTCTTTTTGTTTTTTTTTTTTTCCTAAGCAAACTATCTGTTGTCCGAAGGCTCCTGCAGATTAAATTGGCTACCTATGTCAAAGCTTTTCATGTCCCCCCCCATTATAAAAAAGTAAATGGGCAGCAGTGTTTACTAAAATGATCTTCTAAATTGGTAGATTCCACAAGACACTCCAAGGCACTGTCAGTAAAAAAAGAAAAAGAAAAGAGTCTCAGAATCAAGACCTCAAGGGTGTGGTTATAAAAACTTTGTTATGAATTAAGAAAGATTTAAGAATATGCCTCTTATAAACTTACTTCTCAACAACAAGGCTTCTAACTTTCAGCTTGAGGTACAGAGGGGCCCTTTTCAAAAAAAAAAAAGTCTGTGCCTCTTTTGTCTAATAAAGTGTACTGTATTCTGATAATCACAAAGTTTCTAAGGGATTATATCAATTTGTACTAAAAGGAACAGTGATAATCCAACCCTTTGAGACCCTCAACTTCTAAAAAGCAAAACACAGCCTGAGAAAGCTACTCAACTGCCATGTGGGATATTTCATAGGCATAAAGATGACCTATTAAGGAGAGCCAGGAGCCCAGAGGGTAAAGCTAAGAGGCATGGAGAACCAGTTCAAGGAAGCTAGGAGACCTCATCAAGGAACTGACATGTGCTCAGCTAAATTTCAAGATTTCTGTGAATGAGTGACTGCTATCTGCTTCCCTGATTTTTGAATGGAGAGGTCAATGATGTTATATTATCTTCATCTTAGTATTTCATATTGAGTTTGTAGGAGTCACATGAGTTGTCTTCTATTTCATAGCTCTTCCTATCAAGAGGAGCCTATCCATACCTGGATCTGATCTAGATAATGAGATGCTAGACTTTGAGCCTGATGCAATAATGGAATGAAATCTTGGTAGTCCTGGGGAAAGTGAGGGTATTTTGCATGTAGGATAAGTTTATGTATTGTAAATGGCTACTTTGTTACTCTTCCCATCAACCTATGGAGTTTATTCTTCCCCATCCCCTCTCCCTCACCTTAAATATGGGTTTAACTATCCTGTGATAGTTTAAAAATTAGAATGTAGTAGAAGTTACCATGTGCAAATCACAGAGATAATTTTTTTTAAGATTTATTTTTAGGAAGTCTGAACTAGGAAGGGGGGGGAGAGAGGGAGAGAGGGAGAGAGGGAGAGAGAGAGAGAGAGAGAGAGAGAGAGAGAGAGAGAATCTTAAGCAGGTTCTACACTCAGCACAGAGCCTGACATGAGGCTCTATGCCACAACCCTGGGATCATTAAGCCGAAATCAAGAGTCGAAAGCTCAATGGACTGAGTCCCTCAGATGCTCCTCACAGAGATACATTTTAAGAGCCCTTAGAGCATCTATTTCCTCATTCTAGGGTTTTTCCCTCTTGGGACATTTCTTGGAACTCAGCCACCATACCATAGAAAGCCCAAGCCACATGTATGGGACACATACTGATGTTCCATTTGATAGTCTTAGTACTCCCAGACACCAGCCTGCATCAAACCCAGTCATGTGAACAGGCCATAGTGGCAGTCCAGGACAACTGAGGCCATGGATGATATAGCCAAATCCAGTATCACATGAAGTAAGAAAGCAACACTTCTTAGCTCAGTCAATAAGACTAGTGAGAATTAGCAAAATACTTGCTGTTTTAAGCCACGACATTTTGGAGCAACAATAGGTACTGAAATAGAAGTGTTACATGTATGGGAGGTAATGAAACCATGAGAATGGATGAAACCTGATTGGCACATATGCTACATGAAAGAAAAAAGGCTTAGAACATAATCCTGAATACTCCAAAAATGCTTGACAGAGGAACAAATGCCAAAAACCAAGTCTGTGAAATGTGTTGATATAGGTAGCAGGAAATCTAGGAGATTGTCAATGACCTGTAAGCCAATGGAAGATGGAGGGGCCACAGAGGTGAATACTAATGAGAGATCAAGTAAGATAGAGCTGATAGTTGCCTACTACATTTAATGACATGGAGGTGAAAGGTAGCCTTAAAAACTAGATTTGCAACATGACAGCGAAGAAGTCAGATTGTTAAAGGTTGACGTAGTAGAAGAATGAGAGGCAAATGAGTAGAGAGAAACAGAGTAAAGACTCTGTTGAAAGATCAGGAAGGATGACAAGAAGAAGTTCTGTGTGTATGAGAGAGAGAGACAGAGGGAAGGAGGAGAGAGAGAGAAATCTGGATACATTTAAATTACCTTTAAATACTGGGAGAAAGAAAAAAGTATAAAACTGAGGGTAAGAGAAAAATATGTGAGTAATATTTCACTCTTTCTAGAAGAGATACTCAAACCACAGAACATCCATTTAGGCACTATCTATGTCCACTGTCCAAACACACAATAACCTCAAGAGAACATTTGGTACACAGCAGACTTTGTAATAACTTAGCTGAATCATGGATCCAAAGGAAATTATTTTACTGATATATCAAAATGACCTTGCTAAAATGCATGTAATGGAATCTATAGTGGAAATTTGATCTTAAGACTTTATAGCTCAAAAGACTATTTTTTCCTATTTTAGATGAATTCTTCTTTTTAAGGTGAACAGTGAAAATTATCTTTTGAGTAGACTGCACATATTTTGGGAAGACTTGCTAGAGTATATTCAGAAGTGTAAAAAATAACTACTTATTGTGAAAGAGTACACAAAATTTTTGCTGGACAAGCTTCTGGGGAACATCATGGAAATGTAAGATTGTGGGTAAAGTTAGATGTTGCCTTTCCCGGTGTGTGTCTATTCATCCGTGAATGGACAGCCATGCAGGAGAGCCCTCTGGTAGAAGAATGGATTGTACCAATTTCTCTGGGTGTTTCGAACTGAAAGAATGAGTTGCTGCACTCAGATATAATCAAGAAGTAGCCAAAAAAAAAAAAAAATGGTAGTGAAAGAAGGTAAGATTCTAGATTATACAAGAAAGGCAAGAATCTAGACTAGTGACGGGATCAACACCAGGTAGGGTAGTTAGAACTTCCTGAATGCACCTCCTGATGCAAGAAACCCTCTTTTTTTTTTTTTTTTTAATTTTTTTTTTCAACGTTTATTTATTTTTGGGACAGAGAGAGACAGAGCATGAACGGGGGAGGGGCAGAGAGAGAGGGAGACACAGAATCGGAAACAGGCTCCAGGCTCCGAGCCATCAGCCCAGAGCCTGACGCGGGCCTCGAACTCACGGAGCGCGAGATCGTGACCTGGCTGAAGTCGGACGCTTAACCGACTGCGCCACCCAGGCGCCCCGCAAGAAACCCTCTTGATCCAGATATGCAGGATTGTAGGGAGACACCTTGGGAAAAGTGCTGCAAGGGAAAAATACATTACACTAAGGGTTAGTAAATCATTCTTCAGGATGAAGGTAGTTTTCCTAGAGAAATTCTCATAGAAAAGAGAGGATTCATCCTGCCCTGCTCCTTGAGATTCCTTGCAGTCTGAGAAAATCACTATGTTTGAACTCAGGTGAGTTAGGCCACTGGCTCAACCTTTTTTCCCATCCTTGGGCAGAATTTTCTTTGCTAATCCATTTTCTCCTTTATTTGAGTTAGTCTTACAGGAAAGTAGCAAAACACAGGATTTTCATCCAATTCTCGTCCTTCTTCCAGAACTTGCAACTTTCAACATTAAGCAAACCAAGAAGAATGAGGTAAGTTTAAAGACTAGTTAACAAGAACATAGAAGATAATTGGTTTCCAGATAATTTTATGAGGCAAAAGCACAAACCGCAGCAGAATTTTTGGTACTGCATAAGCAATACTTATGCTCAATTCCACCTATTCCACTTGAAGAAAGTAAACCAAGGGAACATGGAAAATGTCCATTCATTGATTTCTAGCCCAAGGACAGCAAATCAGCAAGTTTTCCAGAAGTTCGTGAATCTTCAAAATATGCCTTTGTGTTGGCTCAACTCCTGCCAATTACCATCCTCCCTAAGCACCCTCAATGTTTTGAAAATAATTGTGCTTTCAAAGTTAAAGTATGTGCATCAAAAAATATGTATCAGATAGGGGCATCTGGGTGGCTCAGTTGGTCTGTGCTGATGGCTCAGAGCCTGGATCCTGCTTTGGATTCTGTCTCCCTCTCTCTGCCCCTCCCTGACTCATACTCTGTCTCTCCCTGTCTCTCATAAATGAATAAACATTAAATATTTATATTTATATTTATATTTATGTATATATAAATATATATATATTATGTATATATTACATATATATATATATATAGTCCAAATTGATAATGTGACTCAAACACAACAAATAAAAACACAGTTGCAATACCAAAATGTTGTCCAACTTACTTAGCATGAAATCACCAATGAGAGAAAATTTCAAAGTATTAACCAATACCCCAAAATTAAAATGAAACCAATCAATTTCCAACTAATAAAAGGTACCTAATTAGTGGTTCTCCACTGGCCCCACAGTGGCCTCCACTGGGCAAGGTCTGAAGACATTTTTGTTTGTTTTTGATCCTTGGTAGAGACCAAGGATCCTCTAATACACAGATCACCCCTTCAAGAAAAAAATTATTGGCCCTAAACATCAAAGGTGCTATATTTGAGAAATCCTGTGTTAGAGTTATGATGAAGTCTAATTTTCCTTTATTTATGAATCCCCCTCTATTTTGTAACAATAAAATCCTATCATAGGCATGTTGGAAGAAACAGATCTTCCAATCCATTATGGTTTTCAGGAAATCAAGAGAATTACTATTGCTACATCTGAAAACAATACTAAGTCATTAAGAATTTTAAAAAAGAGTGTCCATGACACTGGAATCTTTGTGCAACTTAGACTTTCAGGAATGCTTTTAAATATGTATAGGGGCACCTGGGTGGCTCAGTCAGTTAAGCACCCTACTCTTGATTTCAGCTCAGGTCATGATCAAGCCATGCCTCAGGCTCTGCTATGACATCACGGAGCTTGGCTGAGATTTCTCTCTTTCTCTGCCCCTCCCCTCATGCACATTCTTTCTCTCAAACATTTAAGATAAATAAATAAATGTGGATAAACTCTCTACTATTCTGAGTTCACAAGAAACTTTCGATAATATTCTAAAGTTTTCCTTTACTTTTCTCATGGAATTGCCAAACAAGACACTAAGTTACTTAGAGACAAAGTGACTCTAGATTTCTATGAATGAGTCTAACATTACAGTGGTTGCTTAAAACTCTCAGGAAAATAAGCAAGATTAAAGTAAAAGATGTACTTTTTAAATTCATTTTGTGAAATGTTATAATTGGTACCCAGTTATATTTAATTCCTTCTTCGAACCATTTAGACTTATATACGAATTTCAGAGATAGTTAAAATAGAGAAAAGGTTGTAGAAATTCTTGATGTTGATTCTGTGGCAATGATCTTAAAGGGCCCAGTGGGAACAAGCAAATTGAAGGAGGTAAAGAACGTAAATTGACTCTCTGGGGAACTTGATAGTTAAGAGGTAGAGACTTGAAAAATGGCCCTGTCACCAAAAAGAAGGAAATCTTGCATTGACATCATTTTTCAGTTTCCAACAATTTCATTTAAAGGAAATGCCATGTTTAAAATCTTGGGAACACAATCTATGACCTGTGTGTTTTATCACATAAAGACACCTACCTTACAAATCCAAATGATAGGTTAATCTATAGTGGGCATTTTCAAGAATGTGATTAAATTATAAAATGTCAATCATATTTATAATTTTGAATTTTAACAGCTCTACAGCTGTTGGATGGAGTCATTGTTTGAAATTCCCTAAAATCTCTGTTCATAGAAATATATTTTTTTGTCAAAGCTCCATTATATTCAATGTGACATTAAATTACACATACGCCACAATTTTTAACACATTGTTTTCCTAACTACTGAAATAGTAGCATGAGTTAATTTATTTGATCTAGCAGCAGATTGCTAATTTACAGAGGGAGGGGTCATGATTTTAAAACTAGGATGATGAATTGATCCAAAAGTTCTTTTCCTTAAGGGGATTGTTGAGAACACTACTTTCTAAGTGGCCACCTGGAAAAAAGAAAACGGTTCCTAAGAAATTTGGGATATGCTGCTTACGGTAATTCTTCCTAGAGGTTTACGTTGCGTATTAGAAGAATAAACCTGTTTCTGGGGTGCCTGGGTGGCTCAGTTGGTTAAGCATCTGACATTGGCTCAGGTCATGATAACACGGTTTGTGGGTTTGAGCTCCACATCAGGCTCTGTACTGACAGCTCAGAGCCTGGAGCCTGCTTCGGATTCCGTGTCTCCCTCTCTCTCTCTGCTCCTCCCCCACTCATGCTCTGTCTCTCTCTGTCTCTCAAAAATAAATAAACATTTAAAAAAAGAAGAAGCAACCTGTCTCTAACAGGTTACACATTTTTGTTTAGTTACCCGGTGTGGTCTGTAACCCCAATTAATATACTTTGGCTTTTACGACCTGAATGAAATTTAGAAATAGAGGTCTAGAACATGTAGCAGTGTTGGATGTCTTATCCATTGCTACATAACAGATTTTTATCATATCCTAGTTTCCATGGGTCATGGCTAAAGAAACAGCTGGGTTTACTGTTCAGGGTCTCTAAGGCAGCAATAGAGTGTTGACTCAGGTTGGGATCATATCTGCAGCTCAGGATCCTCTTTCAAACTTAAGTGATTGTTGACATAATTCACTTCCTTGTCAGTGGCTTGCTTCTCTAAGGCTAGTAGGAGAGAGATATGCTGCTTCAAGTCTCTGACCTCTCGTCCTTTACAGATTAGATCATTCCCATCCAGAATTATCTTCCTTTTGATTAACTGAAGTCAACTTATTAAAAACCTTAATCCCACCTGCAAAATCCCCTCACCTTTGCCCTAACACATAACCTAATCCCTGGAGTGGCAGCCCTTCTATCAATATGCCCCACCCACACTCCAGGACAAGGGAATAATATACAAAGACTTGGATACCAGGCCGCAGGAATCATGGGACCATCTGGGGACCTAGTCTACCCATTAAGGAACTTTGAGGACAGCAGTAAACATAGTAGAGAGTTCAATGGAGAATACAAAAGATCCTAAGAAGAGCTTAGACCAACAATTAGCCTTTTCCTGAGGGCCTACCCATTGGCAATGTCCCTATCAAAATAATTATGTCATAAACTGCATTCTTCAGACTGCTTCAGTTAAAAGGCAAAGTAGAGGGGATGGGGATGACTTGGTTGAGCATCTGACTCTTGATTTTGGCTCAGGTCACGATCCCAGTGTTGTGGGATTGAGCCCCATATTGGGCCCCTGCTCACCACAGAGCCTGCTTAAGATTCTCTCACTCTCTCTCCCTCCTCCCTTCTTCCCTGCTCACACTTGCTCTCTCTAAAAATAATAATAATAAAATAAAAACTAAATAAATAAAAAATAAAAAACTACTAACTAGTTACTTTTACTAAGACCAGAGGCAAAATAGACTATTTCTGTTTAGGTACTTATTGCTGAAATATTAACATTTAAGCCAAAACTAAGGAGAACATACAAAGAAATAGAAAATATTAGAAAATATTTTCTGTCACCTTTTCATATTTCCTAAGATAGTGTCATTCTGACATTTTCTTCCCATAAACATTTAGACCCATTAAATCATAACACAAAAGAGGAAAAACATATTGTGTCAAGCCTGGCCAATAACAAAGCAAGTTATCAGCTTTTGTAAGAATTGGAAATGTACATAGATAAATAATCCATAATAAGCACAAAGCTAAATAGAATGTCAGAATTAATTTCTAATGACTAGAGTCTAGATTTCAAGAGTCCTATTTCATCAAAATTTATCTTCACTAAAAGGTTACCAAGTTTTTCTGACCATAATCACTGTTTAGAGTACTTTTTAATATCTCGGCATTTATTAAATAATTGTTTTAAAATAATATACCTAACCTTTACGTTATATTCAAACTTAAGAGGAAGAAATAAAACAATAGAAAAAGTAGGGATGAGGTAAAATAATATTTTATCATAATTAACTTTAAGTAAGTTTTTAATTCAGAAACACAACCGTAGGAAACGACGTGGACGGAAGTCCATTACTGCCTTTGTTGTTTCATTAAATTGTACATAATATGCTTTTTAAGTGAAAGCAGAGTCTCTTCTTGTATTTACAATGATGGTTTTTAGCGTATTGATTTAAAAGATATTTTGCTTCTCTTTTCAACAGGAAGTATGAGATCACTGATAAAGCTTAAGCCCATATGTCTTGATAGAGCACTACTCTGCACCAGTTATACTCAGTACTTATTGCATATTTTAAATTATTTATATTTCAGAGGAAAGGGTTAGCTAGGTGATTTACATAGTAGTGGTAAAATCCCAGTCCGCCAAACTAACTGTAAAGAGCACAACTGATGCTTACTTCTCAGTATTTAGATAGTATCAGAAGCAGGATTATAATGCGATTCTCAAAACACCAGTGAAAAGCAACAAGACTTCCTTTTGGAAAGACAGAACAACAGATCTAAGTTTCAAATCCCGGTGGATGAGTACATAAATCAGGTAGAAAGATATAATTTCATATAGAGCCAATTCTCTATAAGTAAGGGGATGTGGGTTCTGGGAGGCATGCACTTAATTCTGACTTATGCACACCACATTGTTGTCCATAGAACTTTACAAATCACCGTGCGAAAAGGTTAATCAAATGTGTAGCATGACTTAGGATAAAATGCCTTGGATGGCTGACCAATTCGATTCATATCTCCTGGTGGAGATCCATAATGTCTCAATTCTTAATTATCTAGTCTTTTGTGCATTAAAAAAATGGCCAATAAAATGTCAGCCAAGAAACACACTGTTCATTCCTTTCAGGTTTATTTTAAACCTATTGCACTTAGGCTAGAGCTAAATCAATTTTTCATGAATATCTACCCCAGTAGATTGCACCTCAAGCCAGTTCAGATCCCCAGAGAATTTTAAAAAAGAGATTTATCAAGTAACAAGTAACACCTCAGGAAAAAGAAACAGGGTTTTTAATTGCTTTGTGCGCTCCATAATTGAAGGCAGGCACCTTCTTGAGGCACTGGCTGCCAGGAGGAGTGAGACTCCAGTTGGCCCTGCCTAATTAATCCTGTGATACAAACCTTCTGGCTTCAATTTTCACATTTCTGTCTCTTTTTAGAGGTGATAATAAAACTAAAAATTTATGTTGGTTACTGTATGACTATAACTGTGCCAGCGGAACACAAATAAAACCATATGGGCTAAAGAGACCTCGTCTCCACATTTCTGGTTTCTCTGTGGTAGGAGGCACGGGGGCAAGCTCTGTGCTGACAAGACAAGGTAGGGAAAAGTCAGCAGCGGGGCGGAAGTGCAGATCAACTCCTTCCTGGGAGTGTGCTCTGTGAAGATGACTCATTGAGGCATATGCTTTTTTTATTGACAAGGCAAAATTCTCAAAATAGAAGTGTACACTCTGAAAGCTCAACGGCTCAGTGACTACAAATCATAAAACTGCACTAGAGCCTTTGATGAAAGACAAATTGGGCAGCTTAGCCTTTAGAAAAGCTGTCAAAGCAACAAGTGCAGGGTCTTTTATCTCAATAGCTTACATATTAAAACTAGTATGAAACATCTTTCAAAACATCGTGATACCAGCAACGTCCGTAGTTGAGCTGCAATGCGTAATGCATCCCACGTTATGCATTGGCTCCACCATTGACGCAGATCAAAATCATTTTGCTTCTGTGGAGAACCTTGATTTCTAAGGTGACATTATTGTTCAAAGCCCTGTGGAATGATACTTATATAAAGAGGCCATGCCATTAAAGAAGATGTCCAATCAATAATATTGGTACTATAGTACCAGGGCAAGATCTATAATAAAAGAAGCATATGGATTTGTCCTTATGTTAATTACAAGTCATGGCATTTGTTTTTTAAGACATAAAAAATTACTAAGACCGTTCTATCCTATGACATTTTGAGTGGCTTTTTTTCCTGCAAATATTTAATCTTCCATCTTGAAATACAAATAGCATGGTATTTTGAAAGACTGGAGTAAAAACTTAAAAGGTACATCGCATCATGCTATTCATATATGCTTCATACATTTTTTACAAAGAGAAATTTTCTAAAATTATAGGACTTCAATTATTTTCATCTGCTTAAGGTGATGTCACTTTATTTAACTTCATCTTTTTTAAATCCATGTTTATTTTGAATTCAATTTCCACTCTTTCTGCTGAATTTTTAAAAATATGAGAGCCATCTGGTGGTCAACAATTATATTTTTCTTAAAAACAATTCTGTGTGTCTTGCAAAATAAAGTGTTGTCCTATTTTTAAATTTGGTAATTTTTCAGTAGAAGCATTTTAACAAAGGTACTAATTCTCCATTCTCAGGTGCCTAGTTAAGTGGATTCTGAATATGAATAGTCTTTTCAAATGCTTTGTTTTCAGTGGACAGGCCATCCATTTGCTCTAAGTATCAAATGGACTCTGATCTATTTCACATATTTTCAGAGAAGTGCCTACAATTTTGCGAGGAGTTGTGAAACATACACATATGTTGTTAGAAGCTTTATAACATGTAGCTTTTAATACTTTTTAAATCAAAACAAACGATTTTTATAGAATAGCCTTCATAAAGATGAAGCTTTGGAAACTAGGTTTAGGACTCCATGAAGATACACACATGTGAAATGTAACTGAAAAAGGAAAGATTCAAATCTAAAAATTACAAAGGTTCAAATTTTGGCCGATGATAAGGAAAACATCAGAACAAAGCTGACATGAGGGGAAGTCGTTGAAATTCTACATGCCTGGATCATATATATTTTCAATAAGCCTCTCACCTTATAAAGTAATATATTGAGTGCATAAACACATATATTTATTATATACATATATCCGTATACTATAAAATGAGGCCTGTTGTGAATATATTAATACATGACAATTTCACTCCGATATCTACCTCATGATTGAAGTATAAAGTTTTTGTTATTAGCCGACTTGGTTAACTGTTTTTACTATTAGTTAACATGAATTGAGCATTTAGTATATGGCAAGTTCTTGACAAAAAGTTGTTTTTTGTTTTGAGAAAGAGAGAGAGAGCACATGTGTGTGACAAAAGAGAAGGAGAATCTTAAGCAGCCTCCCTCTGAGCATGGAGCCTGATGCAGGGCTCAGTTTCCCCAACTGTGAGGTCATGACCTGAGCCAAAGTCAAGAGTCAGATGCTTAAGTGACTGAGCCACTCAGGCGCCCCCAGTAAAACTTTTTAAAATCACCTCCTTAAATCCATGTAGACACTACCTCACAGGCACTATTATCTTCCCACTAAACCAAGGAGGCATTTCAAAGAATGAAATTGCAGTAAAAGTCTAATGGCCTTGGTTTAACCTCAATTCTACACTTATTATCTATTATTCAAAACCAAAATGACAGCTAGACACCCTAATTTCTTGTAGTTTCACTGTTTTCAAAATGTAACTGTGTCTTCAGTTAGCTTTGGTAACAGGTAAAGCACCAACCTTGTAAGCCAAATCTGTTACCTACTTACTAAGTGATGTAGGAAACAAATTACTATGAAGAAATCAAAACAACGTCTGGATGATTATCACCTACCATTTTAGCCCATCGTACACTCTTTCTTCATCCTCTTCTGGAACAAACTCCTTCCCCTCCCTTCAGGCTCTGTTCTCTCCCTGCTCCATCTCTGGAATTTGGGGGCAGGGGCAGATGCTAACCCTGGTACTTTGAAGATTGGCCATGTAACCCAGGCCTGGACACAGTGACATGCCAAAGGGAGAGCAGGGGACCCAAACGAGGACAGGCAGAAGCATTCCCTGTTTTTGTTTTGTTTTGTTTTGCCTTTGGTCTGAGAACAAGGATGATGAGAGCCCTTTCCTGTCAGATCCCTCAATTTAGGTGATGTAAGCATGAAGCTGCACTCAGCCCTGGACCCCTTGCCCTCTCCCCTACACACTCCTTCTTTTTAGGATTTATTTTTATGTTTGAGAGAGATAGCATGAGTGGGGGTGGGGCAAAAAGTGAGGGGACAGACGATCCAAAGTAGGCTCTGTGCTGAGAGCAGAGAGCCCAATGCAGGGCTTGAGCTCACGAACTAGGAGATCATGAGCTGAGCTTAAGTCCAATGCTCAACCAACAGAGCCACCCTAGTGCCCCTCCTCTACACACTCTTCAGTTCATGGTCGAAGAGAATGAGGTAAACACACAGAGAAATACAAGAAATAAAGTAGAAAACCTAGCCAAGATATAGCCTGCCTACCTGTGCCTAAAAGTCCCAAAGCAGTATCATCCTTACATAACTTCCTTCAGAGGTTGAGCTACCCCCAGAATCCTTCCACTAAACCTGTGGTCATTGTTGGTTTTTGTTTTTGTTGTTGTCATTTTTTGGCTTGAGCTAGTGTGAGTTGGATTTTTGTCACTTGAACACAAGAAGATATTAGAGTTGCAATTACAAAATATTAGGTTCCGTATGGCAGGAAACAGGGATAACCACTGTTTAGCCAATAGTGTCTTCTGAGTGCATTTTAAAATAAACAATTTCCCTAGGAAAAGAGCCAATGTGCCTGCATATGGCAGGGAAGTGTGACACAAAGCACCAGACTGGTTGCGGCAAACACAGGAATGAGCCAATTTCCAAAAGCTCAACAGTTTTAATCCCCACCAGCATGTAATTTTTGTTTTTATCTCACCCTTATATGTGTAAAACCAGATTCAAAATTTACACACTTAAGGAAATATACACACACCCCTTCCTGATTTTGACTATGTTCAGGCCAGAAAGGAATTCTTTGAACTTTATCTTCATAAAGTGGCAGACAGACTGGAAGGAATAGTGTAAATTTCAATGAAATAGTGTAAATTTCAATAGTGTAAATTTCAAGGAATTTAACTCTTGTCACTAGAGACATAAGATGAAATAAACCACAAAACTTCCAAGTTGGACCACTGTAGCTTATTAGTAACTCAGCTTTGTCACTTCATCGGTTATGAGAGTTGGTTAATGTCTCTGAATGACCACTTCCTTTTCAATACAAGAGAGGAAGACCAAAGTCGATTTCAAGAATGGAGATAATCTATGCAAAGAGTCTAAAAGAGATGGACGGTAAATGTCAGGTGTTGGTGCCGTTATAGACTTTTTTAATATCAGTATTAAGTCTGCATATACTTTTATTAACTAAAGCAATGGAAATACATGGCAAAGAGAAAAAAAGTCTCTTATTACTATTTTGCTTTTTCTGAGTATTCATAATATTCTTCTTCTATAGGCACGAACAATCTTAATAGTTAGAAAATGCAGTGCTGAAGTTTAACAATATTATCCTTCTTCCAAATATATTTAATATTCTATTGTGACTTTGTTATTTTCCAGTCAATCTTGTTTAAACTAAGGTATTTCTCCAAATATTCCATTTGTCTTGTTTTTTAAGATCTGGTGAGGGGGGTGCCTGAATGGCTTAGTTTGTTAAGTGTCTAGCTCAGGTCATGATCTCAAGGTTGTGAGATGCATTCCTGTTTTTGGCTCCACACTGGGCATCGGGACTGCTTAAGATTTTCTCTCTCCCTCACCTCCTGCCCCTCTCCCCGCTCACTTGCTCTTAAAAAATATATATATGTATAATTTATATTTATATATAAATATATAATAATTTTATATAAATATAAATATATAAAAATATATACACAATATATATAAATATAAAATATATACAATATATATATATATATATATATATATATATATATATATATATATGAGAAGAACTTTACAGTCTCATAGTCTACCCCATGACATTCATTCATAGAATGCACAGTATATTACATAATGTCTACTCAACCTCTGGTATATATTTGGACAAAACTACTAAATGAACATATTTAATCTGAGATGCAATTATTTAAACAGAATAAAGCCAAGTTTAAAAGTGATACCCATTATATAAGAGAAAATAGGTCAGCAGTTCCCCAAATTTTGGGATTATTACAATCAGAAGAAAACTTGAAAAAGCACAGGTATGTGTGGCTCTCTACCCATACACCTGCTACATTATCATTGAATTGTCTGAGGTGTAGCCTTGGCCTTGAAATTTTTTAAAGACCACTTGTTGTTCTAATGGTCAGTACCAGTGGAGTAGCTTTCCTACTGTGCCTCTTAGCACTGGTTCAGCAGTTTCTAGCTGTTTCATTTCTTTTTCTCTAAGTCCAAAGCATCCAGTAGAGAAAATTTTATTTTGTAAAAGACATTGAAAACAAAATGAAAAAATCTTTTCAACCATTTAATCAAATTAACTTGTTTCCTCATTCACCACACTCTGGTAGGGACTAAAGAAGAGGAAAAAAAATTATAAGACATAGATTAGGTCTTAAATTTTTTAAAATATAGTTCACATGATAGTCCCAAAATGACTTAATCACTTCAAGACAGTACAAATAAATATTTTTTAAGTTGTAAAGTTTACTTATGGGGGGGGGCAGATAGAGAATCCCAAGCAGGGTTTTCCCCCACCACCATGTGGGGCTCCATCTCGTGACCCCTGAGATCATGACCTGAACCAAAATCAAGAGTTAACAATTAAATGACTAAGCCACCCAGGTGCCCCAGTGCAAGTATTTTTAAAATGCAAGTGAACCACCTAACTGTAGCTATCCTAAAGGAATTCCCAGATGAGTTTTTTATATACACCAAAATTTTCTTGGCAAATGTTACTGAAGTTTTGTTAGAATTGAGACTGATAGCCAGAAACCGCTTGACTGATTTTCATTCACTTTGGAGCTACATATATACAGCCTTTTATAGCCTTTTTCTGATTCATAACAATATTCTGTCTCTTCCTTGAATCCACCACCTAGTCCTAAGTGTGTGTGCACACCAGATGCTTATGCTGAGACTTTAGTGGCCGGGAACCATTCATGTGACCATAGCACCCATCTTCTTCATTATCACATATTTGCACAGATTTCTTTGCTGTTTTCTAAATATCCCAATCAACACCACAGCTTGACATTACTATATTTTCAAGTTTTAGGTCCCAAGATTGTAATCCCTACTTCAGGCTTATGATAAGAACCCACGGTGATAATGCAAAAAGAAAGCACTTAACGGTGTGCCTAGGATATAGCAGCCACTCAGTAAATATGTTTTCAAAACAAATATCCAATCCCATTGTCTTGAAATCATAGTTTTAAAAGCAGTTTATTAAACAATTCCTTGAAGTTTGTTGTAAAAGAAGCACTATTTCACTTTACTGAAATCACTGCCAACTATTCCCAAACTTGCTGATTTTAATTTTTTACATTTGGAGTTTGTTGCCCTTAATCAAAGTTCAGTCTTTCAAAAAGGAGCAGTTGTAGTTTGCTAACTGGTGGCCTGAGGCTATCCAAAGCTATTCTTACCTGAAGCAGGTTGTGACAGATGCATAAATAATTGTAGGTAGAGTCACAGCATACTTCTATGCCTTTCATTAAGTCTTCCCTGTTTTCCCAGCAAAGACCGAGGAAACCAAAGTCATACAACATCTGAACCCTGTCCAAACTTCAGTTGTATTTTAAAATTTCAGGTTAGCATACATAATATATTAATGCTATACAACTTTTATTGTGTTCACTTTAAAATTTATATTAAGTAGATTGCTACATTATGGTAATGTACTAAATTACCTAAAGCAAAGTAATACAATGATTAACTGACTATAAACATTGGTTTATGGTCAGATTATAAAGTATTACAATGATTAACATTATGCATTTTCATAACAGCAGAAAATTGCAGGATGAAATATCTGTGGATTGACTCGGTGCCATTAGGAATAATAAAACAGTGGTATAACTCAGTCTCAAGTTACATCTTGAGAGTAAACTTTGTTTTAAATCTCCTCCCTAAGTGGTTGAGAAATTCATTAATTTAAAATGCCCCACGTTTGCCAAACACAAGGTAGAGAATGTAAGTCTTCATGTTAATTTATAATAGTAAGCAAAATGGGGCTTCACTAACGGTTTTTAAGTCTTTTTCTCTAATACTCTGCCGTGGAACCAGATTAATTTTATTTGTTATGCTCTTTCAGTGGTTAAATAAAACCGATGTACTCAAGATTGAGAACTCAACTTCTTTCAAAAATAGATTTGAAATGGTTTACAATCTTTAAAAATACACTTTCACATTGAGAGAAGTTTAGTACACCAGCTCTATAACCTAAGTCAATAGACAAATTCTTTCTGAGAAACAGACAACACGGAGAAATGAAGACTTGAAGGAGAAGTCACAGATTTAGATTGTCTTTCAGAGGTAAAGAGTTGGAATGTAGGTAGGGAGCAACCTAAAGGATTTAGGCATCAGGGAGGAAGTCTAAAATATCACAGTGATGGACTAATGCTGGAAAACACCATAGCAGTATGTCTAAGCCTGAATTCTCATGTAGCCGTATAACTGCTTTATAATCTTAGGCAAATTACCTTAATTTTATCATTAAATGGGCATATCTCTCGGTTGCTGAAAGGATTAAATAAAATTGTAAAGTGACTTGCCCATAATAGACAATCCATAAATGAATTATTTTGTATTAATTTCTTTATATTTATTTCTAGTTGATTATAAACAGCTGATTATTATTAGATTCTGATGATAGGAAACAGTTCCAATAAGAAAAAAAAAAAGAGTAAAAAAATTGGGAAGGGCAGCTTAAGGACTTTGGCCTGGGAAAATGATATGAGCTTGGGGAAATTGCATTAAGCCGTAAAATACATATGCTGACCAATTTGTATTGCAGAGCCTCAGACTTAACCACAATGGTAACTGTCTACCCCTGGGAGTGGAAGAGTTTGAGTTTTTCCTAAAACTAAACTTCTGTTATAGATACTCCTTTTTCAATGACTAAACCATCATACGGTAGTTACTTATGCTTTTGTCCACCTTTCCCTAGATTATGAACAATTTTCACAGAGGGAGTCGTATTATCTATAATCCTAGCTCCCAACACACTTAGAGGATTGTAACAGATGCTCCCTAAAGATGGGTTAAATTAACAATTGAATTAATAAATGCCCAAAGAAAAAAATTTCAAATTAATTTTATTTGTCTATATTACTGTTTTATAGACACATGAATGCCAATGGAAGTTAATTTTCTCAACTTCCATTGGCATCCACATATCCATGTAGCAGTTCATCTGTAGACTTCCCTCCTGCTTTCTACTATGTAACATAGTAGAATCACCCTTTTTTCTTGCTGTGTTTCTTAGAAAGTGGCTATAAATGGAGTGATATTAGACTTTCAACATGGCCACTATAACAATGTTGTAGAAAATAATTTAGTTCAAACTCAGACATGCCAGAATAGGTCAATGTAATGCTTTTGGGGTTGGGTGGATGGTGTTACAATCAAAATGACACCTGAAAGCATATTTTTATCCAGAGTAAAAGGACGGTAATATTCCCTGATAATAATGAAGCTATATAGAAAAAAGTTTATTTTTTTTCAAGTTTCATTCCTACCATGGTATCCAAATGCCTCTTGCTGAATTCAATTTTGTTTCATTTTTGTTACCCTTAAAAACTCCAGAGAACAAATTTTTATCATCAGTATATGAACTAATTGCTAATGTAAAACTGTCTCAAAACAAGGCTGTGTCCTATTTTTCTAGTGGCCTGCGATGAGGTAAGTACAGAAATGTTAACTGCCCACACACTTTTGATGAACAATGTGTATAGTTTCAGTGTCTCTTTCCTCTCTCCCTATGCTTATTCTGATTATATTTATGGATATGAAATTTTATGCCTCTTGAATGTAATTATAAAAGTGGAGGCTTATATTGTATATGTATGCTTTTTAAAGTTTGTTTTCTAAATAATTCATCCTATCGCATTTCATAAAAGTGTCAGTCTGTAACAGATAACAAAAAGAAAAAGGAACTAGTCTTCCACCATATATAGTTTGACAAGCACTGTTTGCCACTACATAGTTTCTATAAAAGAAAAAAGAAAGAAGGAAAACACTATTTTAACTTGTTAAATATTTGGCAATACTCTATCTTCTCTTATGCTGCATTCCATTTGTTATTTGTGTGGTCACAAAGTAAGTATTATTTTAACAAACCGTAAAGGTATCAAAACTGAGTTTAACAGCAACAAAATCTGACATAATTTCCCGCTTAAAATGCTTTAGTGGCTTCTCCTTAACAAAATAATGCTTTTGAAGTTTTAAAAGACACTCTAAGATCTGCCTCTAGACTATTCTTTTAGCCTGATCTCTTCTCCAGCCCTCATTCTCTCCCTCTTCACTATCGACCACAGACCTTCGATGCCATTTCCAGTTCTCTAAGTGCACATTTACTCTCTTCATGAAACCTTCTTTCTCTCTCTGGCCTCATATGCATATACAGATACATGTGTACACATAAGTGCATATACACATGTATACCTAATATTGTCCACCTCTACTCTTTCATTAGGGACCAAACTACAAGGAAACCTCTCCTGAGCCCTTGGCCTCATACTGTTAATTCTTTCTATTTGCCTTTCATACAATTTTCTACACATTTAAAAAAAATTTAATAGCCTTATCTTTCAGTGGATCATAGCCTTGTAAGGGCAAGGAGCTGGCTTCTGGACTCTTGTACTCATAGAACCCTGCTGCGTACCTGATACACTATGGGTTGTCAGTGTCATTAAATGAATTAATGCCTAAGCATGATGCTTGAACTGGTGATTTCTAATTACAAATTCTCATAAATTTATCTTTTACTTCATATCTTTCTACTTTACTTTTTTCCGCAACACACCCATAACATTTTGAAGCCATTATAATTACATTGTTAATTCATAGAAAGAATACTATAATCTCTAGCCTTTTTTATCTTATTATTATAACTTAGATCTCTCTACAGCAAATATGCTGTACCAAGAAGTTTGCTGTTGAAAAAATTCATCTTACCATTTCTGGCAGTTTATTCTCCCAACTTGTCAAGGGTATTTAAAATTCTGATCATTCCTTTAATGTGATACAACTTATAAAGGCCAACATGAACCCAGGGGGAGGAGTGGGATAAAATCTCTTGAATTCAGTATAGCTTGCTCTTATTTTGAAATTATACTCTCTAGAACTTCACTATTTCAGATTAATTTACACTAACTTCAACTGTAGTTCAATCCTCAATACAGGTTTCTTTTTGTTTTGGGCCTGTTAAAATAACACCTAATTTAGTGTTATTATTTAGGTATTATTAATTTTAAAACATTGATTTCTTGCCTACCTACCACGAGCCAGACAGAATGATAAGGACTTTCAAACAGACTTATTACTTATTGTAGACTTCTGAGGCTATTCCTATTATTTCTCAAGACCCGAGTCCTCGAGAAATCAAGTGATCTGTATTAAAATAAGTGGCTCAAGTACAAGAGAGCCAAAATTAAAACCCAGCCTGATGGACTCCACACCTAGTACCATTTTAAGTGCTCTTTTTATCATCATCACTAACCTTTTCTCAAAATGTGTATGATTTCTCCAACAGCTCTTTTAAGATTATCAAAATCTAAAATAATTGCCCTCAAAGGCTGCAATCTAAAACACATTCTGTACATTCATGAAACCAATCAGAAACCCTATGAAAGCAAAACATAAAGAAAAAGGTTAGCGCATAGAGTGGTGTTTAGTGCAAAATAAGAAATTATGAGTGACTGAGTCATGACTGGCTTGTCATCAGTATTCATGGCTGGCTTGACAGGAAGGGAGCAGCAGTTCAACTTGTTCCCAAGTCAAATGGGTTGTCTTGATGGCCATGGAAATGGGCAAAATAATTCGGTACAATTTTAGTTTAAACTTATGTTAATAATTTTCAAAGCAGAAAAATCTAGCAATCTGTGTATTCTTTCTAAGTATAATACCGTATCAAATGTGAAAAAGAAACGGACTAACTCCATTTATCTTCCTTTCCTAGATGACAATATTTGTCTTTGTGCTTGAGTCATCAAATCTATTCACTCTACTCAAGTATGAAGCAAGGAAAAGAAATCTGTAGGGAATGCACTTCCCTGTGAAATGGAGGCCACTTCCAAAGAAAGACTAGGTCTTGTCCACAGATCATCATTGCACTGATATAACACTACTGAAATTATATAATCTAAGAATGCTGGTTCAGTTGCTCAGAACTTACTGCAAATGTGACTAGTTATACAATCACTCAGCCAGAGACTGTTTTCTCTTACACAGCACAAAATGTGGCCAGCTGTGTCCCAAATGTTTGCTACCGACCACAAGCGAGATCAGATACGAGAGTATAATGGGCCACAAACATAAGTATACAGCCTTTAGGTATTTGCCATTACACAAAAGAAAACCTGGTAACACATCTATAGAAACCCTAATAATTTACCAATTACCTTAAACATCTATCTGTCAGTTTTATTATACATGCTCATATAAATAAAGCACCATTAGCCTTCATAACAAAAACAATAGTTTTAAAACACAAACACCCTTCCAACTGTTAAGTTGATGCTTAGTTTCAAGTGATTTTTTTTCCTCTCGCTGTATAACATTGCCTCCGTAAGAATAAAGAATCCTCTTATAAGAAAACCTGATGATGTATAAAAGGCAACTGAAAATATAAACTGAGTTATGTTGTAATGAGGCAGATTTGCTGTTGGAAAATGTACAAATGTTCTTCAAAATAGCTTTCACATGAAATGGGTTTTGATTGTTGCTTTGATCATTGGGTTAGAAGTGATGGAGGAAATCTTATCCACTATATAAGCTGAGTGTGGAAACCTGTATTAAGCAATCAGAGAAGTTTAAGTACAGAACATTAAGTCTCTAGAAATACCTTGTACATAGAAGTGAAATGGCAGAAAACAGAAATTTTCAGGCTTGCATAAATATATTTCCACTTTTCAATTTATAAGAGCAATTACTGCTGAGGGGGAAGGATATTTCATGGGGATTAATGACCAACTGAAGGTAATGATTCCTGCCCTCATGTTAGGCCATCAACTCCCTTCAGAGATGAAACCTAATCAATCTGTCATTATTGAGATGTGGTATAGGTACTTCAAAAAAAAAAAAAAAAGAAAGAACTATCTCATTTGATGCCAATAAACTCCTGAAGATAAAGGAACATGATCATCTTCAGGAAGACCACTTTGATTGACTTTGTCCAAAAATCTGCAAAGAAATTTAACAGGCTGACTATTAAACTGAAATTTTCGCCTACAGCCACATTCACATTAAGTCAGTGATTGCATAACCTTAAGAAGCCACAATTTCTCAGTGACTGTGAGGCTTCTTTGTAACATGATGTAACAATTGCTTTCTTTTGCCTACTCAATAAACATTATTTTGGGAGACAATTAAGCACCAGGCAATGTCTCAGGGGCAAGAAATAAAACTGTGACAAAGACATAGTCCCTAACCTCAAAGAATGTTTAGTTCACAGAGCAAGAGAGTCCAGTAATAAAGGAATTTCAGACTAGAGTACAGAACTGTACAATGCATAAGAGAAGCGTATATCTCAGGGGTTTTTTTAATTTTTTTTTTAATGTTTGTTTATTTTTGAGAGAGAGAGAGAGAGAGGACAGAGCATGAACAGGGGAGGAACAGAGAAAGAGGGAAACACAGAATCTGAAGCTAGCTCCAGGCTCTGAGCTGTCAGCACAGAGCCCGATGCAGGGCTTGAACTCACCAACTGTGAGATCATGACCTGAGCTGAAGTCGGCCGCTTAACCAACTAAGCCACCCAGGTGCTCCTATCTCAGTTTTTAGAATGGGCATGAAAGGTGATTAGAAAAATTTGTCCACTGGAAAGGACCTTGAAGTAGAAAATAATTAGCTAAAATGCTGATCTCCCATATAGGGGTGATGGTGCTTCCAAATAAATGCCTAGAGATAATTTAGGAAAAAACAACCCATTCAAGCCAGTGCAAGTTGTCCTGTATGACCCAACAAATCATGGCCTGGGTGATGAGAGGTAAGGCTAGACCACTAAAGGGAGAGTCGGACATAAAGGTCCCTAGTAAACAACATTAATAGATCTAATCCTAAATTCAGTGGAAAAATCATTTGAGAGTTTTGAGTGAAGAACTGACATGATCCTATTTTAGAAAGTTAACTTTAACAGAGCAAAGAGAGGAGCAGGGTTGAACTTAGCTTCAACAGAGTTAAATGGAAAAACCATTCCTGTAATGCAGGCAAGGGATTATAGTGGCAGGAAAAATAGGGGCACAATGAATTTATCAAAGAATAATGAGGAAATAGGAGTTAAAATTTACTGAGTATTAACGAATAGGAGAAGAGATGGCATTCTCTAAGGTGAAAAGAGAAAACAGATTCACAAGGATTCAAATGACTTTCACTATGAAATTTGCAGTTTGAGGCTAGGACATCCAAGTAGAGATGTCTGTTAGATATGTAGACAGGAAGGCCTTGTCCTGTGGAGAAAAGGCTAGGACAGAAATAGAGAGTATCAGTATATAGTTATGCTGATTAAAACATCCCAAGTGGATCAAACTGCCTAAGGGGTATAGTGAGAATAGACCAGAGAGATGAACTGAGGAGTCAGCTTAATATTGAAAACCATTTAGGTGATGGGAAGCTATAGAAAATACATAAAGAAACATACAAAGAGGCAAGTTGATGAGGTAGGAAAACATGAAAGAGCATGTGTTGTCATATAAACTCCAGTGGAGTTTGTCTGATTCCTAGCATCCATGCCCTCCTCTCCGGTAAAGCTGCCTTAACTGTGACTTGGGTAAACTCTTCATTCCACGCTCAGGTGTGTTCTTCAGACTTCATCCCTAGGACCCAGAAGTTGAAATAAGCATGAAATAAGCAAAACCCTGTCAGACTATTCTCTTTCTGCCTAAAACGATTGATTCAAGGGTGGGCACACACCTCAACTCAATTCAGTCAGTATGAGTACAATTTAGCCATAGGATCTGGTGTTACTTAAGAAACAGATTCTTCTGTTGAATAGGTCCGATGATTCTGGAAGGTTAAACCATATTATCTTCCTCCATAGCCTCCGAGAAGGGAACTGACCCAAAGGTAGGCAGGAAATAGGGATCCTTCAGATATCCCTTGAGCTCTCACACAGAATCCGGTTACAGTTTTGCAGTTCATTCTCTCCCCATCTTCCTACCAAGAGTCTCTGTCTGAAATAGTCCCATGCTTCCTCACTTTCAGACACTTAGTCTCCCTAGAAAACTGCTACAGGTTGGCTTATTTTCATTTTAAGTCTTCTGACTGTAGAAGAAATATAAAATCATGGGGAAATTCAATATTGGAGAAATTACAATGCAGAACATTAAATTTAGCACCAACCCCACTATCCAAGGATATTAACTGTTAAAATCCTGATTTAAAATGTATATAACTAAATTAAAATTCTTCTGCCTAAAACAGAAATAGACCTTAAGGAAATGTGTGAAATGTCCATTTAGGCTATTTTGAATGGCAAGACTGTAGATGAATTTTTTTTTCATTTCCCTGTGAGAGTTAACCTGTCATCTCTGCATATTACCTAAATATCAAGGAATTTCAGATTTTGAGATTTTTTTTTCTTTCCAATTTACCATGGCTAAGCATTCACTCACAGAGATTACAGGGATCCAGAAATGAAATAATCAACATCTGTCATTCTCCCTTTCTACCCAAAGAGGCAAAAATTCTGTGGTTGAAATCTTAAGGACTTCAAGAAGAGAATGGTGTCATAAAAATAAAACAAGTAACCTGTATATGTATAAAAAATACAACTCATCAGCTTCATACCACTAGCAGGTAGGCATAGGGGATTTGGAAATATCCAACAAGAGTTAAGTTTGATTCTAGATTTTGTATTTTAAAATGTTGATTTAAACCAGTTACTGTGTATAACTTTATCGAAGTTAGATGGTAATATACAGACTTAGTCACATAATCTTAACAAATCTTAGCAGGAGTTTATAGCTTTGGGTTTAACCCATCAGTCTAACACCAACTAACTTGGGCAAGAAATTTTGTCCACTATTGTAAAGTAAGGAAGTTTCGATTTTTGGTTTTTCTTGTTGTCAAAATCGGAGGGGAAAAACTGATTTTTTTTTTTTTTTTTTTTTTTTTGCAGAGTGAGTTCACTGTTTCAAGCATTCAATATTTCTGATGAAGTGGCTTTTTTTTTAATACATCACATTTTATTAACAATTTTCATCCAAAATTACATTGAAATAAAGCCTCGTGTTCTTTTCCAAGCAAGTTGAACTGCTAAGCACTGGCATCTTATTTTACATATAACTCTCCATGTAGTTGTGTGGAATTTAATGAAATAACATTTGAGCAGTAAATAATATATCAAATGCTTTCTCTCCTGATAGCCCACATCTTAAAATAGATTCAATGTGTACCATACCTTTGAAAGTTCAAGTGAGATTTAAGATGACTCCCAGATATTTTAATTCCATGATATAAATTAATGGCTTCAGCAAATATTCTAATGTTACATTTCTCCTTACAACAATTCTTTCAACAGTTGATGAGTCCTAACCAGAGCTGATATTAAAATCATGCTCTAGAGAAACATAATTTTAACCTGTCAAGTGGTTCAGATCCTTTCCAAGATAGAATAAGAATTAATTTTATTTAAGGCAATAAAATTTACTGCATATACCAAAAATTTGTGGAAATTATAAGAGATTTACTCTTTAACTCTTGAGTCATCCCTTAGCATAAATCCTTAACATAGAAAGTCTGTATTACCTTCCTTTTCGTCTTCTCTGTCCCTACTAACAATCCAGAGGTGGACTTTCCACAAGGTAGGTATCTCAGTATTTTGTCTCATTAATGTATGTGCTTGTCTCAGCAAACAAAATAAAGTATTTGAGAGCTTTGTTTTGTTTTTTAATTAACAGGTGACTAACAATGAGGGACTATTTTCAGCATGTATATTGTGATTTCAAAACTCTCCAATAAGGAATTCACAATATGTCTCTTGCTGCTATAGAGTAGATTATTTCCAAAAGAGGCCCCTCTACTGCTTAGGTATTATTTTGTTGGCTCGACTGTTTTTTGGGTTGGGGGGGGGTTTCTTTGGCTGGGGAGGGGGAGTAGAAAGAGGGATCCTGGGAACGTAGCAGAGATAACCTACTTTCAGGATCTCCTAACTTTTTGAAGGCTCTGGGTGTTTTGGTCACATCAGTCCTCAAATCGTGATGGGGGAGGGCAGAGGAAGGGAAGTGGGGAGAAAGTGAGGTCCTTTTACTTTATCACAGTTATCCCACACCCTCCTCTGGAATCTGACTCCTGTTTGAATTTAGGTAACAATTAAAAAGCAGTGATGCCCAACTCTCCGCCCTAGCCAAATGCATTTGAGACTTTTCCATTAAAGAAACATTCATCTCTCAAGCCAAAATTCCGACCTCTTTTTGTCCATAGCCAGGAAAGTCTCTTTAGCTGTTTATATTATGCAGAGATAGCAGGCTGGAGTCCTGACCTATCACTTACCCTTCACTGTAGCTGCTAAAGCACCTCTTAAAAATTCTAGCCTTTAGGAAGCACAGTGTGAAAAACCACTGGTCTAGAATGGTCTGTCAGGGTCCTTCTGGGTCCCAAACCCGTAGATTTGGCATCACTCAAGACTAGCAGTTTCTGTGGGTAATGTTATATCCTTCCTTAGTTATTTAGGATTAGTTATTTAGTATTAATACATCAGGGGTTACATTAGGAACTATATTTCCAATACATTCACCATGATTTGGGGACACAACTGTAGGGCAGATTGTGGTCCCGGATCTCTAATCCACCAGAAATGCCAATATTCTAGTTACCTCTCAAGGGACAGAATAAAAGATGAAGATAAAGTTTAGATGAATATAAGTAAATAGCAGAAAAAAAGAAATTCAAAGGAATTTTTTTCTGTTAAGAAATAGGGTGGCAAATTTAGGTTTTCTTTTTTATTAAGATTAAGAAGACCCCAACCAGTATATTATGTTGTCCGGATACCTAGGTTAAGGGCTGGATGAAAACTTGAATCCTGTAACTGGACCCTACAGATCTGTCTGGAGCTGACACTGCCCTCTGGCTGCCAATTTGGATAAAATCCTTACAGAAAAAAGATCTACAGCTCTTCGGGAAGAAGCACCTTCAGCTTAGGAAATGAAGTTTTTAATACCATTCTCCGAGTCACTCATCTGGGTCGTGAAGTCAGTACCGTCTTCCTACGCTCCTAACAGTACAGCACTGCTAAAGGGCCTCATCCCACTCCTGTCGGTTTTAAGCATTTGATACTTCCAAGGAGAAGACATGTTTTTAAAACCCACCTTCCGTAAGAATAAAAATAAACACACTTCATAGAAAATCACAATGAGACCAATTCTTTCACCAGCATCTCTGGCTTTCCCATGTTTTTGCATAATGAAAGGGCTAATATAACATAACAAATCCTAAACTGTTTTCGCAAGGAGTGGAAAAAAGATGTGTAAAAGTATGCTCTGTCTTGCTTCCTTCTGTTCACAATGTATCTAAATAAAACAAATGGTGTTCTTGCTCTTTCTGTCTGTTTCCCAATCTGTTTGGATAGTAGCCACCATTCCACAGCCAACCATAATATCTGACACTTCCTGACATCATGAAAGCCACCATCTGTCTATCACCAAAACCCTGTACTTTTTAAAGACTACTTGGCTTGATCCTTAATGAAGCTTCACGTTGAAAGCACAGATCAGTGTAGAAGGGATGCAGGGAATAACTGACACAAGGAATCTGTATAAAATCACGTTTTCATTAGATTCAGTCTGAAAACAAAAAGTGAAATGTTAAGGCCCCTTTGCAGGCAGATAAACCTCGGTTTAGTTTCAATTGTGTTTCATTTCCGATTTGCCTGTGAAAGTTTAGACAGGGTTGGACACCAAGAATAAACCTCAACTAAAACCTAAGCCTTAAATCCAATATTTTCAGTCTTGTAAAATTAAACAGTTAGACATGGCTTTGCACTGTGTATATTTGAACTATGGAAAAAGAAGAAAAAAAAATCCATCACTTACTTTCCCAAGGCTTGAGAAACTCATGCCATTTAAAACTGAATCAACTTCTTCTTTAACACCTGAGCGATTATCCAGGAAACAAAGGAGGGTCTGTATGTCTTCACTTGTAAATGTCACAGGTGAACACAAACAACTGAGTGCTGGCAACATCAAGTCACTCTTTGTTTTATTAAACTGTTGTACCTCTATATGTGCAACTAGGGAGTATGTTAACAAGGGAGACTGAGAAGATTTTCCTAGGTGATTTTATTAAGTTCTTGCAGAAAAAGTAAAACTTTCCAGGTGGCAGACAGAACAACGACTTGCATATACAAATTTCATCACTGCACACCCACTGCTGTGATTATGTGGTATGTCGCCTTTCCACCAATCTCCTTTTTTCCCCCTCCCTCCTTACCTCAATATCATTCCTGTGGTTCCTGTAACAATTTCATAAATTCAAGTTTTAGGAAGTCATGTGCTTTCCTCTAGCAGTGAAAAAAATACTAGTGGGCACACAAATACACATAGACTACATTCATGTATGTGTATGTATGATGTACGTATTTATACAAACGCATAGCAAGAGACAGACACAAGGTGTGTGTGTGTGTGTGTGTGTGTGTGTGTGTGTGTGTGTGTGTGTGTGGTCTAGAATAGGCTAAGTTCGAATCTCAAATGGGGGGAAAACTACTCATGGAATTCTATATGAGAGTCCTTATAGGACATGAAGTTGATTTGTCCAGAAAATAGCTTGGTCAAATAAGATTAAGTGCTTATTCTATAGCAGGTACAAGATCAAGCCATACATACTACTTCATTGGATTCTGTTCTGGGCACTGTTATTAGCCTGTTTTGTTTAAATGGAAATTGAGGCTTGGAGAAGGTAACTAACTTGCCCAAGATGCCCCACATCTAGTAAGTTTTGGACCCCAGATTCAAAACAAAATGGCCCGAGTTAGACTCTGTGCTCGTTCCCATTACCATCCTACATTACTTTTCGGTTCGGTGGTGGACGCTGATACATTCAACTATGACATGATAAACTTGGAGAGGGGTCGAAGGAGAGTAGGGAACATGTGAATGCCAGAAGATCTGCATCCACATTGGTGACAGCCTACAGAATCACCATCATGAAAGTCTCAGTACTTATTTTTACAAGGCCTCTGGAAAGGCAAGTGACACCAAGCCAGTCTTAAAGGAAAAAAATCTTACTGCATTTTGTCCCACATTGTACTTATTGAAAGAGCCCTGAATTCATTAAAAAGTAGCCTCATTGCTATTCTTTGCCTGTCCAACTCTTCATCAATGTTTTCAGATGGAAAGTGAAGAATGAATTATCCACTTGAAATAATAGGGAGGCAGAATGATTCACTTGAACAGATAGTCTGTTATAACACTAGACTATTACTCCATTCTAACAGGTACTTAAAATCAACAGTTGTATTTTCAACATGATATCTGAGGTCCTTCCTGTCATGGAAATAGCTTTAATTGTTTTTTCTGGACAAACTTACAACGAAGCATCTATCTTCCTATCACTGGGTCTTCCACTCTGTTCATCACCTTACTTAATAAAATACCTCAGTAAGTAAAAATAGACAGCCATGAGCTGAAATACAAACAAAACAAGCAGTCAGTCCCTTTACTGTGTGTGTGTGTGTGTGTGTGTGTGTGTGTGTGTGTGTGTGGCCTGAGTAGCATGGTAGTGTTGACACTTTCCACGGACATTAAATTTTAATCTTAAACTTAACAACCTTTAATGTCCTCTTATTTGTTACATACAAATGCATATTCATTTCATGTCACACTTGCATCTACTAGGGAATTAAGGTTCATCTTCCCAATGAGGAGATGGGTCTTTGTACTTTTTAGAATGGAAACAATACATGAGAAAAAAGTGAAACCAGATTGTTTAAATAAAAAGCAAATAAATTATTCAGACCAGCTGTTTAGATTTGGAAAAAAAAAACTTTCCCATGTTGATCAAAACCCCTTAATTTGTTTGTGTTCCTGTCAAAGAACAGGGTACAAATATGTCGGGACCAAAGTGCTCTTATCTGCTTCAACTGTCTGGTTCAAACTGAATAGCCATAGCTACCTCAATGTATCTTACTTCTTGGAATAAAGATTTTTTAGAAAACAGCTTTTGGTAATGATGATCACTTTTACTTTAAAAAGAGCCAGTATGTTAATGAAAACATCTATTTGCTATTTTTCAAAGATAGACAAGTTCCAGGGACTATAATATGTGTACCTTCTAAAAACAACAAAAAAATGCCATGAAAAAAAGAGGGAGAGAGATACTGTTTATTCATTATCCCTCCATGTCTTAAAGAATTTTTATTTGGGAATCAATAAATCTAATGTTCATTTAAATTTTCAATACAAAGGCTACTTTGCTTTCATCCCTTCAATCTTAATGCCTTTTTTTACATAGATTTACTGTGTTTTGTTCATATTAACTATACCCCACAAATAGAAAAATTAACAAGAGATTCTCACCTCTGTGTGTAATACCATAAACTTGAGGCCTTTCCTTTTTTACATAATGTTACATGTAATGAATGATTCCTAAATAGTCTTCTGTGATTATAAATTGAAAGCAATGATCTCTCAACACTGAACTCTTACATAATTACTTTTCATAATACATGCAAGTCCAAGTACTTGCTTTATAAATTTCAAAACTTAAAAAGTAGAAGGATTTTTTAGTCCACTGATGAAAATTATACCAAATTTACAGTGTAAATTTCCTGTGAATTCTTGTTTCTGCAGTAGTTTTTGGTGGTATGGAAGTAACTCAAAAGATAAAATAAAAACCCTGATTGTCCAGAGAGACACCCTGGAAGGAACCTTGTATCTAATATTCCTGTTTGAAGGAAGCAACTAGAATAACACATCTGTCATCTCCCCACCAGGCTTGGTTCTTTTCTAGTAAGTTGTTGCACAACGCCATTTACTGGGTATGCAGGCTATTTGAACAGTGCCTGCAGTGTAAGTGTTGGCTAGAGAGAGGAAGAAAGAGAGAAAAAAGCATTCGTAATTTATATTCAACATAAACAGCCCCAAAGATATTTGTAGAAATACCTAGAGTATAGGGAGTTGTGTTGTAAGCGGTATGTCTTTCATTAGTTATGCAAATTTACCAAACTAAATGAAAAAAAAAAAAGCTTGCACCGAGTAAGAATGTTTATAATATGACCCATAGCTTTGATACAGTCCTGTTTAGACTCCTATACTTCTTAATCACAAGTAACAAATTGCAACACAGCTATTTTGTACAAAATACAGATGTTGGTGACATTGCCTTCAGAGAATCTAGACAAACCTAACAATATTAAAGGCAAAAAGTAAAAAAAGGTACAAGATACTGAGGATATTTAGACTACTAATGCCATTGGACTGATGACAAGGAAAACAGGTAAAATATAGGAAGTAAAAACATAGTAATTCATACTTGTTTTTTAAAAGAATTTACACTAAAAAGAAAGTGAGGACTATAAGAAATAGACTAAAATCTTAAAAGCAGTTTTTTTTATGGCTAGAAAATCTATGGAAACTTTTTGTACGTTTTATTATTCTTTGCAAATCCCTGCTATACACACGCCCATATTTATATATACACACACACCTACCTACTATATAAATATATACATGTAACTTTTGTATCAAAATATTTACTTTTTCATTTACAAAGAGCTTGGACCATACCATACATATTGCTATAGCCAAGCAATGTCAAATAATTCTCCTCGCCATTGTCCTTTGCTTCCATAATTAATTTCAATTAAAAAAAACCTGGCAAATTAGTTTTTTTACTGTCTCTGAACTTCTGTTAACACTGACTCTTTAGTTTCTACCAAGATAAGCATGACACACAAACACATGCCCGCCATTACTGTACTTTGTTTTATTCCTAACTCTTATTATAAATTTCATCATGATAAAAATGACTTTTCCGGGGCGCCTGGGTGGCTCAGTCGGTAAGTGTCTGACTTCGGCTCAGGTCATGATCTCACGGTTCGTGGGTTCAAGCCCCGCGTCAGGCTCTGTGCTGGAGCCTGCCTCTGATTCTGTGTCTCCCTCTCTCTCTGCCCCTCCCCCACTTGTGCTCTGTCTCTCTCTGTCTCTCAAAATAAATAAAAGGTGAAAAAAATGACTTTCCTTATTTCTCTTTTTCTAACTGAAGAGATTTATTTTTTTTTTACTTTAAAGGCAATAATATAGGGTAAGAATATTGCACTATTGGGGAAAACTCCAAATGTAAGGTTCCCACCTTTAAAATTTTTAAGGTATATTTTTTTCCTCATATACAAGTAATGCTTGCATATTCTTGGTCATTTAGAAAATATAAACAACCAGAAGAATCCAAGAATGTCCTATAGAGGAAAAAAATGTCCCACAGACTCTCCATCAATAAATAACAGTTACTAAGATTTCAGTGTATATTTTTTAACCTTTATTTTAGAGAAATTAGAAAAAAAAATCCTATGGTCCTGATAAAACATCAATTACAATTACTTACTTTCATAACATCTGCCTTACTCACTAATTAAAAAAAAAAAACCTGTTAAATTAGTTTCTTGATTAGTAACTTATATCTATGATGTTCAATAACTTTATCCCTTAATGAAACTGATGCATATTTTAATGATTCAAAAGATAATTTAAATCACAGAGCACTTATTCAATAATTCTTGTTATTTCTAATATTGTTCTTACTGAAGGATCCACCTTCACAAATCTTAGCATTCTAAGCCTAAAATCTTGTGCTGGCAAGTCTTACACCCTCAAAACAAAACAAAATAAAACAAAACAAAAACAACAACTTTCTTTCAATATACCTTTCTGGCCACCTAACATTTTCCATCAAGTAGGTACACTGGCAATTTCAGTGTGCCAATTTCAAATTTCTCCTCTCGGTCCCCAATTCATTTCATCCTTTCTGATCACAAAACTAAGGTCTATTTGCCCGGAGAAGAACTGTCTAATTACTGCTTGTAATTTAAGTTTGTGAAGTTCTTTTTTTTTTTTCCTTTTCTCCTTTTCTTTTTCCACAGCCAAATTAATTGTTAACGTTACCTTACATGGTTTTACAGGGAAGTAACTACATGTTTATTTCAGCATTTAGATCTATCATACAAAGCCCGCATGGCTTTCTAGACTCACAGTAGTTTCTTTCACTCTTGTTTGAATGCTCTTTATCCAGTGCCATATGTAATTAACAGTAGTAAAAGAACATTTCCAAAGACATTAGGTTTTTAGTTTGTCCCAAAAAAAGGAAAATTTAAATGGTACAGAAGCCCAATTATTCTTTTGACACTTACTAAGCTTACAGAATATGAAGTTTTTTACAAATTTTTCAATTAACTTCACAACTTTCTTAGCAATGAATTTCTAAGCATAACTACCAATCTTTTCTAAGGAACTGTATTAAAAAGCTCCTTGTTATTTTAACCCAAATAACTCAACAACCTTTTTGCACTATAAAGTAAATATGATTTAATGTAATTATGATGATTTTTGTACAGCACGGTATGATAATTACAGGATATTATTTGGAACCTCTATTATATCTCAGTTCTAACTTACTTATTATAGGAAGTAGCACTCCAAGTTAAAAAGTGGTGACAAATTCAACCTAAATGTATCAAAGATGAAATATGCATATATAAAAATGAAAATATAGAATATTTGAAGTTTTTTTTAATATCCTCCATCAAGTAGATTGGATACCAATGATTTTCAATATATGTAAATGCAACAGGTGTTTGTGTTTTCAATATACAGCCATCCATCTTAAAGAGATTAAATAAATGATTCTAGCACTATGAATCAAAATGCTGCATCTTGCAAAAGGTATACCAAAACCCAAGGTGTCTACTATGTTTATATTACTTGATTTTATCTCCTTAAGCAATGAAGCACAAGAAGGAACTTCCTCTCCAAATTTTCAATCTCCCAGCTTTTTTCTTCATCTAATACTGCTTCATTTCACAAATCAAAACAATTGCAATGTGGACATCTGCATGCAGACACTCTGATTTGCAAGAAACTACATTTACAAAAACAAAACACCAGGAAATGTGAGGGAAAAGAGCTGCCACCCAGAATCCTGTCGCTAAGCAACAACGGGATGTCTCTCTTCAGTAACCAAATTATCCAGACATCCCCTGTGGGCTCCAGGGCTCTATATGATTTCTATCATTTGACTTTAACTTGAGCCATTTCTGGTCTTTTTCACTTCAGGCAATCAACGCTATTCTGTCAAGTTCATGGGGTAGGGATATCTATCTCAAAAATGGTCACAACAGTCCCCTTGGATATTCCCTGTCTAACATACCATCTTATGGAAGAATACTTGGAGGAAGTGATAAAAATAACATGAATAGCAAATATAGGTATCTGTGAAAGGGAGCAACTGCAATGAATGAAGATTGTTTATATGCAAAAAAGTTAATGTTTGTTGATTTTCAATGAATTTTTTTCTACATGCAAATTTGTCAATGTCAAACATAAGGATATATTTATCTAAAAATACCTATTAGTAGTAGAATTGCCTGTAATGGCCCACCAATGAGACTATTCTCTAGGGGAACACACTCTAAGCTAAACTCAATTTTTTTTTTTTTTTAATTCTGGAAAATACCTTTAGAAATGTATACATATGCCAGACACCTAGGACTTCTGGAACCTGGCAAAACACTTTTTTTTTAATAGGAATGATGCCATGTTAACAGATGGGTGTTAGTGTAGGCATGCCAGGGAATCAAAATGTACATCACGTTCCACTACAAGGGGGCAGAATCTCATCCAGAAATGTCCGTCTGTGCCACTGGCTAAAGGAATATCCTGTTTCAGCTCCACCTAAGAGCCAGGTCACTTAAAACACTAAGTTCTAAAGCCACAAAACAATTTTATTGTTGGATTTGGGGGGAGTTGCTTTATTTTGGTGGGGTTTTTTGTTTTTGTTTTTTTTTGTGTTTTTTGATTTTGTTTTGTTTTTTGTTTTGTTTTGTTTTGTTTTGTTTTTGGCTCTTGGCTTTTGGGTTTAAGAATTCACATTCCTCTGGAAAACTAGGACAAGAGCCATTACAATGAAATTTTAAGCACCAAAAATTCGATTATGGTCAATTTCATTTTTCAACTGAATGGCTTGCCTAAATAGGAAAAAACATTTATGGAAGTCAGCATATAATTTTTGTTAAGGCAGAAAGGATCTCTTGAGTTCTACTTAATTATTTTGAAACTTTTCTGTGTTTCCCTCCTTCTTAGAATCTATAGAAGCTCATCTCACATGGACAATAAAGAGTATCACTACAACTGTCCTCCCTACTACACAGAATTTTATCAACAGCCAGAAGTGAACATGCTACACAGAACTTAGCCGCTGGTTCAAGAATGTTCACCAACTGTGGTATTAAAGAGGAAATTCACATATTCTCTGGCTTTGACTACAAGACAGATATTCCCTAAAAAAATTCAAATTAGGAGACTTTGTATTTTAGGTTCCTGTCTCCCTTGAATTTATGATTTCATGACACCTACCAAAGCAATCTTCCACTGATATCACAGTAAATCATTCATGCGTTATGGGTTTTAATTCTGACCAACCTAATGTTTTGATCTTTGGTGATAATGGAAGCTTGGAGGGTAATACCAACTGTAGAGATGACTGTTTAAATTAGACCTGAAAACAATTTCATCTTAAAATTCACACAACTCATATTTGTATTTGCTTTCAATACGAGTTAGATTATGCCAGTTAAAAGTATATCAAATTTCATAAGGTATGGAAAATAATTATTTTTACCAAATTATTTTAAGAGGTCATTAACATATACTCCCTAATCAGTGTTCATGAGATACTTTTACAATTTTTTTATTTCACCATTTATAGCAGAAAGTAAATTAAAGCCTTTTAGAATATAAAGGAGCACTGTTATTTTATATCATCGCAGATCATATAGCATTAAATGTGACCTTCATTATTTGTGCATTTGTTTTTAAACTTTCACTTTTTTCTTTTTATTGTTACTGTGGTTACTGAGGAATAAATGATCCTTATTATAACACAGAAACAAAGTTCAGGTAGAATAAATGTATCATGTTACAGTAAGTAAAATAACACTCCAGCTACGGAAACAGTTATAACCAGATATACCTCGTATATATTTTAATACTACCTTTCTAAATTCAAGAGAAAATAAAATTCAATATTAAGATACATGGAGATCTCTGGTTTTTAAATTCAGGGCCAATCAATGATTATTGGTAAAACTCCAAAAACTAATACCTTTCCCATCGACCAATCAGTAATTAAATACACTGCAGAACTTAGAAAAGTAACATATTAGTTAAGCTGTATGAACCATACAAAGGCATACTTCTTCTTTTATGAACACAAATATCCCAACTAAATTTCTCTCACAACATGAATCACAAAAATGCGTGGTAGTTAATAGCTACAAAACAAGACATAATTTTTTCATCTTTTTCCAAATATATTACTCCTTTTGGTAAATTACTGTGAAAAAAAAAAGTGCAGCTGTTGCAAACACAAAGTTACCTCCCATTGGCTATAAGAATTATCTAAATGTTACTTGCTTTCATTTGCTCTTCTCATTTGCAAATGTGCCAAGTCGACTAGCCTTTCTATTAAAATAAAGACTACCTTAGCCAAAGAAGAAATTGGACAGATTCTCAGCTATGTCTGCAAACATGCAGAGGAAAAATACACTAATGGAAGCAGCATGATTCTTCATTATGGACCCCTCCAGGTCTTGAAAACCATCCAAGGAGCTATCTCATCAAAAGTTGAAAATCTTCCAAGGATCCCTTCACACACACCCTTTTTAAGTGGTGAGTTTCGATCAAAGATTGTTTCCACTGAAAGGGTTGAGAGGAGCTTCTGGAATGATTTCCATTTTCTGAATCTCATCCAACTTCTATCCAAGCATTGCAAGAGGTTCAATATACCTCATTCCACTTTTAAGGATGAAATACTTCCAAAGAAGAATCATCACCATGATTTCCAAGGACATGTCTTGCCTATGGTTTGGTGATAGAAATTGTCCAGTGGATTCTGCATTTCCTTCTAAATATGTATCTCCCTTCAACCCCAAGGAATGAAAATATTCCAAGGTCTCTTTCAGTCAAGAATCTCCTCATGCTTACTTACACATACATTACAAATGTACCCTCTTTTTACTATGGAAACAATTTCAACTAAGATTCTTAAAATTGTGAAAAAGTTTGCCACTGAAAAGTAGTTCCCAATCACATTGTTTTTACTTTGAGGTAGATTTAAGTTTCAGGTAGGCTAAAGCATTTTTAAATAAACAACAAAGAAAATTATGTAGTGTCTATTCATATATAGAACAATATCAATAATATATTATCTTTATACTTTTATTTTTTATGTTATCACTTATTTCTTCCTATTCTAAATTAAATTAATCAAATAATGTAACCCTGAGGTAAGAAGTTAAACTTGGGATAATATTTCAAGAAGAAAGGAGATCTGCATGTGTTCTCATAGTGTAGAGAAAGAATTCAGGCTTCAATGGACCCAAAAGCGCTGTTAAAATGAGGCCAAAATACATAAGCTCAAGAACAAAGTAAAGCCATTGATGTTCTCTCAAGGTCATTTCCAGAACTACTCTGTCCCTCTGATTTGATGGACATTTGTTGGCAGCAATTTGGCCTCTCGTTTCTTCAACCATAATGGGGTACTTCGAATTTGCACAATTTACTTCTAGCCCTACCTCTTCCTTTGTGAATGTGTTCAGGTAATAAGTTTTCAACAGGCTTTCAGAGTATTCAGCTTAGTTAAAATTAGGCAATTTTATATAAGGAGACTTTGGAAGCTAACTTATATTTGCAATGGCAAAAAAAAAAAAAAAAAAAAAAAAAATCAAACAAACCCAGTATCCAAGACTAAAGAATAAGGTATTTGGGGAATACAGTATATTCTTAAGCTAAAACACCTGTTAAAGTTATTTGAGATATAAACGAATATCAAAATTATGTTCACTTCAGGTGTACAAAATAACAATTTGAAATTTGTATATGCTGTGAAACTATCACTACCGTAAGTCTGGTCAACACCCATTACCACACAATTAAAGATTTTTTTTCTTGTAATGAGACCCTTTAAGATCTACTCTTTTAGCAACTTTCAGATATAGAATACAACTTTATCACCTATTATCACCATGCTGTACATTACATCCCAAGTCTTATTTTATAGCTGGAGGTTTGCATCTTTGGACCACCTTCACACATTTTACCCACCTTTAAAAATTAACAAATTTATCAAAAAACGCTTTGTAAAAACTGGTTTCATTAAAATTAGGGTTTCATTAAAGTCAAATATATTGTTTCCTTTAACATGGCTTAATTCACATCCCTGGTGAGTAAAAATTATTCCAAGTGTATCTTTCACCTTCCAGGGTTATTCAGAGTAAAAAAAAAAGCTATAGAGATCTTTGAAACTACGACAAAAAGAATGAGTCCAAATCCCATTGTCCCAGCATGGCTACTTCTATGTACTTGCTGTCATTAACACATTTTTTATGGTTGTAATCACACTGCACACATCCTATTGTTAACATCT
This sequence comes from Puma concolor, assembly GCF_028749965.1. Lineage (NCBI taxonomy): Eukaryota > Metazoa > Chordata > Mammalia > Carnivora > Felidae > Puma > Puma concolor. Next base: position 63,332,349 of record NC_141668.1, on the reverse strand, counting down.
TTTTTTCTACTTAATGCAGTATCAAAAATATTTTGCATTTAGCTCTTTTTACAAATAAAGTTTTTAATTTCTTCATTGTATGCCATTAAATGAACATACCACTAGAAATTAAATGATCATTTTTTCCTATTTTTAAACAATTAGCTTGTTTCTAGTCGTTCACTTTCAGTAACAACACATTTTTACATAAGTTTTTCCTCACAGATTTTTAAATACACTTTGGGAATAATTTTAGATTTATAGAAAAGTTACAAAGCATTACAGAAAGCTCCCATATACCCCTCATCACAGCCTTTAGTTTCTTCTAATGTTGTATTACATTGCCATGGTTCATTCATCAAAATTAGGAAACCAACATTGGGACATTACTATTAACTCTAGACTGTATCATGAATTTTTCCAGTTTCCCCCATTAATTTTTTAATGATACTACACATTGATATTTAGGAAAAACTAGGTTACTGGGGCACCTGGGTGGCTCAATTGGTTAAGCATCCAACTTTGGTTCAGGTCATGACCTCACAGTTCATGGGTTCAAGCTCTGTGCTCAGAATTCCGAGCCTGGAGCCTGCTTCGGATCCTGTGTCTCCTTCTCTCTCTGCCCCTCCCCTGCTCACACTCTGTCTCTCTCTCTCTCTCACTCGCTCAAAAATAAATAAACCTTAAGAATTTTTTGGGGGGGCGCCTGGGTGGCGCAGTCGGTTAAGCGTCCGACTTCAGCCAGGTCACGATCTCGAGGTCCAGGAGTTCGAGCCCCGCGTCAGGCTCTGGGCTGATGGCTCAGAGCCTGGAGCCTGTTTCCGATTCTGTGTCTCCCTCTCTCTCTGCCCCTCCCCCGTTCATGCTCTGTCTCTCTCTGTCCCAAAAATAAATAAACGTTGAAAAAAAAAATTAAAAAAAAAAAAAGAATTTTTTTTTTTTAAAACGAAAAAAGTAGGCTACATTTATGTAAGGCTACTGAAAGACAAAAAAATGGCTCATTGGGTTATTGTATTAGTTTTGTGTTATGTACCATGAAATCTCTTGCCACCTTTAATTTTTAAGGCCAACTATTTCTCCTCTAAAATAGTGAAAGTAAACTAATGTACTAATTAAACATTAGAAATATAAACAGGTATGTTCCTGTATAAATTTAATTATCTAAAATGTTACTGGGGAGAATATATTTTAACACAGTGTGTGTACTTTGCTCAATCTTTGTACAGACAGTCCATCTTTATTGAACTACACTTATTTGCTCTCTCTGTCAAGTGCTGCAAAAGGACAATACAATGTACCTAAAATAGTTGACTCTCCCCTTTCAGAGGCATATAAACCCAAAAGTCAGGAAAATAGTCAATTCATAAAGTGACTATGTAAGCACTGGGGCAATGGAGATCACAGAAATGATCACAGAAATTTTCCTGACACATAATCGGAAGCTACTGAAAAGAAAAAAATTAAGACTAACAAAGATGTTGGGGCGCCTGGGTGGCTCAGTGGGTTGAGCGGCCGACTTCGGCTCAGGTCACGATCTCGCAGTCCGTGAGTTCCAGCCCCGCGTCGGGCTCTGTGTTGACAGCTCAGAGCCTGGAGCCTGTTTCGGATTCTGTGTCTCCCTCTCTCTCTCTGACCCTTCCCCGTTCATGCTCTGTCTCTCTTTGTCTCAAAAATAAATAAACGTTAAAAAAAATTAAAAAAAAAAAAAGACTAACAAAGATGTACGCAAAATAAATTGCAGAAAAGAAAGATTTTTACCAGAATTTTTATCGCTGTGTGTACTTAGGAATATATATAGTTAATAGTGATTGCCAGTGCTACTGAGGGTTTACTGTGTGCCAAGGACTGCTGGACAGGTCAATCAATCACCAAACAAGCAGAAGCACAGATATCCCCGAAAATAGCCAATTCAGACTCCCCAATTCAATGAACTGTAGGTTCAATATTAGCCTCTGAATCAGAATGAAAACATTAATTTGACCTACAGACATACATAACATCTATTGAACACTTTACGCTGTTGTAGGTATACTTTGATACACTGTACATGAATTTAATCACTTAATCCGAATGACCTTATGAAGATCTCCTATGAATTCCATTTAAAGTTGAAGAAACAGTCACCAAAAGTCACCTAACATATCCAAAATTATTAAAGTAGGAAGTAGAGGAGTCTATATTCAAACACTGGTTGCTTGCCCACTACCTACTGAGAAGGATAAACTGGGTGGTGGGGAGCAGTTCTGGGGTGGGGGCGGGGGAAGATAGAGATACTGAAGATTAAGAAGTTAATTAGCTGAAATGAAGTAGATGCTTTACTAGTAAGCTTAGCAATAAGTAGTAAAATTTAGATTTGAGAGTCAATAGTACACCAATTTATATTCCCTTTTTATAATAACACCAAAAACTAATAGGAAAACAGACTACGTTTGCAACACACAGCATTAGGTTTAAAGTTACATGAATTCTCCTTCTGTATCATATAAATCTTCCATTGATTTCCCAGTTTTTGTTAATAAAAGATAAAACTTATTTTCATTGGTGCCCAAACAACTATAGACATTCATTTCATTGACCGTGAAAGTTTTTACTTCAAGGGTTCTACAAATCTTCCCTTTTGTTTTTAATGTGTCTTCTAAGCCATTTTGAAAGTCCTCAAGATACCCATGTTTTAAACTTGGCCCGTTTAGTCATAATTTGATCAGTCATTCCCAACTTTGGGGTAGGTTTTGAAAGATTCCCATTTAATCTTTCAGTGCCTAATAACAATGCTAGACACTGCTCTTGATCCACAGGTCCGTAGTTACCAGCATGCTCCTATCACTCCCCCAGAATGAGCATAGCTTTCCCCAACTCAGGGCAGTTCACAGATTGACAGTATTTTCTCCTGATCCAAAAAAAATGAGACAAACTTTACTACAACACCCAACTATTGAGGCACTCTGTTCCTGTCCTTCCTCTTTCCCCTTCCCCTTCCCCTCATTATTACATGGATTTCATATGGTTTTATATCATGTTTGATATATTTATTAGAGGTGTGATTAAAAAGCAGAAGATATTTTTATAATCCTTAATGTTCAAATTTGCCCTACTTATTCTCTTTGTTCCTCACTGTTCTGAAGAGTAGAACTCAGAGAGCCTGGCTGGCTCAGTCAGTAAAGCATCTGGCTCTTGACTTTGGCTCAGGTCATGATCTCACTATTCATGAGTTTGAGTCCCACCTCAAGCCCGGTGCTGACAGCACAGAGCCTGCTTGAGATTCTCCCTGTCTCTGCACCTCCCCCACTGACATGCTCTCTGTCTCTCTGAAAATAAATCAACTTCAAAAAAAAAAAATCCTTTAAAAATAGAAATAACTCATTTTCATCATTATTATTAAAGTTTATATATATTAAGTAGGTAATATAGACTTCACAGATACTAATATAATCTTCACAACAATCCTTTAAGTAACTAGTATTATTATCCCATTCTACAGAAGCAATGAGGTAAAGTCAATCATCCAAGATTACACACTGCTGACTTTGTGGTGCCAGGATTCATTATAGACATTTTGACTCCAGAACTCATGTAGTTAAACACATCATTGACATATTTACTCAATGTATAATACAAAGAATTCCCTTGACTCACGTATTCATCATTGATGTAATATACAAAACATAACAAAATTATTATGCAAATATTTAGAGTAAAAAATAGCAAAAACTTTAAAAATTAACAGGGAATGTTGAAACTAGTTTTGATTCAAAGCCAAAGTTATATTTTCCCAACTACCCAACTATTTGTGCTAATCTAGCATCCCCATAAAGCAGCTACCACAGATAAACTGTGAAAGGTGTTATCCAAATGCTTGAATGGGTACATAATGTTTTCAGTGTTTACTTAAGTGTTTCATTCTATAATTACCATCTTCCCTGTTAATATTTCACCTTTAGTGTTCTTGATAGGGGCACATTTATTGCCTGAGCACTTCTGGAGCTAGTTAGAAAAAAATATATATTGCATGTAAATTAAAGTAGCTTCCAATGTGTAAATTGCTTCAAAAGTATCTCAAGCCATATATGCTGATGTGAAACACACCCGGGATTTATTGACATTCATTCTGTTCAGGTAACTGCAGTCCTATATGTGGTCTTTTTATTGTTGACAGATATTGTAAGGCAAAAATAAAGCAAAATCAGCTTTACTATTTACAACATGACTAAAGGATTGACAGAATATATAATCTATTGTATTTTGTAAGAGAATCAACCAAGGAATTACAAATATAAAAGGAAAGACAATAATGTTCCAAATGTTTGCAATCAGGTAATAAAATAACCCACCGTTATTGAAATAAAGCACAAAGAAAAATTGTTTTTAACTCTCCAGTATTTGTGTTGGCTACTCAATGACTAAACTAAAATTTCTAGACAATTCAGGTTTACCTAAAGATATGTACTCTTGGCCTTTGTTTTGTTTTGCTTCTTCATTTCCTAGTAATCTAGACACAGGCAGTAGGCAATGGTAAAAGATTTAACTGCAAAAACAGTTGCTGGAGCTGAACTAATTAAAACACAAGAGTTGGGTTGATTCTTATACCAGGACTTTGGAATCAGGACATGCACCAAATACATGATCTAAAATCAAAGTCTATAGAACACTCTGGCTGGTGGTAGTGTAGGGACATAGCTTTGATAAACCTTTGAAATAGTATTTTTGGTTTTGAAAATACACAGTTGTAACAAATTGGGCAAGGTACCAAATTGGTTAAATCCTCAGGTCTTTTTATCATTTTTAGTTTTCTCATTGATAATCTATATAATGGTAATAAAATGGAAATGCATGTACAAGAATTCAATGACATCATACATGTTAAACACTAGCAGCGCTCTTGGAAATTAGAAAGGAGGGATTATAGTGAAAATTTCAAACCTTGGTTTTCACTGTTTGAGCCCAAATTCTTACTCCATTCTTCTTAAGCTGAGTGACCTGAGGACGAAAAGCACTTAGAAGAGTGCTCAGTAGGATGGACAAATACCAACCCCGTGACTTCACATTCTTCTAATGAGAAGCTCAACAGGTCTATGCCACCTTGATTATTCTCTCTTCCCACTCTTCTGCCCAACTGTTGTGTTCCCCGTCCACTTTCAGAAGAAGAACAAAAATATGCAGGTGCACACACAGGACCTTACCTTATTCCCCCTGTGACAGTCCAACCCTGGCAATTGTGTCTGATCAACACAAGTTGTGCAATTTTAGTCTCTTCCAATTAGTTATCCAAATAGCCAGATGTTTTATTTGACATCACCAGTGGACACATCAACTGGAAACGATATATGTAACTCAAACTCATGGCATAGGGAACATCACACAACTTTCCATCAGCAAGGTTAGCAATGGGAAACTAACACTAACATAAAGAAACAGGTAACTACTGAATGCTACTTAACAATACTGTTTTTTTTTTTTTAATGTTTTTATTTGTTTTGAGAGAAAGACGGAGAGAGAGTGTGGAGGGGAAGGGGCAGAGAGAGAAGAGAAAGAAAATCCCAAGCAGGCTCTGCATTGTCAGCACAGAGCCTGCTGGGGCTCCAACTCACAAATTGTGATCGAAAAAATCAAGAATCAGATGCTAAACCAACTGAGCCACCCAGGGGCCCCGACAATCCTGTTTTTAAAAGGAATGTTTCCTTGTCTATTCACTTTAGCTTCAGATTTCACTGTCAAAGACAATATTCTTACAGATAACCTTGAAAAAGAAAAAAAGGCTACACTATCTGTTTACTTAGAGAAGTTAAATGGTGCATATAAACATTTCTGTTACATAGTACACAACAGTGACTGATGTTAGCCCATAAATTACCTTTGTCATTCACTTTGACTGCAAAGTAACCTGTACTTATTTATCTTGGTTTAGATACGCCCTTCAGTTTTCAACTAACACTGAAAAATAAACACACTCTGATTCAATAAAGAAAATCCAAATTTGCCAAATTAGCCTAACATCAAAGCAAGGGTTAGCCCACAAATGCTCAGCATTACATATGTTTACAGAAAACAAGGCACAAAGTGCAAGCTTCTAGATTTTTCTATTACTTTTCTTTCTCACACTTAGTGGGAAAAGTAATAAATATTTAATTTGGCATGTATAAGTACAAATTAGCTCCGTTACTTAATAATTTCTTAGTCTTTGGCAAAACTGTTCCTACAGCTCAGATTCTTTATCTGCAAAATGGAAATGACCACTATGGTAATCTCCCGAGGGAACCACTGAGGATGAAATAATACATATAATGCTCTTCCAACAATGATTGTGATACAATAAGTGCTCAATAGGTGTTGGTTGTTAATAATATTAATGAGAAGAAATGGGCAAAAGACATGAATAGACATTTCTCCAAAGAAGACATCTGATGGCCGACCAACACATGAAAAAATGCTCAACATCACTCATCATCAGGGAAATACAAATCAAAACCACCATGATAGCACCTCACACCTGTCAGAATGGCTAAAATTAACAACCCAGGCAACAATACATGTTGGTGAGGATGCGGAGAAAGAGGATCTTTTTTGCATTGTTGGTGGCAATGCAAGCTGGGGCAGCCACTCTGGGAAACAGTATGGAGGTTCCTCAAATAACTAAAAATAGAACTACCCTACAACCCAGCAATCACACTACTAGGTATTTATCCAAGGGATACAAGTGTGCTGTTTTGAAAGGGCACATGCACCTCAATGTTTATGGCAGCACTATCAACAATAGCCAAAGTATGGAAAGAGCCCAAATGTCCATCGATGGATGAATGGATAAAGAATATGGGGTATACAATGGAATATTACTCAGCAATCAAAAAGAATGAAATCTTGCCATTTGCAACTACGTGGATGGAACTGGAGGGTATTACGCTAAGTGAAATTAGTCAGAGAAAGAGAAATATCATATGACTTGACTCATATGTGAACTTTAAGAGACAAAACAGATGAACATAAGGGAAGGGAAACAAAAATAATATAAAAACAGGGAGGGGGACAAAACATAAGAGACTCATAAATATGGAGAACAAACAGAGGGTTACTGGAGGGGTTGTGGGAGGGGGATGGCCTAAATGGGTAAGAGGCATTAAGGAACCCAATCCTGAAATCATTGTTGCACTATATGCTAACTAATTTGGATGTAAATTAAAAAAATAAAAATAAAATTAATAATAAATAAATAAATAAATAAATAAATAAATAAAATGTAAAAAACATAATCTTAATGATACCACTTTAAAAACTTCAGGTACTCTACTCACCTCAGAGATATCCCTAGCCAATAACAATAAGAGTTATTTACTAAACCACTGGCATAGATCAACAACTTAATCATTAAGACAACCTTAACCAAGTACCAAATTTTATGCCTGTATCAAGTTCCAACAGAGGTTCTGAAATCCAGTGTGTGACTCAGATAGATCCCTCTGGCAATATTTGAATATTTGAATATTTGAAGGAAAAACTGAAATTGGTCCCGATAGGAAATTATGTCAATGGTCAAAAGAAACATTTAAGAACATAAATGCAGACAGTGACAGTTGTTATGTGAAGCATGGGAGAGACAGGAGATGTAAGAAGGAGAAACTATACAAGCTTATCACTGACGTAGCATGAATAGTACCAAAAAAAAAAAAAACAAAAAAACAAAACCTGACAAGAGTTAGACTTTCTCGAACAGGGGCCCTTCTTATATTTCTCTAGTATATGCTTGAACAATTATCTTTAACCCAAAATGTATCTCAACTCTTTTATTTTTAAATAATTATACTGCATCTCATTGTAGAAGACAGAATGCTAACAGCTGGTAAAATATGATTAGCTTCATTAGTACATCAGGCTAAACTATCCATATGTTAATCAATATATTTATGTTAATTACTAATTTTCATGTCTCGCAACAAAGGTGCAAATTGTGGCATCAGCTGACCTTCATGGCACACACGGTATCAGCGATGCTTTTTTTTTCTTACTAAGTTGTGCAACTGCTAAAATTAATTGCACCCCAGGGCTATTATATTATGCATGAGTTGTCACCCAAATGAATGACAATGTTTGAGAGGGAGTCAAAGAATAGAGGTTTAGATGTGTTCTCAGTGCACACAGCCAGCTACTGACAACTGACATGATACCCAATTACAAGAGCACTAATTAAGGCTATCAAATGAGCTTGTGCATTTTTGTCCATCACTAGGATTTTCAACCTCAGCTTTTGAATTTTCTTTCGGTAAATGGGGAAAGAACCTTTTCAGAGTAGTTCTTCTTTTCGCTTTCTGAAACTAGGATTTATCACTTGAGAAGTTATAAATGTGATTATTTTGCTGTGCCCAGTTCTAACATGTAACAAAATACCAACAATATACTTTTATTTTCCCTATTTCAGAACTCAGAAAGAGTTATAGTCAGGTATATAGTTCCTCTTTTAACACTGAAGCAATGATAGTGATATTCCAAAAGTTTGATTTCATGTGAAATGCAGGACATATTATGGAAAAAAGAGCCCTGGGGCGCTTGGGTGGCTCAGTTGGTTAAGTGTCCAACTTCAGCGTAGGTTATGATTTCACGGCTTGTAAGTTCGAGCCCCGTGTTGGGCTCTGAGCTAACAGCTCAGAGCCTAGGCCTGTTTCAGATTCTGTGTCGCCCTCTCTCTCTGCCCCTCCTCCTTTTGTGCTCTGTCTCTGTCTCTGTCTCTCTCTCAAATAACTATTTAAAAACATAAATAAAAAAGAGCCTTAGAATACAGTGTTCATTATGGTCTATACTGGAAAGGAATTTAGCTAGCTAAATGTATAACTTACATGGGTGCCTGGGTGGCTCAGTCAGTTAAGCATCTAACTTGGTTTCAGCTAAGGTCATGACCTCACAATTGGTGAGTTCAACTCCATGTCTGGCTCTGCACTGACAATGTGAAGCTTGCTTGGGATTCTCTCTCTCTCTCTCTCTCTCTCTCTTGCTGCCCCTTCCCTGCTTGTGCACTTGTTCTCTCTTGATCTCTCTCACTATCTCTTTTGCTCTCTCTCAAAATGAATAAATAAACTTAAAAAAGTTAACACAGAAAATTCACTTAAAAAGTTACTTTTTTTTTTTCAGAAAGAAGATGAACATAATGGCTCACGTTTCTCCATATGCAAAGTGGAGCCAACTTGTATTCCACAGGATAATGAATGAATGTCTTAATATTTTCAAAGAAATTACTAGGACTGTGTGTGTAGGAAGATATATCAACGCATATATATTCAGTTTAGTATGTATTATTTACCACATATATGAAAAATACACAGACTTGCATGTAATGTTCACTATACATTCAGTGAATGTATGTATGTGTGTCTAAGGTTTCACAAGAAGGACCTAGGAATCTTTCTAATATTACTTTGTAAAATAAAATTTAACACTACTTTTACTTAATATACAGAGGTACATGCATACGTGTGCACGCATAGTACCTAGTTAAGAGATTTGGGGAAAGAAGTCACATCATGGTGGCGTAAGATGCCCTCCTCTTTGTCCTCACTTATTACCATTAATTTGGCATCTATTCATGAACAAAAATACCTCTGTGGGAGTTGTGAGATCCAGCACAATATACCAAGGGTATTAGGAGGAGTCCAACCACGCACTGAGTAATCGGCAGACAAACCAGAGTATGGGCTGTGGAAGCAGCAGCAGCTTACAAACCTATCACAGTCTTATCACAGGGAAAACCTGAAGAGTAAGAAGGATGACAGACACCCATGGACAAGAGACACTATGTAGAAGTCCCTCTTTCCCAAAGAAAGATTCCAGCATTCTGTTTAAGCATTTAATAAAGAAGAAAAAAAAAAGTCTAGAAGCATTGGAGACATTAAGAGGAACTTTGTCAGGACCACCCAACCCCAGAAATGTCAAGTACAGGGTTGAACAAGCTGGTGGAGACCATTCCCACACTGGAAAGAGAAGTCTGAGTGAGTGCCCTGCCTGCTAACCCATGCAAGATGTTGCTGAACAAATCCATTTCTTCTTTCTTTCTTTCTTTCTTTCTTTCTTTCCTTCCTTCCTTCCTTCCTTCCTTCACTTTTATTTATTTTTGAGACACAGAGAGAGACAGAGCACAAGTGAGGGAGAGGCAGAGAGAGTGGGAGACACAGAATCCAAAGCAGGCTCCAGGCTCTGAGCTGTCAGCACAAAGCCAGATGCAGGGCTTGAACCCATGAACCGTGAGATCATGACCTGAGCCATAGTCCAACACTTAACCAACTGAGCCACCCAGGCACCTCTGAACAAACCCATTTCTAACTGCAGCACACAGAGTATTGAGGCAGGACCTCCAGGAGTGGCCAGAGGGAAGAGTTGGGAAGGAGGCAGATAAGAATATTAAGGAGCATTAAAAAGATATGTTCCTATTGGCAGCTTTGAGGACTCCAACAGAAATTTCATCCTGAGCCACTGGGAGAACCTCACCAAGGATCCCATCTGCTCCTTGGGCACGCCCAGTACACTAAATATTAAACTCACACTTCTCACCACTTAGCAACTGGTTCATTGTGTGCAATCCCTAGTGAGCTGCAACGTCAAGCTACAGTTAACAGGGAGTTCCCTCAAAAAAAATAAATAAATAAAAGTCTGGAGACCATGGGCAGAGCAGAAACAACAACCTTTATCTACAGCACCACCTTCTGGAAAACAAAAATAGCTTCCAAAAGCCAAACTGGTTAAGTTGTAAGAACCAGGAAAAACCTACAAGGGTAAAAAAAAAATATGACAAAAAGGAGCAACAAGTGTGGACATGTACCCTTACAAGTTTGGGTAAAGTACCACATAGAAGCAGGACAAAAGAAGAATATGGTTCACCAGGAGACAACAAGTAAAGATTTGAGGTGGTATCTGCTGTTTCATGTGTGAAAACAACAATGCAAAGTTCCAGGGAATATGAAGAATCAAGAACATGTATCAACACCAAAACGTAACAATAATCCTCCAATAATTAAATTTAAAAGCCTGCAATTTTATGATTTTGCTGATAAAGAATCCAAAATATCTGTTTTGAGGAAACTCAACTAGCTACAAGAAAACATAGAAAGACAATTCAATCAAATCAGGAAAATATTTTATGAACAAAATGAAAAGTTTAACAGAGATAGAAATCATAAAAAAGAACCAACAGTAATTCAGTGTCTGAAGAATTCAATCAACAAAATGAAAAATGCAGTAGAGAGCATTTATAGCACAAGAGATCAAACAGAAGACAGAATCAGTGATCAGGTCAGGAACTCTGAAATAATGTAGTCAGAAGAGATAGAAAGAAAAAATAAAAAAAAGAATAAAAAGGAATAGACAGCCTATGTTAGCTAAGGGATACCATCAGATAGATGTTTAACTGGAGTTCCAGAAAGAGAAAAGGAGAAGAGAGCACAAAGTTTGTTTAAAGAAGTCACATCAATTCACAGGAGTAGGAAGAAAGAGAGGAAAAACAAACATCGAAAACACAAAACAGACAGAAAGCAATTATAACATGGCATTAGTAAGTCCTTCTGTATCAGTAATTACTCTAAATGTAAATGGATTGAATTCATCCATCAAAAAACACAGAGTGACTGGATGTATGAAAAACTAAGACTCAACTATGCTGCCTACTAGAGACTTACTTCAGCTTTAGGAACACTCATAGCTTAAAAGGGAAGCGAAGGAAAAAGATACTCCATGCAAGGTCAAATCCAAAAAGCAGGGTTAGCTATTCTAGTATCAGGAAAATAAACTTTAAGACAAAATGGAAAAAAGAAAACACAGAGAAAATCATTTTATAATGATAAAGGAGTCAATTCATCAGGAAGATCTAACAGTCATAAATATATATGCACCCAACATTGGACCATCTGAATATATTAAGCAAATATCAATAGGTCTGAAAGAAATAGACAATAATACAAGAATACTAGAGACTTCAATACCCCAGTTATAGCAATGGTGAGATCCAAACCAAAATCTCTAAGAAAACATGGATTTAAAATACACATTAAACCATATGCACTTAATGGATATTTACTGAACATTCCATCCAACAGCAGAGCACACATTCTTCTCACATGAACATGAAACACAGCCCAGGAAAGATAATATGACTGACCACAAAACAAGTCTTAGCAAATTTGAGAGAAGTGAAATCATATCAAGTATCTTTTTCAACCACAATAGTAGGATACTAGAATTTGACAAGAGCAAAGCTGGAAATTTACAAGCATGTAGAAATTAAACATATTCCTAAACATGCTGTTTTTCTTTTGATCTCTAAGAAGAAATTAAAAGGAAAATCAAAAAATGTCTCAAAGCAAAACTGGGTACAAACACAAAAAAACCTATGGAATCCTGCAAAAGCAGTTCCAAGAGCAAAGTTCATAGCTATAAACATCTACATTAAGAAATAATAAGCAACCTAACATTACATCTCCAAGAAGCAGAAAAGAAGAAACAGCCCAAAGTGAGTAGAAAGAAGGTGTTAACAAATAAATGAAATAGATATAAGTGAAATAGAGACCATAAAAGCAATAGAAAGATCAAAATTTGTAATCAGTTTTTTAAAAGATAAACCAAATTGATAAAATTTTAGCCAAACTAAGATAACTCAAAGTAAAAAATGAAAGGAGACATTATACATGTTACCAGAGAAATATAAATGATAAGATACAACTATGAATAATCATATGCCAACAAATTAGGCAACCTAGAAGAAATGGATAAATGCCTAGAAACTTACAAACTACCTCAATGACTCATGAAGAAAAGCAAAATCTGAACAAACCAAGGAGCAAGGAGTTTAAGTCAATAATAGAAACCTACCAACATAGAGAGGGTCAGGACCAGATGAGCTTTCCACTGTTGAATTTCACCAAACCTGCAAGGAAGAATTAACACCAATCTTTCTCAAACTCTTCCAAAAATTTCAGAGGATCAAAGACCCCCAAACTGATTTTTTTCAAAGACAGGATTTCCTTGAGACGAAAACAACATACAGGCACAGCAAGAAAATTACAGACCAATATTCTTGATGAATATACAGGCAAAAATTCTCAATGAAACACCAGATTCAATGGATTACACACCTTGATGAACTCAGATTTATTTCTGTGATAAGGGATGGTTCCACATATGCAAATTAATACATGTGATATACCATATTGAACAAATGAAAAATAAAACTGATACGTACCTCTCAATAGATGCAGCAAAAGCATTTGACAAAATACAGTACCCTTTTATGGTAACAACCCTCAAGAAATCGGGTAAAGAAAGAACATGTGTCAACACAATAAAGGCCGTAAACACTAGATCCACAGGTAATTACATATTCAATAGTGAAAGGTTGAAATCTTCTCTTCTAAATTCAGGACCAAGACAAGGCTGCCTACTCTTACCACTCTTTTTCAACATAGATCTGCAAGTCCTAGCTGGAGCCATTAGGCAAGCAAAAGAAATGAAATCCATCTAGACTGTAAAATAAGTAAAACTGTAATTATTTGTAGAGATATAGTCTTATATAAAGAAAACCCTAAAGCCAATCAAAAACCTGTTGGGACGAATCAACAAACTCATTAAAGCTGCAGGGTATCAATTTAACATATAGAAATGAGTACTGTGTCTGCACACAAGCAATAAACTTTCTGAAAAAGAAAAAAAACACTATTCCATTCACAATGTAGGTCAAGTAAGATACTTAGGAATAAAATTAAGCAAGGATATGAAAGACCTGTATAATATAAACTACACTAAGAATTTAAGAAGACATAAATGGGAAGATGTCCCATGTTCATGGATTAGAATAATTACTGTTATTAAAATCACATACAACCCAAAAGCTGTTTATAGATTCAATGTAATTCCTATCAAGACTCATGTCATTTTTCACAGAAAAAAAAAAAAAAAAACTTCCCGAAGTTTGTATGGAACCAAAACACACCCCCAAAGAACTCAAACAATTCTGAGAAAGAAGGACAAAGCCAGCGGCATCCCATTTCCTGATTCCAAACTATACTACAAGGTTTGAGTAATTTACACAGTATGGTTTTAGCATTAAAATAGACACATAGACTAATGGAATACGGAGTCCAGAAATAAACCACTGCAAATAGGGTCAACTAATACTGGACAAGGGGGCCAAGACAATACAATAGGGAAATAAGAGTCTTTTCAATAAATGATGGAAAAACTGGATAACCACAGGCTATTAAAAACAGACCACAGAGGGGCGCCTGGGTGGCGCAGTCGGTTAAGCGTCCGACTTCAGCCAGGTCACGATCTCGCGGTCCGTGAGTTCGAGCCCCGCGTCGGGCTCTGGGCTGATGGCTCGGAGCCTGGAGCCTGTTTCCGATTCTGTGTCTCCCTCTCTCTCTGCCCCTCCCCCGTTCATGCTCTGTCTCTCTCTGTCCCAAAAATAAATAAAAAAAAAACGTTGAAAATAAATTAAAAAAAAAAAAAAAAACAGACCACAGAAAATTAAAACTAAACACCTAACTTATATGACACACAAATATTAACTTGAAATGGATTAAGTACGTAAACATAAGACCTACACCCTAAAACTCCTAAAAGAAAATATAGGGTAAATTCTCCTTGACAATCATTTTGGCAATGATTTTTTATATAGGATACCACAAGTTCAAGCAATAAAAGCAAAATCAGTAAGTGAGAATACATGAAATTGAAAAGCTTCAGCACAATAAAAGAACAATCAACAAAATGAAAGTGTAAGCTGTAGGTCAGGATAAAGTATTTGCAAACTGTATACCAAATATTAACTAATATTTGCAATAAAGAAATTCATACAATTCAAACAAAAAAAAAAAAAAAACAAAAAAAGCCCTAACAATCTAATTAAAAAGTGAGCAAATTGGAATTTACATTTTTTCCAAAGAAGACATACCAACACCATTTGCAACAACAGGGATGGACCTTAAGGGCAGTATATTAAGTAAGAGTAGTTAGAGAAAGACCTGGGCACCTGGGTGGCTCAGTGGTTATGCGTCTTTCTTCGGCTCAGGTCATGATCTCACAGTTCGTGAGTTCAAGCCCTGTGTCAGGCTCTGTGCTGACAGTTCAGAGCCTGGAGCCTGCTTCACATTCTGTGTCTCCCTCTCTCTCTGTCCTCCCCTCCTTGCGCGCTCTCTCTCTCTCTCAAAAAATAAACATTTTTTTTTTAATTTTTTTAAATAGAGAAAGACCAATACTGCAAAATTATCACATGGAATCATATAAACCAAGTACACTAGTGGTTACCAGAAGCTGGGGGATGTAGGAACTTAAAGATGTTTAAGGGTACAAATTTGCAACTAATAAATTCAGATGTAATGCATAGCACAGGTGATTATCGTCAACAATACTATTATAAACTTCAAAGGTTCTAAGAGACTAGATCTCAACTATTCTAGTCACTCCAAAAAAACAAATGACAATATGTGACATGATCAAGTTATTAATGTTACAGTGACAATCACTGAAATAACATCAAACCAATACATTGTATGCCTTAAAGTGATATGATGTTATATGTCAATTATATCTCAAAAGTTAGATTGTAAGATTTCCTCTAGAATTTATTGGAAAATGACCATCTTATCTACCTCCAGATTTAGACGTCAGAGTCAAGGAGATCAAATCTGATTTATACTTTGTTTGACCTACTTAAAAATTGTGTCTCTTTTTCTTAAATTAATTCCATACCTCTTAAAATAAAGTCCAATGATTAAGCAATGTAGTTGATATCTTCCTCGTGTAGTGTTAGGTCATTTCTCTGGCCAATCTCCTCAAAATATAATTAAAGGAGAAGAAGAGAGGACATGAAAATCAGAAGGTGAAAAAAAATAGACTGCTAGGGAAGCCCTGAGCGCCTACATTATGACAGAGGGCTAACAGTTGTCTACCAATCATGTGCAGGTAATGCTGCTGTTAATGGTTGTACTCTAGTCTTGTCCTCTTTCTAGATTACCCTGTTTTTGACGTTTGTAACCTAACTCACTGCAGTTATCAGCCCTGTTGCTCCAGAGCAGACTAACTGCCTATGTGACCCACAGAAGTATCAGAAATAATATGAGTGTATGTAAGCCACCGAGGTTTCATGATAGCTGAATAAGCACTAAGTGAGAAAAGATGCAAAGCATTAATCCAACTGAGATTATGAATCCGATTCAACAGCTAAATTTTCTTTTGCTGACAAATCTGACCAGTAACCCAACTAACACAGCACAACCATGGCTAAGAATTACTGGCTTATATGACAGAACATCAAATTCTGTAACTGTAATGTGCTGTTAGTAGTTTTTAACTTCAGTGGTTCAAAACTGTTTGCTGGGTATTCTGGTTTACAGGAAAAGCTTCAAAGTCTGTCTTGAAAGAAAGGCCAACATTATGCTCTGCTTCTAGTGGACCACATAGGTGTTAAATACTGACCTTTCATTTCAGGTAAGTTTTTGTTTTATAAAAAAGGCCCACCTGAAAATAATTTTTTACAAAAATCAAAAAATCATCAATCTTCTCCAAATGCATTATAATTATTAAGCCAAGACCCAGAGAAGGTCGTTTGTTCAAGTTCAGGTAGGTGAGAATGAGAGAAGAATACAAACTCCTTTTCCTTCCTAAGACATCCTCAGAATTTTAATTTGGAAAACAATGGCCTCTTAGCCCTGTAGGCTAAGAAGTAGTTAACATCTGTGCTTTGCTTTTTTTATTCAGTCAATCAATAATTATTTACTAAACAACAGTCACTCTCACCTACATATAGGTCCTACCTTAGGCACATTTCCCTCTGAAAGAAAAACCAACCTAAAGTTATAAAATAGCAGGACTGAGGTATCATTTATCAAAGCACTAAGTTTCACTAGCTACTGGGTTTATAAACATAAGCAAAACTCCACTCTCCTTTCCCTTAATGAAAAAAAATCAGTCCTTTAAGTCTTATACTCCATATACAGGTTTTTTTTTTTTTTATTTGACTTAAATATTTTACTTATTTCTGAGAAAGAGAGAGAACGTGAGTAGGGGAGGGGCAGAGACAGGAATCTGAAGCAGGCTCCAGGATCTTAGCTGTCAGCACAGAGCCTGATGTGGGGCTCAAACTCCCAAGCTGTGAGATCATAACCTGAGCGAAAGTCAGACGCTCAACTGACTAAGTCACCCAGGTGCCCTCATATACAGTTTTTAATATTGAGTATTTAATATTTGGTCCTAATATAAGGCATCATTATATTAGCTGCCTACATACTGAAGTACAATTTATTATAAATAAACTCCACTCATCTTGCAAACTAAGGGCAAATCAATCGCATTTGCTTAAATTTCACAACTAATGGGTGCACTCTATTTTTCTTTTTCCTCCACTATGCAGCAAATAGTGAACTCTCATATAGCATACATTTGTATATGTGTATATATATGCACGGATGTGTAGATGCTTGGATGTGTGTATACACACACACACCAAAGACACATGTGTGCCTGGCAGAGTCAACTCTAGAACCCGCATCTTCCAGTTCTATTTCCTTAGTTACACCCCACTCCCAAAAGTATACTGTTTTGTCCTCTGTCTCATAATCCAGTCAGACTGAACTTACCTGTCCTATCCATACCATTAATTCAGTTAAAGTCTAATTTATCTGGAAGAAAGAATAAGGTTACACTACTTACTTAAAAGTAGCAACTGAACAACCAAAAAAATCTTAGAAAATTATGGACTGAGGAGTATCTCTCTACAACTCTTTTTTTATTGAATTCTCACTTTTCCTGCTTAGTTACGTCTATCCTTATAGAATTTTATTTTCGATCAGGAATAATCTATCTAGACAAATTTCTCATCTCCATGTTGGTCTCAAACTGTAGGTATCCTGAAGCAAGTGCTATAAAAACATGATGTCACTGAGGTTAAGTAGAGAATGATTATATGAGTTATAATTAGAAGAATCATTAACATGGGCATTTGGGTGGCTCAGTCAGTTAAGCATCCAAGTTCAGGTCAGTTCATGATCTCACAGTTCATGGGTTCGAGCCCTGCATCAAGCTCTGTGCTGACTGCTCAAAGCCTGGACCCTGCTTCAGATTCTGTGTCTCCTCTTTCTGCCCCTCCTCCGCTAGAGCTTTGTCTGCCTCTGCCTCTCAAAAATGAATAAATGTTTACCAAAAAAGATAGTTAAAAAAAAAAAAAAACATGTAGTGAGTTTATTATGATCCACACATTGTTATCAGTCCTTTACATATACTTATCTCATTTTCATCCACAAAATAACCTTATGATGTGGGACCATTTCCAAATGAGGAAACTAAGACACAGAGGACTTAAACAATGTGTCACATGGCCAATAAATGGTAGAGGCAGACTTCAAATCCTGCCAGTGTCATGCCAGGAATTGATATCGGACTATAACTATGAAAGCATTCAGCTGTCAAGTATGGTTCGGTACATCCTTATTCAAAGGGATAGTTATAGCTAACATTTATTAGGAAATTACCTCATGTAAACCTCACAACCATGCCTCTGAGGGAGGTACTATCACCAATTCAGTTTCCCCGGGAAGGAGACTGAGATAGAGATTCGAGTGCAGGATGCTTACTGGGTAACTCACCTCAGGACTGACAGCTGAAGCGAAGGAAAGGAAGTGAGATTAAGCACAGGAGGAGCTGAGCTGTGGAACAGCCACCACATACATCTCACTATTCTTCCCAGGGAGCTCTGGGGCAGAGAATGCCCTATAGAGGTTCATGAATTGGGGCAAAGGGGTTAGGTGTTTGTACCCATCAGACACCAGATGTGAGCTGTCTCCGGAAGTGTTGAGGCCTTGGGTAAGGGCAGAGGGCAAGATCCAGAAATGCATTCAGCTCTGAGTCATCAGCTCCGACAGCCCTAGCAGCTGGGGAATGAGAAATTTAGTCCTCAAGCAATGGGAGAGTGCTAGTCAGACTCTGGGTGGTGTGCTGGGTGTTTACGGATGAAAAAAGCTAAAGAATCACATGCCTCAAATCAAATAAATAGCAAGTAACATGAGGCATGACTCCAGATCTCTTGGGCTCTTGAGCGAGTGCTAACCAGCGTGTTATGTTGTCTCAAGATATGTAAAAACTACTGGGGACCAAAGGAAAAAAATAGCAGGAGTGTGGTGGGAACAAATACATCTATATGACTACAAGGGAAGCTAGGTCACTCTTTCCAGGATATCAGAGGTTAAGGTCAAATGATCGCTGAGAAGGGACAAAATAAGGGAACAAGGAATTCAACATCCATTTTGATTTTATGTATAGTGATTGTTAGCTATCTTTTCAAAATGATATAAAGTATCTTTCTTAAAGGAAAGACTACACCAAAATAAAAAGCTTTTGCACCACAAAGGCAACTATCAACCAAACAAGAAGGCAACCTACTGAATGGGAGAAGACATTTGCAAAAAGGTTATATCCAATAAAGGGTTAATATCCAATATGAGTTAAGGGCTTTTATATTTCAAAACCAAACCCAACAAAAGAACGCATAAACAATCCAATTAAAAAGTGGGCAGGACCTAAACAGCCATTTTTTTTTTCCACAGAAGACATACAGATGGCTAACAGACACATGAAAAGTTGGTCAACATCACTAACCATCAGGGAAACTCAAATTAAAACCACAATGAGATAACACTTTACACCTGTCAGAATGGCTAAAATCAAAAAGACAAGAAACATCAACTGTACATGAGGATATGGAGAAAAAGGAACTCTTTGCACTGTTGGTGGAAATGTAAGCTGGTACAGCCCCTGTGGAGAAAAGTATGAGGTTCCTCAAAAAAATGAAGAAAAAAAAAAAAAAAAAACAATTACCATACAATCCAGTGATTCCACTTCTAGGGATTTACGCAAAGAAAACAAAAACACTAATCCAAAAAGATATATGCACATTTATATCTATTGCAGCATCATTTACAATAGCCAAGATATGGAAGCTCCCCAAGTATTCACTGATAGATTAATGAATCAAAAAGATGTGGTATGTTGGGACACCTGGGTAGCTTAGTCAGTTAAGCATCCAACTTCAGCTCAGGTCATGATCTCAAGGTCAGTGAGTTCGAGCCCGCTTCGGGCTCTGTGCTGACAGCTCAGAGCCTGGAGCCTGCTTCAGATTCTGTGTCTCCTTCTCTCTGTCTTTCCCCTGCTCGTGCTCTGTCTCTCTCTCAAAAATAAACAAACATTAAAAAAATTAAAAATATATGTGGTGTGTACACAAATACGCACACACCCACTTACACATACAAAGTGGAATAGTACTCGGCCATAAAAAAAGAATGAAATCTCACCCTTTGCAACAACATGGATGGATCTACAGAGCATAATGCTAAGCAAAATACATCAGTCAGACATAGACAAATAGACAAATACTATGAGATTTCACTCCTATGTGCAATTTAAGAAACAAAACAAATTAATAAAAAAGAAGAGACAAAGAGACTGTTAAATTTAGAGAGCTGGTGGTTGTCAGAAGGGAGGAGGATTGGGGGATGGACAAAATAAAGGGGATTAAGAGTACACTTATCTTGATGAGCACTGATAACTGTATAAAAGGTTAAACCATTATATTGTATCCTTGACACTAATGTAACACAAATTTACATTTGTAATGTATGTTAATTATACTTGAATAAAAAATGACACAACATATTTCTTTCAATAACACAAAGTATTTTTGAAAGTTTACACCCAAAAGACAAAGATTAAAAATAGAAATTCAGACGCATTAGGAGTATAAGAATAGAATTCCCACAGCAGCAATCTCCAACTTTTGGTAAATTAGGCTTTCTTGACCTAGAAATCACGTATGTGTAATTAACTCTACTTATAGAGGGCAAGGGAATAGAATTCTGTGTGCAAACATACTAGTGAAAATTGATATGCTGATATATTTTTATCTATGTACTTTAGCTCAAATAATTTAATGGTTAACTATCATGAAGAACCCCTAAGAATGTTTCACTTTTTTTGGCGAATTTAACAGCAAATGAATACAACTGTTAATTAAACTTTTTTCAAAACTACAAAACTTACCTTAGAACGTCTTTGAAAGGCTCTAATTTCCAATGTATCAAAGAGGGAATCTTATCCTTCCTATTCTGTATTAAACCAATGTGAGTCAATGGAGAAAATCTGAAGAGAAGTAATTCCAAGCAGGATTACATGGGAGTGTGAGAAGAATTTGAAGGGGAACAATGGAGTGAAGGGAGAGGCAGAGATGGAGGAGCTTGTTTAAGGTTTAACTGTAGAAATGGTCAAGAACCATGAGGTCATTAGAAATGGAAAAGATTTTAGAAACTTAGTATTCCCATGCTCTCTTGTTTCATAGGTCTCCACCAAAGTGCTAACAAGTCATGGCCTTCCCATAATCCTACTTTGTCTTGTCTTTAAACACAAAGAAACTGTCAAATACCTTTTCATGCCAAAAATCAAGCTACAATATGTCTGCATCAGAGCATTCCCCAGAATTTCTAATCCAACAAACATTACCTAAAAAGGAAAGGACTCTGATCTGGCATCAGCTCCTAAAAAATTATACTATGATCACTGCATTCTTTTGTAAGGATTCACAAAGTGACTGTTTATTAATCTAATTGAGAACTTGACTAGGGGGTGATGTCATGCTCATACATCAATTCTATAGTTCAGAAGTATCCTGCTGTTTGATATTTGCAAGATTTGAGACTTGGATAGTAGGTTGTCAAAAAGACGTTTACAAATTAACAGAATTCCTATCCACAAAAGTGTTCAAGCAAATGCTAGACAATTCCATGTCAGAGTTAAGGGCTGCTGTGTTTCTGTCACCAATCCATTGTACCATCTTCACAATGTAATGGTACATCCACCATACAAATGCATTCATTCACATTGGGAAAAAAAAGTTTTTATTTGATTACAATGCACTAAATACTGAGCTATACACTGAAGAAAGAAAGAAAATGAGGCAAAATCTTAGAGAGTTTACACTCTTCTTACTATCACCAAAACTCGTTTTGATAAACTGTAAGAATTAGGAAATAAAAAGGTTTTCTAAAAATTTTTAAATTAAATCATTATTTTAGAAACAAAGTAAGATATTCATTCTCTCCATCAACACCAAGCATCATATAATCTACTCCAAGACATCAAAGCCTTGATTATGTCAATTGGCATTGTAAATTTGCAGGACAATAGAACATTTATGTTGTCGGCCAAACTTCTATGACCAGGGATTCCCCTTTTCCCCTTCAACATCTTAAATAAGTAGGGTTTTGCAGAGAGAATCAGTGTTTTCGGTCTGGGTGGGGAATAAAAGACCCGGCAAATAGGTTTTTAGCAATGCGTGATCTCCCATTCCGCCACAATCCCTGAGCAATTCAAAGGCAATTCTGACACAACAGTAAGTAAGTGCAAAAGCAAACAATGCAGACTATATGCACAAGGGAACCAAGGTGACATCAAGATCTTACAGGAGAAACAGAAATCTATTTTTTATACTAAAGCAAGTTTTTTATTTTTGTTTTCCAACACACATTCTATACATGCACATTCATTCCCAAATTTAAGAGTGTCTATGTACAAAGTGAATGCCGAATACATGGCCTGAGTTTTTCATCACTTGGATGGTTATTTTGCTTTTAGAGAATCTTTCTGAATTCTTCAAATAAAGGTCAAATGTTACACCCTAAAACAGCGTTTCTCAAACTTTAGTGCACAGAATACCCGTATTAAACCTCTTGGGATGACTGTTTAATTTTTTTTTTTAATTTCTTACCCTTACGAAGGAACACAATCTCTGGTAGTATATCCAAAACTTTGCCTATTTTAAAGAATTCTAGAGATTCTCGTGCACACCAACCCTGGAGAGGCTCTCAAATAGTGTAATTTCTCTGGCTCTCATTCTTTAAGAATATCTCTTTATAGTTCATCATTTTTAATCCGCACGGCCAAGGGATTAAGTGTTACTATAGGTAACAGGAATCCACAGATGAATCATAAGCACTATTGTGTCAAGTGTGGCAATCTTATTAAAATTCTAACCTTTTAATGGTGGGGGATGGAGGAGAAGAAAAAACAAAGATGGCTAGTTTGGGATTAATTTCCATCTCATTATTGCTAAGAAGCTAAGAAGTCAGAGGAAGGCAGATAATGAGCTTGAAGATAATGAGATAATATATATCTAAGCATCTTTAACACATATTTATTTCTGAAGAAGTTAAAATCAGTATCTGTAATGGAAAGAAGATTCTGGGAAAATGGCTACCTGAGCTTATATTCCTGGCCCCTTGTCCTCCTCTCAGGTTCTTATTAATGAGGCCTCAATAACTAACCTTCACAGTGAAAACTCCTGAGGAAAGCAAGTTAAGTATTTCATTGTTGGTGATACCCAGGAGAGAAATCAATGAACCAACAGAGCTTAGGGTCAAGGCTATAAGGAAGTTTGGTGGCAGATACTGGTAGACTCTCTTTTGGGAGTTAGGAAGGGGTTTTGGGCTCTTAGCTTTCTGCTGGGGCTGGCCTGTTTAGCTATTGAAAGTAATCTAGAAGAAGACACACTCTTAAATTGAATAATTTATGGTCCATTGGTCAAAAGGGATAATTTTTCTTCTGCTTGGTCCAAAGGAGGCCTAAATTGATAGAACTTTCCCCCTATTTTCCAATAGGTTACTCACAGTTTTTCCTGCCTGACCCACCTGCAGATGGTTCTCCAGGACTGTGATAGAAGGAGACGTTCCAAGATCTGTCCATGAGGTACTCAAGTTATTTAGACCTATGAGCCAACAAAGAAAAATTACAAACCATCAATACAGACACTGTAGAGAGATTCACTCAAAGACTGTGTTTACATCCCATGTGAATATAAAAATCTAGTATCTCAAATATATAGAGAGGGGCACCTGGGTGGCAGTGTTGGTTAAGGGTGCAACTCTTGATCTCAGGTCAGGTCATCATCTCACAGTTTGTGAGATCAAGCCCAGCATTAGACCTCGCATTGATAGTGTGGAACCTGCTTGGGATTCTGTCTCTGCTTCTTTCTGCCCCTCCCCCAATTGTGCTCACTGTCACTCTCTCTCTCTTTCTCTCTCTCTCTCTCCTCCACCTCTCTCAAAATAAATAAAATCAAAATGTTTTTTTAATAAATGAAAATAAAATATATAAATAACACTGGCAAATCAGAAAGAAAAAATTTAAATTACACAACAGAAAACAGTGTAAAAAAGTATAAAAAAACAATACAGAAGCACCCAGGGAGAAGTCTTAAACATGTATAGAGACATATACAAAAATATACGTTTCAGAATTAAAGAAAAAATGAGAACCTTTTTCTAAAATTGTTTTTTCACGTAAATACTGAATTACAAGGATTTAAAGAAAAATACATCAGTACAGCTCAATTCAAAAACCTAGTATTACAGGAGAAAAAGTACAAGTATGGATTATACATGTACATAAATTTTATAAACCACACAATACTATATTTATGCAAATACAGAGATTTTTAAATCTGCATAGGAATAACAAAAGATTGAGAGTTGATTACTTCTGAGGAAGAAGAAAACGTGAGCAGGAAACATACTGGATTCAGTGATTCACTACTGAATCTAAAGTGTTATTTATAAAACAAAGCAAAAAAAAAAAAAAAGGAAAAGAAAATAACTCAAAATTACAAATTCAATAGTGAATTCACACATGTTTATTTGACTAATTTTTTCTACATTTCTACATGCTTAAAATGTTATGTAATGCAAGGAGGATATAAAATACCTCAGGTTAGCTGAGTAACAATTCAGATGGCAGTTTGGAAGAAAATCAACAGATCCCGCTTATAATAAAGAAAATCACCTACATATAAATGATGAAACAACTGAATTCTAAAGGTAAAGACAAAATTTTACAAGCTTTCAGAAAAAAGAAATAGAGTGAAACAAACAAAATAAAGTCACACTGGAAAGATTTCTAATCTTCAACCTTATCATCTATTGTGAGGAAAGAACTATGATTTCAAAATCCTACTCTTAGCAAAGATAGAATTTTCCATGAAAGCAAAAGAACTTCAGGTTTTCTGTTCCACAAAGGAGGAGCTTGGAAGATCCTATTCTGTCCTAAGAAGAAAAGCTGGACAGCTAGACAAACCAAGAGCCTTTCTTGGATTTGTAAAAGAGGGGGGATCGCAGGACAGAGCACTGCCCCCAAGTTTGGAAAGACAGGGAAGCCCAGAGAGTTTCTTGCTTAAGGGTCTGAAACTAATGACCAGAAACCACCCCTTGGGAACCAGTGCCAGGGAAGGAAATTCTGAACTGTAATGGATGTGTTGGTAGAGCTCAGTGTGGACAAATCTGAGAGTTAAAAACTCCAGAAGGAGCCAGTCACTGGGGAGGGGGGACCCCCAATATTGTGAGATTTATCTCCAGAAACTCAAACATGTCTCCACACTGAATAGCAGAGAAAACTTCCCTCCAACTTCCTGCAGAGAGAGGGGGCAAGAAACCAATTTTAAATAAGCCAGAATACTCTGTTCCTAACCAAGCAGAGCCTAACCTGCTGAGGTTATCCAAACTGACCCAGAAGGGAATATCCAACACCAGGCCTCTTCAGCCTTCCAGAGAGGATAAGGGAAATACCCAACTCCAACCCACTCTTGCCATTCTATCCCAGCTAAGGAGAGGGAAAATGAAATAAGCAAACTGAGAAACACTCAAGTTCACAGCTAAGGAATACTGGCTCAGAAAAAGAGTGGCATCTCATCATAAAACTATAGGACACATCCCTCCCCCTACACCTTACCACCCCAACAGTACAAGCCTATTTGCAAGCAATTCCTTTTATCCAGTACATCATGAAACCGAAAGAAAGACATTTTATGACATGCAGGAGATCATGCATGTATCTTCTATAATCATCTATATCCTCTTTGAGGAAATTACTAAGCATGTTTCTACCAAAGGACAATTTAATGAGAACACAATTAACAAAATAAGGCAAAACAAAATTCAGCAAGAGTGGTGAGCAATGATTTTTTAATGTATGTATGTATGTATGTATGTAGGTATGTATGTATGTATATACTTGAACTTATGTGACTAGGAATTATAATAAAATAAGTAACGATTCTCAAAACACAGATACTACTATAGTTCAAAAATAAAAATTCCAAACTACTTAAACCCAGAGTTAGGGAAGTGAACACATTCCAAACATATTCCTCAGTAGAGATTTTGGGAAATTAGTCACTTAAAATGTTTTATGCAGGTTTACTCACTATTTAACACTGCTCAGATGGCAGATATAGGCTTACAAAGATGGTTACAAAGGGAATGTAAGCAGTAATAGAATAAGAAATACAATAGTATTTCCCATTTAAACTAGAGAGCAAAAGAGAAACAGAAAGAAATTTAATCAAGTCAGAATAGGAAAGACAAATTAGAACTGGAGAAAAAGGAAACAAAATGTATTCAATAATTAACATAAAATGTGGGGAAAGTATTTTAAAATGTCATTAATCACAATAAATATGAAAGGTTGAATTTATTTATTCAAAGGCAAATGCTATCATATCAAACAAAATAAGGAAATCCAGAGACATCGCATTTACAAATGATGCATATAAAACAAAAAGACAAGTTACAAAGGAATGAGCAAATCGTAGAATTACAAACAAAATGAAAGTAGAGTGGCTATATTAATGTCAGAGGGCAATTCAAGGTCAAAGGCAGGAAAAGCGACTAATGATACCTAATGGTTACTGCACACTTGCTGTTTGGATTCAACCAGGTAAAATTGTCATTTTTTAGGTCAAAAGTAGTTAAATATTGGCAGTTTCAAAAATGTCAACAGATAACTATTAAAAATCTTTAAAAAATAAATCACACACACATCACTGCATTATACCTCTAGTAAAGCAAATGTTATTCAACTTTGGCAAATATTTAATATTGTTAGAAAAAAAGAAGAAAACTCATAAGATTATATTAATAATACCAAAACACATTTGCTAAAATTCATCAACAATTTCTAACAAAACTTCTTTTTGAGAGAGAGAGCGAGCAAGCATGCATGAGCCGGGGTGAGGTTGAGGGAGAGGGAGAAAGACAATCTCAGGCAAGCTCCTCTCTCAGTGCAGAGCCTGCCTTGGAGCTCTATGTCACAACTGTGAGATCACAACCTGAGCCACCATCAAGACCCGTACGCTTAACCAACTGAGCCACCTGGCTGCCCTTCTAACAAAACTTCTAAGATAAAAAGAACTAGGAAAAAAACCCACTAAGATACAAAACATAACTTATAAAAATATCAAATATTTATTAAACTATGAAATGACAAACAGTTCAAAAAAAGTAGAAATACATGAGGATGGCCACTCTTACAACATGTATTCAACTTCCTTTAATAAAATTTGGGGAAACAGGTTTTTTTTTCATATTTTTTTCATATATTTCATATACAAAATTGAGAGAAACCAGTATTTTTATTTCTTGATTATATGAAACTGAGAGAAACCAATATTTTTTTAACGTTTATTTTTATTTTTATTTTTGAGACAGAGAGAGACAGCATGAACGGGGGAGGGTCAGAGAGAGGGAGACACAGAATCTGAAACAGGCTCCAGGCTCCGATCTGTCAGCACAGAGCCCGAGGCGGGGCTCGAACTCACGGACCTCGAAATCATGACCTGAGCAAAGTCGGCCGCTTAACCGACTGAGCCACCCAGGCGCCCCAAGAGAAACTAATATTTTTATTTCTTGATTATATGATTGATTTTGGAAAAGAAAATCCAAAAGATTCTTCTGAAAAGTTTCATACTTAATTTTTAAAAAGTTACACTGTAGCTGAATAAACTGGCAAGACTCAATAGTTTTTCTTTATAATTTCCCTGGGCAGTTAAAAAGAGGAAGAAAGGAGTAAAGTCACAATAACTGCTTACTACCAACTCACTAAAAGGACCATCAAAATAATCTTTTTATGAACCAAAGCCTAATTAATTATTTGGCATAAAGGGAGATTATCACCTCCGTAGACTTGTAGTAGAATCTTGGCAGGAGAAAGTCAAAGGAGGGGTATTATAAAGTTTGAGGATCTTGATTTAAGTGAATCTTCCCATGCAGGCTAGAAGTCCTGAGTAAGATGGAACACATTTATAATACAACAGTTTAGAATTGATGAAAATAGCCAAATGAAGATTTTGAAGCAAGTCTCAAAGAGGAAAGCTCAAACAACCAAACTAATTGTTCCGAGAAGGGGCTGTGCATCCTGATGAGAGATAGATACATAGTCTTTTCTTTGAATAAAGGAAATTTTTTGAAAATTCCTGGAACAAAAACTGCAGTTATGTCCAATGTTATTATCTGGGACAAAAATTTTCTGGAATATCAATGTTCTGCTAATGCAGATAATCAAATAGTAAAGTCATCTTGATACAGAGTGTTATTCCTAGTCCTGTTAATCTGTGGCTATTGATGGTTTTGAATCTGAAGACCATAACTGTAAAATTTTTAAGACTAAATTTAATAAGCTAGGTATGATACATACAGAAACTTATAAATATAAGAGAGATTTGGGTGGGACTAAAGTAACTAAAATGTGTTCTTTTTTAATTATTACATAAAATTAATGCATTTCCAATAAAAATTTGTAGGATTTGGTGAGGAAGAAGGAATTTTAAAATTGATTGTATGTTTCTTACAAACAAGTGTCTTTGTAAAAACTGCATTAGAAGTTTTGAAAAAAAAAAAACAATGAAGAATTACTAACTCTACAGTATAATAAAGTTTATTATAACCCTTTATTCAAAGTTGTATGAAACTGGCCCAAGGCTAAATAGCTAAAATAGTAAGCAAACTCAAGGGTCTAGAAATAGATTTCAGTATACTTGAGATATTAATATATTATAAATGTGGTACTTCAACTGAAAAGGAAAAAGATCTTTAACTAGCTAATTGGTTCACACACTGTAGTTATCCACCCCAAAGTAAACCACACAAATCACTTTTTCACAATATATACTAATGTGGTCTAGATGAAATAAAATTCCAATTGCCGAAAAAAAGTTAATTAAAAAAAATAAAATTTGGGGAAATATTCCCGTAAACTAGAGGTAATGGTAAATGTTTACCAGGCCTCAAGCTCAAAACCAAGAGAAAACATTACTTATTTGACAACTCTTTTAACAAATTATATTAAAAAGTTTGGAGAAATAAGTTCTACTTACATAAATGGCTTAGGAAAATGCTTAAGGCAGAAAACTGCCACCATGGTGTGAAAGCACTGGAGGTGAGTTAGTGACATTTAATGGAATCATGAGTAACTTTTTATATCACCTGCAGGAAATTACTTTCCATCTGTTGCCAATGTACCTTGATCACAAACACCACTCGCTCCCCCCAGATCCTTTGCTTCTTACTCAAGTTAATGATTACTGTCTGATTGTTTTCTCCACATTCACGTGTGTAGGATCTTGTTTTCTTCATATTCACCACGTGGGTAATATCTTGTGAGCTCAATAAACATGGAGACAAAAGCCCTGTTGGGGGCTCTTGTCTCCTCATAGACATTAGCCTTTCTCATATTCAATTCTGTGTCTCTTACTGGACCAGAGAGAACTCCAGACTGATAGTCTATGACAAAAAAGGAATTTATTTTTTATTTTTGCTTTTTTGTTTTAGAGAGAGAGAGGGAAAGAGAACAAGGACAAGGGGGGAAGATGGGGCACAGAGGAAGAGAGAGAAAATCCCAAGCAGGTTCTACACTCAGGGTGGACCCTGAAGTGGGACTCGATCCCATGACCCTGGGACCACAACGTGGACCAAATTCAAGAGTCAGATTGAGCTGAGCTACTCAGGCACCCTTAAGAGGCAATTATAAAAGTCAAAAGACAAAAGAGAGACTGGAAGAAAATTGTTCTGCAATACATACAATAACAAAAAAAATTAATATTCCTAATAAGATGAGGAAAAGACAAATTACCCAACAGAAAAATAAACACAGGATATGAGCAGTCATTTTACAAAAGAAGAGTGGCAAATGACCAATAAACATGAAAGGATTCTTACTGTAGCTTGTTTTTAGGGAAATGACATACCACTTTGCACACGGTGACAGAAAGAAAACACTTGTATAGGCTACCTGTAAAAACAGGCACTCAGAGCCTGTGGGTAAGATCATAAATTTCCACTTTTTGAAAGTGTGCTAAGTTATAAAGATATACACTTTTAACAAATATATCTTTCAGGGATTTATCACACAGACATTCATGTGGCAGTTTATAAGTGATTTTTACTTTTGTTTTTTGAATTGTGGTATATCATTTATTCCATTTTCCTTACTATTTTAAAATAATAGAGACACAGACAGGACAGTCATCTAACAATGAACAGTTGCCACATTCTGGTACATTTATTCTAAGGAATATAAGAAAGCTATTGTAGGAGAAGAAAGAGTCTCCTTTACTGTCTTTGGGTCTCTGGCTGGGCCAAAGAATTAAACTGACATAAGACATATTAACAAAAGAAAATCACACAAATTTTATTTATTAATTATTTTGCATGCACATGGGAGCTTTCACAGAGAATTAAGAGACCAGAGTAGAAAGCTTTTATACATTTTAGACAAAGAAGCAATACGTTTGTGAAGAATCAAGACAAAGGGGTTTTGGGCTAGGGATAGTAAATGATGAAGAAATAACTAGGAAGCTAAGGGTTAGTT
This sequence comes from Puma concolor, assembly GCF_028749965.1. Lineage (NCBI taxonomy): Eukaryota > Metazoa > Chordata > Mammalia > Carnivora > Felidae > Puma > Puma concolor. Next base: position 63,301,677 of record NC_141668.1, on the reverse strand, counting down.
TAACAAGGTTTGTACACATTTCCTAGCCCACAATCCCCATCTCTAGTGAAAAGAACCTCATCCTCCTGCTACCGGCAGGTCACTTTTCACATGGGATCTTTACCTTCTGCTTTTAGGAAGAAAAGAGAATCCAAATATCCTTCATGTACCTGCTGTTTCTCAAATGCCTTTAATTCAAAATTGGTAAGTTTGGCAAAGTGGCTTATTTGGAGATGGCAGATGTTGGTTTCCTTTGTTATGTAAAAGAATTACTCTGATTTACATAAATGATAAGTAAATATATTTGGGTTTAAGGGGGGAAAGTTGCAGTATAAGTGCATTAAAAATAAAAGAAGGAAAAATATATTTAAATATTTGTTTATAAAAGTTCATATAAGCTTTGATCAAAATGTGGGAAGACTAACTCTTAACAACAGTATCCCTAACTCCTGAGTTGTGGCAGGGTGTGGCAAATAGAACTGAGGTAAGGGGAGTGTTTTGGTCTTTCATTCCAATATATCATTTGTTTGTGGACAAGAAGAAAAACTTTCTCGTGACCCTCTTAGCTTCCTTGGCTGGGTCTGAAAATTAAACTGGCAAAGAGAGATGAACAGAAGAAAGCATGCAAATTTATTTAATATTAACTTTGTGTGAGACAGGAGCCTTCATAAGGAAATGAGGACCCAAAGAGACCCCTTGAGTCCATTTATGGTAGGTTTGATGACGAGGGGGCAGCTATGTAGAAAAATGATAGGTTAAGAAGTATGAGGGAAGAGTTTATACTCTTACCCCAATTTATATTGGGGGAAACAGTAAGGACTCTTTGTTAAGATTCTTCTTGGCAATTCCTTGCCTTTGGAAATAAGGATGCCTCTGTCCTCTGGGTATAGGAAGGGCACAGGAGGGATTTATGACCTATGAAGGGCAGAAGAACAAGGGGAAGTTCAGAGTAGAGTGATATTCCTGTTCCTGCCATTTTCTCAAAATTTCACATTGAATATGGCAAGGTACCATATTTTGGGGTAGTATATCCTGAACCTCATCACTTGACTAATGTTAAAGATAGTGCTTTTCATCATTGGAAAGAAAGACTGAAAATATAAAATAAAAAATAGATTAAATTACCTCAAAGAGTTTTTAAAGTTTTATAGTTGTGATTTATTTTATTTTTTTATTTTTATTTTTTTAATTTACATCCAAGTTAGTTAGCATATAGTGCCACAATGATTTCAGGAGTAGATTCCTTAGTGTCCCTTACCCATTTAGCCCATCCCCCTCCCACAACCCCTCCTGTAACCCTCAGTTTGTTCACCATATTTATGGGTCTCTTCTGTTTTGTCCCCCTCCCTGTTTTTATATTATTTTTGTTTCCCTTCCCTTATGGTCATCTGTTTTGTCTCTTTTTTTTTTTTTTTTTTTTTAATTTTTTTCCAACGTTTTATTTATTTTTGGGACAGAGAGAGACAGAGCATGAACGGGGGAGGGGCAGAGAGAGAGGGAGACACAGAGTCGGAAACAGGCTCCAGGCTCTGAGCCATCAGCCCAGAGCCCGACGCGGGGCTCGAACTCACAGACCGCGAGATCGTGACCTGGCTGAAGTCGGACGCTTAACCGACTGCGCCACCCAGGCGCCCCTGTTTTGTCTCTTAAAGTCCTCATATGAGTTAAGTCATATGATTTTTGTCTTTCTCTGACTAATTTCACTTAGCATAATACCCTCTAGTTCCATCTATATAGTTGCAAATGGCAAGATTTCATTCTTTTTAATTGCTGAGTAATACTCCATTGTGTGTGTGTGTGTGTGTGTGTGTGTGTGTGTGTGTGTGTGTGTATATACACACCACACTTCTTTATCCATTCATCCATCGATGGACATTTGGGCTCTTTCCATACTTTGGCTATTGTTGCTAGCGCTGCTATAAACATGGGGGTGCATGAGACCCTTCAAAACAGCACACCTGTAGGGTAGTTCTATATTTAGTTTTTTGAGGAAACTCCATAATCTTTTCCAGAGTGGCTGCACCAGCTTGCATTCCCATATAGTTATTTTTTATGGTGGTTCATTGGCAAATGAATTTGCTATAAATGTTATGCTTTGCTTCCCCATTAAATATTAAAGCCTTATTCTTCACTATAGATTAAAATTATACAAACGAGTTGTTCCCTTTAACATAATCATATGGTATGACTTTTGATTTAAGAGGTAAGTTAGACAAATCTAGCCATTTTTCTGAAAGAGGACCATGCTGACTCATGTCTGTCTCAAGGACATCATCTAAGAAAATGAGTGGCCTGAAATCCAAGTGTACCAAAGAAAAAACCTTGCCAGAAATGTAGTAGATAGTGATTAGCAAAACAGGTCCATACATGGCATGATTTTAATTCTTTCTGTAACAATGTAAAATTTCATAGTTATCAAGATACGAATTATAAGGACAGTACATATGTACAAAGCTCTTACTTAATATTCATTTTATCTGGGAATTATCTACAACCATTTTTCTCACCTTGTCAAATGAAATTCTTGCCTTAAATTTCATAATTTCTCAACTGTGGAAATATTATAACACATTAGCTGGTGTTAGATAAAAGAATAGCACACAGATACTCCTTTTCAATCTTTAATTTTTTTTTTTTTTTACTTTTTTTACTTTTTATTTTTTTCTTTTCATATTAGTCAGAGAGAACGCACATGGGTGCACATGCCAGCATACAGGGAAGGGGTAGAGGGGACAGAACGAATCTTAGGCAGGCTCCATGCTCATCTCCTAGCCCCTTGAGGGCTCAATCCCAGGACTCTGGGATCAAGACCTGAGCCAAAATGAAGAGTCGGGTGCTCAACCAACTAGGCCACTCAGGCACCGCACCCCCCTTTTCAATCTTAAATTTTGTATATTCAAAGTCTAAACTTCTCACCAAAGGGTCTCTTTTTTTCAACCATTTCATTTCTGTGAATCTTTTTAACCCCAAACCGGGAAAACCATCTTTGATTTTTCACTCTTTATATCCAAGTTGTTTCTAAGTCCCATTACTTTTTCATTTAAAAAAAATTATTGGATGTAACGGGTCATGGGTATTAAGGAGGGCACTTTCTCTGATGAGCACTGAGTGTCATATGTAAGTCATGAATCACTGAATTCTATTCCTGATACCAACATTACACTATATGTTAACTAACTAAAATTTAAATAAAAACTTGAAACAAAGGGAACAAACAGATGTGTACCAGAGGGGAGGCAGGCAGGTCGGGGGGGATGGGTCAAATAGGTGATGGGGATTAAGGAGTGCAAATGTCCTGATGAGCACCAGCTGACATATGAAAGTACTGAATCAATATACTGTACATATGAAACTAACAATATGCTGTATGATAATTGGAATAAAAGTAATATCTTTTAAAAAATGAAAAAAAAATATTGCATATCTCTTCTACTTCATTCTGATAGTCATTATCATTATTCAAGTATTCATCACTTGACACCTAAATTATTTACATAATTTACATCCAACATCATGGTGGCTACTCTCTCTTGACACTCTTTCTGTCCAAGTTCCTTTTCAAAACACTGCTCTACTGTCCTCAAGTGCCTACTGCCTAACACAACAGACCCCAACAACCCATTCTGCCTGGCTATTAAGTTCCTCTGTGGTCGATACTCATTCTCCCTTACCAGGCTTGGTCTTTTACAATAATAGCCTTCCAACTAGAAGAGCATCAAGAGCAAAACATGAGCAGGGACACTGTGGTTGCACCAATCATTTAACAATTTAGTAATCTTTTCAAATAATCAATTTTGGGGGGCCTGGGTGGCTCAGTCGGTTAAGTGAGGGATTTTGCCTCAGCTCACGATCTCACCATTTGTGAGTTAGAGCCCAGCATCAGGCTTTGTGCTGACAGCTCAGAGCCTAGAGCCTGCTTTGGATTCTGTGTCTCCCTCTCTCTCTGCCCCTCCCCTGCTCATGCACTGTCTCTCTCTGTCAAAAATAAATAAACATTAAAAAAATAAAAAAATAATAAATTAAAATAATCAACTTTGATGTTTAGAACAGACAGTGAGTGCAATTTGAGAGAAGGTAGGAAAAAGATTCTTCTCTAGCTTCTCACAACTTAGCTCTGTCTCAAGTTTACAACACCACCTGGCCAAACAAGACCTGATACTTACAAAATCTATCCTATACAGAACCAAATGCAATGACTATACCATGTTGACAAGATCTTACCAACGTATTCTTCCCAGAACATACAGTATGCATCCTGTCCAAAAGACATTCTAGGAAACATAATTTTCTCCAACACATTATATATCAGTGATGTTTTTCCTCTTCAGTGTTGTTTCAGTTCCACTTATAGAGGGGTACTTAGGGTGATCTATTTGTCCTACTGCTTAATCTGCTGTTAAGCACATACTCTCCCCAACAAAGAGTTTCCAATTTCTTGTCCACGTATGGAAATGCAATTTATTCACAAAGGCTCATTTAAATTTCACTCTGTTCAAAGCCTTTTCTGACTATCTGAATATTGTTTCTCCCCTTTGCAAATTATCCTTCTGTTACAGTCCGATCTATGTTAGTTTTGTCTTCTGATGGAGATCACAAGTTACTAGTCATCAGACACCCAATATTTTCTTTCTTTTGTGTCTCTTTAATAACATGGTACATACACAAGTGATCAATTAAGTATCTATTTAAGCCATAACAATTTGTTAGATCAATGTAAAAGCAATTTATAACCAAAAAGAAATATTATTGTTAAATAATATTTTTGTATTTTAAATAATCATTGTGGTATCCCCAAAAGCCCTCAGCAAACAATGTATAAATCAAAAACCCATAAACTGGTCATCATTTATCCAATTTTCTTAAGAGTGTTATAGCAAAGAACAATATTATATATTGGAATATTTTTAGCCTCAGAGATATTAATTCAAACTGTCTAAAATCCAAGTTTTTTTTTAAGAAGCTGACTCTTCCTTAATACCTGAAGACAGCCAACAGTTAGTAATTGTGTTTCAATCATAAAAATAACAACCATAAGGAAATGCAGGAGACTAAGAGATACCCTGGAAGAGAATAAGGACAATTTTCTATTAAGATACTCTACTGCAAATGTTTATCACTCTTTACATATTTCTAGGGTGCTAGCAGAGAGAAGTTAGCCATCAGTGATGTTCAGGAATATGATATCCTGGGAATTCCTATCATAGCACATTGACATACATGTTACATAACAGTTTTGAAAATCTTTCCAGATCTACTCATGTATTTGAGACAAAATATTTCTTATTCACCTTATTTTTTTCTTTTTAGTACTGAAAAACTGACTTTGAAATTTGGGATCAGTTTATAGATTTCCATGTTAGTTTACTTTTTAAAATGTGTTATTATTTAAAGTAAAAATAATCTTTATTTTTTATGGAAATAGAAAGTATCCTTCTGGAATATAAAATGGGATAGTCAGTATAAGAAAGACAAGTAATACATTTTGTTTATGAACAAACTTGTTTTGAATTCTTAGCGAAAAAAGAAAAAAGTCAATTAGTAAAAATTATTTGTAAAAACAGCACTAATTTAAAATTAATTCAGGCTCTTACTTATGGAGTTGTTTTCCATTTTTTCAGCAATTTCCTGTAACTCTTCTAATTTAGCCATGCTTATCCTTAGAATTATGGTTCATGAGTGTGCCCCAAAACTTCAACTGAATATTTCAAAAACTGTAAATGTTACATCTAATAATTTCTAAAAAGAATGAAATTGGGGCACCTGGGTGGCTCAGTGGGTTAAGTTTCCGACTTGGCTCAGGTCATGATCTTGCAGTCTGTGAGTTCAAGCCCCACATCGTGACAGCTCAGAGCCTGGAGCCTGCTTCAGACTCTGTGCATCCCTTTCTCTGTGCCTTCCCTGCATTCTCTCTCTCTCTCTCTCCTTCTCTCTCTCTCTCAAAATAAACATTAAAAATTTTTTTTAAGAAATTAAATTGAAATATTTTATATCAGACAATAATACAAAAAATTGGAAAGGAATGTAGAAAAGGAATGCAAATGAAATTTTACCAACCACTGGGGGGAAAAATACGTTAAATTTCAAAATATGGGTAATATAAGTCCACGGTTCTTAACAGCTCCTGGTAAAGCCATGAGTTGTGTATTCACCAACACAAGTGAGCATTTTTTTAATTTAAGGATTTTCCAAATAAAGTCCTAGATGTAACAATTCATGAGATATGATCAGTGTTAAACAAGTCTTGTCCTTTGTCCATAATAGAGCTCCTCTTCCTTTCCTAGCATCATGCTAATTAAAACTTATGTTTGAAATTTTTGTGACTCACTTTTAGATGTAAAACGTTATAACTATATTTTCCTCCCAATAACTGAAATCAGTTTTGTTGATTATTCTTCACTTTGCAGGAGACAAATAGCTATTGCAGCCATCAAAACCATTTACCGAGAATACTTTTAAGACTGTGTTCCCTTAATGACTACTCAATCCCATTTTAGTCGAAAATTGTTCAAAGTTGAAGCTGAATCAAATGGAACTTTTAGATTTTTAAATAAATATCACTAGTTTTCCTTAGTACCTCTATTCTATTTGTATTTCCCTTTTAATCTTGCAAAAGCAGTTCTAAATGATACCACCATGATGGAAATTTATACCGGTCCTAACCACCTTCTAATAATTAAAATCCAGAAATTCATGAGATCTTTTTTCTTTTTTTCTGAAATTAAGCAGCAGCTTCCACCTTTGGCTGCTAATTGATCGCAACATGAGCAAGGGCTTGAGTAAAGATCAATTATCACACAGAGGTACCCATAGCATAAGGATAACTGTAATTAGGAGCCTCTAAAAAACAGATTCAGTCAGGGTGCGTTTCTCCTTTCTTTTCAATGACTGAATATGAAATCTTCCTTCCAAAACCATGTATAATTAGCCTTTAAAAGTGACGTAAGTGAGGTGAGGCATTGGCTGAATTTAATGCACACGCTTCAGAAACTAAAACGTACTTGATTTTATTTGCCAAATTCCCTGGTCCTCTTGAAACTTTAGTTTTCTTTTCAATAGCATAATCAAGCCCATGACAAAGCTTGGAGACACATTTAAGAGAAGATATTTTTCATATAATTGTTATAAACATTTCCTTATGGAAATTTTTCTCATATGTACCAGATCGTGACCTCTGACAAACAATCCCTCAATCAAAGCCCAATAACTCAATCTACTGAGAAATTACACTGTTAAAAGGAACTTTACCAATGGAACTATAAATGGTGGCAGAGGAACTCTAATTTACCTAAAAGAAAAAAATACATAACACTCCTCTCATAGTTCTTTATTCATTACTTTAGGGGGAAAAAAGTCCTTATTGAGAGAAAGATATTTATATTAACAATGAGCTAACTTTAGTGTTCTCACCTTTACATATGCAGTAATACACAGAAAATTAAATATGATTATATTCAAGGAATACAATTTAAGAAAAACAAAACTTTATTTTCAAATGCTGATTGTCAAATTTGAGAAATTCATCAGTATTACAGAGAGAGTAATCTTGGGCTACATTTAGTATTTTTATGAAAATTTTAATAGAAAAATATGCTTGCATTTTCCTTTTTAATTTAAAAATATGCTTGCATTTTCTTTTTTAATTTGAAAGCGTACATTAAAAGAATTGGAAAAATTGGGGGAAAAATGACCTAGGCAAGATAAATGTTTTGTAGAAATAAACATGTTTCCAGGGATCTATATTACTTTCATATTTCAAATTAGAGGATATAACACTGCATTCACCACCAGATTTCAAAACATGTTTGGGTTATGAACTGACAATGAGAATGGGGAAGTGTCTTGATTTTAACTAAGACAGAAGAATTGGGCATATAGAGTAATAGTTAGACATGAATTAGCCAAAATAGAAAATCATATGATTCAGTACGTCCATGCAGGTAGATAGGTTTCAGTGGTCAAAAGATCAAAGAGTCAACATGTGACCTCTGATCCTATTTCCTTCTCAGAGTGGACATCTCTGTGCCTAAAAGTACTGATCAGGGCCAGGAATGGGTCAGAAGCCTATAAGTCACTGAGGCAGAATAATGATACTTAGATTAACATTAACTCACCAATTATTTACAAATATCAAGAATGTGCCTAGTACTACAGGATACTGTGTATGGAGGATAAAAACACATATGATCCTTGCCTTCAAGAGGTTATGAGCGAGTAGCAAAGACAAACAATAATCAAAGACCAAAATTCACAAAGGCTCAAATAGTGTAATAAAGGAAAAACACAGTGTTGTCATATGCTGAGCTCCCTAGAGACAGAGCCCCTGATCAGGATTCTTGTTCAAGTGACTTACTGAGGGAGTGCTCTCAGGAAAACTGGAATAAGGGGAGCAAGATAAGCCATGAAGACAGTTAAGCAAGAATGTGGACTAAGCTGGAGATGAGATTGAACTTGACCCCACAGGGATCTCTGGAGCAGGACTTGCACCACTGAGTTGGTCTCACAATAAGGCAAGGAGGCATGCTCTTTATAACTCTGGTCAGTCATTGGGGAAGGGTTGCCAGGTACAGTGGGGGTGATGGGAGGGTCACACTTCTTTGGGAATAATAATCCATGTTGAGATCTGAAAGTTGTACGCTATTTACCTTGGAAAATAAAAGGACCAAGAATATTCAAGGTAGTGAAAGAAGTTAGTGTTTAGCGGGTATCACAAGAAGATGGTGGCAGTGTGGTGCCAAGAGGCAGAGAGGCAACCGATTACACGGAATCATACAGCACATGTAAAAAATGTTGGGTTTTGTCCTAGAAGCAATGGACAGCTTTTAAAGGTTATAGGCAGGGGAGGCACTTAATTAGACATGCATTTTTAAAAGGTCATTGGAGAAAAAAGATTCAGAAATGGTTAAGAGTAGATATTGAAGTACCATTCAAGTGATAAGTGTAGGAATCTAGGAAGAAATTAACGTAGTTTGAACTAGAATAGTGAGAGTCTACATGAGTAAATATAAATAGATTTAAGAGATAATTGCCAACTTAAAGTCACAGGACATGTCAATGGATGGATGCCATAAAGAATATAATAAGGCTTAATTATACCATACAGTCTGCCATATTGCAATATTTTATTTACCTGTTCTGTGCTATCCAAGTACTAGCACAGCTATAGAGGTCAGTTGAGCTCAACCAGAGTTGATTTGGCTGGATGTAATGAAAAAGCAAAGATGCAACAGAGTTCAGGTCACTGATGACAGAGTTCTTGAAATACTGGACCAGAGAATCCAAACTGGACCGAGAGGTAGTGAAGAAAGGATAGGGTTACAAGTAGGAGAGACAGAAGCATCAATAGTCTGGAGCCACCGACTAGGTAGTATTAGAGATTTACTACCTACTATTTGAGTTAGTCCAATTATTCTTTTGGGAAATTACCCAAGTTAAATAAATTACCTGTAGTAGCAATAAATCCCTAGGGAAATGTATAAAGGACATTAAAAATAATTGTACACAGAAGAAAAAGTTCTGGTTACCCAATGTTGACATATACACAGTGTACAAATGATTCCACAATGTAAGACAATGGCACTTAAATTCATCACTGAGAAAATGGACTTCGAAGCAGCCCGTTGGGTTCTAGTTACTCAATATGCTCACAGTATTAGGCCTAAATAGTGGATTCTTCATCTCAACACTAAAGCAGATTAAGAGAAATTTGGAAAACCAGTAGAGACATACAAGAAGGAAAGTGCAAGTAATTGTGGGATGCGCCAGGGGACAAATTTTGAGAACACAGTATCTCACAGATCTGCTTGTATAATTGCTTTCGCTCTTCATTTTTGAACGTGCACACACAACCTTTATGAGTTTAATATACATTTTAGAGTCCTTGAATTCCACTACTGCCAAGTAAATGGAAACAGGAATGAAATCAGGAAGAGAAATCTGCGGTGTGTTCTCTGGAATGGTTTGGAATTGCCTGACAGGCTGCCCCAATTGGCCATGTGGATCTTGGATCCACGTAAAACGCAGCTGTGTAGACCAGAGTGTAGATCAAAGGTTGGAATGCCTATTTTTATTTTAATGTTGTGAAAAATTTCCCGGTCCAAGAACCACATAGATTTTGACATAAAGGCTGCATGGAGAGAAGTGAAAGACCTTCAGTTCAGAAGGATCACATACTAGTGAATAGGTGGAAATGAAAGTACTCGGATTTAAAAAAAAAAAAAAAAATCACATAAAATTGTAACATGAATTTTGGAAATCTAAAAATACCTTTAATGCGAACAGAATGATTTTAAAAGTTTCCATGCTAAACTTTTACTTCTGAAAATAAACAGCGTGCTGTGTATAGCAACAGTGAACTGTTGTTCTGTATTTTCTAAGGGGATTATAAATATGTCAAGATTACATTTGGGGTTCCCGAAGCAGGGCTGATCTCATTATCAGACTTCTTTTTTTTTTCTTCCTGGGGTGGAACCACTTCTGCTTTAATTCCGGTTGTGAAAAGATAGAAAAATATGGTAAGGTTCTGATCTGTGCTACTAAAATTTATTTTTAAGGTAATGCTGCATTAACTACTCCACGCCCCTTTTCCCTAATATGACATTACATCTTCTCCCCAAACTGCCTCAAACTGTCCCGTTTTTGCCTCAACATATCTCTTCTTACAGGCAGCCAAGAAAATTTCTGCAAAACTGTTTCTGATGACTAGATACATATTTATCTATGTTTAAAACAGATCATAGTTCCCCCACAGTTGGATAAGCCATCATTACCCAGTCCTCTTTCCAATAGGAGCTGAAAATGTTGAGTCTGGTATTAAACTATGACACCAGATGTGCCAGGGTCAATACTTAAAGGAAGAACCTCCAGCAACTGAATACACCAGAACTTTCTGTTCTGTTCTCCAAGAATCTGAGGGAGATGGCTAGCACTTTATAGAGTTAGCCTGAGCGGCTTTCTGTCTCACTTATTTTTATAGATTCCTCACTTTTAGCAGGATTTTTTTGGCAGTGTTTTAGATTTCTAGAGAATGCCAGTTCTCAGAAATACCTGGTAAAAACAAAAAAAGTGCAGGAAGATCAATGAACTTTTTATAAGAGTTTCTAAAACTGTCCTGTTTTTGTTTTTTCCTTTGTAATCTACATGATATTTAGGGAAGTTGTTATAGCACTTTGAAGGCAACTGTACCTTACTAGGGGTGGCCCTTTAATGCATTACAGACCCAGGACTTAGCAACTTTCCTATACACTGTGCCTTTAAACTGATGGGTGTATTATAAAGGCAATTTGCTTTTAATTTGAATACATTACTACCCAAGCAATGTACAGTTAGAAGAGTTTTATCTATAGTTAATTATTTAGCTGAGGGATTTAAAGCTGTGTGGTAAATGGGTTTCTCATTTTCTTAACAGAAGGTTAGATCAGGCTTTTAAATGCTATCAAAAGTTGGCAGCCTGGAGATCTCTGGTTGGCCTCTATTCTTTCAATTTGTTATATGCTACCTGCTATCAGCTTCAATATCCAGGTTTGCCAGCTGCTCTCACGTATTCTGTGGAGCATCACGCAACGCAGCTATTATGTACAATTATACAACCATTCCCAACCACTTAAATCTAACATTATCCCAGAACAACAAAGGCAAATAGGTTCAAATCTATCCCATTCCATGAGTATACTAACATGTCAAATGATTTTAATAAAGGTTTTATATCAAGCTGATTAGGTGATTGTGAGGAAAATAAAATTTTACCTTGTCTAAAATCAGAATTGTCTGCCTCTCTCTCACTGTGTAAATATGAATATTCTGCTGAAAACTAGGGTAGCTGTTGCTTTCTGTTTCTCCTGTGTTGCAGGCCTAGAACAGATGGCACACCACCTGACTCAGAATAGTCTAATGTAAGATTCATTGTGCTTCACAGGAAATCAAAGATCAAGCAACATTACAGAAGGTGACGCAGCACCTCAGCAACCAGTAACCCAGTATGATGCAGTCAAGTGGTGAAGGGAGATAAGAAGAAAGTAAGAAATTAAACTGGGGGGTGGGGGGGGGGGAGGAGGAAAAGACAAAGAGAGGAAAAAAGCTAAATAAGTCATCCTACTTGGAAAATAAAACCATCAACCCTTGAAGGCTAATATGTGAAAATACTAACAACCTCCAACCCAAACCTTTAGCCCAAGACAGTAATAACTTTCTCTCCAAAGAATGTTAGTAATCTGACTGCTGTCAACACTAAAAGATTAGTCTGATGTCCTTCAGGAAATGCCTTCAATTCAAATCACCTTTAAGGGACAAGAGTAGAGGAGGATAGTGACAAGTGCGTTAAATTTGTAACTTTCTCAAAAAACGGAGAAGGGGGTTAAGACAGAATAACTTGAATTACACAGGATACCATATCCTCCCTGCTACTTTAAAAGGATAGCAAGTGCAATGGCACAAGCATCTGCAAGCCCTTCTTCACTTAACCAAGAAAAGGATTTGCAAATTACTGTCTGTTCACCAGATTCGGCCCAGTGCCTGTTTTTTTAATAAAGTTTTATTGGAACACAGCTATGCTTACTCATTTGTTCATTGTCTATGGCTGCTTTTACACAGCATCAGCAGAAATAAGTAGTTATTGCAGAAAACATGAGCCACAAAATCTGAAGTATTTATTATCTGATCCTGTACAAAGGAAATTTGCTAAGCCTTACTCTAGAACCTAATTCCCTCTTACTATCTACATATGAACATGAACTTTCACCCAAGCCAAGAAGCCCATGAAAACCTCTATGAAAGTGTATCCTACATATGTGACTCACTTTCTTTACCTCTTAGAAAGAAACTAGTTCTCATACATACAAATCCCCTGTCACTGGGAAGGGATATTGTATCTCTGGCTCCCCCACCCAGCACCACCCACCACCCTTGGGAGTTCTAATCAGCATTAGCAGAAAAGATTTAAGATGGCCTCTTCATGCCTGAATGTCAGCTTTTGACTTCCTTGTAAAAGGAATGTATATATCCAATGCCTTTGGGCAACTGTATGCTAATTCGTAGGCTCTCTACCCTTATGCTGCTAAATCTTGTTGAATCATTTGTTCCTGCCAGGCTGTCACAACAAAAAAAAAAAGTTTCAGGCCCTAGACAAATACCACGTGAGGATGTATTCCTAACCTTGTTATCTCTGTAACTGGTTGTAACACAGACTCACCCCCAGAGACAGAGTGGCATTAAAGTGCAGTCAAGACATTTACAAATAAATTACTGCCTGAAAAAATCATAATAAGTGAAACAGCATTTCATCCACAAAGAGCACACTTGAAAATCCGTTATCAAAGTCAATTTGCTGTTTCCACCCTACATTAGCCTAATATGATGCACACGGAGCACAGTCGGTGGTGTTCCAGCACAGGCTTTCTGAAAAATAAGCCTTTAAGGATTTCAAAATATCTGAGAAACTGCATTACTGGTCAAGATAATGGCATTTTTATAACAAATGAAAAATAGCAGCTGAAATGCACAAGGGCATGAGATTGGGCATGAACAATCTGGTTCCAATACAATCCCACCATCTGCCACTTCATGCATCATTTTGAAGCAGGTCAGCACTTTGCTTATTTTGTGTTTTAAATCAGTATCAGCTAAAAGGATGACCATGAGACACAGGTATACCTTTCCTTACTGTCCTTTTCCGCTATTGCACTGATAATGAGAAAACTATCTTCTGTGCCAATAACCAATCTCCCCCTCAACGCCAAAGACATCTTCCTCCCAGAGAAAATGAGCTTGATAGACAGATGGGTGAGTAGTTGAAAATATTAAGGACAACTTCATACTACAGAAAGCCTTTTATACAGTAGGATGAAGAAAAAATTTTAAAAAATAATTGAATCATGTGTAGCATGTGTATTTCTCTCTACCAGTTCACCATTATCTCATGTTAGGTAACAAGAACATCAAAGATCAATGAAGAAATGGTGAACCTCCTTGTTACTCAATTTGAGCTTTTTCAGCAGGTCCAATAAAAATCTAAGTGACTGACTGCACTGCCTCTATGGAATTAGGAATGGTTGCCAATGAGAACCACACAATAATATGCTCCATGACTTACATATATATAACGTGCATTCTTTAGTGAATCAAATATTTTACAATAAGAGCAAGGAAAAGGCAAATGTAAAAAAAAAATACTTTGAAAGGCAATGCTGTGACCCTTTAAATTCACTGACCTAATGAAAATGACAGAAACAAATCTGAGAGAATGTCTTCAACATAACTATCCTTACTAGAGTCGATATGGTATCTTCAAACAGAAAAGGTTTTCTTCTCAGAAGAATCATAGCCCATAAACTTTTCAGTTCATAAGACTCAACACTTTCAAGGGTAAAATCTAAAGGGCAAACTTTGAAATTAGGTAAATCATAACTCAAATGTCCCATTGATATTGCCTTATATAGTAAGAAAATCAACTGCTGAACCAATCAATGTAATTGGGAATAAACGAAAAGAGTTATCGGTGTCTCTGTGACTTTATTGCACTATCACAATAACACATTTTAATTTCATTTCAGGATGGAGCCTACTAAAAACGCTATTAACTTGCCTAGCAAGACTAAAAAACAGTTTGGATTATAGCTTTCAGCAGGAATTTAATCCTTGATTCCCCAAATTTAAACATATATATATATATGCCTTTTATAGGAATTTTGTTTTATATAAAGATTTTCCATTTACTCTAATAATGGCACATGAAGCTAACTTCTGACACTATAAGACTATAAGGAGGGACAAATTATATAAATGTTGAGAAAACAATTATTACAAAGGGAGAAAAGATCTCAGTCTCACTTTTAGATCCCCCCCCCCCCATGGAATAAATCAGTGCAGGAACAAGAATTTTACATTGACCCAAAAATTAGTATTAGTAGTTCTAATATTATGTTGATATGTTTTCAGATTGTCCAATACTTAGATCAACAAAACGAAGTGGAGTAATTCATTCAACAAACATTTACTGAATACTTATTATACCCTGTGGGGAACAGGAGACAGTTTGCAATGAAAGGCTTCTGGGAGAAAGTGACACCTAAGTGAGTTCTTAAGAATTAGCTAGGTCAAGGGTGGAGAAGGAGAAAGTCTTCTTAATAATGAGAGCAAAGGCATAGAGCAGAACAACTAAATAGTGTCTGACAAGAATTCAAGCAGTTCGGCTTTGCTGAAGCAGTAAGTTCATGACAGTGGGTAGCTGGAGGTGTGAATGGAAATGTAGGCAAGGACTACATGAGAGAGCTTTTGTACTGAATTAAGAAGCCTGAGAGGTGGGGCACCTGTCTAGCTCAGTCGGGTAAGCATCTGACTCTCATTTCAGCTCAGGTCTTGATCTCACAGTTTGTGAGTTCAAGCCCCCACATTGGGCTCTGCACTGATAGTGCAGAGCCTGCTTGGGATTTCTCTCTCCCTCTCTCTCATTGCCCCTCCCTGGCTTGCACTCTATCTCACTCAAAAATAAATAAATAAACATTCAAAAAAATTTTAAAAGAAGCTTGAGATGTATCTACTAAGTTATAAGAAGGAAGTAGAAGACCTTACACAGAGAGTGCTACATGTTTATATGCATTTCTGAAGGATCATTCTAACAGCTGGGTTGAACACAGATTTGAGTGGTACAAGAATGAAAAAAGGAGATCAATTAAGAAACTAATAAAAGAGAAAGCAGCCGGATGAAAAATAATGAGGTCGTGGACCAAGGTGATGACCATAGGGATGGATTAGAAAGGATAGATTGGGATTTAAAACTCAGCAGTATTCTACAATTAATTATATAGAGATAGTGGGTAAGAGAGACAAGCAAATTACTTCCAAATTTCTATCCAAGTTTCTGGCCATGACTCCATCAATAGGCGTAGGTAAGATAACAAGAGGAATTTGGTAGGAAAGACAGATTCACTTTTTGATATTTTATAGGTAAGTTTCCCATGGGACAATCATTTGGTGGTGCTCAGTACTCCATGAAATATATAGGTCTAGGGAGCTATTTGAATTATAGATTTCAGTTTGGAAGATGAAACTATATGAGATATTTCAGTGAGCATAGGAAACTGAAATACAAGGGGAGAGGAAGAAGAAATGAAGGCAGTGCAGAAGCAGTCAAAAAGATAGAAGACTCAGGTGAATACCTGATCACAAAAGCTAAAAGAATAGACATCAGAAGGATCCACAATGGTAAACACCGCAGACAGGACCAAAAAATAAATAATAGGAAGGGTCTCAGCAGTTAGGAACAATTGTGAGCTATATTTTAGTGGCTCAAGGACTACACAGAAGGTGAATGGGGCATATTATTTATGGTCAGGCAGTATGATTGGGTGATACTCAAATATCAGTTAAAAAGAAAGAAAAAAAGAAAAAAGAGAAGAAAACCCAATACCATTTCTAGTTAGTTTATCAGAGACTGTGTAGTATGTTCTCATTTTTCCAAATCTCTAATTGTGTCCTTAGTGCACGTTTGATTGCAAGAAAATGAGTTTTGGGAGATACCCCATTATGAGGCAAATGACATTGCTATGTAATATAAACGCACCTAAGGATAATAGGAGGGAAAGGAAAAACAAACATGGTGGAACACTGCAAATGTTGAGTCCTTTGAAAGCTTCCTCATGAGGACATTCTCACAAAGGGCCAATTTCTGTCTACCTTTCACTTTAGTAGGACATGCTTCATGTTTATATACTAAATGAAGGACAGCATACTGCTTACTTTGGGGACATGTACCATTCTCAAGGAAAAGTTATCAACCTACCTTATATTCTGAGCAATTGTGTCCTCTAAAATGTGACCACAAATCATGAGTCACCATGTTTTCTCCCCATCTTTTTTTTTTTTGAAGACTAACAGAAGACAGTGATCATTTAAAATCTGATTCATAGACAAAACTGCTTCCTTAGAAAGCAGCCAACTTCACAAAGCCACTGATGAAATTCAGATGATTCGATCACCAGCCCCAACTTTAAGTGAAACTCAGACTTTCCCCTCACTTTAACCAGAATATATAACCGCTGCAAAGCAATTTGCACTTTGCAACTTTAAAGAGAGTAGAAACGACTAGACTTGCCACAAGGCACTTGGGCAATTGTCACAGGCAGATTATTTATTCTACCTAGAGGTTTATTATTATTTTCATACCATTCTGCAAAGATCAAGCAAAAGTGCTAACAGGCTCTGGTAGTTCTGTTTTTTGTTTTGTTTTGTTTTAAAGGCAGAGTTTAAAGTACTATAAAGCAATAAAACATCAATTTTTTTGACAATTTATATGCATATAACTTTATTAGCATGGAATACACTTCATTTGTATTAATTCCAGAACCAAGTGGCCTGGCCAAAAGAACAATCATAAGGGATTTTCTTGAATTTTTTTCAAAAATTTTTACCACTTTGTTTTTTTATGTATATTTTATTGAAGTATACTTGACATACAATGTTATATTAAATTTTTTTTCCAAATTTTTACCAGAGTTCTGGAAGCGATTTAGTGCTGGACTATAGTAAACCAATAGTGTCTGAAACAGGAATCAATACCGGCACCAGAAATCATGATTTTACACTTTCTCAACTTCAAATACAAGTGATAAGAAGAGGAAAAATGCGGGGCGCCTGGGTGGCGCAGTCGGTTAAGTGTCCGACTTCAGCCAGGTCACGATCTCACGGTCCGTGAGTTCGAGCCCCGCATCGGGCTCTGGGCTGATGGCTCAGAGCCTGGAGCCTGTTTCCGATTCTGTGTCTCCCTCTCTCTCTGCCCCTTCCCCGTTCATGCTCTGTCTCTCTCTGTCCCAAAAATAAAAAAACGTTGAAAAAAAAAATTAAAAAAAAAAAAAAAAGAAGAGGAAAAATGCACTAATAAAATTGACAGTCTGAAAACTGAAGATAAAGGCAAGAAAGAACAGGACACAGAGTGGGAAGAAATTAAGGTCATGTTTCTTACAGTGACATGAAACTGCTCAAGCTGGGAACAGGATAAACAACTGTACGAGTCTCCTCGGACCACTGTCACAAAGTACCACACACTAGGTTGTTTAAGCTACCTAGAAATTTCTAGGCTTACTGACTCAAATACAACCTTCTGTACACCCACCCTCTAGAGTACCTTTCAAGGCCATGTATGTTCGAAAAGCTTGTATATTGTCTTCATACATGCTTGGGGCTGACTTTCCACCAGACTCTGAACTCCCTCTGCTTCCTGAGGACCAGATACAAGGCATTTTTTCTTCTTTCATATTCTCAGCACATAATGTAGGGCAAGGTCAGGCAATGAATAAAGATTTGTGAAATAAACACTTAGAAGGAAAACTATATGGCCCAGTGTACATTTACAGAGCTTACTTGGGAAACTTTTGTTGAAAATAGGACTTGAACGTGATTGTAGCCCTTCCAAATCAGGAGCCAGAGTCAACAGAACACATACTTAAATAATGGCCTCAATGTCAGCATTCTACCAGTTAAATCCAGGCAAGCTAGCAAGGACAGAGCAGCTTTGGAGTTCCCTTTGTTTTTAATGCTTTACAAATATTTCCGATGACTGAGGCAAGGAAGAAAGCTCAATATACTTTGGCTTATAATCTAGTGATGCCTAGTAAAGGCCGTGTTTCTAACAAATCAAATGGAGATATAGTGCAATATTTGTTCTTTCTTTCTTTAGCCATACTGATTGAGCAGGCAGTTACTGACTCTTGGCTCAGATAATAAAATCAAACCATATCTACCAAAATTAGCAATAGAGAAAGCAGTTTTCCTTTGTGTGTGCCTGTGCATGTGTGTATGTGTGCGTTTGTGTGGGTGTGTAAAGAAAGTTTTACTGTGTTCCCTACTCATGCTCTAAGATTTTTCCGTCTAGTGCCAATCTTCAGATGGAGAGGCTTGAGATTAGTAAGGAATACAGTGGTCTTCCTTACAAATGAAGGCAGCAGCGACATTAGCAAAAACTCTCCAAGGAGATGGGGAATCTGAAGGAATATAGCTATGAGACACAGGCATTGCTACCAGGGTCATTTACTCTTCTCCTTCTAGGTTTTGTCATTCAGATATCACTTGAGTATAGGAACCGGCACATTAATTTTCCACTCATCTGTGTGTTTACATGATGCATGGTATATATGAGGTGATATTATAGGAATCAGAAATGAAAAGATGACTCCTCTCCTCAGGAAGATCACAATCTACTGAAGGAAGTAAATTTTCAAGTAAGCAACTGCGACAAAACGTTTGTCGAAAAGTTTTGCAGAAAGTATACCGCAATCTCAAAACAAGAACTGTCTCCACTGTTCATTAGAAAGGACAAATAACTCATCGTCTCATGAACTTTTCTCATTTCTGTACTGTATCTCTAGCAACATTTTCGAGAGAAGAAGGAGGAGGAACAGGCAGAGGAAATAGATGGTGCTTCTGTCTGAGCTGGGGACAAGGAGAAGTACTTGCAGGAGATGGCAAGGCAGAAGGAAGATAGAAGCCCTTCCTGCAATGTCTTGGATAGCATCCTCATTAGTGGCTAGGTCTCCTCCATAGTTCCACACAGTCTTTCCATGTTTCCCCAATTCCATGTCCTCTGACATCCATACCATGGATGGCAGTAACTTCCTGCTGGTCCTAATCTCTGGGTTGCCTAACCACCTTGTGTTCAGCTTCTTGGCTCTTCCAGCAACTGTGAAACCCATTCCATGCATTTAATTCCCTCCGTTTTAAAGACTTCGTGATCTCTACTTTACTGCCGGAGTTTGACGGATACACATTATACAACACAAACCAAACAAGGAATGGAAAAACGTGAACATTTCTTTCCAAATCCGGGACTTTCAATGAGCAAGGAATTGAGTAGTCAGAAAGGATAGTAAGACCTCATTTATTTCTTTCTATTATACTTTAAGATCAGCACTTGAGTCCAAATCACAGAAATAACTTCTGAAAAACCAATGCCAGAAATTCTGAGATTTTTAAAAATGAGGTGGGGCACCGGGGTGGCATAGTTGGTTAAGCATTCATCTTTGGCTTAGGTCATGATCTCACCATTTTTGAGTTTGAGCTCCACGTTGGGCTCTCTGCTGACAGCTCAGAGCCTGGAGCCTGCTTCAGATTCTGTGTTTCCCTGTCTCTCTGCTCCTCCCCCATTCACGTTATGAGCCCCCCCCCTAAAATAAAGAAACCTTAAAAAAATGTTTCTGGATAATGGTATAGGTTAGACAAATAATTAAAAGTTGAAGGTTATGCACAAAACCTAGTACGGTGCCACAGCAGAAAAAAAAAAAAAATCTTCATATGTAGAAAGTGCTGGTAATTCCTCTTTTAATTTCATAATTTGCTATAACTTTGATATTAATGACAACTAATTACCCTAAGGAGAGGAACTGAATTTTCTTTATTATCCCAATTTAATAACAATAATGGAGATAATATAAAACACAAATGTAATATTAATATCAATAATGATAAATAATGATTAAAAACTATAAATGCCAGGGGCACCTGGGTGACTCAGTTGATTAAGCCTCCGACTTCAGCTCAGGTCATGATCTCATGGTTGGTGAGTTGGAGCACCACAGTGCTCTGCTGACAGCAGTGAGCCCACTTTGGATCCTCTGTCCCTCTCTCTCTCTGCCCCTCTCCTGCTCACACTCTCTCAAAAATAAATAAACGTTAAAAAAAACTATCAATGCCAATAATAGCAATGATATACCACAAATATCTGAATTGCTTGTTGTGCTAAACATCTGAATACCTTTAAACATTTGGCAAAAGCATCAACTCTTTGGGCCTCGGTTTTCTATGAGGACACTAGAGTTTGGCTTATTTTTTTCCCCCAACCATTCGTTCACAGGTCTAACAATTCCCGTAATTAAAGGTAATATTTATCTCTATTGTGATTTCTGTTATTTGGATCAAAAATAAAATAATTATTTAAGGACCATTTCTTTTAAAAGTGAACAGGTTAACACCCTCCATGTACCCTCAAGTGAGTACATTTGGTGCTTGGAGGATGGCAGATGAGCTGGCTCGTGACTCAGTCACTCAATTTCTGACTCAGTTGATAATCCTAGCTAGTACATCAGTTTTAAACAGCACACTGCTTGTTTTTTTTAAATTCTCAGTCAAATATTGCTTAATTTATATCCATCATTGACCATTTGTTAAAGGCAGGAAGCACAAGGAACACTGATGTTGAAATGCAATAAGGAAACTCGGAGCATAATGATATAATTCTGCAAATTTTGTTCAATTTTCCCTTCATCAAATCAAAATTCGTGTGTATGTTTAGTACTTCAAAAATCAATTTGAAAAGCATAAATGAATGTAATGATTATTAAATAGGGCTTAGAATTATGGGAAATTTTTAAAATTAAATTGCATACAATGTTATTTGCAGACTTTTCAAATAACATCTTGAATCTCTCCTCCCTTATCTATTCAGTTAGAAACAACATGAAAAAATTATTTTAAAAACTCAGCTAAGTTATTTTTAAAGTAAAGGACAAGAATTCTATACATTTGGGCACAATGACACTTTTTTCTTATATTATAACTTGCATTTAAAATATACATTTTGATATTTATTCATAAACCCAAATATGATGCACTATTAAACTGTTAAATTTATTTTTCAACAAAATGTTACCTTTAAAATGAAATTAAGCCTATGAGAGACTCATTACAGATCTAAAGACACCTGCAGATCGAAAGTGAGGGGATGGAGAAACATGTATCATGCAAATGGATGGCAAAAGAAAGTCAGAGTAGCAATACGTGCATTGGACAGACTAAACTTTTTGTTCCTATATTGTTTTTGGCCTGCTTTGGTATCAGGGTAGTGCTGCCCTCATGAAATGATTTTTTTTAACATTTTTTTTTTAACATTTATTTATTTTTGAGACAGAGAGAGAAAGAGCGTGAACAGGGGAGGGTCAGAGAGAGAGGGAGACACAGAATCTGAAGCAGGCTCCAGGCTCTGAGCTGTCAGCACAGAGCCCGATGCGGGGCTTGAACTCACGGACCACAAGATCATGACCTGAGCCTAAGTCAGACACCAAGCTGACTGAGCCACCTAGGTGCCCCTGAAATGATTTTGAGTACATTCCCTCTATTCCATTGTTTCTAAGATTTTGATAAAGATTTTCATTTTTTTTTTCTTTTTTTTGAATGGTTAGGGGAATTCCCCAATGAGGCCATGTGTTCTTGGGCTTTTCTGTGCTGGGAGGTTTTTGATTCCTATTTCAACTTTCCTTCTTGTTATTGATCTAAGAAGATTTCTTATTTCTTAGATTCAATTCATGATTCAATCTTGGTAACTTGTGCATTTTTAGGAGTTATCTGGGTTTTTTTCTCACCTATATGATTTGTTAGTATATAATGGTTTATAATAATGTTATCACACTAGGTTTATCTGTGTTTATCTTATTTGTATTGTTGTCTCTGCCATTTCTCATTTTGGTTTTTGAGACTTCTCCCTTTTGGTTTTTTCTTAATGTTGTTAAATCACTGCCAGTTTTTTTTGTGGTTGTTTGTTTTTTCTTTTTTTTTTTTTTTTTTTCCTAACTGATGATTAGTTTCACTATACTGTTTTTTCTGGTCTCTGTTTTATGTATTTCTGATTTTCCTTTGTAATTTCCTTCCTCTACCAAATTTCAACTAAATTTCTTCTTTTCCTGGTTCCTTGCAGTGTGATGTTAAGTTGTTTATTTCCACTTTTTTTCTTAATACAAACATTCACAACATAAATTTTACTTTTGCATCTGTTTTTGTTGCATCCCATAGGTTTTAGAATATTGTGTTTTCTGTTACTTCTGTTTTAAAAAACGAACATAGGGGCGCCTGCGTGGCGCAGTCGGTTAAGCGTCCGACTTCAGCCAGGTCACGATCTCGCAGTCCGTGAGTTTGAGCCCGGCATCAGGCTCTGGGCTGATGGCTCAGAGCCTGGAGCCTGTTTCCGATTCTGTGTCTCCCTCTCTCTCTGCCCCTCCCCCGTTCATGCTCTGTCTCTCTCTGTCCCCAAAATAAATAAACGTTGAAAAAAAAAATTTAAAAAAAATAAAAAATAAAAAACGAACATATTTTGATTTGCTGTTTGATTTCCTATTTGGCCCATTGCTTATTCAGTAGTATGTTGTTTAGTATTTACACATTAAATATTTAATATTTACATTTTATTTTTTTTATTTTTTTTAACGTTTATTTATTTTTGAGACAGAGAGAGACAGAGCATGAATGGGGGAGGGTCAGAAAGAGGGAGACACAGAATCGGAAACAGGCTCCAGGCTCTGAGCTGCCAGCACAGAGCCTGACGCGGGGCTCGAACTCACGGACCGCGAGATCATGACCTGAGCCGAAGTCGGCCTCTTAACCGACTGAGCCACGCAGGTGCCCCAATATTTACATTTTATATTTTCCACCTTTATTCTATTGCTGATCTTGAGTTTTGTACCATTGTGGTTGGATAATATACTTGGCACAATTTCAGTCTTCTTAAATTTGTAATATTTGTTCTATCTCTTCTTATGTGATTTAACCAGAGGATTCTTCTCTGTGTACTTAAGGAAAATGGGTATTCTATTTTTCTTGGATGGAGTGTTTTATATTTATCTTTTAGAACCATGTATTCTAAAGTATGACTGAAGTAAAAAATGTTATTGCTGAAAAAAATAAGTAACTTTAACTGAGGGTACTTGTTTCAAATAAAGCCTATCAGGGGGAAGTGGGTGGGGGGATGGGTGAAACAGGTAAAGGGGATTAAGAGTACATTTGTCATGATGAGGACTGAGCAATTATGTACCTAGAATTATTGAATTGCTATACTGTACACCTGAAACTAATATAACACTCTATTAACTACACTTGAATTAAAATTTAAAAAAAAAAAAAAAAAACCCAAAACAAATTAAAATAAATTACTTTGAATTTTAATGGAAAGGTTGAAATTTATATTTTTATGCATTACCTCTTTTAGCAAGATTTTATTAAAATATTGAATATTCAGATAATGTATTAATTCAAATATATATTTTTTACTTAAATATATTTATTACATGGCATTCAAAAATCATCTTACAAATTAGAGCCCTCCAGACTTTGAGGAATTACACATCCCACTGTGGAATTTTTCAAGTAAAAAGGGTGTGGGAAATGCTTACTTTGGCAAAACTCAGTTCTTTCTAGTAAAACTTCATGAATCCAGTGGCTCTTAGGATTCAAAGTGGACTGTTCTCAAGGGAATTCTAATGTCATTATTTGGGTCCATAAAGGACAAAACTAAAAGGAAAACAAAATAATTATCTTAAAAGGACCATCCATTAAAAATATCTTTCATATTCTTCTTCCCTCTCTCCTCTCCTTGTGCCCTCCTCCTGGGCTGTGTGATCCAGTTTTACACAGCCTAATACAAAACCAAGCCTAATGAAAACATTAACATCATCCAATTTTTTTTTTCAAATACTTAGTTCTTTCACATTTGGAAGATATGTAAGTTTTCTGTTTAAGATATTTGAGAAATGGGTGCCTGGTATTTAGGATACCCATTTGCTCTTTTTTGCTTTCTTTTCTAACTTTGCAAATACAGAAAGCAAAGGAAACTGAGTCCTAGTCCTTAGTCACAATGGGACTGAACTAGAAAAAGGATAGTCTATGTATAGACATTAAATTTTCTTGATTTGAATGTCTGTATGGAATTTATGGGGTTCATAAAAGGAAAAAAAAGAAACTCTCATAAGCAGCATGCTTACTCTTTGGATTCATGGTGTATAAATTACAGGAAAAAAATTAATACATATACACTTGACAAATTTTGTTTTCCAACACCACTCACCTATTCTTCCTGAAAACAAAATAAATGATGTCTAATATTGTGTCCCTAGTGCTGAAAGCCTTTTTGTACCTTCAGATCACAGTTTAAATTATGACTGTCATGTAAAATTGTCACTCCTTGAGTGGAGACTTACTCTGTTGCCATCTTGGAGAATTACAAAGAAAAGCAGCCAAGTATCAGAAATATTGCCCATGTAATTGAGACAGCAGTTTGGTTTAAGAGCAGGTGTTTTGCATTTGATAATTATTACCAGCATCTAATCTGCTGCCCAACTTCTTTAAATAATGGGGAAAAGGGTAATAACACTTGAAGAGACCACTGGGAATGGAGTTAAGGTAGTGTGGTGGATTGGAGGTTTAGGGCCCCCCCCCCCCACCACCACATTTATATATTGAAGCCCTAATCCCTAGTGTGATGGTATTTGGAGGTGGAATCATTGGGAAGTAATTACGTTTAGATGAAGTCCTGATGGTAGAGCCATTATGAGAACAAGAGGAAACCAGAACCCTTTCTCTCAGCTATGTTGAGAACACAAGAAGGCATCCAACAGAAGCCAGCAAGAGAGCTCTCACCACAACATAACCATGTTGATACCCTAATATTGAACTTCCCAGCCTCTAGAACTGTGGGAAAAAAATCTGTTCTTTAAGTCACCCAGTCTGTGATATTTTGTTATAGCAGCCCAAGCTGACTAAGACAGACAGCATAGTGATGAGTTATTCTTTTAAAATGGGCCCCTGGACAGAGCATGTTGATGGTCTTCTGATGAATCTCATTAATGGAATTTTAATATGTATAAAAATAGTGACACTATACAAGGGGAGAGGGTTTTTTCATTATGCAAATACCAAATTTACAAATTTACCAAATTTACAGTTCATTAATGATGAACTGACATCAAAGTATCTGGGTGAAATAAAATGTATTTAGCACTAGAGCTATGTTAAACAATTTCTAAAACTTTCAGATCGCAGAGTCATCATGAGCGTGTATAATACAACACTACTGACATACAAAGTTTAGGGTATTTGTCATAACCATTATTTGCCAGAAAGAGGATATTTGCCCTGTGATTCTTTATTTGGTCAATGCTGAGACACTGTAACATAGCTATACTTGGAAATAATAGATCAATCTAATACTACAATATAGTCGATATTTTTGTAGAAATAGAATTCTTCCTCTATCTGAAATCCCCACATTCCTTCCACCTTTATACTTTAGCTTTGTTTAACATTTAATGTATATCTATTCTAAATTAGACCAAGCCAGTCCATTTAATCTTCACAACATTCATAGAGTAAGAACTTTACTCTTTTTTTTTTCCAGAAAGGTTAATATTTATGATAAAAGTGTAAAGGTCACCAGAAGTCCTAGCTTTATATTGTCCTTACTGCTGGCAATCTCATAGAAATGAGGGTGTTTTCCCAAAAATGCCCTCTGATTATCCAGAGACAACTCTTGCCATTGTGTTCCGGTATTAATATCTATCCTTGAACCAGCTGCTCTGTCAGAGCATAGCACACTTTCCCTGGACAAGCCAAGGTCTTTTGTTCACACCTGGAACTGGAAGGTAGGGGTTGGGATTGCCAGTCTACGTAAAACACGTGGACTAAGAGGGAAGGGGTTTTCCACGCAGAGATTCTGGGAAGCAGACCAAAATAAAAATATATTTTTATTATGTTCTGCTCCATAGTCATCATCACCTATGCATGTTATTCTTCCAAAATAAACATTCAAAACTGTCTGGCAGATACAAATGTCAACATATATAACCAGAAAAATCTCACTCCATCCCAACAGGAGACAACTAAAAATTGTCCAGGTATCACATCCCGGTATCTAATAAACAGATGATGACAATAATATCTTTGATAGCACTCAGCTGGGAAAGGGACATAGGGAAAGCATCCACTATAGAGTAGGGATGGGAGAGCAATGACTCTCTGTCCTGGCAATGAGTGACTGAGTCAATTAATTGGGTTTCTCAAAATTCTGTTATCTGGTAAACTTTTCCTTGACCTTTGTTTGTCTTGACAAAATATGGGTTGTATGAGTTGTAAAAGGAAGACTTTTTTTTCTGGAGGTTGGAACCCTTCAGTGGTCTAGATCCTGTTAAGAAGGTCATGAATTTTGCTTTAAATGCAGAGCAACAACATGTTTTTCTTACCAGTTTTGGGATTTTTGTCACAACATAATTTATTCAACTTCTTAACTCTAACTGCCTTTATAAATTTCTTATAGAACTTATTTATTTAAGCTTATCAATGAACTGTTAATTTGGTTATATTATTCTTTGCAACTAAGGGTGATGGAGATGTAAAAAAAAATTAAGAGTTAAAATTGCTAAAATCTCTGCATGTGAGAGGTTAGGGAAAATAGAGCACATTCAGGTTAAAGATCAAAAGGGATAATATGATAAAACTTCCTGTGTGTTTTTCCTGGGTTTTTCTTTGTTTATTTCAAGCTTTAGATTACATGTCACTTATTAAACAAACAAACAAAAAACACTATGTGGTAATTAGTTGTATTGTTTTTTAAACCCTAAAATGAATCAAGCCATACTTCCAATATGTGATTAGGGGATGAGAGACCAGGTAGTGATATGATTAGCTGAGAATAGTCAGGGAATATGTAAGTAGTTTTTGATGAGTGATCTAATCTCTCTATCAGTATTTTCAGGATAATAAAGATTATGGTGATCACTAGGACCTTTCCAAATATATTCTGACTTTCCTCCTTTTAAACACATAGCGAGATTGTTATTCCTTGCCTCCTTTAGAGTTAGGTGTGGCCATGTAATTTGTTTTGGGTAATGAAATGTGTCACTACAAAATGGATGATTGAATAGCCAGTGGAGGGTGACAGTAGCAAGGCAGCCGATTAGGAGACCCCAGTCCCCATCCTCCCAAAAAGATCAACAATCAGACCGCTATCTACAAACCATTGTCAATGTTGTGGATCCTGGTGGCCTGAGATACCAAGACATCAGGCCTCATCTAACCTGGAGTCACTACATACCCCTTTACTTGGTGCCTCACCACTATAATCTGGTGAATATCATGGTCCAGTATGCCTCCACCTACAGGTGAAGGTCTATCTTTGCCAGTTAGTCCATAAAGTCTGGAAGAGATGAAGTGCTTCTTCAATGTGCACATATCTATGAAAAGCTATGGCAATCATGAAGAATCAGAGAAACATGATACCACCAAAGAAACACAAAAAACATTCAGCAAATGGCCCTAAGGAAATGCAAACATGAATTTCCTGACAAATAATTCAAAAGAATTTTTCTAAAGATATTCAAAGAGCTACAATAGAATACAGATAAATGATTTACAAAATTAGACAATAATATAAGAACAAAATGAGAAGCTTAAAGAGAAAACATTTAAAAATATGAGCTGATAGATTGGTCTGAAGAACACAATGACTGAACTTAAGAAATGAAGAGAGGTTCAACAGCAAAAAGGCCGGAATTAGCACAAGGGAGGAGATAACAAACATCTAAGCAGACATAAATGAAATACAGCAAAGAAAAACAATAGAAAAAAGTCAGACACTAAAAGCTGTTTTTCTGAAAAGATAAACAAAATTGACAAACCTTTAGCTAGACTACCCATGAAAAAAGTAGAGTAGATTCAAATAAATACATTTTTAAATCAAAGAGCAAACATTACAACTGATATCACAGGAATACAAAGAATCATAAGACACTACTATGAACAATTATGTGCCAAGAAATCCATTAATCTATAAGGAATGGATAAATTCCTAAAAACATACCAACTATCAACACTAAATTATGAAGAAACAGAAAATCTGAACAAACCAATTACCAATGAGGAGACTGGATCAGTAATCAAAAACCTCCCAATAACAACAACAAAAAGTCAGTATCAGATGGTTTTACAAGTGAATTCTGCCAAACATTTAAAGAAGCATTAATACCAATACTTCTCAAAATATTCCAGAAATTTGAAGAGGAGGGAACACTCCCAAATTCATTTTACGAGGCCAGGATTTCCCTAATACCAAAGCCATATAAGAAAACTACAAGAAAAGAAAAGTACAGATTATATCCCTGATGAATATAGTTGTAAAAATTCTCAACAAAATATTAGCAAACAAAATTTAACCACATTGGAAGGATCATACACCATGATCAAGTAGGATCCATCTCTGAGATGCAAGGATGTTTCAACATACGCAAAATCAATATGATACATCAGGTTAATAGAAGGAAAGCTAAAAATCATATGATAATCTAGTACATGCAAAAAAAAATCAGTTGACAAAAGTCAATATCCTTTTATAGTGCTAATAACAAAAATATCAACAAATTGGGTGCGAAAGGAATGTATCGCAACATAATAAACGCCATATATAACAAGCCCAGAGCTAATACCATTGTCAATGGTGAAATGTTGAAAACTTGTTTTCTAAGATCAGGAACAATGGGGTGCCTGGGTGGCTCAGGTTAAGCATCCAACTCCTGATTTGGGCTGAGGTCATGATCTCAAAGTCTGTGAGTTCGAGCCCTGCATCGGGTTTAGCACTGACAATGTAGAGCCTGCTTGGAATTCTCTCCCTCTCTCTCTCTCTGCAGACCCCTCCAGGTCTCTCTCTAAATAAATAAATAAATAAACTTAAAAAAAAAGACTATAAGATCTGGAACAAGAGTACCCACTCTCATAATTCTTATTCAACATAGTACTAAAAGTCCTAGCTGGAGCAATCAAGCAAAAAAGAAATAGTACCCAAATCAGCAAAGAAGAAGTAAAATTGTCTCTGCTGATGACACGATCTCGTATATGGAAAATCCTCAAGACTCCACTATTAAAACTTGTAACTCACTTGTGGTCCAGAGATTCAAATAAATACAATACAGGTGGATTTTTGGAGTACACTGTGAAGTTAATGTATCTTTTTTGTTCCCAGAGTGATATGTGACATTTTGAAATCTATGTGCTACCTACCTGGGCTTGGTTCAATCCATGAAGATTTGGTGTGGCAGTCTCATCTGCCACTGGAACTTCATCCGGAAGTGATAAAGTTCCACACACCGACTTTGCTTTAGCAATATTGTACACTACAAGGACTATGCATTAAGCAGAAAGATATAGTGTTCTCTGAACTACTGTAACCTTAAATTGGAGACTGATTCTTGTGAGCCTCCTTTCCTTAATCCCTCACTTCATGCAAATGTCTTGATGAGAGATGATGGATGAGTATTTTGTGTGAATAAATCCAACCTTTGAAGAATTCCCTTCCGACCCATTACACCATTACACAGTTGATGCCTGAAAGAATGTTGGAGAGGGTGGGGGGACTCAACACCCTACTTGCTTTTTTAAGTTTATTTTATTAAATATTTTTAAATACATTTTTACTGTAAATATACACGGAAATGCATGCATTCCACAACCACACACACACACACACACACACACACACACAAACCTAATAAACAAATTCAGTAAGGATGCAAGATACAAAATCAAACATTCAACAGTCAGTTTTTATACATTAACAATGAACTATCTGAAAAAGAAATAAAGGAAACAACCTCATTACAATAGCAATAAATCAATAAAATAGGAAAAAACTTAAAGAAGTGAAAAATCTCTACATCAAAAATTTTAAGTCACTGATGAAAAAAATTGACGAAGTTACCAATAAATAGTAAGATATCCCCTGTCCATGGATCAGAAGAGTTACTATGTTAAAATATTCATACTATCTGAAGACTTCCATAGATTTAATGCAATCCATCAAAATTCCAATAGCATTTTTCACAGAAATAGAAAAAACAAAGCTAAAATTCAGATGCAACCCAAAAGACCTGAAATAGCCATGGCACAGAACAAAGCTGAAGACATTGAACTTTTGGATTCAAACTATATTACAAAGCTATTTTAATCAAAACAGTATGGAACTAAAATAGAAACAGATCCATACACAAATAGAACAGATGAGAGCCCAGAAATAAATCCATGCATATAGAATCAACTAATATTTTACAAAGGAGCCAAAATTACTCAATGAGGAAAAGATGTTCTTTTCAATAAAAAAGTACTAGGAAACCTGGATATTGACATTGAAAGAATGACATTGGATGCTTATGTTACACCACTCACAGAAATTAACTGGAAATGGATCAAAAACTTAAATATGAGATTTTAAACCATAAAATTCCTAGAACAAAACTTATATAAACATTTCCTTGACGGCAATTGTGCCAATTTTTTTTGTTTATGACACCAAAAGCACAAGCAATCTCTAAGAGAGAATGACACAAGTACAAGCACAGCAAAAGAAACAATCAACAAAATAAAATGGCAACCCAGAGAGTAGGAAAAAATATTTGCAACCCATGTATCTGATAATGGGTTAGTATTCAAATTACATAAGGAATTCATACAATTTAAAAGCAAAAAAGGGGTGCCTGGGTGGCTCAGTTGGTTAGGCATCCGGCTTCGGCTCAGGTCATGATCTCACCGTCCATGAGTTCAAGCCCCACGTCGGGCTCTGTGCTGACAGCTCAGAGCCTGGAGCCTGTTTCAGATTCTGTGTCTCCCTCTCTCTCTGACCCTCCCCTGTTCATGCTCTGTCTCTCCCTGTCTCAAAAATAAATAAACGTTAAAAAAAATTTTTTTTAAATAAAAGCAAAAAAAAAAAAAAATCCAACAAAAAAATAGGCAAAGGACCTGAATAGACATTTTCCAAAGAAGACACACAAATGGCCAATGGTACATGAAAAGGTACTCAATATCATTATTGTTCAGAGAAATGCAAATCAAAATCACAATGGGATTTTACCTCACACCTCAAAGGATGATTAATATCACAAAGACAGCAACTAAGTTGCTTAGTTGGTTAAGCATCAGACTCTTGATTTTAGCTCACGTCATTATCTCATGGTTTGTGAGATCAAGCCCCATGTCGGACTCTGTGTTGACAGGGCAGAGTCTGCTTGGGATTCTCTCCCTCCCTCTCTCTGCCCCTCCCAAATCATGTTCTTTCTCGCCCTCCCTCCCTCTCACCCTCCCTCTCCCTCTCCCTCTGTCAATAATTTAAAAACACAAAAGTAATCTTTAAAAATAAAATAAAAACAAATAAAAAATATATCAGAAAGACAGTAGGTAACAAATGCTGGTGAGGATATAGAGAAAAGGGAAATCTGGCACACTTTTGCTGGGAATGTAAACTGGTTCAGCCACTATGGAAAACAGTATGAAGTTTCCTCAAGACATTAAAATAAAACTACCATATTCAATGCACCTTTATTCACAATAGCCAAGACATGGAAACAACCTAAGTGTCCACTGAGAGATAAATGGATCAAGATGTGATACACACACACACAGGTGCACACACAACAAAATATTATTTAGCCATGAAAAGGAAGGAATTCCTTTCTTTTCAACAATGTGGATGAGCCTTAAGGGCATTTTGCTAAATGAAATCAGCTAGACAGAGAAAGATAAGTATTATATGATTTCATTTATATGTAGAGTCTAAACAAGTTGAACTCATAGAAATAGATGGAGTAAAGGCCAGGCCTGAGGGGTGGGGGATACGATCAAATCACAACATGGTAAGTCTGCATGGTGCATTACACATAATAGGAGCACTTAAGTAGCAGTTTTCTTTATTCTGGCCACAAATATCTAATCTTATTTAAATACTGTCTCAGTTTTTCCATCTGTGAAGTTGAAATAACAACATCTATATTACCTAATTCAAAAGTGTACTATGAAGCAAAATTAGAGCTCTAAATGTTTTTTTTTTTTTCTAAATACGAAATCTAGGAAATGGAAAGTATGAACTTTGTTATAAAACGGATATTTTGCACTATAAGCTGATTGTTTCTATAAATTTAACTGTTTTTATTTTCATATGTATTCCTCTCCAGTTTAGCTCTTTCAGGGCCAAACATTGTCAGTGATAAAACATTCTGTTCTGCATGTTTTAGAAAAAGTGTCCTTTTTGAGTTGTTAAAATTTAATGATTTTATCTATCTATGTAAGTTTATTTATTTTGAGAGAGAGAGAGAGAGATTACAAGAAGAGAGGGTCAGAAAGAATGAGAGACAGAATCCCAAGCAGACTGGGCACCACCATGGCAGAACCCAATGTGGGGCTTGAACTCAGGAACTGCAAGATCATGACCTGAGGGGAGATCAGGAGTTGGATGCTTAATCGACTGCGACACCCAGGTGTCCCAGTGATTATTTTTAAATAAATAAACCACGAAATTTTCATTGGTATCTTCCCAATAATTGGAAGGTAGCTCCAAGATCCCTGAAGGATGACACTCATCATCAAAATCAACTTCCAGAATAATCTGTTGAAAACAATGTTGAGGAAAGGACACAAAATGTCTAAAGACAAGAATCCACCAAGAGAGAATAGATTTTTTAAACTAAAAATGACAAGAGGTAAAAGGGCACTATGCAAAAATGTCTGATCCTTAAAAAGATAACTGACACATCTTTTCTGGTTAAAGGTAGTCACGTCATGAATGTAGTCTACTTTTATTTCTAAACCCAATTATTTTCTTTCCTGGCCTTTGTTTGGCTTCATCGTTTCAGCATATATGCTAGACTTGTAAAGACTGTACAACGAGCTTTTAAAACTCCATTTTAGGAGGTAGGCATGTAAATACAGAGTTCTTTTCCATAGTTGAAGGTGTAGCCACTGTGGGAAAGGAGTGAGGGAATCCAACAGCGCAGTCACCTGACAAGCTGGCCAGGGACCATGGTTCCCAAAGAACCACCATGGTGTACAGGCAGATAAGAGACACCACTGTGGTCTTCCCAACATCAGAGTGTTATTTGTAGTATGTTTTCAACTTAATCTGTTTCTCTCATCTAAGGCCCGTCACATAGTAGTCAATGAAATACCGGCTGTGTGATTATATTACCTCTCTCCAGCTTCTCTACTGCTCTAGTTGTTCTGGCTTTGCTCACTGCAATTCCCTGTTTGCAGGGACACAAGGAGCGGTTTTAAATAGGCAGCCTACGTTCGGGTGCCAGACAGCATTCATTCCGTAGCGAAACTGCAAACCAAGACCTTTCTGTGCTGAATGGCGCGGTATCTCCTATCGTACTTCATTAGAGTGAATTTGCTTCATGAGGCCAGCTGCTTTTCTGGCAGCAGACATGAAGACTCAGGCTAAATTATCCCCACTGAAACCATTGCTCGTGTCACTGTGCCAGAGGCAGCACTCTGACCTGTCTTCCACCAGACTAAGTCAGAAGGCACATCTACTCCAGACCTCTTTCAGATTTGTTTCTAGTTTCCCCTGAATTTTGTACTTTTGCATCATTCTTGTGGGCACTGTGTTAGATAGACGAGTTGATTGCTGTTACTCACGAATGAATTTCACAGCTCTTCATGCAGAGGCTTGCTGCCTTTTCTTCATGACATTCTCCATAATGAGAATGATATAGTTCAAAGAATCACAAAGAAATGGGAATTAAGTTTATCTTCAAAGTGAGACAAAAGTGTTGTAGACAATCTGTCTCTTTAGAAAAGCATAGCTCTGTAAATGATGTTCAACCAGACTTCACTTTAAATTATTGGTATAATGAGGTTACTTGTTTGGAATTTATTTCATAACCCTTCCCACACAAATGGACATATTTAATAATGTCCACTTCTTTTTAAAAAAAAAAAAAAAAACTTCAGCTTTGGGGTGCATGGGTGGCTCAGCTGGTTAAGCACCGACCCTTCATTTTGGCTCAGGTCATGATGTCATGGTTCGTGAGATCAAAACCCTCATAGGGCTCTGCACTGACATCACAGAGCCTGCTTGGGATTCTCACTCTCTCCGTCTCTCTCTGCCCTTCCCCCACTCACACAGTTGTGCTCTCCCTCTCTCTCTCAAAATAATTAAACATTTTAAATTTCTTTCAGCCTTATTGACATATATTTGACAAACAATTACAATGCTCACTTCTTTATTCAACTTAAACTTAATCCCTTTCACTACTCAACAAAGTTAAGACAGTGGCAGAAAGCAAGGATTACCATCCTTGGCCAACAATGAACCACAGAAAAGAGTATGTGGGCATAGATTCAATGACTGGAAAGCAATCTCTGTTCATCGAGTATAAAAAAAGGGAGAAGGTCTGAAGACCAATCCTCACCTCTCTTACTCTGTATTTTCAGAAAGAGACAATCAAACTGATTTACACAAAAAGAGAATCTATTTATTAGTTTATATATGTGGATGATGGAGAGGTTTATAGGGCTTCAGATTTTGGGTTGACATAGCAGCTCAAGGATATCATTAAGACACTTTCCTTTCCGCATTTCTGCAGTGACTTCCTTAGCATCAGCTTTATTCTAAGACTTGCTAAATCACTGCCACCGTTCCAAGATTCATATCCACATTCCATAACATCCAGAAACTTCTGGCTGCCATCAGCTCTCTAAGAAAAGTGAGGAACTTTCTTTCCTCAATCACTCATCAACGTCCACCCACATTTCTTTGGCCCAGGTCACCCAGTCCTAAACCAATTTAACTGACACAGAATATTATGGGAAGCTAGGCTTCAGGCTGAACTCCCTGAAACAATTATTTTTGCAGGAGGAGGGAGACTGGGGTCAAACAAGGCAGATTTGTAGAGAGGGTAGGATCAGAGTGAGAGCACCCCACCCCAACTCTGCTTTTACACAAGAGGCAATGATGGGAAGAGAATATGAAACAATCACAAGATCCATATTCTTAGCAATTGCTAGAGGCTTATCTTGCTCCCTAGGGCTGGGCTCCTTTTAGTGGGTACACATACCCCACCTTTATTAATGAGCTGCCTTAGAAAAGAGGGACTAAGTTTCTCTTCCACCTTCAGGGCACTTTTAAAATGGAATCATAACCTACTCTAAATATTTTATTGCCTTTAAAGTACAAAATAACCTGAATAAATTGAGCACAAAATTCCTGATTTGGCGAACTACCTCGAGCAACTGATTTGATAAATATTCAGGCATAAAATAAAAGACAGTATGATCTCTAGGCTAACAGAGAAAACTATGATCCTGGTTGTTTAACAAAGTTTTTATTTAAGGAAATATATACACACACACACACACACACACACACACACATATATACACACACATATCCACACATATATACATACATTTGCCACATAATATATAAATGTATATTCATACCCACATATATGTATGCATATTTAGATAAGTATGTATATATGTACATATGTGTGTATACATATATATGTGGGTATATGCATGTATACATGCATATATGTACACTTTAAGTATCAGATACATTTTGTCTTCTTTCTTAAAGAAATTGGAGGGAACTATTAAATTTCCTTAAACCACTGTGACTCTCAGTAAATTCTGGTTGCAGTGTAAGAGCATCTATCAGAGATTATCACCTGAGTGTATATCATAGATATGCCCCATTTGATGCCTGTCTAGATAGGTCATCCTCTCCAGTTCAACCCACAGGTCATAATTCCCTGTTTCACACCAGGCCCAATACACAAATTACTATTAATACAGTTTGCAAATATATTAGAATATACCTACTAGGGTGGTGATCAAGATATGGTCATACCCTGTCTTAAAGTAGGAATAAAAGTTAAGTTAATAATCAGGGAACTCCTTGGTAAGCAAAAGAGGAAAAACAGGATGGTATAGTTAGGACCAAAGAAGGACATTCAAAACTACCAGAGATTTTTGCTGTCATTATGGGTTTTTTTTTTTAATTCTTTTATAATAACGTTCGTTCTTTCTTTCTTTCTTTCTTTCTTTCTTTCTTTCTTTCTTTCTTTCCTTTTTCTTTCTTTCTTTCTACAGACAGAATCAAACAAAATGAATATGTGATAGCTGTAATCATGCTAAGGCAGTTACTAACCTCGTCATAGAAATTTGTTTTAGATGTTTCTAGACTCCTCAGTCATAGGTTATTACTTCATTTCAGTTATTTCTATAGCTGACTGATTTCAGTGGTTTCATGATGATTGTGTCTAATTTCATTCTCAGAGGGAAACTTTAATTCCAAGAGCCCAGTTTACCTAGCTGTTACCTCCTAGGTACTAACTACAATTTTCACTATAGGTGTCAAAGTCAAGATTTAAACACATTGGTTCAGTATCACAACATGATATTAAATTGATATTGAATTCATTTCACTCTTAAACATCTTCGTAGTTTTCTCTCTCTGTAGGGTTATGTTTTCTTTTTAGGTGAAGTATGATAGCACATTTTGAAAGCATAGAATTTCCATACATCATACTCTGTCTGACAATTGTGGCATTAAAACCATCAGTGTTGACTACATGCAGCATTTCAATATGGCATAGCATGCCTCACCTACTATGCTACGTCGCTACTTAAAGGGGGTTGATACCCTGCAAAAACCTACATACCTTTACAAGTTAAGTGATGGTGCAAAAGTTTTGTGGACTAAAAAGGATCAAGGTACATTTCTTCAGGACACTGTCTTGTTCGGCATTTTAATCCCGGCACTTACAACAATGCCTGGCACACATAAAGGATTTGATATATTTTTGAATGAAATAATTAACCACAATAACTGGAAAACCAGCTCAGAGAAAACATACTGTCCTATAAAGCTACTGAGAATGTAGGGAGATTTCTTGCAGAGTGTCTTCAAAGTGAAAACAGACGTGACAGCAAAACAGTAAAGTGGCAACCGATTCCTCCATTGGAACAATTCCTTCCGAATTTAATGACTAACCCTATTCTTCAAAATTCACAGGTACAAACACTTTTTTTCTATAATTGATCTTAAAATAAAATCAGGAGGTGCCTGGATGGCTTAGTCAGTTGAGCATCTGACTTAAGATCAGGTCATGATCTCACGGTTCGTGGGTTGGAGCCCTGCATCGGGATCTATGCTGACAGCTCAGAGCCTGGAGCCTGTTTTGGATTCTGTGTCTCCCTCTCTCTCTGCCCCTCCCCTGCTCGCATTCTCTCTCTCAAAAATAAAAACGAACATTCAAAAAATTAATAAATAAGGTCAGTATTTTTGATATGCAGTCCTCATTCTTAGGAAGTGTTTTTTGTGAACTCAACCAGTAAAATAATATCTTACATCTTAAAGAGTCTCTTCTTAAGAGAGCAGGCATCAGCTAGGAAAGTAAAACATACTTCTGGAAATAGATACAGAAGTTACATTGTCATGAGGGTCATTGGTGCAGGGAAGTTCTTCTGGTTTACTTATCTGGGGGCATACATGCTAGGAGAGTACATTTTACTTTATATATTTTAGGTATACCCTTAAATAAATGCAGAAAATTAAAATCAAGGCTAACATTATTAGCGATTACTTATTTAGATTACTTAGAAATTTGGACCATAAACATGTTTCAATTCCAAGTGATTATTAAAATGCAGTAAATCTTCCTGAGGGTGGTGAAAGTTAGTTGAACAGTAATTAGAGCAACATGACAAAACTAGATGACAAGC
Organism: Puma concolor; assembly: GCF_028749965.1. Classification (NCBI taxonomy): domain Eukaryota; kingdom Metazoa; phylum Chordata; class Mammalia; order Carnivora; family Felidae; genus Puma; species Puma concolor. The sequence continues at coordinate 63,263,415 of NC_141668.1, read as the reverse complement.
CATGACCAATACCACCTAGAACTTTCCTTGGTCTAAGCAATTCACAATACAAGTTTATTTTACTTAGAATTCCAGCTTGAATCAAAGCATCTACTACCCCAAGCATCAATGCTCTTCAATATCTAATTTCACAGTTTTCTTAACACGCATCTCATGTTATTTATTATAGTCAGAGGCATCCCAACACCTTTGTCTATCCTTGCTACCTTTTAAATGGTTTATCTGGCAAACCATCAATCACAAGTCATGAAACATATTTTAACTCAAGTAAGACCAGTTAAGAAAGAAAACAAGTCTTGTGTGGTCTAATTGGAAACATTACTCACATCAATAAGTGATAAATGCTTGTTCTGGGAAAGAATATTTTTTCCCTCAGATCCGTCTTTAACGTATACTATGGACAAGATTAAAATCCCCAATCACCTTCTAACTTGAGGCCATGAAGTTACTGATAAAAACAATGCAAAGTTATGGGAAGATAAAAGTTTGAAAAACTCAATTTCAGGTTCAGAAGATGGCTTGTATTGCTAAACAAGTAAAGATATGCATTTCATTTATGACATCCTCTGGTGAAAACCAGAGCTCACAAACAACTTCAAAAAACTGCACAATGAACATAGGCAGATGTTTGGGTGTGTTACAGAAGCCTTGATAAACTAGCTTCTTGGCTTTGTCCTGAATAACATGTGCTGAAAGTCTTCAATAATCTCTTATTTGATATTTAAACTATTCAAATAACTCTTAATGGTATTATACACTGTATAATTCAGCATTTATTGACATTTTACATAGTATTTTCTATGTCTCAGGGTGGGTGCATTAATTATATCTAAGTAAATATATTCTTGAACTAGGAAAAGACATAGTATTTCTTTCATAAAATTTGAATTTAAAGAACATAATGTGCTCTTTTATTCCATGAGGTCAATTGCGCTAACACAACCATGTTAACCAGGTGATGTTCATTTCACTTTACAGGTAATTTATTACAACTGCAGCACTGTCACAGGGATGGTTCACACAAATAATTTAACTTAGGTAAACACCATTTTCCAGTAATGATAAGACAAAACAAACTTTAGAGGCATTTATGAACAGTAACATCTCATTCTCAGTACACATTTGCCAAATGATCTCTGTTGTTTGCAAATGAATTAACGATGGCTTGACAAATCATTAGAGCCATCTGTTTTGATGGTAAGGAAGAACTACTTTGATCATGTTATTATAGGAGCACAGACAAGGTACTATTATAGCATATTTTTATTTATCATTTACCCTAAATTTCTCATACATCTCAAAAACTGCCAGTATTACCCATTCTAGTTGAAGCTCCTTATAAATCCATTTACTGAGAAACCACTCACATAGGTAACCATACTGTTGTTTCAGAGGTCTCAAACATGGGAAATGTCTACTTTTTCCTCCATTAAAATAAATCATTACAATTACCAAGACGCTTGATTTCCTGGTATGTTTTTTTTTTTTTTTTTAATTTTTTTTTTTTTCTTCAACGTTTTTATTTTATTTTTGGGACAGAGAGAGACAGAGCATGAACGGGGGAGGGGCAGAGAGAGAGGGAGACACAGAATCGGAAACAGGCTCCAGGCTCCGAGCCATCAGCCCAGAACCTGATGCGGGGCTCGAACTCATGGACCGGGAGATCGTGACCTGGCTGAAGTCGGACGCTTAACCCACTGCGCCACCCAGGCGCCCCTCCTGGTATGTTTTAATTCCTCAAGTAAGAACTAATGAAAGAAGTTAAAACCAGCTTAACAAATCAGTTCCTTTGGTTGTTTTGAGTCAGTTCAGACAATTTATGTGAGTGTTATTTTCAATTATATCAACATGAGAAAAGCATTTTTTTTTTTTTTTTTTACTTCCTGGAAAAATATCTTTCTTACTTTCTTAAGAATATTTGGTTCAGGAACACATTCATAACGTGACTTTTAGTGTTTACCTGTATTTAGCAGGTCTAAAAAGGTGGAGGGGGGGAGTACAGGTACATACATATATGAATATAAGCACACACACATATTAAACCCACTGCTGTTTGCCTGTTTCTCAAGGATACATGTAGTTTTCAAAATAACGGAGAAAGAAAGGATAAAAGAGGATCTGGAGAGAGGGAGAAAAGGAAGAGGAGAATGAGACAAAGTTCATTGATGTTTATCTCCAATAGAAAATTTCCAATAACCCCAAAATTTAAATATTTGATACATAGTGTTAAAAGATACATGCTTTACCATAAAAATATATATTTTTTATTCTCGTAGGATGACACTAGTACACATGACTGTAAACGAAGATCTGTCCATTTTTAAGTGCATTTGAATTTAATAGACATTTCATAATTAATATGTATTGAATAAATGGATGGGTGGTCAGATAGAAATATACATTAAACTGTGTTGTATCTAAAGCTCATTTAAAAGTTAGAGTCAAAAAAATCTACTTATGTGCTACTAAAAAGCAGTCCTGTCTGAATTTAGAAGAACATCTTTTCTCATCTAGGTTTGTAGCTAAGAAGGGGAAACATACATAGTTTTAATCCATCAGTTTAGCTGATGGAAAAACTTGAATTTGTGGAGTGAGAAATATGCTAAATATATTCTCACCATAACTGCATTCAGAATTGTGTTTAAAAGTAGGATATAAAAAAGTTTAAGCAGGTAGATTTCACAAAAGTTTCTCATAATCCCAAATGTAAATAGCACAAGAGCAAATCTACTTGCTTAAGACAGTGAATATAAAAGCATACGTCTCACAGGCACCTGGGTGGATCAGTTGGTTAAACCTTAGACTCTTGATCTCCACCCAGGTCACAGTTTCCCAGTCCCTGGGATTGAGCCTGAGGCAGATGCTAGCACAGAGCCTGCCTTGAATTCTCTCTCTCCCTCTCTCTGCCCACCCCCCACTCTCTCTCTCTCTCAAAAATATACAAACAAACATTTAAAAGCGTCTATCTCAATAATGAGATTTGTCTATTCAAAATGGAATTTCACATTCTGGGAAGTCATTTTTTTTTTTTAATTATTGAGAAAAACAGCATTATACTCTACTGGAGGTTTAACTCCTTGACATCAAGGGCTGGCCACAGGCTGACAGTAAATGTGTGGTTTCTTCCTCCGGTTGGGCAAGAAATCTGACAGAGAGCAAGAGAGGACCCAAAATGGAAGCCACTCTCTTTTTACAACCTCATCTTGGAAGTAACAACTTGCCATTTCTGTAATATTCATTAGAAGAAAATCACTAAGTTCTGCCCACACTCAAAGGAAGGGAATTAAACAAGAGAGTAAGTATCAGGGATGGGAATCAAGGCAGCCATCTTAGAGGCACCTACTATATATAGCTCCTTAATCCATAATCAGTCAGCTCCTTCTCCAATGGTTCATTCCAAAGTATCGCTTTTCTCTGAATTTTGATCATTTAAATTAAACCTATACCAATTAACTTATCTAGAGATAACCTATTCTTTTCTCCCTCCTATAGATCTTAGAAAAAGATCTATTCTCTTGCCTATTTTATAAGGTTATTCAAATTATTAACTATGATAATGAATATCTGGCAACTGCTAGAACAACTATGACATAGAGTAGCCCTTACTGGGCTATCTTTCTTAACAACACTATTGTTTAATGTTAATTTCTAAACCTCTGCTCTGGATCCACTTCTACAATTTCTTGCATCATCAATTACTCTTCTGCTTGTGTCAACACCAATAAGAGACAATTTCACGTCACTACCATTCATTCGCTCACTCATTCATTCATTTTTAAAATAGTTCTTCCCATTTCCCTTGTTTTTAGCAGCAAATGACAAATCTATCTTTAAAGTCAAATTTCTTAAAGATAATGGGAACTGCTGGATCCACTTTCTGTCTGACCTCATTGTACTCTAGCCCCCCATCTTCACTATGCTTCTGTGATAATGATTAACAGGGATCTTCAAGCTGCCTAAACCAATGGTCTTCAAAAATATGGTACCCATTATATGCACCCATGTTTATTGCTGCATTATTTACAATAGCCAAGATATGGAAGCAACCTAAGATATGGAGCTCTAAAAAACAATGAAGTTTTACCATTTGTGACAACCTGGCTGGACTTAGAGGGTATTGTGGTAAGTAAAATAAGGCAGACAGAGAAAGATAAATACCATATGATACTTACATGTCCAATCTACATAAACAAACAAGAAGCAGAAACAAACTCATAAATACAGAGAACAAACCAATGGTTGTCAGAGGGAAGGAGGGGTGGGGAGAATGGACAAAATAGGTGAAGTGGAGTGGTAGATACAGGCTTCTACACATTATGCAATGACTAAGTCACAGGGATGAAAGGCACAGCATATAGAATATAGCCAATGGTATTGTTATAGCATTGTATGGGGACAAATGGTACCTGGCTACGTTTGTGGTGAGCATAGCATAACAAAGAGTTGTCAAATCACTATGTTGTACACCTAAAACTAATGTAGCACTGTGATTCAACTGTACTTAAAATTTTTTTTCAAGGAACATTTTTTAATAAATAAAATTTTAAAATTCCATATAAAAATATGTGGTAGCTAGAGCAACAAATAAATATCTGTGAACATATCAAAAATACACATTTTGGGGTCCTTTCATAGATTTACTGAAAACTGGGGGCTGAGGCCTAATCATCTTTGTTTTAAGAAGCCCATTAGGTCATTCTGATGCGTGCTAAAGTTTGAGAACCACTGGCTTAGACCATCATAAGAACCAGTGGCCTAAACTAATGGACTCTCTTCAATTTTTATCTAACTTTGTTTCTGCAACATTCAAAATGGATACTTTGAAAGTCTCATCACACACCCTCCAAAACATTTTCTTCTCTGCCTCTCTGATAATTTATCCTTAGTGTTTTTGTTTTGTTTTATTGTTTTTTGCCCTTGATTTTCCCCACCTGCCCTGAAAATGATAGATTGGTCTTCAGTTTTCTTTTTTTATCTTTATACGTATTTTCCCTAGTTAATTTTTCCAATCGCATTAATTTATACATGGAATTGATAATATCTACTAAACCTCTTTTGCTTTGCCCAGTCAACTCCCTTGGGTAGAGACACCTATTTCTAACTTCCAAATCAAGATGACTAAAGAAATATTCTCTTAAGTGTCATATTAAAATGTCCAAAACTAAAATCAACATTTCCCCTCCCAAAGTTCCAAAATCTGTTTTTTTCTATATTCTTTCTCCTAATGAAATGTAACACAGGGGCGCCTGGGTGGCTCAGGCGGTTGAGCACCCGACTTCAGCTCAGGTCATGATCTCGCACTCTGTGCGTTCGAGCCCCGTGTTCAGCTCTGTGCTGACAGCTCAGAGCCTGGAGCCAGCTTCCAATTCTGTGCCTGCCTCTCTCTCTCTGCCCCTCCCCTGCTCATGCTCTCTGTCAAAAATGAACATTAAAAAAAAAACGTAACATAATTTTTAGAGTCATCACATTTAGAAGACTGGTAGTCATACCCACTCTACTCTCTTCCCGTACTTTTATACTTAGGATTGCCTCTAGATTTTGTCTCCTCTTATGAGGATTCCTCTCTGGATCTCTATTATTGTTCCCAAATCTGCAGATTTTCCTATTTCATTTTTAATATTTTTAATTCTTTTGAAATAACATATTTATATGAAATCTATTTCCCAAAAAGAAAGATTCAGTGAGAACAGTGCTGTTGTTTTAAATATTTGTGAATCTTATTGATGTAGGACTCAATAAAGAACTGAATTCTCCTATCTGCTTCTACACGCAGTCTGATGTAATATGTTGTATTGGTTGAAGTAAATGAAAAATGTCTGCTTCATACTATTATGTAATTGAATAATTGAGGAGTATTTAAATAACCTTTGTATGTTATTATGAGTATTCTTCGATATCATAGCAAAATCCAGCAAGTAGAATTTTTTTAAAAAATTAGTTGCAATATGGTATCTGAAATCAAACAAAAAACTTTCTGTAATGTGTAATGTTAAAATCCATTGGTTTATCATATGTTATGATTGACTTTGTTATGTAACATCATGCAGTGACCATTTGGAAAATAATATTTTATTGCATTATTCCGATCTTCCAAATACTGACCCTGTTTACTATATAATATTTTAAAAATCATGTTCATCAATATCACTAATGTTATAAAAAATCTTTAAATATTAGAAACTGATGAGTGCAAGTTTTTCAAAATTCTAATTATCTCTTGAACACTTAAATTTTATCACTGACAACAAACACCATCAGTTATTTTCCTTGAAGTGATAAGCTTGTTTTCTTTCTCTTCTAGAAAATTTTCTACTACCAAGTCTGAATGACCCAAGTTACTGTCTGTCCACCATTCTTTCAAGTAAAACTCGTGCTCGTAGAAAAAATAGCTACTTCAGCTTCCAACTGAAACAATCACACAAGTGCTTTTGAAATAAATATCAGAACTTACTATTTGGCAGATGTTCTTAATGAGTACTTCTCACTTCTTCACACAGAATATTAAAGAGGCATGAACTCAAAGACTGAGATTTAAGAAGATTAATTTTTGTATGGCTTTTTCTCCCTTCTGTGAATGCAGTAACTTAGTACTGTTTGTTGCCAAGATCTTCAGTCCTGCTAAAACAGTAGAAATGTTATCTGCCATTGGTTTTATAACAAGAATGCAATTGTCAACACAGCGAAAATATGTGCATAACTTCCTACTACTATCATTAAAAGATTTTTGACTTTGCAAATTCCCTGACAGGATCGCTGGGACCACCCTCATCACCATGAGGATTTCACCAACAATGCTTTGAAAATAGCTCATCTAAGCATTCGACCTCCAGAGATCATGCTTCCGATTTTACACTCTATCCTCCCCCACTTGGGGAATTATTATGGTGGAATTGCCAAGTCTATGGCCTTGGAGATTAGAATGCTGATTTTAATTTTTTTTTTTTTCTTCAACGTTTTTATTTTATTTTTGGGACAGAGAGAGACAGAGCATGTACGGGGGAGGGCCAGAGAGAGAGGGAGACACAGAATCGGAAACAGGCTCCAGGCTCCGAGCCATCAGCCCAGAGCCCGATGCGGGGCTCGAACTCACGGACCGCGAGATCGTGACCTGGCTGAAGCCGGACGCTTAACCGACTGCGCCACCCAGGCGCCCCTAGAATGCTGATTTTAAATCTGACTGTCATATTACTAGCTGTGTAACTATAAGCTATAAATGTTACCTATTATTATTATTCCAGATAAATTACAACTGAGTAAATTGACAAATTAAAATTTAATTCCAGCTTTGTCTGCTGGTGACTACATTTAAAATCTTATATTCTTTAAGTGGTGTTTAGGACTCCCCGTAATTGGATTCTCATCTCTAGTCTCTTTCTCTGCCTCCCTCTGGTCTCTCTTTTTCCAGATAACCATAGCCCAGGAGCCCCACTGCCAAAGTACTTGTAGTCTTGATGTTTACAAACATATCAGGAGACGTATTTCTCATCTCCTTGACCTATAAATACTCTCTTGGTGGTCTCTCTGTCGCCAGTATTAATTCCAGAACTAGGACTTGACATAATTTTATAAGAGTATCAGTCCATTTTACTCCATTTAAATGTCTGCATAAGCTCGTTTCTCTTTTTTGTAGGAAGTTATCTTTGTAAAGTGAAATGAGTGAAATAATAATTGTTTTCATAACTTTTAAAGACTTCAAAACACAATGTAGGTTTAATTTAGAAGATATAAAAGAAAGGGATTTATTGCAAAGCACTCTAATATGTTGGCTTTCAAAGGAAATTATGAGAATTTTTCTTGCAAAGGGCTGGAAATTTCCTCTTATCTAGAGATCAGTAAGTAGTCTTAAATGAAATCTGGCTTAATTACCCTATCAAAAGCTGGCTAAAAGTAAACTAAATTGCCGTGTATAAAGAATAAAAAAGTGCTGATGTAGAAGGGGTGGGGAGATGGAGGGAGGCCTTAGCGGAAGGACTAAACATGTCTAGACCCCATGATGGATATCCTGCAACTGGTGAAAATGTACACCCAAATGTTAACAGTGTTTTCTTTAGTTGGTGGAATATGCATGCATGACCTCCTCATCTTATTTTTTCCTCTCAAACGGCATACATTGGAAATGTATGAACTTATAATTTGAAAATAAAATTTATCTTGAAAAGTATCAGAAAAACAACAGAGTTGTCCCACCAGCATAAAGGTGAAATTTAGTAAAGAGACAATAAAGTCCATAAAGATTACTTGTTTAATCAGAGGACTACAGACAAAAACTGTTTTGTGAAAAACCAAAGATAGGAAGGCGTGAATGTTAATGATATTTAACAACAGCCCTTGCCAATTTGGCCACTTGGTGTGGGGCAAAGTATATACTTGAGAGTCACAGAACACCTGTTTTTATGTTGGTTGTGCCACTTGAGAACAGGTTAACTTTGAGCAACATATGTAAATCTGTCTTTCCATTATTGTATCAGCAAATTCAAAATTATACAGTTTAACTCATAGCTTGCATTATTTTGCTTTTTTTATACACTGTCTGACATAATTTATTTATATGTAGTAGATATCACCAATGACATCCACAAAATACAATCACTCTCTCCTAATTGTTTGTGTTCTTAAATATTTTTTTATGTTTATTTATTTTGAGAGACAGAGAGCAAGCAGAAGGGGCAGAGAGAGAGAGAAAGAGAGAGACAGAGGGAGAGACAGAGGGAGAGAGAGAGGGAGAGAGAGGGAGGGAGAGAGAGGGAGGGAGAGAGAGGGAGGGAGAGAGAGGGAGGGAGAGAGAGGGAGGGAGAGAGAGGGAGGGAGAGAGAGGGAGGGAGAGAGAGGGAGGGAGAGAGAGGGAGGGAGAGAGAGGGAGGGAGAGAGAGAACGAATCTCAAGCAGATTCTGCACGGTCAGCACGGGAGCCCGGTGCAGGGCCAGAACTCACAAACCATGAGATCATGACCTGAACCAAAACCAACAGTCAGAAGCTCAACCAACTGAGCCACCCAGGCGCCCTTCAATTATTTTTAAACTTTGGATGATTACCTCATTTCTTTAGTACAGTAAGCTCCTTGATGACAGATTCATTCTCTTCTTCCTTTTTGTTATCATTTCAATGCTAAGCCTGGGACACAGTGCTTACTGAATCATTATTTGTTCCTTGAATTGAATTGAACTAGGTGGTAAGATTTCCCTCCAGTTTTGGTTATTTTCAATGTTAGAAAATAAGTTAGAGTCTGGATGATCAACTCCCTCAAATACACAGTACATGTGCCCTTGCTAAGTCTGCCAGGCTGTGATCACCAGCCAATTTTCAGCTGTAAACCCACATTATTTTTTATTCTGGGAAGTTATAAAACTAACAATTCTGCCATCACTTTCTAATTCACAAAGTGACTTTAGTCTCCTGCCTTCTAATTCCTCTCATTTCTTCTTTATAGGCCTGCCAAAAGCCTTGTCTGCTGGCCTTACATGTTTAATCAGAATAACCAATGCTGATGATTTTTACAGGGAATTAAATTTGATTTGTTTTGAACCATTTATTTATTCCATATGGCATTTAAAGTGACCGAGTTATTTTTTGGTGTTGGAATCAGGTTGCATGAACTAGATACGAAGTTTCTAAAAACAAAAACAAAAACAAAAACAAGAAGCCCAGGAGTAGATTTGTAGAAAACATCCTCTGTAAAAGAAATTAAAATACAACTGAAGGATCAGGCCAGGAGACTTGGCAAAATCACAAAGATAAAAATCACAAAGATAATTTAGCTAAAGCTAAATCTCCAACATAAATCTCCTCAATCCCACTCCAGGACTTGGTTCCACACTGTAGTGGACACTGTGGATCTTGCCCTGTGAGCACCATCCCAGGGCCATGCTGCAGCCCTCTGCTTTGGCTGCCATTGGCAGTGACACTCACTGTTAGTTCCAGGGAATGAGGGGAAAGGGCTAAATGGCCTGGTCCAGCCAGTGAAGTGCCTTCACTCTTGAACACATTCAGAACAGTCACGGGTCCAGACCTAAGCCCTAGCATTGAGCACAGTGATTTGTAGTTGGGTCAGAGATATGGGTGTGACCTACTTTGGTCCCATCAGTAAAGCCTGGTACTTTCATTCGATGGTTCTGTAAAGATACAATCTATTAATTCCAGATCCTGTGGTTAAAGGTATGCATCCCAACACTACTGCAGCCATTTTCCCACCATGACTAAACAAACAAAAAACGAAGTAAGGAAATTAAAGACATACAAAGTTCAATCCTGATTATATACAATGCCTAAAGTCCACTAACCTGGATATAAACCAAAGTATTTCCTTTACTGTTGAAACCAATGTGTGTTGATTTTTTTTATTTGCATTTCAACAACAGCAAAAAACTCTGATACGTAAGCAGAGAAGCAGAAAGGTAAATGCATAATTAGTAAATCCTTCTGCTAGGGCCCGTAGAACATGGTATGTATCATTTCACACATTCCTCTATTGAAATAATATTGCCCTTGAGCCCTTCACCATGCTCAAGGGGAAAGATTGTGTTACAAAGACCACTGTTTCTAATGTATGTTACAAAGTTGATGGTAATAAGCATTTTAAACCAGTTAAGTGCATCACTGCTATTTCTCTTCTCTGGTGTTTAGAGGTGTGAGTCATGCTTCCTGTTAAGCCCAGAGACTGTGCCTCTGTTTGAGGTTTTATTATTTAGTAACAAAATGGAAAACACGCTGGTGCCCTGTCAGTGAGCTGGAAGCAATCAACATTTACTAGGCTTACACACATGAGAAATGCAAATATGTTTCATTTGCAGGGATATGGGTTGGTGGCTCAACTCAAACAGTTCATACCCCCAGGAAAAAGGAAGTTGAACCACAAGCTTAATCCTTGACTAAATCTTGAGGCATTTAGAACCACAAATTAGAAAATTAAAACCAAAGTGTATTCTGCCATTCCAAAACCAAAGAGCTTTAGAGGCTGGTAAACCCCACCACCTTGGCCCATTTCACTTGATTCTTACCCACTGGCTTACTTTTATGGCCTGTTGCCAACCTCGCTAAGTCAGTGCTATGGAACCATGACTTTCAGCTATGGAACCAAAGACTAAATTGCAGTTAGGCTTGAAAGGGCACCAGAGGCTTCCAGTGACCTTTAATTGTTGAAGTCTTTGTTTTGTGTCAGGAAAAAAAAAAAAAATTAACCTGGAAACTCGCAACCTTCACACTTGGTGTAAGAACCATTAATTATAAAGGTAAATGTAGTCATAATCCAATAGATAATGCAAAAAAACATAGAGCAGGAGTGCTATTTATGTCATTCAACATATGAGGTCTCAGCAAATAGTTGTTGATAGCAGGGATAGGTCTACTTTCAGAAGGCAAGACAAAAAACAGGTCCTTCAATTCATCTTATAATTGCCTCATTTTATTCCACACAGATTTTACCAGGATAGGCAGTAATTTCTAAGAAAAGCATTACAATTTTTGAGCATTGTTAAGTTGAAATTATTTATATGAGAAAAATAATGCAAGAAAACATAAGTTGCACATGATACATTTAAAAAATGAATGACTGGCGCACCTGGGTGGTTCAGTCAGTTGAGCATCTGACTCTTGATTTCAGCTCAGGTCATATCCCAGCATAGTGAGATAAAGCCTTGAGTCCGACTCTATGCTGAGCATGGAACCCGCTTGACATTCTCTCTCTCTCTCTCTCTCTCTCTCTCTCTCTCACTCTGCCTTCCTCCACTCTTATTCTTACCCTCTCTCTCTCTCAAAATAAATAAACTTAAAAAAATAAATGACTTGCAAGAGCCCAGAAATAAATGTAAGGTCAGCTACTATTTGACAAGGAAGCCAAGAAAACTCCATGGAGGAAATACTGTCGCTTCAAGAAAAGTTACTGGGAAAAATAGATATCCAAATGTCCATGAATGAATCTAGATCCCTAAGTCATTTCATTCAGAAAAATCAACTCAAAACAGATTTAAGATTTACTAAGACTGGAAACCATAAAACTCCTAGAAGAAAACATAGGAATAAAGCTCCTTAACGTGGGTCTTGGTAATGACTTTTTAAATAATATGTCTAAGTCACAAGCAAAAGAGCAAAATAAGTAGAGCTACATCCAACTAAAAAGCTTCTGCACAACAATCAAAATCAGCAACAAAATGAAAAGCCAATGTAGAGAATGGGAGAAAATATTTGCAAATCATATACTTGATAAGGAATTAATATCCAAAATGTATAAAGAACTCATACAACTAAATTGAAAATAATAATGATAACCCAGTTTAAAAATGGGCAAAGGGCCTGAATAGACATTTTACCAAAGATGACATATGAAGGGCCAACAGACATGAAAATGTGCTCAACATCCCTAATCATTAGGGAAATGCAAATCAAGACCATAATGTGGTCTTCACACCTGTTACGATGGTTATCATCAAAAAGACAAGACAGAACAAATGCTGGTGAGTACATAGAGAAAAGGAAGTCCTGGTAAACTTTTAATGGGATTATACATTTGGTACAGCCACTATGCAAAACAGTATGGAAGTTGCTTGAAAAATTAAAAATTGAACAACTTTAAGATACAGCAATTTCACTTCTGGGAATGTATTCAAGGGAAAAAACACTATGTCAGAGAGATATCTGTGGTCCATGTTCACAGCAACATGATTTATAAGAGCTACAACATGGAGGTTATATACATACCTCTAAGTGTATACATACATTTATGTGTATGTATATAGAATATTATTCAGTCATAAAAAAGAAAACTCTGCCATTTGCTACCATATGGATAGACCTTGAAGGCATAATGCTAAGTCATATAAATCAGAAAGAGAAAAACAAAGACTGATGCGATCTCACATATAAGTGGATTCCAACACCGACAATAACAAAAAAACCCAAGCTCATTGAAACAGAGAGAAGATTTGTGCTTACTGAATCAGATATGAAGGGCTAAGGGAGGAAAATTTAGAGGAAGGTGGTCCAAAAATACCAACTTCCAGTTATAAAAAGATTAAGTGCTAAGGGTGCAATGTCCAACAGGATCTAGACAGGATCTGGAGTGCAATACTGGAAACGTCAGATGTTGGTTGAAACAGGAAGTCCAATCTTTGTCCTTTCAACATTCCAACCATCCCACTTTAATGCATGTGCTTACATCCAAATGTCCACTGACTGATGAATGGATAAAGAAGGTATGGGGTGTGTGTGTGTATTTTTTTTACTTACCATTATATATACATATATATATACATATGTATACACGTAAGTATGTGTGTGTGTGTGTGTGTGTGTATAATGCTAAGTGAAATAAGTCAGAAGACAAACACCATATGATTTCACTCAAATGTAGAATTTAAGGAACAAACATGGGGGCTGCTGTCTGATGTACAGGAAAGATATTCAGAGAATAAGTTCTAAAGTATTCTAATAACAATGGGGAAAAAAGCATTTTCTTCTTTTTTCTACATGTATATGACATGATGACCATTATTTTTTTTTTTTGGTATCCATTTCACAATATATATTATGCGAATTGTTATACTGCATACCTTAAGCTTATAGCTCAGTGAAACTGGGAGAAAATGAATTATTTAAAAATAATGGACTAGACAAGTGGGTAATGAATTTTGAGAACCTATAACCTCTAGGTCACTTTACAAACTCTGATTTATTTAGTCCTCACAATCTAAAATCAAAATTGTACTGATCAGAATTATAGAAATGGAGCTTGGTAATTTGTGTTTCTGCAAATGTTCTGAGGTATTCTAATAAGTATTTGAAAAAGCTGAAAGCAGTATGTGTTCATATAGTTTATTAATTCATTAACCATTTAATGACTGCTAACGTAGTTGCAAATATGTAGAGCTAGGGGGCTCCTAAAGTGAAGGAAGTGATATTGAAATGTCTGTCTTCAAGAAGCTCATAACCTAGCAGAAGAGGGAAGGCATGCAACTGCATATCTCTCTTTAGTATTTGGGATGCCAATTGTGCATCCCATTTGTCTGGTTGGATTTTATTTTATTCTACTCAAATGAGCAACTTAGCCTGTTTCTGTTTCATTGATGCTAGCAGAAGACAGGAGACCCCTGGTTTAGAGACAAAGGATTTTTTTTTTTTAATTTTTTTTTTCAACGTTTTTTATTTATTTTTGGGATAGAGAGAAACAGAGCATGAACGGGGGAGGGGCAGAGAGAGAGGGAGACACAGCATCGGAAACAGGCTCCAGGCTCCGAGCCATCAGCCCAGAGCCTGACGCGGGGCTCGAACTCACGGACCGCGAGATCGTGACCTGGCTGAAGTCGGACGCTTAACCGACTGCGCCACCCAGGCGCCCCGAGACAAAGGATTTTTTAATCATGCATTGCATATCAAGCAGCATGAGCATCACGCTTGTGTCAATTCCTATTGCCCTCCACCCAAGTCCAAGGGGGTGATGTAGGGAGCCCAGATAGATTTAGTAGGTGTGCACATTTAGTAGGTATGTTACAGCAGACGAACATTGAGCTTAGGCAATCTACCACTTACACAGTAAGTATACTTCAAGTAAGCCTGGTAAAGTAAACAAGTAAGCCTAGTAAACAAGTCTATTGTTTATCATGGAGGGAGATATCACCTCAACTCCTAAAGCTGCTCTCTGTAATACAACCCTGAGAAATAGCTGCCGTAAGGAACAGTCACAGCCTTCCACCTTGGTATACCAGCAAGATATGCAGGAATGCAAGAGACCCATGAAGGACTCTCTCACAACACTAGAGAGGATCTAGAGTGCAATACTAAAAGTGTCATATGGTCGTTGTAACGGGAAGTCCAATATGTGTCTCTTCAACGTCCTAACCATCTCACTTTAATGCATGTCCTTATACCCAAGTGTGCATGGACTGATGAATGGATAGAGAAGGTATGGTGTGTATGTATTTGTTTATGTTTATGTTTATTTTACTTAGCATTATATATGTATATATGTATACATATATATTATATGTATATAGCATTATATATGTATATATATATTCTATATGTGCATATATATATATATATAATGCTAACTGAAATAAGTCAGAGAAAAACACCATATGATTTCACTCACATGTGGGATTTAAGGAACAAAACAAGTAACATGGGGGGCAGAGAAGAGAGGCAAACCAAGAAACAGACTCTTAAATATAGAGAACATATTGATTATTCGGGGGGGGGAGGAGGGCAGGGATATGGGTAAAATAGGTGATGGATATTAAGGAGTGCACCTGTTATGATGAGCACTGGGTGTTGTATGTGATGAATCACCAATTCTACACCTGAAACTAGTAATATACTATAGGTTAACTAACTGGAATTTAAATAAAAACTTAAAAAAATATAATACATGTTCTTACAGTCTCCAAGACAAGGGAAGAATCCAGTTTGTCACCACCTATCTGAGAGTTCTGGTTGTGAAATGTGGGTTCTGAATCTAAGGTAGAAAATATACAAGGCATAGTATATCCATAGCATAAAGTATAGTAGCAGAATCTCATTTCTTTGTTCCCAAAGCTAGCATGTGTTAACCACTGTGTTGAGAGATCCCAGCCAAAGACTCAAATGTTTTCAGGGCTGAATCTATTTTGTCTTACGCAGCAAGATATACAAGTAACAACCTGCTTAGCCAGAAAAGTATAATGGAGTATTAAATAAAGGTGGAGGCAGGGGTTGACTGGAGGCTGGGATAGAGCAAGCTCTGGAGTCACCAGAACCAGTTACTACCAACAGAGAATCCTAATTCTAAATTATTAAAAGTTAGCATATCCACCAGAGTTCAGGCAAACTGCTAGCCTCAATCTCAACCCCAAGCACCAAAGTAGATGGTTCTCAAAAACCCTGCAAGAAGGTGATGCAATTCTCAACAATCTCTGGGATGCTTTCCCCCAGTATCTCAACTGCTATGGATGATTTGTGTCCCCTCAAAGTTCTTATGTTGAAGCCTTAACTCCCAATGTGATGACATTTGAAGATGAGACTTGTGGGAGATAATATTTAAATGAGGTCAAGAGGGTAAGGCCCTTAGATGGGATGAGTGTCCTGATAAGATGAGAGATCAGAGCTCATTCTCACTGCATGTCCCCATCCCGCCCCTACAGCAATGTGAGGACACAGCCAAAAGGCTGGTGTCTACAAGGCAGGAAGAGATTTCTTACCAGGACCCAACTATGTTTGTACGCTCATCTTGAACTTTCCAGTCTGGAACTGTGGGAAATAAATGCTGTTGTTTAAGCCACCCAGTCTACAGTATTTTGTTCTTGACGTCCAAGCTAAGACATCAACCTAGAGTGGCACAGTGAATTGTGTCTTTCCTTATAGCTCTGGCTGCTTCTGCCTATGAAGAATTAACAGCCAGTTCTGTTCACATTCCAAATAGCATACAAGCGTTTCACATGGAGAAACTTTAACCCAGGGCCATTCTGGGTTAAAGGACAATGAAGGACATTCTGGGAGATCTAGTTCTAGCCTCTTCTCAGTGATAAAGGGAGTGGCTACGCTGCTGTGGTTCTAACAGATAATCCAATCAAACTGGATTATTAATCTAACAACCAGATCATGTAAGTGCCACATGGATGTTATGAACTAGTGATATGAAGTTGATAGTGATATAGGAGATAAATGTACCTTTGACCCACCCAACAGCTGGATTAAGTGGTAATGTCCTAGAGCAGCGTACATGGTTCCAACTGGGACGGACCCACTCAGTAGGCCCTTTTCATCAGAAGGACAGCTTCTTGGGCAAAATCAGAGACACTGCTGGAACTATAAGGATGGGAGAATCTTTTAGAGGGTTCCCAGAGATATAAGGGCACAAAACAGGGGATGGAATTCTGCAGGAGGCTTGGGTACTTCACTGGCAGGTAGCATCAAGTATCCTCAAAATATTCATTCAAAAATAAAGTATTTGAGTTATATTCAATGATACATTTAGAAAATTAAATCTATTCCAGATGATGAAATGAAATGAAATAAATATTTTCCTGGGGTTGGTGGAAAATGATGTTGGAACAATGGTTTAAAGGAGTTTAGAGAAGCCACTGATGACCAGGTTCAGGAAAGTAAGTTTCAGACTGTGGGTGTGCAGAGAACAACTTAAGATGACAAATGGAGGAATGGTGCCAAATGAAGAGGAAACAGAACTGAGGTAGAAAATAAGGTAAAAATTAGGCTACTGTGTTATTTAAAGTACATGATAATCAACGTCTGACAGGAATGTTAGCAATAAAGAAACAAAAGGGATTCCTGGTTGACATTGTGCAGAGAGAATCAGAACAGCTTAGTGACATGGAAAGATTTAAAAACAAAACACAAAATTTTAGCATGTTCTTCATCTATTCTCAGAGACTTGAATGCACTGAGAGCAGTCTAGTGCTTTTCCTAGTCACTGTTGATCTTCAATTTCAAATTCTCCTAACCATAATCTTGGCTACATTTAAAAAAAAAAAAACTTTTTTTAACAATTTTTTTGAGAGACAGAGCATGAGCAGGGGAGGGGTAGAGAGAGAGGGAGACACAGATTCCAAAGCAGGCTCCAGGCTCTGAGCTGTCAGCACAGATCCCAATGTGGGGCTCAAACCCGTGAGCCCCCACGAACCATGAGATCAGGACCTGAGCTGCTGTTGGACGCTTAACCAACTGAGCCACCCAGGCACCCCAATCTTGGCTCAATTTTTGAAAGGATTCTCCTTTGAACAGAAGATGGAAGCAGAATAGGCAGGTAGCATTTCTGCCTTGTCACAGATACCGCCTCCACCCGAGTCTTAAGCCTATGCTTGATCATCTCTAGATCTGAATATTACTAATGAATCACTTTGCATTTTCTCTAATTTTCTTCTCAAATTACATTTGATCCTTCATTCTTTAGAGAGTAACTATTATATGCCAGACATTATACTAGATGTTACTTATGTAAATATTAATAAGGCATGGCCCTGCTCACAAGAGGCTCACATTCTATATGCCAGATAATGTAATAAATAATATTTAAAAGGTGGACCGTTGGTACAAAGCATAAGTTAGCAAATGGGCTAAGTGATGGGCAGCTTGGGAGGTTTAACAGAAGGGATTCTTAAACTTACCTTAAAGGAAGGACAGGATTGGTCAGGTAGGCAAGGTTGAATAAAGGGAAATCCAAGCAGCTACAAAGCAAAGACCAAAAGAGGACCATGGTTTTAGATGTAAAGCGTTTGCACACTTGACATTTCAGGTACTTCTTACATACACAACTCTAATTTCCAAAGGGAGAATGACATTTTCAGATTAATCAGGGTAAAAGAAATCGATGTTGCTGAGTGGATTAACACTTTTATGAATCATTCAAAATGTCTACATATTAGATGTGTCTATTGTTTGGAACCACATGGCCTCAAATAGGACTTGGCTTGAGTCTATTGCGGAGTAGGGACACCTTAATGTTATCTTCCTATTTTGGGAAAACAGAGAGCTCAGCTCAGCTGAGATGGGATAGGCAACAATAATACATGATTTCTTTTTTTTTTCCTTTTTTAAAAACAGACTCTTTCAACAGAAAGCGATTTTAGCTGGTTTTCATTAGGCAGTTTATGGTTGTTAAATCTAAACCATTATTCTAGTTTTATTACCTTATTTGGATGCCATTTCTAGAATGCCACACTTGATGTCATTTTAACTTCGAGAAGTTTACATTAAATCTAATATGTATTTATTTAGTTTTGGTCTTTAGTTCTATAGCTACCTTCTCTAGGGTCACCACAACTAAACCACAAAATGTCAACCTTGTTAATAATGAGCTAACCGTACTCATTTACCTTGGTTTTACTTCCGTCTTTTCATTCTTCATGAATGTCCTTTTAAAATCAGATGTCATCAGAGATCTGACTTTATAACCAAATTGCTTTTTGTTATTGTTTCTCTTTTCCCCCCTCTTTTTTCTGTATACTTTGAAAGTTGTTTTAGTTTGTCCCTCTTGGACTGTATTACATTCTACATTCTCTATTCATAACCTCATAACACATTTTTTCCTTAGAGTTTCTATAAATATATAATAATGTAATACAGAGTACTCTGTATTACTATAATAGTTTCTGAGAACTGCCAAAAAAATAAAAAGAAAAAGAAAAGGTACCACAAACTAAGAGGCTTCAAACAGTAGAAATCTATTGTGTCCTGATTCTGAAGGGCAGAAGTCCAAAATCAGGGTATCAGAAGGACTGTGTTTCTTCTGAAAACCATAGGGGAATCTCTCCTTGGTTCTTTCTAATTTCTAGTGGTTTGCTAGCAAAATTTGGGGTCTTTTGGCTTGAAACTGCTTAAATCTAAGCTCTGCCTTCTTTGTCACATAGGATTCTCTCTGTATTTCTCTCTTTCCATGGCCATCTTCTAATAAGGACACCAGGTATGTCGGATTAGGGGTCCACCCTCTTCCAGTAGGACATCATCTTAAATTATATCTACAATGATCATAATTTCAAATAAAGTAAGATTTGGTGTTACTGGAGGTTATGACAGTACTCATTTTTGTGTGAGACACAATTCAAACCCCTAACAATTACCGAGGCTCAAGACCATGGGCTTTGGAATGAAACAGTTGTGATATCAAACCTATCTTCTATCACTAACTAGAACCTCAGTCTATTTAACCTTCCTATTAAGATTTAGTTTTTACATGTATAAATTGGTGACTATGTACCTCAAAAGTTTTTAAGAATTAAATAGTTAGGAGGGGGGGCGCCTGGGTGGCGCAGTCGGTTAAGCGTCCGACTTCAGCCAGGTCACGATCTCGCGGTCCGTGAGTTCGAGCCCCGCGTCGGGCTCTGGGCTGATGGCTCGGAGCCTGGAGCCTGTTTCTGATTCTGTGTCTCCCTCTCTCTCTGCCCCTCCCCCGCTCATGCTCTGTCTCTCTCTGTCCCAAAAAAATAAAAAAACGTTAAAAAAAAAAATAGTTAGGAGGGACAAAATTAAACATCCTTTTTTGATTTAAAAAAACAGCTCTTAAATTAGGCATAAAAGCAGTTTATTTCAACACAATAAAAGCTGTATGTGACAAGTGAACATCATACTCAATGGCAAAAGGTTCAAAGCTTTTCCTCTAATATCAAGAACAAGACAAAGGTGCCTACTCTCACAACTCCTATTCAACATATTACTGGAAGTGCTAGCCAGAGCAGTCAGGCAAGAAAGTAATAAAAGCTATTCAAATTGAAAAGTAAGAAGTAAAATGGTCTCTTTTCACAGATGACATTATTCTATATATAGAAAATCCTAAAAGCTCAACCAAAAATCTGTTAGATCTAATCAATGAATTCAGTAAAGTTGCAGGATACAAAATTAATACACAATAGTGTTTCTATATAATAACATCAGTAGTGTTTTGATATACTAACAACAAATTTTCCAAACAAGAAACAAAGAACTCAATCCCATTTATAAAAGCATCAAAAAATACAATGAATTGCTTAGGAATAAATTTACCAAAGAAGTGAAAGATCTCTACTCTGAAAACTACAAGACACGGATAGAAGAAATCAAAGAAGATACAAATAAATGGAAAGGTATCCTGTGTTCATGGATTAGAATTAATATTGTTAAAATGCCAATACTGCACAAAGCCATTTATAGATCGAATACAATCCCTCTCAGGAATCTAAAGTCAGGTTCTTTTTCCCCCCTCTGTCAAAAAAAAAAAAAAAAAAAAAAAAAAGTGCTTCTAAAATTTATATGGAACCATGAGAGATCCCAAATAGACAAAGAAATCCTGAGAAAGAAGAACAAATCAGGAAACATCACATTCCCTGATTTCAAGCCATATTATAAAGTTATAGTCTTCCAAACACTATGGTACTGGCACAAAAACTTACAAAGAGATTAATGGGACAGACCTGAAAGCCGAGATATAAACCTAAGCATAAATAATTGATTAATATTTGACAAGATACTCAATGGAGAAAACAGAGTCTCTTCAATAATGGTGTTGGAATAAATGGACCTTAGAGAATAAAACTGGACCTCCAAAAAATGAATTCAAATGAATTCAAATGAGTTCAAATGAATTCAAATGAATTCAAATGAATTAAAATGAATTAAAAATTTAAATGTCAGACCTGAAACCATAAAAATTCTAGAAGAAAACATAGGAATAAAGCCCCTTAAGATGGATCTTGGCAATGGTTGTTTTGACAGGACACCTAAAGCACAAGCAACAAAAACCAAAATAGACGAGTGGGAAAATATCAGACAAAACAGCTTCTGCACAACAACAGAAACCAACAAAGTGAGAAAACAAACTAGGGAGTGCAAAATATATTTGTAAACCAAATATCTCTTAATGCGTTAATATCAAAAATATAAAAAGAACTTTTACAGCTCAAAAATAACAGTATCAACAATAAAAATAAACCAATTAAAAAACAGCTAAAGGACCCGGAAAGACATTTTTCCAAAGAAGATATACATACAAAAGACCAATAGACGTAAGAAAAGATGTTCAACATCACTAATAATTAGGGAAATGCAAGTTAAATGACGAGATACTGGTATACCCATGAAACAAAAATAATATTGTACTTTAATTATTCTTTAAAAATCACACAGTGAGAGATCACATGCATGTTAGAATGGCCATCATCAAAAAAAAAAAAAAAAAAAAAAGATAACAAATACTGACATGAATACGGAGAAAAAGGAACCCTTGTGCACTATTGGTAGAATTGTAAATTGGTACAGCCACTATGAATAACAGTACATAGGATCCTCAAAAAATCCCAAAGAGAACAACCATATAATCCAGCAATTCCATTTCTAGGAATATAGCCAAAAGAAATTAAATATTTTGTCAACAAGAGCATCCCTGTGTTCTGTGCAACATTACTTACAATAGCCAAGACATGGAAACAACCTAAATATCCATCAATGGCAAAATGGACGAAGAACTCATGGTATATGTACTCAATGGAATATTATTCAGCCATAAAAAATGAGGAAATCCTACCATCTGCAGTAACACAGATGGCCCTTGAAAGCATTATGCTATGTGAAACTAGTCAGACAAAGGAAGACAAACAGTGTATGACCTCACAAATGTGCAGAATATAAACCCAACAAACACAGAAAGACAAAATTCACATTCATAGAAAAAGACAGCACATGTGTGGTTAGCAGAGACAGAGAAGGGGGAGAGGGAATTGGAGGAAGGCAGTCAAAAGGTACAAACCTCCAGTTGTAAGATAAGGAAGTACTAGGCATACAACATCCAACATGATAGCTGTGGTTAACACTGCCGTCCGTATAGGATGCAGTAGAGCTGTTAAAAATGAATCCTAAGAGTTCTCATCACAAGGAGAAAAAATTTTTTCTTCTCTCTTTTTATGGTATCTACATGAAGGGATGGATGCTAAACCTCTCATCCTAATCATTCCACGATGTGAATCAAACCATCATGCTGTGCACCTTAAACTAACAGTGTTAAATATGGCAATTATTTCTCAATAAAAATGGGGAAAAAACACTTCAAATTAAATTAATAAAATAGTAAGGAGAAGACAGAAGAGTCACCAACTTTAGCCTTTGCTGTATCATCTGTTGGAGTTCAGATATTCTGGTAATACCTGTAAAAAGGATGAAAAGAACTAAAAACTACCTGCATGGAGTGCTCAGAAGCCTCCAGGGCAAGAACTCATCCCAAGGGGAGAGAGAGTGGTCAGTGACCAACTTGCTTCCATACTGCACACTTATCAGAAGGGAAAGGTTATTCTGAGCATAGTCTCATGTCAGACTGTCAACAGCTAAGTGCCATGGATTGCTATCTGGGTCCTAATGGAGAGAGAGGACGTGGAGTTAAAACCAAAAGTACATTCTGAGTAAACTTTTGGGTATGGTGTTAGAAAGTGGTTCAATTCCATTCTTTTTTGAATCTTTATGTCATACACCCACAACGAATAGAACATTGTCTTCCAACTATACTCAAAATAAAAACTACAGGGGCGCCTGGGTGGCGCAGTCGGTTAGGGGTCCGACTTCAGCCAGGTCACGATCTCGCGGTCCGGGAGTTCGAGCCCCGCGTCAGGCTCTGGGCTGATGGCTCAGAGCCTGGAGCCTGTTTCCGATTCTGTGTCTCCCTCTCTCTCTGCCCCTCCCCCGTTCATGCTCTGTCTCTGTCGCAAAGATAAATAAACGTTGAAAAAAAAAATTAAAAAAAAAAAAACTACAAAGAAAAAAAATAGTAATTTTTTTTAAACCAAAAGGACAATTTCACTGAAAACTTTTAAACCCTGGTACACAACTTATATTATTTTGGTATGCCTCCAACAAATTTTTAAACAAAATGGTGGTACAAGGCATTCTATTCAAAATTGATCAAGTTATCTGTGAAGCTTTGGAACTTTGAGGCCACTTTAACACCTGGTGGCCACAAATGTATCGAGCCTCAGCACGGGTAACAAAAATGCAACAGTCCCTGGAAAATACCAGGGACAGCCAGCCAAAGTGCTGGTAGAGAAGAATTATTATTATGCCCATTTGATACATGAGAAAAACTGGCAACGTGTAATTCGAGATCGCCAAGTTAGCACACAGAAGAGAAAGCGTTTTAACAAAAGCAGTGGGATTTCCAGAGGGGAGACTTCTCTAAAATGCATGTTAAAAACTAAGTCTAGTATAGAGGTCAGGGATTTTTTTTTTTTTCTGTCAAAGTTCAGATGGTAAATATTTTCCCTTTGGAGAGCTTTATGGTCTCTGTTGCAACTATTTAACTTTGTCATTGTAATGTAAAAGCCGCGGTGGACAATATGTACAAATGGGCATGGCTGGGTTCCAATAAAAGCTTATTCCAAAAACTGAGTCTACCAGATTTGGCCCACAGACCACGGGTTTGCCAACTCCTGTCTTCTTTTAACTGAGGTGGCAAATTGTTGGTTCAGCCGGGAAAACATGGCATATAACAACAGCATTTAAGCCCAAATCACCTCTTTTGCAACTTTGACCTTTAACCCCTGTAAAACGCTCTACGTTAGTAATCGGCACTGATTTGTTTCACCTAGTGAGACTAGGCTCCTTTGGTGGGAAATAGAAACAGATCCTTGATGTGAGTTTTCCATAACAAATCATTAATTTTTGCACCTCTTTTGCTGTACCTGTTCATTGCTTGTATGCTGCTTCCTTACATTTACCCTCATCTTTCCTGACACCTGTACTGGCCAGCTTCTCTTTCCCTTGTACTTCTAAGCTACCTTTTAATTTTTTTCTCTAAATCTGTGACTTTCTTCTCCATTTGCTGTTCCTATTTCCCATATACAGTTGTGAACGCAACACATTTATTTATACCTATAACCTCTATGTTTCTGTGGACACCACATAAATTCTGCAAACACTTCCAGTGATTAGAAAGTTAGCATTGGGTGGGTAAACTCTTAAAAGTTCAATGTTGTTCAAAAATTTAATTGTGTTAATACAGGATAAAGACACGGAGAAAGAGATCCAAGATGAAACAAACAAACAAATCTAAAGTAAAAGTAAACTCACCACATTCCTCCAAGAGACTTGTATGCTAGCCAAAGGGACGTAACTACCACTGCATGCACCACTTTCTTTCAAAGGAAAGGGAGGAAGGAAAATAAGGGAGGGAGTGGGTGGGGCAGGGAAGGGAGAAAATGACAGACACCTGGAGAAATTTCCCGAACCGGTTCTGTAGTTAGTTTATCAAAGAGCTGACCCTTAAACTGAAATCTGCTGATTTCACTAAGTAGGGTTTTTTCTACCTACCAACAGGTGGGAAGAGAAAGCATTTCTAAAACGTTTCTTCTCTTGAGCTAACATATTGCATCATTATTCCTAGTTCCAAAAACTCCAGCAAAATGACTGGGGCTTCTTCCCATATCTGCAAATATAAGGATTAGAGTTGGTTACATCGTTAAAGAAAGTCCAGTTTTAAATACTCTTCTCAAATCAATCATCCTTTTGTCTTGCTGTCTTTCACCTACAAAAAATTTCAGGGTGACCTAAATCTGTTCTTTGTCTTTCTACCTATAAGTTGAATTTTCCCAAAGTACAATTCCAAAAATGCCACTTTGCTACTCAGTGAAAATACATTTAGAGGATCCTCACTGCTTCCTCATACAGGTATTTCCTAATCTTCATATTTTGCTTTTTTTTTTTTCTCCTACAACTCAAATAAATAAAGCATTTCTTTATCACCCTTACTATTATCTTGTCAACACCCTTGTACTAGTCTACCACGGCTGCACTAATGAAATACCACAGATTGGGTGGCTTAAATTACAGAAAAGTATTGTCTCGCAGTTTTGGAGGCTAGAAATCCAAAATCAAGGTTACCAAATTTTCAGAAGTGTATTTGAAAGAATTTTTTGTTTTTGTTTTTTGTTTTCTGAGGGTTTTGAGGGAGAATCTGTTTGAGCCTCTTTCCTAGTTCCTGGCTGCTGCTGCCAATATTCCTTAGCTGTGGCAGCATAGATCCAATCTTTATATGACATTCTCCCTGTGTCTCTGTCCAAATTTCCCCCTTATATAAGGACACCAACCATATTAGATTAGAGCCCACCCTAATGAGCTCATCTAGGATACATGGGCAAAAACCCTATTTTCAAATAAGGCCACACTGTAAGGTACTGTGGGGTAGGACTTTAATATATGAATTTGGGGGGTGGGGGAGACACATAAACCCATAAAAACCCCATTTGTATTTCCAGGCCTTATGCAAAAGCAATGTCTCCCATTAAACGTTTCCTTAGCCTGGCTGAGAGAGCGTTTTCCCCTGCTGAGCCCTTTCATGATAATTTCGTCCCCTCACCTGACGACAGATTTCTTGAAAGAGAGATTGTATTTTTCTCCATTGGCTGCTTGATCCCCAAAGTCAATCATGCTGTTTGACATGCAGTAGACCTTCCAAAAATGTTTGCTGAGTTGAAGACAAGGTTTCCTTTCCCTAGAGGTAGAAAGGATTTTCATGTGGCTGGGACATCCGGCAAAGGCTCTGCATCTTCTAGTACACAAGGACTGACTATGTTGAAATACTGATTTTGTCACTGATGTCTGTGTAACGCCTGATGATGTTACTTAACATCTTGTAAATTTCTCTCCCATTTCCTCATTTATAAAGCATGCCCTGTCACCCATGCCTTAAAGAATGTGACTGAAGATTGATTAGAACATACCACCTCCTAAGCAATGGCAGCGGGTCCTACTGTTGTGTCGGGTGGCTAGAAGCCCAAAGTGCGGACACGTTTTTTAAAACTTGCAAGAAGATGTAAAGAATTTAGCATGACTGTAGCAGAAAGGCCTCCATACCCACATAAAGAAACCTTGTGAGCCAGATTCAAGGAAGAGGAAAAAAAATAAGGGACACTTTGTATAACATTAAGGAAACAGTGGTCACCAGTGGTCAAGGCAAACAGGCAGCAATTGTGCCGAATTAAGCTACAGATCCTACCTTTGACTTTTTAGTCACGCCACACAATTAGCCAGAAGAGCCATTTTCAAATATCAAGGGCAATACAAATACAGTTATTATCATCACTCACTCTTCAAAGCAGTGACCTTTACTTTGGGCTAGTTTCTTTGGCAAGGAAGTTTGGCACGAAGCTACTAAAGTAACATTAAACAGCAAAAATCTGTTCCTGTAACTACACTCTCTTAATGGCAATTTAACAAAACACCTAACTTCAGGCTCAGAGGTAAAAATGCTTAAGATAACCCACCTGAGACTCCCAGGAAGCATATTTATCAAAACGAGTTAAAGTCACCTTCTGAGTAATTGCTGTGGAGGTGTTTTAGCACAGCAGACAGGCACATTTTCTGTGGGTTGAGCGATTGATCACTAAGTTCTAGTAACAGGTGCATCTTGTTTCTGGGGCCTTGAAACATGACAGCCTGTAGAAAGACTATTAAAATCGCTTTGCTAACAAAGAAAAATCAATTGTTCTCCACAAGGAGGTGCCCTCCAGCACAATCAATATACAATAGTAGAATGCTGGGCTGTAAAGCCTGTGAGCAGATTTAAGCTTTTGATTAGGTAAAAGGTGGCTGTTTTTCATCTCTGATGGACTAAGTGAGATAAAGGTCTATTTTGCTGCAAGTTGCATTTGGTTTTCCTCCAGTAGATCAACTTGTTAAGAGGAGAGTTTTTTTCCGTTGACTGTAATCCTTTCTAAAGTATCATTTTACCTGTTTTCAGTTAAAGTGTGTGGGAGAGGGTCAAAGTTGGTAAGGGACATATTTATGAGACTAGTCTCAGACTCAGAATGAAGAGAAACATAGCACTGGTGACACCATCAATTCCATTGTTAAGAGCCCTAGTTGAAAAGTATATAATATTTGTGATTTCTTTGCTAAATGCGAGGCATGTGTGAGTTGAGATGTCGGTTAGGTCTTGGTACTTTTTGTGCATTTTTCTACCAATAAATCAATAATCATCTGTCATTTACAGACACATATTTCAAGAGTAGAAAAATAGCATTTTCGTGGCATTTACAACCTCCATGTATTTTCATAAAGCTTTATCTGTGTGCCAACAATCTTTGAAGCAGGTACAAAACTCAAAATAAAACTCAATTCGGGCTGTTCAGATGCAGAAAAAGCACATTCTCAGTAACAAAGGCCTTTATGCTGAGAACATGAAGTGCTTTTTTACTCAAAGGAATGTTATAGGTGAATAGTGCAGTTAAAACCCATTGAACAATTGTCAGTAATTTTTCATACTTACCTACAATGTATGTACATTAATAGATTTGAAGTTTAATGTAAAAAACATGTGAAATGGTCTTGATTTTATAAAACGAGCAACATAGTTTAGTATTTTCATGGAAAATTAATTATATGTATTGTTGAGCATAAAACGGAAATAAAATGTTTTGTAGTTTACATGATTTTGAGAAATACACATTATTAAGGGGATGAATTTTTTTTTCAACATAGATCAACTAAAAAGCATCACTTACTAAAATTTCCAGACTTGTGAATTTGAGTTTAACTAGATGTATGGTTAATCTCATCCCTGTGAGGCTGTTTTGGCCATGGAGAGGTCAAGCAGATAGCCAGAAAGAAAGCAATGTGGTTCTCAGTCTATGCATCCAAAATAAAGACCAGGAAGTTTGAGAGGTAGTTAGGAAGTGAGGCTAAAACTCAAAGAAAGGAGAATACTGCAGAGTCAACAACCAGGAGTGTTTACCTTAACAAAACTAGATACTGCTGCAAGTTCTCAACTGGGATGAGTTAGACATAGCTATAAATTATCCCTGATCTGCATCTACGAAAGGGGGTTATATTTATCTCGGATCAGACACCCTTAGTGCCCATATGTTTTATTCAATATATTCGAAAGGGAGTTCTTCAGAAAGATGAAA
Organism: Puma concolor; assembly: GCF_028749965.1. NCBI lineage: Eukaryota > Metazoa > Chordata > Mammalia > Carnivora > Felidae > Puma > Puma concolor. The sequence continues at coordinate 63,235,077 of NC_141668.1, read as the reverse complement.
TTGATACAAGAGGGAAACATAAAGATGAAGGAAAAATATTTGTAAGAGCAATATGTTTGGAAAGTAATAAGCAAACCTACATGGATATTGACAGTAAAAAAGAAACAAAATGTTTTATGTTTAAAAAACATACATAGCAGGGACTCCTGGGTGGCTCAGTCAGTTAACCGTCTGATTCTTGATTTCAGCTCAGGTCATAATCTCATGGTTCATGAGTTTGAGCCTCACATCCAGCTCTGTGCTGAGCTTGCTTTGGATATGTTCTCTCTCCCTCTCTCTCTCTCTCTCTATCTCTCTCTGCCCCTCCCTTGCATGCACTCTCTCCCTCAAAATAAAAATAAACATGAAAAATATTAAAATATATATATATAGCATATGAAGGTCATTGTATTGTCTGGAAAATTAATTTATATTTGACTTTAATCAGCTGAAAAGGAGTGTTGTAATCTCCAAGAGAGCTGTTAATATGTCAAGGAATGCTATAATAGTAAAAATAGCATAAGAATGTGAAACTCACAAGCTAATGGGTGTCAGATTGAGTATTTAAAAACAAACAAAAGAAAAAAATAAAACAAAAGAAGGCTTAGAGGGAGAAAACAAGGTACACAGAACAGACAGAAGAAATAGGAAACAAATTACAAGATGGTAGCTTTAAATACAAATATATAAGGAAATTCATTAAATGTGAAAGTGAACTGAAAATACAATTAAATGATGAATATTAAAATACTTTAAAGAAACTAAACTCAAATAAAGGTACTTATAATAGATGTACTTTCAATATTAAAATTCAGAAAAATTAAAAATAAAAGAATAAGAGAATTATTGAACAACATCTTTTATATTTTTAGATTTTAAAACTGCGCTAATATCAAAGAAGACTGTGATGTAAGACATATTATTAAAGATCAAAGAGACATTTCATAGTGATAAGAGGGTAAAACCTCTAGGAAAATATAACGGTTCTAGTTTATACACACTTTAGAGCCTCAAAGGAAATAACGAAAAATGTTATAGAAGTGTAAGAAAAATAGTTTCACGATTATATTCAAAGACTTTAAAACAACTCTTTCAGCAATTGATAGGACAAACACATAAATCAGTAAGGATATAGAAAAGTTGAACAACATAATTAACCAACTTGACATAATTGACAAATAGGGAATATTCGACCCAACAACTTCAAAATATAAACTAATTTAAGCTAAAAGTACAGAGAATTTATTGGCTTATTATAATTTATTATAATAGGGAAGTATGTACTTGAATCTTTGGGTTTCAGGCATTGGACTGACGGAGTTAAAAATACCTTATAGATGTTTTTTTCCTAGTTCATATCTGCTTTATTTTACATGTTTGATCTCCTTATCTCCTGCTGCAAATAAAGTGTCTTTTTGAGGCCTAGGAATATGGACCCAAGCAATTCTAAATTTATATTATTCTAGCATTGAAATTCCAAAGGCAAGAAACAGTCATCCATAGTAGCACTTGCTAAAAAGATTTGGAGAATACTCTGATTGACGTGGCTGTGGTCTCATGCTAATCCCTGAATTAAACATTGAGGACAGGAAGATGGGTCAAGGATCTAATTCTGCAGCAGCCTTATAACATCCCACGGAGCAGGAGAGAAGTTTGCCAAATAAAAATGTTTTATGACCTTGAGGAAGCTCTAAACTTGTATCTTCCAGTACCATGAGACCACCCCCCCCCCCCCCCGCCCCAAGAAGATATTCTTTGATGCTAGATAAGAAGAGAAAAGTTACAAGAAGAATTATAATTGGCCCATTTTGGGTCACATTCATCCTTGAATAATTTTATCCAAGGGAATATAGTATTCTTATTTTTTCTTTCAAATTTTCAGTTGGAAATAATTTCAAATTTTATAAAGATTGAAACAATACTATAAAGAACTCCCTTATTTTCTTCACCCAAATTCACTAACGATAAACATTTAGTCACATTTATTATTTTTTTAATGTTTATTTATTGTTGAGACAGAGAGAGACAGAGCACCAGTGGAGAAGGGGCCGAGAGAGAGGGAGACACAGACTCTGAAGCAGGCTCCAGGCTCTGAGCTGTCAACACAGATCCCAACGCAGAGCTTGAACTCACAGAGTGCAAGATCATGACCTGAGGAGAAGTTGGATGCTCAATTGACTGAGCCACCCACGCACCCCTGGTGACATTTACTTATCATAATGTGTACCTGTGTGTGTGTACGTGCATATGCTTATGTTTAAACCATCTCAAAATATGTCTCAAAGCAAAAATCATGTCTTTACCCTTCTCAGCATTCATTTCTTAAGTACAAAGAAATTCTTTTGCATATTAGAGTATAATTATCAAAATCAGGAAATTTAACACTGGCACAATACTGTTGTATAAGGTACAGTCCATATTGAATTTGGATTCACATTCTCATTGTATTTAACCAATTTTCCCATGTTGGATATTCAGGGTCTTCTTTTCATTGCATACTAATTTTGATCCTAAATTTCTGGACCTCTGTTTACCATAGTAGACTATTTATTTTCTGTGTTTCCTTTGTCTTACTGCCTTCTGCTATTTCCTTTTGTCATTTCTCTGTGTTGCCTCCATGGGATCAAAATATACAGTTGGTATCTCCTCCTTTCTCCTGCTATGTATAGCACTGTGTTTATTTCCTTCTGATGCCAACAGCTATACCTAGGTCTGCATTGACTTTAGGATTCTATGATTCTATGGATATAAGCTATTATTCACTCTAAACAAACAAAAATCCTTCAGATGTAGAAAGGAAACAATGTTTCCAGGTCTTCATCAATGTTCCTCCTAAGCCCAGAGTATATTTACATCTCCCTGTAGCTAGAAATAAGTCAATTACTCGAATATTCAATCAACCATCCTGAACTTTCAGTCACTTATCTAAACTGAAAAAAAATTCATTGATTTGTTTTTGCATGGTTACCTTTTATTCAGGAATATGGCTTTGTTATTTTCTCTAAAATCACCTTGACAAAATTTTTTTTCTAGTTTATTAAACTTCAGCAAAAGTTTAAATAATGGCACAATAGCATATCTTGTGACCCAGAACTTTCACTCCTAAGAATTTAAAGCTCCCCCTCAAAAAATGATAAGATAAAAACACAAAGATAATCTATCTGAAATTTACAATAATGCCAAAAATATAGATGCAACTAAATGTCCAAACTGGAAAAGTTAAATAAACCATAGAACATTTACACAATTAAGTATAACTTTTTATTTTTATTTATTTTTTTTTCAACGTTTATTTATTTTTGGGACAGAGAGAGACAGAGCACGAACGGGGGAGGGGCAGAGAGAGAGGGAGACACAGAATCGGAAACAGGCTCCAGGCTCTGAGCCATCAGCCCAGAGCCTGACGCGGGGCTCGAACTCCCGGACCGCGAGATCGTGACCTGGCTGAAGTCGGACGCTTAACTGACTGCGCCACCCAGGCGCCCCAAGTATAACTTTTTAAAATCGCGATGTACAATAGTACTTAAGACCAGAGAAAATTGTTCAGGTCAATAAATCAGGTTATAAAGTGATTATTCTAGAATTATTCCTATGTTAGGTAGCAAAAATTGGTATTTGATAGATTTCTTACTCTGGAGACAAAAAGAAAACAGTCTAAAGCAAAAACTAGAAATGTTCTTGAGGGAAATTATAAACAAAATATATGAAACCCAAAAGACTTTTCTGTTTTCTGGGCCAAAATCTGTCTTGGGGCAGTGTCTTCTATATTAATAATATTCAATGATGCTATACATTGATAAGTATAGCTCCCTCATGACTGCTTGACTGTCAAATTCAGAACTTCTTTATATTTAGCCTATATGCCTGTCACACCAAGGATTCAACCCAGAACCTTATCAAGCTCACTGAGATGGCCAGATTCTCTCAGCAATATATGAAATTTATATTCCTCTTCTCTAACCCATCACTATTGGTCAACTCATTCACTTTTGCTCTCTGTCCTAAACATAGTGGTGAAACAAGAAACATAACAAAACTCTCTTTTATGCTTCCTCCAGCCCATAGGCAAAGTTGGGTATATTTTATGCCAGAAACAAAATGACTGAGTTGTCTCAAAGCAAGAAACATTGGACATAGTATGGGATCTGCAGCTGATTATGCTGGCAAGGTAAAGGAGAGGAAGCCAGGTCTAAAATACCCGGCCAACATAGACCAGGATGATTTTGCACATGATTTTTATGGTTTTTATCTTCTACTTCAAGATAATAGTTGGAGGGGATAGTAATCGATTGGTTAATGCCTTACTTGGGCCACAAATAGAGGTAGTGAATGGTTCTAGAGTGTTTAGCTCATTCATATCCCTGATCTTCTTTGTTTTTATATACATAAGACATTTGGAATTCCATTGCTCCAGTGTCCTCTTGCCGTGCTTATCAAACTAGCAATAAAACACGATTATTCAATGTTTGCTTAATGTTTTATAAATACATCTTATAAAAGGTCAAATTTCAATAACTTATTTCAATTCATTATGAGATAGTAATACAGGGTATAGATAGGACAAGCAGGGAGATACATCTGAAGGCAAGTTTTAGAAGACTTTTGGGGGCAAATGTGCATACAAAGGGAATGAAGGGTATGTTAGAGCATAATTGTTGAGTTTTGTTTAGAACACATTAAATTTGAGAGATTTGTAGAAGATCCGGTTTGAGATGTCCAGTAGTAAGTTTGACATTAGGATTTGGAGCTGAGGTTAAGACTGTGGTGTTTAGAAGATGTCAGAATAAATGAAGGTTGAAACCATAGGTTTCAAAGAGATAATCCAGAGAGAATACATAATGTGAGACTAGAAAAAGGCCAAGGATGTCCACCAGATCAAGAACAGGGAACTGACAGGTATAGCCAAAAAGGCAGGACAGAGCAATACCCTGAAGCTTCTTAAAGACAGAGAATGTAGCCAAGTGTGACAAAGATGTGATTTGTCTCTAAGTCCCACACATGTCATCCTAGAACTCAAATTTCTGTAAAGGCTACCAATATTTTTATCATAACATACTGTCTCCATGCAGAGCAGAAATTGCCCTTTCTGTTCTGAAGTATCTGGGGCATGACAAGAAGGTTCCTTTCCAGTTTTCCTATGTGTAGCCTACATACATGCGTACATTGACTCTGGCTACATCAAGCTTTAGGTCTTGTTATGATCCTTCCTGTTTCCCTGGCTCCTACTCACCTTGATGACAGTTACCCATTTTGTTTTGGCTGCTCCATTCTTTGTCCAGCCCCTATCCACTCCTGTTCATGCTGCAGTGCCACCAAACTACTTATCTGGTTTCTGTTGGCATCAAAATTTTTCAGATATCCTCTTTTTTTCTCAATGCCAGTTATCTTAGTATGTCCCAGTTATTATAATATGCCATTATAGGGCTAATTTTGCTCTTTTACCATAATTCTGTTTCTAATCTCTTTTATGACCTGTAATTGGGGCACTGGACACAGAAGTCAGGTTGATTAACTAGCTAGCTAGCTAGATATCTTCAAATATATACAAAGACATTCAACTCAAATAATGTGTAAAGGGTCATCTCCAAATATATTCAAAGACACTCTATTCAGTAATGCATAGAAAGCCATTTTCCTTAAGCTGAAACCCCCAAGCCTCAACTCTGGAATCTTCTATTAGAGCAATTTGATGGATCATGATGAGTAAAGAATTAAGGCACACCTCCAATTCCCAGTCTTCAAGTCTGAGCAGTATTCCACAATAAGTTGCAACACTGAGTAACTGCTTAAATAGACCTGTCCATCTAATCTCTTCTGTCATTTATAAATGAGCCCTGATGCTACTATTGAGCTGATCTGGGGGGACAGAATTCACAAGATCTTCCATCAGCTTGTTTCAATCTGGATATGCTGCTCTCCCCCAGGATCATTGGTGATGCATTTAAAAGCTGTCTCTCTACACCAGGGCACCACTGTCATTCGGGACCAAACATGCACTCAGAACCTTCCCACATTCTCTTTCTTGGTTTATTTCTTTTTGTCATTTAGGGATGTCATATTGAAATATCCTTGAGAACAGATATGAAGATGATATTGTCTACAATCTTGTGCTTTTAACATAGGAAGCAGACAATAATATTGGGTGAGGGATAAGGAGGGACATAAACCTAGGGCCCTTCTCTTAGGCTTTTCCCAGAGGAACTCACAGTTGCTAGAAAATGAGCCTCCAGGGTCTAATTACAGTCCTCATCCATCTCTTGCGTCAAATAATTGCATCCTAATTGATCAGCTTGCCTCCACTCTTGATAGGCCCCAATATACCCTACACATATCTACAAAAGAACATTTTTAAGACAAAAATATCAGTCTTCACCCTTCTCCTTCATACTCTTTGATGACTCACCTTAGCCAAAAGCTGAGTTTCTAAAATGTGCTTTATATTAAGAATCACTGGGGTCTTATTTTATTTTATGAATTAAATTAGCAGATGGCCAAATTAACTATTTCTTTTCAGTTTACAGTCTATATATCTTTTTATATATTTTTTTTAACATTTATTTATTTTTGAGACAGAAAGAGACAGCATGAACGTGGGAGGGTCAGAGAGAGAGGGAGACACAGAATCTGAAACAGGCTCCAGGCTCTGAGCTGTCAGCACAGAGCCTGATGTGGGGCTCGAACTCATGGACCACGAGATCATGACCTGAGCGAAGTCAGATGCTTAACCGACTGAGCCACCCAGGTGCCCCAAAATCTTAACACATGTTGTAGGCAGAATAGTGGCCACAAATTTGTAGGCACCCTGAACCCTTCCTTTACCTTGCCAGAGAAGAATTTCAAACTCTGGTTTCAGCCTCTCTTAATAACCTCAATCCCAAGCATACTTCCTCATATCTTCCATCCCATGTAAGGTTAGCACATCACCTTTAGCCTGAATCGTATGGGATTAGGATTTCTGGATCCTATTCTAGACCTACTGAATCTGAAACTCAGGCGTCTTTATCTTAAAACAAAACCCCAAGTGATCCTACTGTTGAAGAACCTTGTTTTAGTAGATCAAAATGTGGAATGGTTGTGGTGTTCATCTAGGCTGAGGGTACAATCATCTTAAAAGCTTTGTTAGAATGATGTGTGCCCTGGGGTGCCTGGGTGGCTCAGTCAGTTAAGCATCCAACTCTTGATTTCAGTTCAGGTCAGGATCTGACAGTTCGACTCAGGTCACGATTGATCTCATGGTGTGTGAGGTCGAGCCCATGTTGGGCTTCATGCTGACATGGAGCCTGCTTAGAATTCTCTCTCTCTCCGCCCCTCCCTCACTCTCTCAAAAATAAATAAACTTAAAAAAAAAAAGAATGAGTGTGCCCAGCTTTTTTTTGTGTGTCACCAGGAGTTGGCATTGAAATGCCTATCTTAAGAATGCTTCTCAGAAGATTCTGACAGTCCCAGATTTTCCCTCTTTCTCTCTCTCTTCCTCTCAGTTGCCAGTCCCTATTATCTACCTGAAATTGTCCACCAAATTTTTATATTCTTGGGTCATATATAATTTCATCCATAAAGATGTCTCCATATCCACATTTGGGAAAGATTAACTGCTCTCATTATTGTACTCAAATACTTATTAGATATTTATAATACAAAATTTCACATACTGAATTACAGTCAGTGATCTGTTTCTTTTTCACCTACTAGACTGTGAGCTCCTCAAGAGAAGGAACTCTGTCTTCTTTATTTTTTGTCATCTCCAGAGCCTGTTGAATATGCGCTGAAGTCGTTACAAATTACATTTTAGGAACACAGAATAACAAATATCTCAGTAATAGGAAAGTAATAGGAAAGTCAGTGAGACAGCTTCTAAAACGACAATTTTAATTCTCCCATCTCCAGAAAACAAAGCAGTTTTGTTCCATGTTTTCCGAAATTTCTTACCATGAATATCAGTGTAGTAACTTTCATCTCCTTTAAATGTGTCATTTCTGCTTTGGGAAACTCTATGATAAATTTCAATATTATTTTCCTTGAAATTCATAAAGAATAGGAAAGGCCAATGGTAGTTTGTTCACTCATATTAAACATCCTTCCCTGAAGAAAGGTTATATAGTCCCACTTTCTGGAACTCAAGCATGGCTAAGTGACATTCTTTGGCCAGTGACTATTAGCTGAAGCACTAGTCTAAGTTCAGAGCAGAAGCTCCAAGAGTAAGCAGATGGTTACCATGTGTTTTTCCCCACTTGTAACAACCAGCAGTGTTCTGGCTTGCAACTGCACCATCACTAGGAAGTCTGAGACAGGACTGCACCTGGCCCGTGGTGGGTATGTACAGAGAGAAAGAAAGAAGTGTTGTTTGTGAAAGCCACTTAACACAATCTGGAATAAACTGATACAAGTCTCTTGTGACATTGGACCCTGAAACCACAAGCATCTTTGAGTTCCCAAGCAGGTATGGCAATAAACCTGAACGTGGAAACCTTAACTAGTGGGTTCACCATAGTAAGTCTTTATACTAAAGTTAAAGTAAATTTTTTGACCTTTTGGGGCACCTGTGTGGCCCAGTCGGTTAAGCGTCCAACTCTTGATTTCGGCTCAGGTCATGATCTCATAGTCCAGCCCCATTCTTGACAGCATGGAGCCTGCTCAGGATTCTATCTCTCTCCCAGTGCCCTTCTCCCCTTCTTACGCTCTCTCTCTCTCTCTCTCTCTCTCTCTCAAAATAAATAATCTTAAATATTTTTTTGAGCTTTTTAGGAGTTGGAGTGATATTAGGGACATTAGAAGTGTGTGTGTGTGTGTGTGTGTGTGTGTGTGTGTGTATGGTTTGACTGTTAGAGTTACTGGAGGTCTTACTATCATGTAGTGCCTTGGGGGTGCCAGATGCTATACATCCTATGATGTATGAGAGAATCTTGCTCAAGAATTGTCTAGCCTAAATGTTCACTGCTCTGGTGGAGAACACTAGACCACACAAACTACTTTAAATATGCAAGTTAATTAAATTGAAAGAAGAAGGAAAGAAAGAAGGAAGGGAAGGGAGGAAAGCAAGGAAAGGAAGGGAGGGAAGGAAGGGAAGGAAGGAAACATGCAAATTCAATAGTTATGTTTACAATGGATAAATGAAAAGTGAGTATGTCAGAATTTGAATTTTTATTCTAATAGGTTTCTGAATCTGTTTGTCAAGAACATTCTCATGTTCCTAACAAATCCTTGTTCTGGAAACCATTGCATTTCTAATTTTATAGCATATTCTTGAATCAGTTCTTAAATCAAAGGGAAATTTGAAGACTGTTTCTCAGACATATAGTGTCTCCCCCTCTCAGGATTTTAATTTTTACTAATGTGGATATAAATCTATTTATTATCAGTTTTTGTTTTCCACGTGGGTGTTATTCCTGCCCTTCACCCAAGTATTTGTTCTCTTTTGCTACTTTCCTTAATAGATGTTATACATCCCCAGACAAATGCTATAGTTCCTTTCCCTTTGGACAATACTGTATACATCTTGAGCCTTCACCATGAGCCCATGCTACCATTTTGCAGGCATTCTTTGATGCTATGCTATGATTTCCCTCTGTACCTTCTTGCTATTGTAGACAAGGATGTTTCCCAAGGGAAGACATTCAGTCTTCCAGAAGGGACTTTGGCATTGTATTCAGAAACTGATAAATCCTTTCCAATCTCATCTACTAGACCAAACATCATGTTACATCTCTTGGGTGAGAGCTGACGTTGTAAACTCATATGCGAACTGCTGTTTCTTGTCATCTTGTTGCATCCACTGGCATTACTGCTGAATGTTTCTCCTCTCTTAGTCACCTTGGTGCTTTGCATTGGACGTAAGCATTTCTCAGTTGTGCCAGGACACCACCGTCATTTTACTGGCCTCATTGCTTTTAGCAGTATTTCCCAATTTAGTATCAACAACTGTGAGTTTCATTGGAATGCTTCTACTCCTTTCCATTTATTTCATTAGGTATCGTATTCAACTTGCACCACGGCGGCAGTATCTATCATGATGGCAACACGCCATGGTAGAATTCGAGTCTCCTGAACACTGAAGAGTCAGGGAACGAAGAGAGTTTGTGCTGTCCACTTGGTGGATCTTTCATTGAAGTCCAAGTGGATTGGATGACGAAAGAACTGGCTTGTCCTCACACACAGAAAAAGATCAAAGAACAGCATCATGATGAAACTTAGAGCCTTAAGTGAATTAAATAATCCAGGGTGTAAGTATTTTCAAAAGGGTCGACAATGTTTGAGGCCAAATCTATTCTCTCCTCCCCTAAATCTCGATTGATTGTATATATTGTCTGAAATCATGGGGTATACTCTGAATCTTTTATTTCATTTCTTTTCATCAAGCCCGAGAAAGCTGTGTGAATGTTAATATGAACTGAATAAATCCTGTGATCACTGTAGCACCTTATAATGATGTGTTCCCAAACTGCCATATCACGGTTGATTATTGCTTCTTTTTCTTTGCAATCCTTCATTTAATTTCCACTCCTTACACCGGTGTTAATATTCTGACTATTTGAATTCACTTTTGAGTTCATGAGATGCTGTATCAAATGTTTTGCTAAAATCCAAATGTATTCCATCTCCCACATTGCAGTCATCCACTAATCTTGTAATTCAATAAAAAAAGCAATCAGATTTGTTTGGCATGATTTGTTCTGTGTAAACCCATGCTGCTTATTGCTCAATAGTGCTTAAATGATAAGTAGTGCTCAACGCAAATTTCCTCATCTAACTTCTCATTTTAGCTCGGAAAAGTCTATAGTGTTTTTGTTCATGGATTTTCTCCTGGCACATTGCTAGTTCCTGGGTCTTAAACACCAGGGAACAGAGAGAACATACTAGGTTTATGGTGGTACCATTCATCTTGTTTTGCCTTCCTATGTTTTTCCATTTGTTATCCCTACATTTTCATATCAGATTTTCATTAAATTTATTATGTGAGTAATCCCTTTATTCCCATTTTCCTATAACATCTTTTTAGTACTTGGTAATTGGTGGAGGGACAAGAACACTGAGATTAAAATTTATTTCAAACATCTTTGAGAATAAAGAGCAATGCCTTGGTTCAATTTATGCAGTCTATCCAGATTAGTCATGTAATATAAGAAAGATAGAGTTGCAATTTATCTCTTAAGTCTGAATCTCACACTTAATGGATGATAATTATTTAATTTTGATGGATTCTTTAGTTTTCACTTGACCATAGTTTAAATCACTGTTATGGGTTGAATTGTGGCCTCCCTCCTAAAAAGAGGCACATGGAGTGCTAACTGCAGGGCTTTGGAATGTGATCTTATTTGGAGATAGGATTTGTACAGAGGTGAATGAAACTGAGGTCATTATGGTGAACTCTAATTGAATATGACTGACATCCTTCTGAAAAGGAGAAATTGGACAAAGGGGTAGAATCACAGGGAAGACAACGTGAAGAGACACGGGGAAAAGGCCAACCATAAGCCAAGGAGAGAGTCCTGGGACAGATCCAGCCCTCTGAAGGTACCAACCCTGCCAGCACCTTGGTTTTAAACTTGTAGTCTTCAGATCTGAGACAACATTTCTGCTGGTTAAACCCTCCTGTTTGTGCTCTTTGGTACGGCAGTCCTAGCAAACTAACCGAGTACTTGTCCTATAAGAATATTGTTTTGTTTTCATTAGTCCTCTTAGATTATACTCTTCAAGGATTATTTCCATTTCTTGGTAATCACAGATTTTATGCCAATGTACCATGTGAGCAGACGTTAAGGTCCTGTAGGAATCAAAGCATTTTTGAAGGGAAGGGAAGAACAAAAAGGACATTCTATATTCAGCAGTTTCCCATTCTGAAGATGAACGATAACATTATTTTTAGGGACTGTGAAAAAGACTAGACACCCAGCAGGCAATTCTGATTCTTTTTAAGTTGCTGGTGACTTGAGGGAATTATTTCCCATCCATTGTACAGGGGCTGATGGGGCTGTAAGAAAGACGCCATGCCCTTTTACAGGCAAGGAGTAAGGACCCAAACGAAGAGCCAACTCTTGGGTTTTCTCTCCTGGGCTCCTGAATCTTAAAGTGATGCAAGAATGGGAGGATAGTTGATAATAATTGATTTCAGTAAGGGCGACCTCAACAGATTTATCATTATTTCTTGCCACTATAACTTTTTTGAATCTCAGTTATCATATCCATCAGTTTGGCCATCTTACTATGCTTCTACTAAGCTCCTTTTCCACTTACAACACGTAGAGTCACAGTGCATTCATTTTCATGAGGACATATCTGAAATTCATAAAAAATAAAATCTCTCCAGTTCAGCCCCACAGACACCCAGATAGATCCCTAATGCTTATAAATTTCCACCATTCCCTGGATGATAAAATAGAAGATACAGGAATATAAAAAATAAATGTTTTGATACATATTATGAGTCACCACAGGTCTGAGGAAGGAGGAGGTTAACTTCATCAGGTCCAAGAAAGATTCCCTGTTAAGTAGATGTGTCCTGGAGGGATGGTTTGATGATTCAGTCACCAAATGTCATCATGGGAAGCAACCCAAAGAGAGCATTACAATCAGGCTTTCTGATATAGAGTGGAGTGATAAAGAGTGAATTTATTTTCCAAGGTTTGAGAGTGAAAAAGTGGGCATTGTTAATAATATGCAGGGGCAATAGGTGAGTTGTGCCCGTCCAACAAGGACTATCCTAGTATCCCAACGGTACTTAGGCAGGTATCAACCTATGAGCTCTCTGCTATAAAATAGTCATTGCCACTGCAATTATGAGATGGAATGTATCAAAGACTGGAAATAACTCAGTGTTAGAAGGATTCTTTACTCCTGTCTATTGACCTTTTTAAGCATCAGTGGTAGGATGGGGTCAAGGGGTCAGTTATCAGGGTAGGTACCAAGAGAGTTACAGTGTCTACAAGATGGGGCCTCTTGGCTTTGAAAAACGCCTAATCAGTGGTTATTGTGGGAATGATTAAACCACCAACCACAAGTAACACAATAAGCCCTTCATAACATGGTGAGGAATCCCAGTATGTACATGTATGCAGCAAGTGTACATTTGATAAATGCTTTTAATCAAGATGTTCAGGATCAAAGCGGTCCAGAAGTTAATGAGTCCATATTCTGCTCCACCTTGATTTATAAATTTTCAACATTCTCCTGCATAATGGGCCACATAAACTTACATTTGGTGATTAATTAAATGCTTCTTTTTATGGTAATAGGCATGATTGAACTTGTATCCTCATTATATTTGAAGAAAATTATCCCTGCTTTCCACTGTACCTAGCATTCTTAAGGCTACTTCTTTACCATACTTCTTTTGCAGAGTCTGGGCACTAAATAATAGATTATTTTAGCCTAACTGATACAGCACATAATTCTCTAAGTGTATGTTAGATTTACATGGGTTAGTCTTACTTAGTTTGAGGACAGGGATTGCATTTTAGATTTATTGTATATTCCATATAGTTTACCTATGGAATGGCACATTTAGTTTGAATGCAGAAAATACACAATCAATTGATTTATAGCAGTGTTTACTACCAATTTGTGGAAGATTCGTATTTGGGGATTTTGAGAGATTAAATCAATGGATTTCCAAACAGAACAAATTGAAATGAATCATCTCAAGTCTGTTCTAATATGAATGAATTAATATTCAGCCAATGAATAAATCAGGGTGCCATGTACTTCTCTTTGGGGATCTAAATCATCCCAACATTTATTTTCATTTTTCTCCTTGTTTTGATTTTAGAAATACTGCCTGAGGGTTTCTGCATAATGACAATTTTTTGTGAAACGAAGTAAACAGTAAATTGTGGGGAAGAAGTCATTTTTCAGTTGACTCTATTTCATAATTTTCTTGATACTGAATTTCAGTGGTAAGTATGCAAAATAATCAGAATGGCAATTTTACGTGCTGTTTGTAACATTTACTATTAAGATCTTCATGAAACAAGTAACAATCAACAAAGAAAATTAGAATTATCACATTTGGGCCTAGTATTATGTAGCTGAGAAAAAAATAATATAGTCTTATCTCTTCACATGTGATCCTCTCAGTAACGAAGCAGAAGTTTACTCCGTAAGTGAATGATTCTAAACAAATCACCTTAATCTGTAAATGACGGAGTACCAAATTGCAAGGAATAGATTTTTGTAAGGAATCTATTACAAGAAATTTGGAAAGTCAGAGAAAAATACTCTATTTCTTTTAATTTAGAACGTTCTTAGTGTTGGGGCACCTGGGTGGCTCAGTCGGTGGGCGCCCGACTTCGGCTCAGGTCATGGTATTGCGGTCTGTGAGTTCGAGCCCCACTTTGGGCTCTGTGCTGACAGCTCAAAGCCTGGAGCCTGCTTTGGATTCTGTGTGTGTGTGTGTGTGTGTGTGTGTCTCTCTCTGCCCCCCTCCCCCCCACACACTCTGTCTTTCTCTCTCTCAAAAATAAACATTAAAAATTTTTTAAATAGTTAAAATGGCAAGTTTTATGTTATATACATATTACTACATTTTTAAAATAGAAAAATTAAAGTATTTAATGTTTATGATTACTTCTTTAAAGTTTATTTTGATAGAGAAAGCACAAGTGGGGGAGGGGCAGAGAGCGAGGGAGAGAGAGAATCCTCTCAGGCTCCACACTACCAGCAGAGTCCCACTCCGGGCTTAAACTCATAAACCAAGAGATCATGACCTGAGCCAAAGTTGGATGCTTAACCAACTGAGTCAGCCAGGTGCCCCAATATTTGTGATTGCTTTTAAGTATAAAGTAAAATATTTCTGTAGTATCAAAAGTAGGATAGCATTTTAGACTGCAGTTTGAAAACTAGTGCTACACGCATTGTCTTTTTTTTTTTTTTCCCCTCCTATTTTTTTTCCCCACTACATTTTTCTTCTGACAGTTAAACTGACGTTAAAACTATAGGACAAATACTTTTACTAGCTATTCAGGAAATTAAAATGTATAAAAAATGTCATAGTTCACTTTGCAGTAATGTGACATTATTACAAATTAAGATTTCTTTATAAAATACTTTCTATGCTTTCAGTTCTACTTTCTAATTTAAAAATCTGTCTGTTGCTCCTTCTGAATCATGTAAATTCAGATTTACTGTGCCTTAAAAGTTTTCTGGAAAATCTATTACTTTCACAAGTCATGTCTAATAGCATAAATCATGGGGGCAGTGTTTACAACTTTCTGATGAATTTGATCAGTACATCTGTCTCCTTTGGGAACATTAAACTGTACCCTTCTCTGGTAGAAAAACGAAAACAAAAACAAAGTGGTACTTCATTTTGATTCTGAAATGCTTAAAGATTCGGAGCGGGGGGTAATCACCATTTGATGTTGCTGTTGTTTAAATAGCACTTGATTTCTTTTCCAGATTTTTCTATAGAGACTATTCAAAAATGGTTAAAGAAATGTTTTAAGTAAGACCGTATTTCAGCAAAATGGGAATCATCGTTACATACATTTTTAAGTCATTAGAAATTTAAATCAAGAAAGTAGCCAGGCCCAAGTTACAGAAAAGAGTTGACGAATTTGACTGTGATCACATGACATCTTGACATCACATTTTTGTTTTGCCGGGAGTCTCAGCTTCTCCTCAATAAGAGCCATGAGTGACACAGGCAGTGCTGTATGTCATGCATACACATTGGTTGGCACATGGGAATCACTAAAATAATTCAGAGAGTTCCCGTCCCCAAATTTCTTTCTGATACAGTTGCTGAGAGGATTATGTGAAATAATGTATTAAAAGAGATTAGAACACAAAATTAGAGAACCATTGATCAGGTGTCCTGGGAACTAAGTAACCAGAAAGAGAATAATACATGGGAAGTAGTGGAAGGACAGCAAAGAAGTTACTCAAGTTCTTGGTCATACATGAAATGATTAAAATGATTCAGATGTGCCAAAATTTGGATGTGTCAAAAATTTAGATGTTCCGCCCTCCAGTTTTAGATGTGCCACCTTCCAGAGTGATCACGATCATGCTTTCAATTTCTGGGCTTTTATTTTAGATTCAAATTTTAAGCATATTTAATTTTCTATCATCACAAATTTCATAGCATGTTTTCTCAAACTGTAAGTATAATTTCAATACATCCATGTGAATTAAAAATGTCTTCCCCATAGAAACATAATGTTAGAACGGAAGTACATAAGAATATTAGGGTCTACTTGCAAAATAAAAACAAAACAAAAACAAAAAAAACCCACAAGATGCTACCTTACATATGAATTCATAAGCCATAGCTATTCTGTATGTAATTGAACATTTTAAAGTCATCATTACTTCTATAAAGTTACCCACTAGTCCACTCTCTTCTTAAACTGTATTTTCCCATAAATTGTTTTTTTTAATAAATCCTTCTAAATGTGTCTCATGTTTAAAAAAAATTAAGTCAAGCCCTACAAGTACTAGTTGTGTTCTGAGTAAACTGGGTCAAATTCTTCAGCATGATGTCCAACACTGATATTTTATGGAATGTTGGCTGTTATGGAATTCTCACAATTGCTTAATTGTTCATTTGCCTCCTTTAATCTCCTTCTATTATTTTTACCTGGATCTCTATTTTTTTTTACAACAGTATTTTCCCCTTCTTCCTCTCAAACAGCACTGGAAAATAGCTCATGCGCTTATTTTTAAATTTTACTTCTTCTAAGATATCAAGTATAAACATTCAAATGGCCTTCTCCTCTGCAATGTTTTGTCATTATAAGCTCTTAAAACGTTGCCTGATTGACAAAGGAGCTCATTTTAGAAATTCCCATGATCTGCTTAAATGTTATAAAAGTGGGTAATAGATTTCTTTCCTTGTCATATGAAGACAAGGTGACTCACATTTTAGAACTGTTCTTCTGAGTAACAGACATATTCTAAAATTCTTAATAAATAGTAATCCCTAGCAGATGTTAAGAGCGTATAGTAACCACTCATACCAGCACAAAAAGAAATTTATTTAAAAAATATATAATCTGGCTTGGACGACAGAATTAACTGTGCTACTATGCTGTACTTAACACACCTTATCGCTCATCACATAATATTTACACAAGGGGTTATAAAGTCATGTCATCATTTGATGCGATTACTAGATCCTTTATTGGAATAGGTGAACTTTAATAGAATGTTTTCAGTACCATTTATGCAGAGTATAGTAAAACTATTTCAATGGTAAACAAAAATGCTTTTCAGTAACTTCTCACCCTATCTCCATCAACACAACTTTTGTCTAGAGGTAAATCAATCAGTATTTTGACCAGAGCGTCTTCATCTAGGTGATGGGCTAAATAACACCACCCTCCCCACAACCCTCCACCTCCATGTCCTGATCTAGGAAGCTGTGAATGAAACAGGCAAAAGGGCCTTCAAAGATGTGACGAAGGAAAGATCTTGAGATGGAGATCATCCTGGGTTATCTGTAAGGACCTTAAATACAATCCTCAGTGTCCTTAGAAGAGGCAGCTTGAGGAATATCTGACTTCAGTACAAAGAGGGACATGACGACAGAAACAAAGACTGGAGTGCTGAAGCCAGGAGCCGGGACTCAGAAATGTCAGTAGCCTCTAAAAGTAGAAGCTAGAATGGGATTCTCTCCTGGAACCTTCGAAAGAATCCCTACATGCACACGTTGATTTTAGCACCTTTAGGCTCATTTTGGACTTTTGATCTTCAGGACTATAAAAGGATATATTTGTGTAGCTTTGAACCATTACCTTTGTTAGGGCAGCCACAAGAAATTAAAACTATCTGTAGAAAGAAGATTCAAATAAATTACCTCCAAGACCCACGCATGATTTCAGAAAATTGTTGTGCACTGCTAGCTTTGTGGACTTTTATTTTTCAGTATTTTTCAGAGGCATAACTTAAGAAAAGTCATTTTTCATTAGTTATTTAGGATGTACCATTCTTGGTTGTAATCAGTCTGTTGGGTAATAGCATATCATCACTGAGAGGCAGCAAAATTAGGGGAGAGATTTCTTTTAGTTTATTTTACCAATTTGAAGGAAAATGTTATATTTTTAAAGGATTTCTAATAGCCAATTCAATTAGAAATTCAAAACACAAGAATCTCGCAGAAATCAGCTGCCAGATTTATTAATCTATCTGAAAATAAAAACACAAGCAAACAAAAAGAATAAAAACAGAACTTAAAAAAAAAAGAACTTGAGATACATTTCCCAAAAGAGTTTATAATGCAACGTTTGAACCCTTCTGTACTGGAAATATTCTTAATGTTAACAGGCCAATTACTCACTTTGTTTTGTGAGTCACTACCTTCAGCAGAAAAATAGTTTGGCCTTAAATATTATATAATTAATACCAGTTCTTCCTTTGATCCATTAAGATAACTCATAGCCCAATCCTTCCCCAATGGGAAATTAGAACTAGATATTAAAAAGAAAAAAGAACAAGGAAAAAAAGAAAAGGAGAAAGAAAGAAAAAGAATCCTCAATACAATTTCATTTAGATGCTATTTTAAAGACCCACTTTTAATTTCTCCTTCAATTTCTCCAAATACGTTAATACTCTTTCCAATAAATCTTTAGCTGAATAGTTTAAAATTTGTTTTTATTCTAAGTGCTGTAAATGGCCACATGAGCATAGTAGGGGGAAAGAAGTTCTCATTTTTAAGGCATACTTATTAACCCATAATGGGCCTAATGGTATATAATGTATAGGCAGAACAATCATTGAAATCACAGGTTACATACATACAATGAAATTAAAATAGATCTTTTTGTAGGATTAAACGTGACTAGTATTGATCACTGAATATGGGTTTCCCAATAGCTGTTCAATTTAGATATATGAGCTGTGATCTGTGCCATCTTGGAAAATGGGTAGCCGAGAAATCACCTTTCAACACTCTTTCCTGTGATCACCAAGAAATGCTTTTATAGGTTCATTTTGGCTTCGTGTTTTGGATTTTTTTTTTTTAACATTTCATTATAGACTCTTAAAAAATGCCGTTCCTCTGGGATATTGATGGATTGAACAAAATTCATGCTTTTTGTCTGAATGGTTCAGCAAGCTTTTCAAGGATATTGTAACACCATTTACTTTGTTTTTTTCCAAGGTGAATGAAACAACATATTCTGCTCTCAATATTTTCTCCAAATGCCAAACAAAAACAAAACAAAAACCTTTGAAACTTTAAATCTTTAAATCTTCTTTCAAACAATCCAAACACATTTACACAAGTGTCCAAAACAAGATGATGAATATCAGTGCCAGCACTATGTCATACAGCAACTTCCTCAGATCTTTGACAGTTTGTAAATAATTTTCTATTTCACCAAAAGTTACAAAAGTTCCACAGTTTCCCTTAGCAAGCTGAAGCTTACTCTTCATTTGTCAATGTGCATAAAAGCTGCTTATAGCATAGCATGGCATAAGCTATTTTTTAAGCAATAAATGGTTTGAGTCATCTATTTTGTCCTGAAATGCTATCTGTAGTTAACTGCATTGCTTATAAATGGTCATAGTAAATTCAGCATGAAAGAGAATATTACAGAAAAGACAGCAGCAGAAGCATTAGCATTATCTAATATTTATATATGTTATCAACATAACACAGCAGTAAAAGGTTTAAATGCATATCAACGGGTACCATGTCTAAAAATTACTATAGTACCTATTTAGTGTATTGGATATTTTTCTTAAGGAGTGCTTGCTGTATCTAGAACAGCATAATATGTGATTTAGTACAGTTAATTCTTATCGATTAAATAATGTCTTTTTATGTACTGAAGGAAGTGAGATAGATATTTTTTGCTTCATTGTGATCCTGGATTTAACATTTAAATGAAGATCTCAAAGGACCATGACATATCATTATTTAACTGAAACGGGCTTCAAAATATTTAAACGACAGTATGATTTGTATCTAAACAGCAAGGTGGCACCAGATACATGTAATGCTACTGGCCTATGACTCAGTTTGGAGCCAGAGTCCAAAATTGTGCCCCTCATTTACCGTCATGGTGATCACTCAACTTCAGAGAGAATTACCCATTTTATGGTTATCCTCTGTGAGTCCTATATAGAGCAAAACAAAACAAAAACAGCAAATGCAATCTCTAAATACCTTTTTACAACAGGTGCAAAACCGGTCATCTCTAACAATTAAACTGCCATTTACAGTAGGGTTTTTTTTGTTTTTTGTTTTTTGGTGTTTTTTTTGTTTTTTTTTTTGTTTGTTTGTTTGTTTTTGTTTTTGTACATCTTGCAGAGACTCAGAAATGAGAGGGGAAAATGCCCAAGGCAAATGGTCTCCAAGTGGATATTTACAGAATGTGAATTAACTGTACCATAGATACCCAAAGAAAATGAACGTTTTCTTATGTTGTTATGAAATCAAATAAACATGATATAGCTTCATCATACTTAAAACCTGTAGGACCCCATCCCAAGCCTAAGTAAAAAGTAATCCCCGTATTCCCCCACCCATTCACCCATTATCTTCCTGTTACACAGAATAAATGTTTAGATTACTCCCACCCACCCTCAAATAAAGTGCACAGTCCATGGCAGACCATAGAATAATGCAACAGGAAAGCCCCTTTTTGTGTATTATTATTTAAAAATAAAATACAAACAACAAAAATCAAAAATCGAAGAGCACTCAGAGATTCTCTGCATCCTGCAAAAAGAGGAAACGCTTGAGCAGGCCCTGCTTCACTGTCACTTGTGTTAATACACGTAGCCTTCATTGTAGGGATGGGGGTTGCAGCAGCCCCCTTCCGGCATGTAGGCCATGCCCTCGTCAAAGTGAGACAGAGGCACCGTGTCCTCTTCATTGATGTGACGTTCCATGTCTGTCTTCAGCAGTGGGCGCTGATTATCTGGAAAGGCCATGGAGAACAGGGCTTCTGGATCACACACAAATTTGTAGACATATCTCTCTCCAGCCACCTGATGAAAACACGGAAGAGAAAAACCCAGCCTTATGTATGGTGCAGGATGTTAACTGAACTTTGTGTGGCGATCATTTCATGATATATACAAGTAGTGAATCATTCTGTTTTACCCCTGAAACTGATGTAACGCTATATTGTCAATGGACCTCAAAAGAACTGCAATCTCTATCATCCCCAAATAGGAAAGAGCAGGGAAACAAAAGAATAAAAACTTGGTTTAATATACCAGAAAGGGTGCATAACCAAAAAAAAAAAAAAAAAGAAGGTCCTTACTTTGTAGAATAAATTACAGTCCAAAAGAGGGAAATGCGACCTTGAGTAATGATTGACTCTGAGTAATAATTACATTCATTCCAGGCACAGCTAGAAAGCTTAGCACTTTGCTTGTTTTAAATAAAAGGAAGCTTACATTGTTATTTGGGGGAGGGGTGGAAATCAATGATTTCATGCAGGCATCTCCCATCGAAATTTTTTTCCTTTGTTTTAAATGGTAATATCTTTATAAAATGACTGGATCTTTAAGGTGTAGTGTCTCCCTCTTAATATTACATTTTCTGAAATCGTAGAAAAACTAAACTTCTAAACCTTAAAAGAAAAATGTGTTGTGTTCCTAATAAGACTAGACTAGTGACTTGCTGATTCACAGTGAACTGGTTCTTTTTTCTTTTTCTTTTCTTCTTTTTTTTTCTTTTTTTTGGCACTTGTGTATTCTGATGTAAAAGAAAAAGATGCATAGCCTTATTTAAATGAAAGATGGATCAAGAGGACAGCATTATCCTGGGTACATCACTTTTAAAAATGAAGGCAAGTTGCATTAGACAGAAGTTAAGGATGTGTGTAAAGTGTCAAATTGAAGTAAGAGGTGTAAAAAAGTGAAAGGAATTTAAAATATACAATGCATAGGGAGGAAATGAGAAAAAGAAATGTGACAGCTGCCTGAAATAAAGGAGAAGTAGCATAATTTGTAGGGAATGACATGTACCAAACTTAAGTTTTGAAGAATAATGTTTCTCTAGGAAATTATAAACAATAATGAAGTGAAACACATATGTACCCCCACCTCCATTAACAGGCAAAACTGAGGTTCTAAAAAAACCAGGAGTGGGTTGTGGGATAGAGGGCAGAGGGGGTGTGTGCATGAATACAGTTCTTTGCATTGACGTTGACAGTACCTTTTTGTATGTGTGCAGAGATTAGTAGTTTTAGAAAGGTGAGAATTACTCAGTACCTCTGGGTTCCTATGTATCAAAAAGGCACTGCTATTTGCTTTGTGATGCAGGAGAAGAGTAAGTTCATGGTTTAGAAACTATCTGTATGTTTGGAGAAAGCGAATCGACTACCAAAGAGCGCTAGTGTTCTGGACTCAAGATTTAGAACATTTTTTTGTCCTGGATTTTTTTAGCTTGTAAAAGGAACCGATTTAGAGAATCCAAATAATCTGAATATTCTTAGGTATGAAAAGAGTGAACACTTCGTTTTTATAAATTTGGACATGTTTCTTAATCTGCTCTCAGTTTCCCCTTTCTTTTGTGAAATAGAGGTGGGAACGGCTCCTATGGAAAGCCTCTTATAAAATCAAGATGGAAGTTTCTAGTACATTGCATAGCAAACAGAGGAGCTGACATAAATTATTTTAGGCCCTTATAAGAAAGAAACTAAGTTCATAAAGGTGGAATGGCCATAAATATAGAAACAGGCAATATCAGAAACAAAGCTAAGATATGAAATCCTTGTGTTCTTTTTTTTTTCTTTATTCAAAGCATCTTGAGGAAAATAAATAAATAAATGGCCTGCATACCTCAAAGCATTCAATAACCTTCTTTGTTTTGTTTGGAGCTTCAGAAAAAGAGGTATTTGCTTTAGGCTACTGGTAGCTTTTTTATCCAACCTGTTGCTATTGGTTATAATTAGAAATGATTTGATAAATCACCATGGGGAATTAAAATGTACAACATGCAATCAAGATTATAAAACCTCTTAAGGAGACTGCCTTGACTCATTGCTTCCTGCTATTTTTCTTATGAAAAACATTTTTGGAGCTACCACTATATTTATCGGACTATGTTAGATGCCACAGAGTTTAGAACAAAGGCTGATAACTACCAAGGGAAATAATGTCTTTTATTAGTAGTAATACAATTACAATGTAGAAAATGCTGCACATTAAGTACACCCAAACTGCAAAGCTGAGATATACAGAACATGAATTTTATAGGAGATGGATTAGAGTTAAGTAAGGAAGTATCTTTTGAACTGTGCTGTGAAAGACTACACATTTAAGTTATGTGTTAATTTTTAAAATCGTAGAAGTAACACAGAGAGACTAGAGGAAAACTAAAAACTACAAATTAAACCAAAAGAAATAATGATTTATCATTATATCATCAAGAAACAACCACTGTTCAAATTTTTCCACATATTTGTCTAGGCCTTTCTGTTTCGAAATAGAAGTGAACACATGTATGTACAGTCTAAAAGCCATACCCTGCCCTTTCTTCTTTCATAATTACTGAAATAATCAGGATTTTTTTATGTGTTTAGATCCATCTGATTATTTTTATTTTCTAAACTTTCCATTTTATTTTCCTCGACATACACCACATACATACATGATTTGAAGTTTATATGATCTGAAAAGAAGCCAGAGTATCAGAATTTTAAGTTTCTAAACAAGTGTGGTCATATAAACATTTTTCCACTACACCCTGAAATATAAAATTCTATATCACACTTTTTTTTTTAAGGACAGCATAATTTTCCTGAGTGACTCTGTTAAAATTTACTTAACCATTAGACTGATACAGACGTTAGGTAAAAATCAGAGGGCAAGGCACTCTATAAAGAGGGGACCATATCGGTGAAGTAATGAGGGGGTCACAGGCGTATCAAATAGCAGCAAAGAGAATCACTGAACACATAGGGGGAAAAAGAGTAGACATGTCTGTAAAAACTGTAAACAGCCTTCATTTATGTGCTGGCTACAAGGAGACCTCAATTTTGCATATTTCACCATTAAACACCCTATGCTTTCTCACATTGCACGGCAACACCCCAAAAGGTATGTCATAGAAACGACAGAATTTTGCTACCCTCTACTAGCTGATAAACAGTTGCAAACAATTTCTTTTGGCAATTACATCCCAACAGGGAAATATGTGAGGAGCAACACTATTTTAATCTGTATTTTAGTACCTATGCCATAATTTGATTATTTGATAGTATCTTGTCTTATCAATCCATTAAAATAAGAGGTAAACACACGGTGTATGTGATCATCGGATAAATAAACAGGCACATGGAATGGTGATATTAGTAATAAGAATCACATTTGAACAGCCTTGAGAATAATTAAGACCTGGCATGACATCCTGGAGATACCCTGTCAAACACTATGTCTAAAAGCTGAGGTGTAACTAGAGACCTTCTCCTTTTAACTCTCTGTGAATGCTCTCTTTAATAAGAGACTTAATGGTCAAGACACAGAAGCCAAATGTGTCTCAGCTTCCACTGGTTTCAGGGTGTGAGTGGTATTCAGAGCTACCTTTTGCTGAAGACTTCTATTGTGCCAGGTACCACGCAACGGTCTCGGGTACCTTATTTCATTTAATCATCAGAACAACTTCAGGAAGTAAAAACACCACCATTTAGCAGAAGAACCTGTTCAAAAAGGTGACCCGCTGAGAAGTCAGCATGTAAACCCGACTGCATTCTCTCTTTCGCTGTGCACCACTACCCAGGACTGGGGAGCACCTGCTGCACCAGCCCACGTGACGTGCTGGGACTAGGGACTTGGTGAGGAAAATGAAAGGGTCTCGCTGCAGGTGGGAAGGGCAGGTGAGAGGAAGGGAGGAATAAAAAAAGACCCTACGGTTGAGATGGAGAACACAGGGGAGCAGGTAGTAATAGGTTATATATCTTGAAGGCGAGATTCGGGGAAATAGGAAATGAGAAATGGATTCAGCCTTATCTTTCAAGGATCTTGGGCACTCTAACTTCTGAGCTGGTGAACTCCAGAGCACCAATTCCCTTTGGTCTAAAAACTCAGTGATGCTGTTCCCTCTGTTCCAGTATGTTACATGTAGCAAATGGTTGAGTTTTCTTGGCGTAAATATAGTGGTATAAAAAATATGCCACAGTGCAGAATATATACCTACGTTTGTGTCACCCAAATGAACAAAGGACGCATAATAAGACAGTAATGTTCACAAAGGATAAATCATAAAGACTGGTTCACAGTCTACACAACTGGAATGAATACACATGCAAGGCTGAAAGATGTAATAATCACAAGTATTCAATGTTTTATCTTTATTCATCAGTTCATTTCCTTCTTCAAAAATTTTACAATCTCTTCTGCATGCACTTCGCTTGTTTTATCTTACTCTTTTTTTAAAGCCACTTTCAAATACTAAGAGAAACTCACTTGAAATGAAATAAAATATATTTAACTTCATTCACCAATGAAATAGTATCAATACTTATTTTTAATAAATGGTTTAGGATTCTAAGCTGTCACATGCTGAAACCAGGCAAGATCTCAGACAAGAAGAGAAGATTTTTCAGGACAAGAAATTCTCTGAATGTTTCTTAAGGATAAGAACAAGGAGGGAAAAAGTAAGCATTCAGTTTGTATTGGAAACTATAAACAAAAGCATTTCCAAATTATATAATTGTGGGGAATGTAGTGGACTACCGAAAACTTCTGGGAAGATATACGTGAATATTAGTACTGAAACATTTTTTACCAAATACGGTAAAGCTGGGACTGCCAGAAAGCCTACTAGTTTCTATATGATATTATTACACCGGTCTCTAATGCCCAGGAATTTATAAATAGAAAGGCTTGTAATACCAAAACCAAGAGCTAAGCGTATGTTAAAATGAGTGAAAACCTTGCTTCAGCAATGCAATGATATGTGGCTTTTAAAGTACGACATGCAGATTAATGTGCAACATTTCAATGAATTTTAATGCTGTTTTAGTGCTCACCTTTTGCATGATTCCTTTCTCATAATAATAGCGAAGCGAACGGCTTAGTTTATCATAGTTCATAGCTGGCCTGTTTTTCTGAATGCCCCAACGCCGGGCCACCTGCCACCAAAACAGAATGACATTGTAGTGTTAAGTACTGCCTTATCAAGATATTTCATAAAACACTAGTGAATTAATCAATTACTTCCAAACCTTCCAAAACACAACCAAATTAAAGACCTAAGTAAAGAGGCAAAATCATGATCTGAATTTTCCTGTGTCCTGGTTTGCTTTTAAACCAGGCGTGCAGCGCAGTGATCATTCTGAAACTTCACAATAGAATTCTTTGTCACTATTGTTTTGGATACAAAATTAAATGGAAATAAGGGGATGTGTTTACAATGGGAACGAACAGGCTGCAATTCACCAAGATGAGGCAAGTTTCCCATCCTGAGATATATGGCCTGTTTTTTCCCTCTTAGTTTTTCAGATAAAACCCATAGATCAAGAACAGCTTAGTGATCTCTTTGTAAAGGTATTTTTCGAGGTTATGATAAATTAAAGGAAAAAATACCCTGTTTGATACTAAATAAAAAAGTGAACAAGTGGCATTTTATGTGGAGCAGAGGAAACACTATACAAATTCATAATCTGAACTGCAAATAATTTTTATTGCCTGAAGCAGCATCAGAATAAAACTGTAACCAATACTAAACTGGCAAATTAGGCATTCACTTAGACAACAGTAATTGCATACTAAAAATAAGAAGGAAGTGGAAAAGGTCACCATGTACACAAGTCCACAAACAAAAATCTCTAAAGCAGAATGTCCACTTTGTTGTTTAGTGAAAAATCTCAGAACTTTTTATAATGTGGCTTTGGAGGAGCAACTTATGTGGCAGAGGAGAGGTTTTCAAGAAAAGCCCCTTCTTCAATGTATATGCCTCCCCCGCGTCACCACCGCCTTGGGCTGGCTGACGCATTATACTGAAGAGCGTAGCCTGCTTTTTCTACCCCAGCTACAACCATGTTCTCGTTAATTTCCATATTTTATTAGTCTGAGCAGATACTGCAGCTGTCATGCATACCTAGGCGACCCCAAGAGAGCATTAGCTAATAGAGTTAGTGTTTTCCTTCATTTCTATGAAATTCCAAGTTGTTGCTGGGTCCCATACACTAAAATAGAATGCTTTTCAGAGAGATCATGTCTTTCTCCATTTTATTAGCAATAGGCTTTCCTCAGGGTTTGTTTTTTTTTTTTTTCCTTCCTTTTAAAAATACTGATCCTTGCTATCTTCTACCTCCTTAATTTGTATTCCCTAAATAAACATACGATGTAATTTAGCCACAAGTATCCCTCTACTTTTTTAAGAGCAGAGAAATGTGATGCAACAGGGACATGATGACATATCCAAGTGGTCATCACAGCAGGTACATCTTAATTTTCCAAAGATCAACTTTATTTTAATGCAAGTGTTCTAAGCAGTAGTGAAATGGGAGGGTGGCAGTAAGAAATGAAAGCAATGCTTTCTAAATAAAATTATTTCTAAATAATTTATTGTCAAGTTGGCTAACATACAGTGTATACAGTGTGCTCTTGGTTTTGGGGGTAGATTCCCATGATTCATCACTTACATACAACACCCAGTGCTCATCCCAACAAGTGCTCTCCTCAGTGCCCATCCCCCACTTTCCCCTCTCCCGCACCCTCCCATCAACCCTCAGTTTGTTCTCTGTATTTAAGAGTGTCTTATTGTTTGACTCTCTCCCTGTTTGTAACTATGTGAAAATAAAGTATTAATATTTCCTTAAATTAAACAACAACCTCTGAATAGTTTTTCATTTACAAATGCTTCTCATGAAGAAACTCACCAGGATGTCCCTAGAAAGTAAAAAACTTGCAACCAACTTTAAGACAACACAGTGGAAGTCTCTAGGGAGAGAAAGATGATTTTTTTGATACCATAAGCAGAGTCTGATTTTGAGGATGCCTGGTAATTCTCAGCACAAGTGGGTATTAGTAGGTATTTTAAAACAGTAAAATTTATTCTTAGAGATGTTTTCTTAAAATTTTGTGATGTTTATTCATTTTTGAGAGACAGAGAGAGAGAGGGCATGAGCAGAAGAATGGCAGAGAGAGAAGGAGACAGAATCTGAAGCAGGCTCCACGCAGACCCACAAACCATGAGATCGTGACCTGAGCCAAAGTCAGATGCTTAACCGACTGAGACACCCAGGTGCCCCGATTCTTAGAGATGTTTTAACTGACTCAGTGTCACATTCATCAAGAGAAGTGCCACATACCAATATGCCTATGAGACGCAGATGAGTTATGCAAGATGAACAAGTTCTAGAGATCTACTCTACCACGGGGTGCCCACAGTTAACAGTACTATATTTTAGTCACAGGTAGAAGGAAATAACTGTTCGATATAAATTCCTATCGCACGTACTCAGTTCTCCGATGAACCAACTCTTCAGTGATTATTAACATGTTCGATGAGGTGAACAGCACACACTTCCATCACGTTAAAGGGCTTTCAAGTTACTTTACATTAAGTGTTTCTAGTCTCAATTTGTTAGTGCTTCACATTTTTACAGTTCTTTAGATTACATCATTTAAGTACATCTACATAAAAATGAATTTCGTTTGAAAGCCAAAGTAAGCTTGAGACACACTACGGAAATTCAAACACCTAAACATTTAGCCCATACTAGACAATGGATATTTTAATTTGTATGTGTGTTTGGTGTAGGGCAATGGAGATGCAAAGCTAACCCGGCAAGCACGAGTTATAATCTGAAGTAGATTTATAATTATGCTAACCAGCTCCTGTTATTTCAAACTTCTTTTAATACATATTTGAATCAGATAATCTCTTAAATAAGAAAGGTAACTTATCTTCTGGATATCAAACTACGACATGTTATCTGATTATAAATGAATACCTGCTTTCAAAGGGCAGAAAATTTAAGATGCATAGGCCCATTATCCTAGGTTGTAGATATTTGGTCTATGAGAAACTAATCACTTGGGTTCAAAAATAGCTGGATATCTTACGAAATTTTTCAATCTTTCTGAGGTGTTTAAACCCTACAGCCAAAATGATCAGTCATAGGCATGTTAACTGAAAGTCTTCCATTGCTTTCTTGGCTAATGTAAACCAAAGTTAACTTCAAAAGTAGCAGAGAAAGCACCTTTAATAAGACACAAGCATTTCATACAAAAGTCACCTTTCTATAGAGGTCCAAAATGCAATTGGTGGGTTATGCCATAATAATTACAGTAGCTTTAAGTCTGAAACTAGGCCTGGGGAGAATAAAACTTGAACTGAGACGTTTTTCCGGAAAACATTCCATTTGTCTGTGCACGGGGTGTGCGACAGTAAGAAAGGTGAACAGGTAGTTGAAAGTGTGTTCCATTTATCCATATTATCTCTCTAGAATTCTCTCACTTTGGCAATTTCTTAGGTATTACGGTGACACTTTGTACTTAATCCCTACTTTCTCATGGGGTGTACACAGTCCGGCTGCCTAGAAAAGGTATCCCCAAAAATCAAAGAGAAGCAATGTCCCTCCTAGGCCCGCATCTCTGAAGGAGTGAGCACTTCCTACTGCAGCTCTTGTGGGCCTTTACCCCCCCCACGGCAATTTCTCCCCCGCTCCCTCTGGCACATGACTTTGGTTTCTCAATGTCCCTCTCTGACACCTTGACAAAATTAAGATTATCCAAATAACAAATGCTAATACTCAAGAACAATCCCTTCATGTGCAAAAGTAGTTGAACTTCAGATACACCCTCTCCTCCTCAAAAATCATCAAACATCCCCAGTGTAGATGCTCTCTTAGAGACCTTCCCAAGCACTGCATTCTTGAATCAAGTCTTATGCCAACGATACTCTGGCTACTTTTCTTCATCAATTCCACAGGATGGTATTCAACTGGAAAAAGTGTGCGACATATTCATTTCTTAGTTTAAATGGATACATTTTTTTCTTTTGCCCACCTTCTAATTTAGAAGGTTTTCCTAAAGTTTTAAAAGTAAAAAAACAAACAAACAAACAAAAACGTTTTTGGCACACTGATCGAATATATGTTTCTTCAATATTATAACATATCTGGTTTTCCAAACAAAAATCTGTTAAACCCACCTCTTCGGGCTCAATCAGTTTAAATTCCATGCCTCGCCCAGTCCACGCAATGAAATGAGAATTTGAAGGGTCATCCAGAAGAGCTACCAAAAACTGCCAGAGCTGAAGTGACCCCCGCCGCTGGTACGTGGGGCCTTCCCGATACATGCCTGGCTCCTGTTTGATGTCTCCTAAATTAAAAAGGTTTTAAGTTTTGATTATTAGCAATATTATGACATTTATATAAAATTTACATTAAGTCAATCGCTAAAATGATTAAAACACAACCACTTTTGGGTGTCTGTGAAATGTAATGTCATTGCTAAACAGGGCTTTAAAACAATTAAAGGATTTGAAGTAAAGCGAGAATCTGTACAAACTCACAAACAACTATATATAACATGTAAGGGTCAAAATAAATGCACACAGGTGCAGAATAAATCCACGGATGTCATTTACTTATAACATTTTTGTATAACCATTCTTTTGTTTTCATTCATCTCTTTAAAAACCATACCGTCTAATCACACTTCTTTTTGCTTTTAATGCTAATGACATTATTCACTGCTCTAAGCAACACTGAAGAGGGAGTAATCAATTTTAAGCTCTGGGCACTTTATTTGTACAAATTAAATTCTGCAAACTATAATGTGTAATATCTCATTGACCTGCACATTACAAACTATTGCAAATTTTAATGCAAATATTTCAAAGCAAATTTAATAGCATCTTAAACGCTGGGTTAAGTAATCTGTACATTATATAAATTAGGAAAATCTCATAGGGAAATCAGATCATATTGGATTATCATCATACCATCCTTTTCCACACCTTCATACGGGCACTACCACTTTCTTAGCTGGCAGCAAATAAAAATTTCTTTGTTTTTCTTCATCTCTTGCTTGCATTTCACTCATGTGAGTTTAGCTTACTAGTCTTTTTCTAAAAGTGCAATCTGAAAACATACATACTGGAGCTTTCTGTAAATCTATATTTTTAATCAAGAAAGGTTGGTTTGGGGGCGCCTGGGTGGCGCAGTCGGTTAAGCGTCCGACTTCAGCTTAGGTCACGATCTTGCGGTCCGTGAGTTCGAGCCCCGCATCAGGCTCTGGGCTGATGGCTCAGAGCCTGGAGCCTGCTTCCAATTCTGTGTCTCCTTCTCTCTCTGCCCCTCCCCCCTTCATGCTCTGTCTCTCTCTGTCTCAAAAATAAATAAACGTTGAAAAAAAAATTAAAAAAAAAAAAAAGAAAGGTTGGTTTGTGTTACATTTATTTGTTATTTATACATAGTGTAAAAACCTATTAAGTACATTACAGCAATATGGGTGTTAGTACCACAATTTTTCTGGCATAAATCTGGTCAGTTATCTTGCTTTTACCAACCAACCAAACAAACAAAAAATTCAGTCATAACTCCTGATTATTTATATCTACCTCCAGGCACCTACCCCTAAAATATGTGGAACTGGTCACAATGGGGAACGAATGTCTAGGGCCCTACGGACATATCATTGTTAATGCACAACTTTCTCTTCTCCACGATAGAAGCAATTCAGACAGAATATACTGAAGCTAATCTATTCACAGTTAGCCTGAATTATAAAGCAGGCGAAGTCAGAAGCTTCTTAAAACTTTCCTTTGGTTAGTAGACAGCAACACACCTCTTAAAATAATCACGAAAAGAGCAACACTTTAAAAACCATAACCAAAATAAAATTATTCAGTCAATAGCTGCTAAAAATCATTATGTCATTTTGGTCTAAGCTAGATAATACAGAAGTGTCTCTTCATATTGATTTCAATGACAGTTTTATTTATCTCAGTTTTTCCTTCTGATACTCACAAATTTTTTCATGGGGGTAACTGAGCAATTATACAGAGTGAAACCCTGTCAAATTTTATAATCTCTAGGTTGTTTCTGCCTATAAATGTTACTGACCGTACTGGCCTTGTCGATGAAAAAAAATAACCCTTTGTTTTTCTATTCTTTTGCTGTCTATTCCTTACAAAAAAAAGTAATAAATATTATTTTCCAAAAAAGCCTTTCTTAGTAGAAAATTGAGAATATTTAAAAGTCAAAGGGAATGAATAATCAAAATAGACATTCATGTGATTTAGGCTTCTTAGATTATGTCATAATCCTATTGATAGTTTTGAGCTATTTTTTCTTCCTTATATGCCCATGCTGATAATCAAGATTTTTAAAAATGTTAAGCTCACTAAGAATGAAGCAAAGAAAGAAAGAAAGAAAGAAAGAAAGAAAGAAAGAAAGAAAGAAAGAAGAAAAAAACCTGATGAAGGTCATTCCAAAAAGTAAAGGCGTTATGCTCTGCCTGAAGAAAAAAGGTTGTATTTTAAGAATTGTGACACTCCACACCTATCACATTGCTGAACTTCGAAGCTTAAAACCAGTATCTATTTAGAATAAGGCCAAAAAAGTGACCCCTACTGGAGCTTAACCCTGTGACCTTCAATGAATTTAGCAATTTAAAGCAAGATTAAGGAAAAAGATCTTCCCAAAATTATCATTCCTTCTGCGAAGGACCAGAGCAGCAAAAACCTCAGGAACAGAGTAGTCTTCAAGCAACTAATTAGAGATGTAGAAGCAATCTGAGTATGCACTTTGCTGTTTAAATAACAACAATTAAAAACTTATGAGCGCTACCAAGTCATTACAGCCATGATCCCCAAAGTTTGTGCAATCAACTAATCAGAGGGTCCCTGCTCATTTCCTGTTAAACAATCAAAGCAGGAAATATGGAGCCCACTCTGAAGAACCACTAAACCAATGAACTGTTCACTTTATACCCAAGCGTCCGCGTAGATGCTGACTTCTGCCACCTTTGTTGAGAAAGAAGAAATTCTATTTAACTTGACACTCTCTTCTAAAATCTGGAACCTTTTCACTGCAATCGAGAGTGATATTAAAAAGGTAATGCTTTCCTGACTCCATTTTAAGCAATTACAAAATAATGGCACATTAGGAATGAACATCTTCCCGAGGGGGGGTGGGGGGAGAACAAAAAGGACTAACAATCACTAACTAAATGGGCAGCTATGTTGTTCCTGTGCTCCATAATGCATCTTTTCATGAACAATAAAAGGAAGAAGACTGCATTAGTCATCTGCGTATCCACAGTAGCATGCTTTCTGTTCTGCTTTGTTAATTATGGGATCAGCTTTCAATAAATCTCGAACAACAAGCTGCATGTGCTCAGCAGGGCAATGGAAAGACCCCTCTTACTGGACACAAAGCTCAGCAAGAATGATACTCTGGTTATAACTCTCAAAATGAGATCTCTCCTAGGACAAAAGCAAAAAGCTTCCGAATAAGGAAAGGAAGAGAGAATTTATAAAAGGTAAAGTTTAGCAAGAGTTGAATACATCACAAATGATGTGCATAGAAATCTTTAAGTAGAGATGTCACCTTCTTTCAGGAGAATTGAGGGTGAACTCTCCACTCCCTCTTAGAAAAATTCAAACTTGAAGCACAATGAAAAACCTACCATCAAATTTCTCTGGGACAACACAGGTGTCATCATAAAACTGCCTGGGGCCCTTTTCAAACATACAGCCTGTGGGGAGAAAGAGGATACATTTATTCATGATAGAAATGAAATTCACAAGCAATTTAAAAAAGAGCCATTAACACAAAAACTGGGGTAGAAAAGGGCTCTGCCATTTTTCAGCTCTGTGACCTTAGATACACTATTTAGCCTCTGTGTCTCTGTCTCCTCACCTATAAAATGGGCGTGATACTAAATCACCTATCTTAAAGGGGTGTTGTCAGGATAAGAATTTAATATACACAAGTTTGGAACAGTACCTAGCACAGTGATATATGACAGACACATATATCATTACTAACCCAAGCACAGAGCAGGTAAACACTGGCAAACTTAGAAATTACAATCTCCTTTTTCATTCTCTTCCAAGTTTTGTTATTCATGAGACAAGAAGGAAATCAAGATGAATTACTTATATTTACCTCACGGGGTTATCCTGATAAACTGAAACACATTCAGTCTACTCCTTACTTCCTGGGAGAAATATTTAGCTAGGCTAACCTTCTCATATTTTCATCTCCAACAGCCAAGACAGTTTAATTCTATGTTTAATATTCCTTTTTCCTATAACAAAACTAAGTCCACAGGGAAAAAAAAAATAGATCAACAGCTTTAACGGTCATTTTCTCCCCCATGTCATTGACTGTGACCTTCAGTGAATTCTCGTTGTCTTTGATCGCCAGTAAGAAATTTCATACAATTTAATCACAGTTTTTTTTCTCAAATGTATTGGTCTCTACCGTGAGTACATAACATTAACAACAGTAGTGACACTAATTACATCGCATTCCTTAAATATTTTTGATTTACCAGCTCATTATACTCTTCTTTAAATACAAGGATTTACTTCTATCAATCTCACTTACACAAAACAACCAATATTAGACCTAATGTAAACGCATGCATCTATATCATCTTACTGAGGACAAAGAGCATTACGATAAGAACCACACACATATTTCCAGAAATACTTCAGTAGGGAATGTATCCAGAGATCTTTTTATTCACTAATTTGCAGGTATCAAAGTCTGTTAGATCAAAGCTTTCCCACCATGTTTACCATGAACACACCCATAATAAAAGTTCCTTCTGTAGGCCTCTTATGTGAAATTCCATTCTTAACTATTATTTGTCTGAAAATGAAAATCCAGTTTATTTAAAGGCAAATATATTTATATCTCCTGTCTTTTATTTCAAAACAGAGACTTAAATTTGTAAAGAAAAACTGACATTCCTCGAAGATACATTTCAACAGAGAGTAGGAAGATAGGCTAATCTATAAAGCACATGTTCTATTTTAAAAGAATGTGGTTGTTGGGGGGGGGGCGGAAAGAACACAGAAGTCCACTTTTCAGCTGTTTACATGCACATGACTCATGTTAACAACCAAATTCAAGATAACATGACCTGAAACATCTTCCTTTTACTTTAAAAAGATAAAGTTTTAAAATAGTGCTTTAGGGAACATAAGTGATTTTCCCCATAAAATAGAATGAATAATCAAATGATTGCATCTCTGGCACATCTGATTTTGACAGGATTTACAAGGAACTTCAATAATAGAAAACTTAACTTCTGTTCTGCTGGGATGAGCCAGGAAGCCTTCTTGCCTCATATAAATGGAGTGGCAGCTAGGCACTTCTGAAACAAGAAACAACACCGGTCAAAGAGAAGTCTGGAGCTGAAAATGTGTGGTTACCAGTGAACAGAGTGCAGAGAGGAAAATAACCGAAACTGACATGAGTCTCCACGAGAAGAGCTTGTCAACACGTAGTTAACATTTCAGGCAGGGCCCACACAAGAAATGGTGAACACGGACTCTCTTCGACAGGCATGTGAATTCACAGCTTTACCCACATTTGCGGAAGAGTGGTTCTCCTGCAATCCCACATGAATAGGAGAGTAGCCTTGAAACAAATGGTGTAATGAGTTAAGATACGTTTGGGGGGCATTTATGAGATATATCTGTATATCCCGTGGTATTTAGAGGAAAGATCAACAAAAGACTCATTCATAGTTTATTTCATGAACACTGGTAGAAATTATTAACAAAACACCAAAATTGCTACATCTCTTAAAATTAGTCTAGCCTTTCAAGGTGATTGCTATTTTCAGCCCCAAATAAAAGTATCACTAACTTTTTCTTTTGTTAAGCACACAGGTCATACTCCAAACCAATGAGACTAGAGAACAGAAATCCCACAATTTCGTAGCAAATACCACTATCACCCTAGGAGTGAGGCCTTGACTATCTGACCAAGTTAACTCATCACTGAAAAAATACAAAAAAATAAACTTGGTTAATGGTTAAACTTGAGTCCTAGTGATGGCTGTTTATTAGGTTAGGGAGGGGGAAAAGGAAAAAAAAAATATGGATTAGGAGACAAAAGATTAAAATTCAAGTGCTTTATTTACCACTAGCAAAGCTACATGACTTTAGAAAAACCATTCTGTGTCCAAGTTTATATAAAATAAAGGTCGGGTCAGATGTTATCTACAATCTACTACAGGCTCAAGTTCTTTGATTCTGAAAAAAGAAGTTCACTCACTTGATCAGAGGTTGATGTCTGGTGAAGCCAATGAAGTTATAGCTTCAGGAAGGATCCTCCACTTACAGGAGTCCCTCCTGAGGTCCTGCCCCTAACTTTGTATATGCCATTTCATTTTCTTTTTCTTTCAGAAGATTCCACAAAGTTTATGTTTTAGGTCCCACAAACCTGGACCAAAGCCTATATATAACATATACAGATTCTATAGGAGTGTATAAATATATGTGACTAAACTAATTCTATCTTCTGTATGTACACTCAAGTCTTTGAAACTCTGAACACATATAAACTTATAAAACACACAACAAATGTGTTATTTAAGAGTGTGTCCCCCATTCCACCACTCATAGTAAGTACATGATTTTTGAACGTGTAATAAAGATCACTTAAAAGAAGTGGGATTTAAAGACCCTCATCTCTTCTTAACTACCCATCCATAGAATTTAATGTTATAATAGATAATCAGCACCATTTACTTGGCCTAGAGGTCATTCTTTCTCAGTCTGGAATGTTCCATTTTTAAAGTGTATACAATTAAAAAACAAAAACAAAAACAAAAACAAAACAAAAATTGCCTGGTAATTAATGTCAACCAAAATATCAGATATTTTTTCACAGAAAAAAGTTGATGTGGTTTTAGTCAAAAATATTTTTTTAAGTTGCATTTACTCAGAGAGAGAGAGAGAAAACATATGAGCAAGGGAGGGGTGGAGAGAGACGAGAGACAGATTGAGAGAGAGAGAGAGAGAGAGAGAGAGAGAATCCCAAGCAGGCTCTGCACTGTCAGAATGGAGCCTGACTCAGGGCTCAAACTCACAAAGCCCGAGATCATGACCTGGGCTGAAACCAAGAGTCAGATGCTTAAGTGACTGAGCCACACAGGTGCCCCTAGTCAAATATATCTCAATAGCAATTCATTAGAGCAATAACATTTAAAAGTATGTAGAAATCAACAGCTTTTGAGATGAAAACAGTATAAAACTCATTATCAAACATTTTAGTATACCATGCCTTCTTTACATGACACATTATCTAGTATAGAATTCTGACCGTACAAAAGAGTTAATCTTGTTTCTTGATATCAGGAGATTTATCGTGGGGTTGCAGAGTGATTGAACGTCTGGGTTACCAAATAGTTAGCAATCCATTTTATCCATACTTTTTAACCAGTGGTATTTCAGATTAATTTTTAACGTTATTTTGATTTATTGCCAGGCATAGGACCCTTGAAGCAGCTGGGCCTAGAAGGGACAGTGTTAATGACTCTGCCATCAGCTCAGCAGCTGTTTAGAGGTAAGAATTTTGTTGTACCAATGTTGACACCCTGCCACAAAATACTTTTCCTGACTGCTGGCCAGCTGGAGTATGGCTGTAAAAACAGCTGGCTGGCTCTGAAGCTAGAGGAAAACATATAGATTAAACTCTATTATATGTAAGTGTGACTAAATGTAGTCTTTCCTCCCAAGAGGGGAAGAAGGAGAGGAGGAGAGGAAATGCAAGAACTTATAAGAAACCCACTATTCAAAGTTGAAGGAACATCTTATAAAACAAAATAACATAATACAAAACAAGCATGATCTTGGACATTTAACATCAAAGAAAGAATTTGATCATTTCACTAACTTTCATGTATCTATTGACCTTGCTGATTTGTTATTTCTTGTACTAATTCTGTAATATTTTTCATAAATTCTGTTTATTAATCTGTGACATTCAAAGTATACTAATTTAAAACCCATAATAAATTAATAATTTCTAATAAGGCTAAAGCCAGGACCTCCATTACAGTTCCAGAGGCGAAACTTATGATCGAGGTTCTAAGAAAAACAAGGAACGGCAGCTTAGAAAAAAACATACATATGTAAGAATATACGTGTGTTTTTCCCACTCTTAATACTATTTATTATACTCCAGAGTAAATAAAATTAACATCTAGCTCTTGAAATTGAGATGCCAGCTAACAGTGTTTAAATCCAGTCTATCCTTAAAATCAGTATCCTTTATACAGTCCAGAGAAGCCTGAAAAAATATAGCTAAGAGGAGTTTATTCCCCTAAAGTAACTAAAGTCATGTTATCCTAAAGTGGTATCAGTTAATTTATGACTATCAGAGTGGGTCAGACTCTAATCAAATTGTAGAAACATTTCCAAAGTGATTATTCAATCAAATGACTAACATGGTTAATTAGGAGCCATAAACATTGCTCTGAAGTTCATCAAAGTAATGACTTGCCCAGAAAAATTACTGCTAATTAAATTGCCTGCTGCTTTCATTTCTACCTTATCTAATAAAAAATCCAACCAATGAAGTTTGGCATTACATTTTAACTTCTGCTAAATGCTCAACCAAGATCCAAAGTAGCTAAGCGGTGACTTCAAAGGCAAATGTTTTGTGGCAGGGAATGGAGGCATTGCATACGTATACACTCATGTTTTTTCATAGGATAAAGCTTACAAAATTCAGCAGCGATCATAAAATGTAGTTTAACCCATGCACAAACGTTACTATGATAGCATATTTGTGCTGTTCTATTATGTGTCCATAGGTTATAATTTTAGGCTCAGGAGACCAGCACGGATTACAAATGTGCATCTTGTCTTCTAATAGACCTGGTTTTGAACCTCAGTTCTGAGATTTTGTGGGACTACGACATTTTGTTAGTTATTTCACATCTCAAACACTCAACTTCCACATCTGTAAAATGGGAATTATAAGCAACACCCTTCAAAGGGTTCTTGGGAGGACCATATGTGCAACATTTCACTTAGTGCCAACAGGGAGGATTCAGGATATGGTGCTTACCATTGAAAACAGAAACTATTTTTAAGTGACCCTCACAAGTGTTTCAAGTGAGTGAACCACAGCACTTAAAATTAAAAATGATTAGTCGGGCTGGGGCGCCTGGGTGGCGCAGTCGGTTAAGCGTCCGACTTCAGCCAGGTCACGATCTCGCGGTCCGTGAGTTCGAGCCCCGCGTCGGGCTCTGGGCTGATGGCTCAGAGCCTGGAGCCTGTTTCCGATTCTGTGTCTCCCTCTCTCTCTGCCCCTCCCCCGTTCATGCTCTGTCTCTCTCTGTCCCAAAAATAAATAAAACGTTGAAAAAAAAAAATTTAAAAAAAAAAAAAAAATGATTACATAGTGAAATTATTCTTGCATCTTAAATGGCTATTCTTAACACAGTTACCTGAGAAGATTGATTTGTTGCTTATTCGTATACTTATTCAGTGATATTCTTCACAAATCTATAAACCCATGATATTTAAAATACACTGATTTAAAGTTCATTACAAACTCATGACTTCTCAGGTTGAAGTGAGAGGCTCCATTACATTTTCAAAATATTCGGAGGTATCTCTTTTGAGCTACTTTCTACAGTATTATGCCCTAATATTTGCTGCTGTGTGACTGGTTTAAAAAGTCTTAAATTTAATCTGTAAATTGAATTATGTAAACTTCATTTAACACAAAGGATTTTGTATTATTTTGAAACCAATGGATCAAAGAGCACTAGGACATGACCATAGTACGGGCCCCGCCAGCTTGCAGAAACTATAGTGGCTGTAATTTGTCACAGATGAGCTCGGGGGAGGGTGATCAGTATGCTACAAAAATTCAAAGCACCAAAGCACAGTTGTCCTTTTAATGCACTAGTTAACGTAGGGGCAGTTAGGAAAAACAGTAAACACAGACCCCAAACTATCCGATTTTCTTAGTGTTCACCTCTAGTAACACTGTTAAAATTGCCTTTAAGATATGTAGGTTTCTTAAGAACAAATGAACAAGTTGGCTTTTCTCTCTCTTGCATTTCCAAGCCACAGTGGGAAACACAGCACTGATTTGGGGAGCTTTACCAAAAGCCGGACCACAAAGTGGAGTTTTGAATTTGTGCACAGGGCATAGCTACACCCTGCTCCGATTTGTGTATTTGCATACTGCTGCTCAGGGGTACAAAAGGAAGAATCCCCTCAGGGCACAGTTTGCCTAAACCTTCTAGGAGCTGTATGAAGATCAGAGACAAATATTTGCCAAGACCATCTGAGATATCCATACACTTTGCTGAAATTGTTTGTTATCAAATAGTGCGCAAACCTGAAAATTCTTGATACTATAAACTTTGAGCAAGGAGTAAGAAACGCCTTTCTTTCCCTGGAGGTTTTTACTTAAATTCGTGTGGCAATCATCAGTGTGATAACTTAAGCACTCAAGTCTCTGAGAGTAAATAAGAAACCCCTGTGAAATAGGAATAAGTTTGATGTATTTTAATGTGATGTTGCTTTCACATGAGTGTGCAATGGAAAAAGATGGATTTTTTATACACTTGACTAACTCCTTGGGGAAGTGATTTGACAAAATCAAGTCTACCTAAACGTGTCTGTTAAACACTGATGATGGCGGAAAACCTGGCGCATTAAAGTCCAGGGATGAAATATGTGTGCAGACATACATCTGAAATCAGCAGGTACTTAGTGAATGAAAACTATGTGTGCATGTGTGGGTCATTCTAGGCATACACAGGAGTTTAAACAAGCTTTTCAAAAACACATGTAACTATTACCTAAAGAAATAGAGAGGTGTTGCAAGAACTAAAGACATTAATCTCCTTCAAGAAAGATGAGCACTATGAGGTATCTTGCCAAAGTTTTATCTGTCTTGAACTTCATGTTTCACTGTTTTGTTTGTTTCTCCCCATGTCCTGGCACAGTGTTTAAAATCCAAAGATTTTCTAGAGTGCAGGAATAACAGGAGCTTTATGAAGATGTATTTAAATGCAAATGCATTCACATATACCCTAGTCTAGCATCCTTTTACTATGCATTTCTACTTGCCCTAGGAATAGATTTCATGTAGCTAATTGAGAAAATTATGTTTTATAAAGTTTTCTGCAAAGGATGCTAAGGGGAATGGATTTTTTTTTTTTTTAAATTTTTTTTTTTTTCAACGTTTATTTATTTTTGGGACAGAGAGAGACAGAGCATGAACGGGGGAGGGGCAGAGAGAGAGGGAGACACAGAATCAGAAACAGGCTCCAGGCTCCGAGCCATCAGCCCAGAGCCCGACGCGGGGCTCGAACTCACGGACCGCGAGATCGTGACCTGGCTGAAGTCGGACGCTTAACCGACTGCGCCACCCAGGCGCCCCGGGGAATGGATTTTTTACACTCATATGATCTCTCTCTGATAGAACAAATCTAAAAGAATTAACTCTAAAATAAGACTCAGGATGACTGCATCTGAATTCACTTGAGAGAGAAGGCAAGTGGGATGGCAAAAAAAAAAAAAAAATGAAGTTTTATAAGACCTATTTGTCGTCAGTCACAAAAGCTCTACGTGGATGTAACATCTTAGGTTGCTGAACCTCATATAAAAAAGGCAAAAAAGTTGGAGTTGGCTCAAATCTGGGGAAGACAGTGATGAATTTAGTATGACCTCATTCACACTTAAATGGGATCTTTTTCATTGGGATTTTGAGTAAACTGTTAATAACAAAAAATCTGTAGAGATATTCTCTTCCACCACAGCCTGGAAATACAGAGACTACTGTTGATAGAATTGAGGACAGAAGGAGAACTATTGTTCTTTATATGCTTTGCGCAGTACATGTAAAGTATTTTTTTAAAGTAATGCTTTTATCTGCAGATACTTTTAAAACATAAAGGCTACATAACATGAAAGAACAATATAGAACAACCTACCTATGAAACTGCAAACTTCTCTTCTAAGCATTTAAGTTTTGGGGGGACAGTATCCTACACAAATAATGACCAGATTCAAACAGGATTAGCTTATATGATCTAGCAGACTGACAATTTTCCAAGTCTTACAAGCCTGTGAAGGTTTTATTTAGTTAGAGTTAAAAATAAAATTGAAGTGATAGGAAATATTGTAACTCTGTTTATTAGATATTATTGTACTCTGACAATTAACAGAAATTTTAAAGAAAATGCAAGAAAAGATGCGCTACGCTAAACTGAGGCCACCAAAAAAAAAAGAAATCTGAAGAGGTGAAAGTGTTAATGCTGAGTTCTGATACTGAATTGTTCCTCTGCTTGAGTCTATGTGATTTGAAGCAAACCACATCATGAATGGCTTTGTTCTCACCCTCTCATCTCTCCTTGGATCATTGTAATATTCAGATATTTACTCTACTGGCTTCGAACGTGAATAATACTGGTATCAAGTTCTCTATGATTGCTCACTAGGTCGCAGACAGCATAATAGTTCAGTACCTTGTTGGTCTTGCACAATTGGATCGTCTTCACATAAGAATATCTTTCTCACTTTGTCTTATCCTTTGGTCCCCAAAAGTGTATTTGTAAATATTAGAAATAATAATAATGACATCTTACTTCAGGACTAGCAGCCTTTTAGGAAATCTCTAGAGGTCCAGATAAAATCATATCATAAAGATATCCCCTATTATTGCCTGGACCCCTAATACTATATATATTAGTAGCTTTACAAACATCATCATATCTAATCCTTACAAAAACAGGAAGGTAGAGGAATTATTTGCCCCTTTTTATAAATAAGGAAACGGAGGACAAAAGAGGCAACAAAACATACTTGATATGACAAAGAGAGTAAACAGTCATCAGGCACAGAATTCAGTATAATATTTCCAGTGTCATACAAAGTGGGAGGTTTTGTTTTTGAATGCTAAGAATAACAAAAACATGCGGATGAAGCAGTGCACTGTGGAGGCCCACACACTGAAAAAAAAGGTCACCAGAATAGAGTATTCAAACATACTAAATTTCAGAAAATGGTAAAGAAATCACAGTGACACATGCGTGTCATTCTCTCAGTTTTGTCTTGGCTGCTTTTTAATACTGTGCTATTATTTAATTTCTATGATGCTACATGATAGTATATTCACTTGGTTGTGTTTAATTTTATGAGCACAGTTATCTTTGAATATCTCTCCTAGTAACATTTTGCAGAGTTTTTGAAACAATTAACTTAAAAATCTCTCTCACACACATGATAAAAACAACCATCTATTTAAGGTGACAAAACTTCCTTGAAAATGTTTCAATTACATTCCTCATGTGTTAGGCACAAGTATTTCATAGAAACAAAAAGCCTCCCTTTTCCTCTAAACTATGAAATACTCAACTCACTGAAGAAATAGAAATCCTTTAAGTGCAAAAGAAAATACCCTGTAACAACATTCTAACCTTAAAAGTAGATATTCAAATAGCTACTTTCAAAAAATAAATAATATTATCTTACCTCTTGTTCACATTCATGAACCACACAAACAAACACACACACCCAAATATGCATCCGTAAACCATTTAATTTCAAATCTTAGTTGCACATACAAAAACAGTTGTAGATCACTTTGTCCACTTGCAGTTCTGGGCCTAAGCATCCTGGTGGTTTTCTTTAGAAAGACACTAAAAATCCCACACTATGAAAGTACTCTCTCCTCCCTCTTCTAATTCCCTTTTTTGATGCTAGTACAACTCACAAGCAGATTATCCCTCCCTTCCCCCTTTCCTGCCTGTAAAATCCAAGTTAGACAAACACTGTGTGGCTGAAATGACATATTTGAATGGAATTCAGACCCACCAGTTCCTGTTTATGTTTCAGATTTGAGAATGTTGTCTTCTCATTCACTATACATTAGAAACACTGCAAGGCCATAAATAGTGTTGGGTTACATGCAGGCAGGACCAATGAGCATTAATCATTACTTCTAGTCAACTGGCAAAAGCAGCAGCTGATGGAACACTACACCCTTCAGCTCTGTATAAATGGACATTCCAGAGAGTAAGTGTGTGTGTGTGTGTGTGTGTGTGTGTGTGTGTGTGTGTGTGTTTCCTT
The DNA here is from genome assembly GCF_028749965.1 of Puma concolor. NCBI lineage: Eukaryota > Metazoa > Chordata > Mammalia > Carnivora > Felidae > Puma > Puma concolor. Next base: position 63,191,120 of record NC_141668.1, on the reverse strand, counting down.
TCAGTCTCCATTTTATGAATGAAACTCCAGGCTCTATAGAGTCCATTCATGTAAGACAAATGCTTACAGGGCTCTGCCCCTGGGGATCAATCAGTCATGGGTAAAACTGATATGATTGGTTTAAGACAGCCTTCAGCCTTCCATTACTGACTTAAAATGCAGTCCCTGTCCATCTGACCTGTGTTAATGCATAAAGAGTAAATCCAGACCATGGTCTCAATTCTCAAATCAAATCACTAGCCAATGCCACTTACTGTAACTGTAGATTTAGAGCATATTTAAGTATTTCTTAGAAAAAGCAATACAGTGGACCAGAGTACTGTTTTGGGTGATTTGCTATTTTAACTCAGAAGAATGAGGAAAATCCATTTGAGGCATGCATGCTAGGCAATAAAAAGCAAAGTCAAGTTGTGAGGCCAATCCCTGACCTCTATTGTAATAACAGAATTAATTAGGAAGTCATCACCGTCACTCTTCACAACTGAAGCACCTAAAAACCAGAGATTAAATGATCTACTCGTCCACAAATCAGTAGCTGAGGAAAAGAAAATTATCTTTGGATGTTAGAGAAACAGATAGAATGCTAACGTTTCTGAAGGATCAATAGCTCATTCCTTTAAATTCCCAAGTGATTCTCCAGTTGAATTTCTCGAAGCAATAGTTTTAAAGTTAGGATGGGGGGGCGGGTGGGGAGAAATGAGCTGCCATGTTTCAGGAGAAAATGTAACCATAAGCAAATGATGCTTACTAATGGAACAGGGCCAAGTCTTGGCCTTTGGGAGTGTTAAATATCAGTTACAAAAAGCCAAAGTTCATGGAAGCATAAACATCGCTGCACTGGAAATTACTAAAGATGGTAGAAATTACTAAAGACAGTAATGCTTAAAAACATCTAAAGTTTTAGAAGAAAAAAGCTACTTATGAGCAATTATGGGAATGATTTGTGAAGAGTCAGTCCTATACCAAATACTGTTAAACATATAATAGGTCTTATCAGCCATCTGTAACTTGGTCCTTGCCTCTAGAGGGGAAAAAAAAAAAAACACTTCTCTCTTCCAGTGATCTGAAGCCATATGGGAAAACAGTTGCAGTCAACCATCTCTGTATATATCTCTAAACAATTTCTCATGAAATCTTTACCATGTCCGTTAAAGAAAGAATGAGGATAAACATAAAAAAAAAAATGCCTAGTATTCATCTTTAAACCTGTGAAAGATTATCTACTATGGTGTAATGACCATTTAATATTTATCTCCCGATTTCTAATATCTGGTAAATAAAATAGCAGAGAATAAATAAAGTTACCAACACGTTTTAGAATTCAAAACTGAAATGCCTGACATAGCCAGGTGGGGAGATAATAAGGAATTCTATAATCTCCCATCCAGAGAAAATATGGAGCAGAGGCAAGATCACTGAAGAGTGAACATACACTGAATTATTAATTCCTAAATAACACTCTTTGAATTAAAAAAAACCACAATATTCTTCTATTTAAAGTGGTTCCAAGATATGCAAATAAAATGATGAAATTAAGTTGAATATTTTCAAATGTAATATTTCATATATGTAAAATATAAAATTATAATTATTGGTCATAGGACCTTCCATTTTAGAGATGATGAAGCCTACTAATTAATGGAAAGCCTGGATGTTCAAAATAAGTATCAGGAGCCCTTCCTCCCTCTGTCACATCTGACTTTAATTAGCATTTTTCAACAGTTTCCTTTTGTAATCGCTGCATTCCTTGTGTTTCCTGAGCAATATGTTAGGTTGTTTACTTATGTGTAACTCAATTGTTCAGAAAAGACAGAAGAATATGTATTAGTAAATACACATGAAGTCAATTTCTCAAATATATTATCTCCTCTTGTAAATAAATAATAAGATATCATTTAAAAGGATGATAAACCCTGGAGCACCTGGGGGGCTCAACTGGTTAAGCGTCTGAATCTAGATTTCAGCTCAGGGCATGATTTCACGGTTCATGGGTTTGAGCCCCAAAAAGGGCTCTGTGCTGGCGGTGTGGAGCCTGGTTGGGATTCTCTCTCTCCTTCTCTCTCTGACCTTGCCCTCCCTCTCTCTCTCTCTCAAAATAAATAAATAAACCCTGATGACAACATTCCTGAGATAATACTCTTGTAGTGGCAAAATTAGTCTACTAAGAGTATAGAGATACTACTGGGTAATTGTAGCCTTCTAAATTTTGCTCTTATGTTTTTGCTTTTTAGAAGTTTTATGTAACTTGACCAACTGTTTGAGGCCATGAAGAATCATCTCCAAACACATAAAGCACTACCTACTCATATTTCTATGTGTCCGCAGAAAATAATTATGTTGTCTTGCTCTGTTATCCTCTGATTTCAACCTCTAACTTCCACCTTAAAACATTATTATAAACTCTGCAAGGGGAATCCCAAACGAGGCTTACTAGAAGCAGCAGTAGGAATTACTTGACTCCTTTTCTTACTCTTTGACCAAGATGAGTAGCTACCAACACAGCAAAAACACAGAATAACAATGACAGTGGAAAAATCTTCCCCTCTTGCCATTTTAGAAATCCAAGAGTATTTATGTTTAACTCTCTTGACTAAAGTGCCAACTTGGGCATACACAACTACCAGATATATGTGTCAGTTCTGACAGATGAAAACTGAACATAATCTTAGTTTTAACATATTTAATATGAGGTGAATATATTTTCAGTATTTATTTCATCAATTCTCTGCCTATGTATCATTTTTCTACATGCTAAACACAGAAAATCATTCTCTAAATGGAAACGTTTGCCTATGGGCCTTTATCAAAATCCTAGGGTGATAAAGAAGGATAGAGGGGAACTTGGAAAGATTGCTTGGGTGAAGAATGGATTTAAAAAGGGAGGATGGAAAAGTCCCACTTTATTCTTCCAAATGTAAGCTTTCCAACTGTTTCACAAAATATCTGTGTACCTGGAGAGAAGTTGATATGGAAGAGCCTCAGGCGTGTTATCTGTACAACCAGGGCATGGAGAAAAAAGGTGAACTAGGTGATTTCCAAGAACTTTCATGATTTTAAAAATTTATAATTCTACACAACAACTATTTGTGTCAATTTCCAAATTTCCAGTAGTGTTGACAACACCATTAAAAAATATAAAACACTTTCCTCAGGGGGCACATGATGTCAGCTTTCTCCACTACCCCCTACTTCTACTTCCTCCTCTCCGGAAGCTCAAGGTACACAGTGCCCCCCAATCTCTGATTGGAGCAGGTCCCTGAAAGTTCTCCTCTGCCCCATCTCCCTCCCCAGCTGTTTGATGAAACTGCTCCACCACAGGGCTGGGAGGCATCTTTTAAACTAATTAGAATAATAGAATAGGCCCTGAGGGCTAAAAACACCTTATTCATGTGTTACCCTTCAGTCAACTCCTAGGTTAAAATTTTTAATATACCCCATAGTGCAAAGGAACAAAGTACTAATTGTGGATTGCAAACACTGAGCAGGGATGAACCAGAAATCCACTAAATAGCATATTAATTCTGCTCCCACCTCTAAGGCAGTCCTGGACACAAACTAATAGCAAGCCAGGTAGGTTTGCAGCATGTGGTACTATAATATAATACTTTACTTAGTATTCTTTCCACTTAAAGGACTAACGTGATTAATTTGGATACTTCTTCAACTCCAAATGGGTTGATATTTTAAAACAGAACACATATTTCCTGTCTGATTAGCAAAGTAATACCTAGGCACTGTTAAAATGCAAAGCACTTCACAGGCAAAACAGAAATTGCTTAGGATATCATCACGCGTATGAAGTCACAATATATGGGGCATCTGGGTGGCTCAGTTGGTTAAGCATCCAACTCTTGGTTTCGGCTCAGGTCATCATCTTGAAGTTTCAGGAATTCAAACCTCACATCCGGCACTGTGCTGGCAGCACACAGCCTGCTTGGGATTCTCTATCTCCCCCTTTCTCTGCCCTTCCCCCACTCACACAGTCTCTCTCTCTCTCAAAATAGATAAATTAATTTTAAAAAAAATTAAGCCACAGTATGTCTGTATTGGGTCTTATTTGCATGAGTCATTCGGTGTGTCTATTTTTTTTTACTCATCTCGTTTCATTAAACTTTTAAAAAAAAAAAAACTGACTTCGGGGCGCCTGGGTGGCGCAGTCGGTTAAGCGTCCGACTTCAGCCAGGTCACGATCTCGCGGTCCGGGAGTTCGAGCCCCGCGTCAGGCTCTGGGCTGATGGCTGGGAGCCTGGAGCCTGTTTCCGATTCTGTGTCTCCCTCTCTCCCTGCCCCTCCCCCGTTCATGCTCTGTCTCTCTCTGTCCCAAAAATAAATAAACGTTGAAAAAAAAAAAATAAAAAAAAAATAAAAAAAATAAAAAACTGACTTCAAATGGCTGCATGATATTTCTGTTATGGATAGCTATAACTTACTCTACCATTCAACTACTATATACTTTTAACATTTCTCCCTCTCATTCATTCACTGTGTCTTTCATCCCTTAACATAATTTCCAGAGTGAAATTATCTAATCACAGTATATGAACACTGTGTGCTGATGTTTTCTTGAGCCAAACTTCAGTTTCATGTAAGTACCACGCCACTAAAAATACTACCCCTAAAATCTATCAAAAGGAAAGAAAGAAAAATGAAACAAAAGACCAACCAATCAACGAACACAAACAACTCCAACGAAATATGTTCTTATGCATATATAAAATATTTGCCTTGTTCAGCATTGTGAATCGGTGAAACCTCACATGCAAACATGAAAATGGGAAAGTGACTATGATTCTATGAAAATGTGGCATGGCATAAGGCACTTCCACTGAAGCACTCAACGCATATTCAACCCATTTCATGTAGTCACTTAGCCATTAGGGCAAGAAAGGGAAAACCACTCTGGATTCAGGAGAAGTCAAACTAACAAAAAAACCCGTGTACTGCTTTGTGCAGCACTATTAGGCTCGAGAAGAAGAGAAAGAAAACAATAACAGATGTATTTGTCAAGAACTTAATATCATAATATAATAATGATCACACACACTGCACTGGTTCACCAAATTGGACCTAAATACCAATCTTTTTTAATCTTCTCAGTGTCTTCTGATTCAGGTTTTCTTCTCTTCTCCTAAATAAAAATTTCTACTCAACTAACATAATATTTTGCATTTTTTTTAGCTTGAATACTCGGCAGTTGAAATTGCATTCCTGTAATTATAATTATAACTAATAGACCTTCCATTTCCCATGTCATAATTAATGTCAGGCTTTATTAGAGCATCATCATGCTGCCTTTTCACTTACAAAGCTTCTTTTATTTTCACAACATTTATGTTATATTGAATTAAGCAATAAAGAGTTCTGGAGGCCTTCTGAAAGGAAAACCTTTGGAACATAGATGCTAAGTAAACTATGAAACGTTTTTGCATTGTTTTTAAATCACATCAACTATTTCCTAATGTCCTATTTGTTCAACATCAGTAAGTGAACCAAGAAATCAATGATCCAGTGATAAATACATTAGATTTCATAAAAAGATTATTTAATGTGCTCTCAAAAGGGATGAAAGAAGTAATGACAACGAAACAAAATATCTGGAGATCATATTTGTTGACTGCAATGTAGGACATATACAGATGTGTCAACTTGATCCCAGCTGTTTGGTGGCCAGGGAAATATATTTTGATACCTGCATATTAATTTTCACAGGCCTTGGTTATACACTGTTACCACCGTTCTTTTAGACCGCAACCAGAAGCTCCAACTTTACAACTTAATTACTCAAGCACAACAGAACTGTATCCTATTGGCAATACTTAAATTAGCATTCAGAGGTGCTGTACAATTTTAGCAATCTGCAAGAGAATTTGGAGGGTAGGAAGGAATATAAACTAACAGCTTCTCAAATATTAAACAAGTGTTGTACAAGTCATTTGCAAGGTATAATGTACACTTCACAAAAGACATGCCCCATATACCTTTAAAATTGGATAGAGTGCCTGAATGGCTCGGCTGGTTAAACATCTGACTTCAGCTCAGATAGGATCTCACCATCCTTGATTTCGAGCCCCATGTCGGGCTCTGTGCAGACAGCTCAGAGCCTGGAGCCTGCTTCAGATTCTGTGTCTCCCTCTCTCTCTCTGTCCCTCCTCCATTCGTATTCTCTCTCTCCCTCTCAAAAATAAATAAACATTTTTTTAAAAAAAAATTAAATTGGAAGGGCACCTGAGTGGCTCAGACAGTTAAGTGCCAGACTTTAGCTCAGGTCATGATCTCACAGTTCGTGGGTTTGAGCCCCAGGTCGGGCTCTGGGCTGACACCTCAGAGCCTGCTTCAGATTCTGTGTCTCCCTCTCTTTCTGCCCCTCCCCCACTCACATTCCCTCTGTCCTTTTCTGTCTCTCTCTCTCTCAAAAATAAACATACATTAAAAATTTTTTTAAATAAAAAATTTAAAAAAAATTTAAATTGGATACTGGACTATGACTGACAGAATTATCATGTCCTCCACAATTCACTGTAGATGCCCTAATGCCCACTGTGAGCATATTTGGAGATGGGGCCTTTGAGAGAGAATTAGGGTTGGATTCAGTTATGAGGGTGGGACCCCCAGGATGGAATCAGTGCCCTCATAAGAAGAAGAAGAGAGATCAGAGCTCATTCACTCTCTCTCTCTCTCTGCCACGCAAGGACATAGTGAGAAAGTGGCCATCTTCAAGCCAGGAAGAGGGCCCTTCCCAGGAACTAAATCTGCTGGCACCTTGATCTTGGGCCTTCCCAGCCTGCAGGACTGTGAGAAATGTGTTGTTTAAGCTTCCCAGTCAATGGTAGTTTATTAGAGAAGCCTGAGCTAAGACATGGACTATGCTTTTTAGTCTATATCTGTGCTTTGAGGGTCGGACAGTGATTGACTCTGAAGTTCCTATTATGTATGGCCCACAAATAATGCAATCAAATCCTACAAAACCAGGTTACTTTTTTTGTTTATTTTTTACCTCACTGAATTATTTAAATCTCTTTCTTGCTTGGTTCACATCTCCTCAAGCAAAGTTACACACGTTAAATACCATGTTATACATAATTTTACCTATCACATAAATATGAGGAAAAGATACATATATGGAGTTAACTACAGAATCAAAAAAAAAGGCTTCATAATTTTTTTAATGTTTATTTATTTTTGAGAGAGAGAAAGAAAAAGAGAGTGTGAGTGGGAGAGGGGCAGAGTGACAGGGAGACACAGAATCCGAAGCAGGCTCCAGGCTGAGCTGTCAGCACAGAGCCTGATGTGGGGCTCGAACTCAGAAATCGTGAGGCACATGACCTCAGCCAAAGGTGGATGCTTAATGGACTGAGCCACCCAGGCGCCCCCCAAAAATGCTTTCAATGTCAATCTTGGTATTATTATACATATAAAAACATTTCTAGAACACACAGAGATGCTCTTTAAATGCTATGCTCTATAAGTCCCTTTGAACAAATTATTTGGACTGTTTTATATGATTTCCATATAGTTTCTTAAAATCGTGGTGACTTCAAAAAACTGTACAGCAAATCGAAATACAGTTTGGGAAATAAAGATAGCATCAGTTAAAAGGACTTAAAGTTTATAGAGAAAAATGAATCTTATCTATAATAAAATGCATTGTAGGGTTCTTAACTATGGACAAACTATGGACAAATACAAAAAATTCTAAACTGAAACCCCTATGATGCATTTCAAGTACATGTAGTCTGCAAATGACAGGGCCTGAGAGGCAAGCATTCAAAGACAAGCCCTCACGCACATGTTTACATTTTTTAAATTGTAAACCAACTAACAAACAGCTAATGAGTACATTTTCTCCTCCCATTCCTTGAAATGAATGAAATACATCATTCAGAACAACCGGAAGGCCAAGTCAAATCTAGAATTTGGAGAACGCTCTAAGATTAGCACGGGCAAAGGATGGTATGGAGCCAGCTTCTAGTCTTTAGACCCTGGCTCACGCCCCTTTCTTCCTCTTTTCCTATCCCTTCACCCTACACTGTTCCATATACCATGTAAACCATGGGGGCCTCATACGCAAGCACACGGGCACATCCAAGCTCCATTCTCATTCTGCCACAAAGAGCTACCTCGAAGCCGCTTCCGTGGACCCTGGGAGTGTACACAGGGGCAACGCGTTCTGCCTTCAGAAAGCTGAGCCTGGGGAAGACCTGCTCAGACTGTGGAAATGGACTTAGGGCCAATCAGGCTGGGAATTCATGTGTCCTTGGTAGCTCGTGCTCTTTCGACAAGTGGAGACATAGCCTCTGAGTAGGCAATTCCTCTTCATCCTTTGGACCTCTTGCCCACAGAAGAACGGTGGCCTAAGGGAGACTCTCAGTCATAAGGTTCCCCCTTGCTGAGCTTCAAGAGCAGTTCCTAATAAAGCAGGTAATTTTATGCAAGCTCAAAACTCAAACTAGAGACAATTTTCTTTCCTCAAGTAGAATAGAAAAACTTAGCAGAGTTATTCCTAGAGAACAAAAGTTTCCTCATAAAGAATATCCATAACTTTGCATCAAGAGGAAATTATATTGTTTTCAGGTATTTCCAAGTCCACAGTCATCTATTCACCAGTTACAATAATATTAGTAATATTTTGTAGAAACATGGTGCCCTTCTTATAAGCATTAGCTTTTATTTCATACTTTTTTTTTCCAAAATTCCTGATATGTGTGAAAAGCAGACGTCCAGATTTTGAGATTATAATGGGTGAAAAGGAGAGGAGTTAAGTAATTCTTCTAAAGTCTCAAGGTTACATGTTGGGATGATATTCGTAACCAGTGTATATTTTCTTACTTTCAGGAGCCCCCCTTTCTCCATCTTGATATGTTACTTTGTGGGGCCTTTCTGCCACAGTGAGACCAAAGCTAAACTCTATGAATAAACCAATTTGAAACTCAGATATTTTATTTATGCTCTTCCTCTTCTAATATGTAAGAATCTTTACTGCTGGACTATTGGAGTATCACCACCAATAAAGGACAAAACAGTTATAACCAATAAATGAGCCAAAGCAAAAGAATATTACTTTCTGTAACCAACATGATTAGGTAACACTACCACAGCAAAATAGAAAGAAAGCCCCAAATCCAAAGAATTACAATGCTATTCTTTTGGACTGAGAGTATGCCTGATTTTACAAATTACACTTTTCTTTGGACTGCTTTCATTTCTAGACACTATTTCAACCGTGAGCTCAAGCCAAAATGGTTTGATGGTTCAACTTCACACAGAGAGAAAGATTCAAAGAGGGGATAAAATCAGAAAGATTCCACACCAAATGGTCATGAGCGGCCCAAGTTGATGCCAACACTAACCAAAGTGACAAGCAAGTGAAATGATGTCTTAAACGTAACTTAAAGCATGGGCCTACCTGAATCATATGCAAAGTCTCTGGGTTCCTGTTTAATCATCAGAGGAGGAGGGAAGCTTTGGCTGGCCGCACCACCAACCATGGTGTTGTGTTCATACACTGGGTCGTGGTATTCCTGCTTAAAGCCTTGAGGGGGGAAGGGGATGTTTGGCTCAGACATCTGCCGTTGGTACATAGGACGTCCTTCCCTTGGCATTGTTGGCAAAGGAGGAAAAGAATTACAGGGTTCAGAAAGCTGGCGGCGAAATCTGGGAAATAAGAGAGCACGTTTTAAATAAAAGGGTGACAAGGAATACTCCTTACGATATTGGTACAAGTTTTAACTGTTTTGTTAATAAGCATGATACCAACTGACCCGAAGTGTAAATCTTTTTCAAGGACTCACTAGATTTCTCCTTCCTGGGTCAGTAGCACCGTGTTTTTTATATCATAATATGACTTGTGTTCCTTGATAATTAGTCCCCTGCAGTACCATTTTGGAACACTACAGTAAGTGAAAGATGTGCTTTGAGCAGTGTACTATTGAGGAAACACACACCCTAACCGCTAAAATGCCCAATTCTTAACAAGTTGGATCATTTACCAAATTTCCATATTAAGAGAGTCTCAAATGATTATATATAAGGAAAAAACAAACCAGGAAAAACACAAAGAATCTGACTCCAAACTGCATCCCCTGTCTCTTAATTATATTAACAAACCAATCAACAAACATACCAAAAATCAACCAGGTTTTTACTAACCTACTTTTTGGTTTTCCATACCTTACCATCAGTTCCTGAGGAAGCAAGAGAGGAATAGCCCTATTTCAAACGGGCAGGACTCTTAAATCTTCACCAGTGTTCTAAGAAACACTGCATTCTGGTGGGAAGTTAAAAGGGGAAATAATACAGAGACTAAAATCTAAGCTGGTTGTTTGAAAGACCACCCTTGTCAAACAGCAGCACGGCACACATGAGCATCCAATGGCTTCAAAGAAAATATCCGATTGATAAAAGTAAGCATACATAATACAGCAGACCTCCAAAGATGGAAACAAGACGTATTCGCTGCAAAGATTTGGGACACGTTGTGCTGTTAGGTCATGAGGAAGTTTCTGAGGACTCAGAACAAGCTGACAGTGAACCCCTAGGTTCCTTCCTTCTTGGTTATGCTGTGTAATGATGGGCTAATCACATCATCATTCAATTCCGTCTTTCTCAAACATAAGATCACTGACCCACCACAAAGATGTGGATTAATTAAAGATTTAAACCTGCTCTAAAATGCCCCAAGAGTGCTTACAAATAACCTACCATACACTTCAATTCAATGCGCAAATATAAACCCATGAACTGCCCCCCCCCCCCCCCCCCCCCCCCCCCCCCGCCACACACACACTAAAAGCATTCCTGAGACTTTAATTTGGAAAGTTAACATTTAATTTGGGTCAGGTGAAATGAAAATAAGGTAAAAGTGAAAGAATGGCAATGTGCTCGCTTTAGCATGTCTACAAATGCTCCTTCTTCACCGTCCTGTGGTTTAACTCTAAGTTTCCTGCCTGCCATAGAAGGCACTGAAATTCCACCTACACCTGCAGAAAATAAACTTAGAAACTCAGATATTGCAAAACAGGCTGACTGGCATTGCATTCATTTCCCTTCTCTTGCTTATTTCATTAGCCAAAAAAAGCAACAGAAATTATCATTAAGAACTGTCAAGGAGTGAATCAGAAAATTGTAACTTGACGTTAAAATAAGAAACCAGTTCACTTGTGAAGCCTTAAAAGGAAGTTAATAACACTTATACTAAAAGCTTTGTAAAGAATCAAGCCATTTGTTTCTACGATTCAACCCGATTCGAGCGTGTACTTGCCGAGGACTACATATATACCAAACACACAAGTGTCTTGCACCATTGTTTAGAGGCACTGGACAAGGTAAAGGTACAGTGACTCAAGTAGCTGCTGGAAGAGAGTTAATGGGTAAAGAGAGCATGCTGACGGTTCTTGGATACAGCAAAACAGCGTATAAGTGGCGGGAAACACAGAGAAAGAGAGACAGGGCTCCGGCACAGTGGGTTCAGGAACAAGTGCCAAAGGGCTGGCCCTCGGAACAGAATGAGCCTGAGGAAGGGAAGCAGGGTGCAGCCCAGTTGGCCAGAGAGCGTTCCCAGAGTGAAGTGGGGTGCCCGGCCTGGAGGGGGCTATTTGGAGAAAGGATCTGTTTCCAGAGCAAATCTGCCATTTATAACCAAGGGACTGTCATTTGTTGGCTAGAACCCTCCAAGAAATCCTCCTCAGAAACATACGGCTCCAGAGATTTTCCTGGGATTGGCCAGCTGGTGCTGTCCTCAAAACTCAGTGGGGGGGCAGTGGGAAAAGACCCCGAGCTTCCCTCTTATAGTTCCGGGCCGGCTGTTCTCAGTCTCAGATATTTGACTTCAAGTAGAGAAACTAAAATGGATTTGGCTAAACCATTCCGAGTTAGGTCACCTAAACACAGGCATCCTGCTTGTTTAGCAGTCACCTTCCCTAAGAAATAACTACTCCGCACAAACAGCCAACGACACGATCTCTGATGCTGGCACTCATTCAAAGTGTGAGAGCTCGAGTGTCAAGAACTCTGGGAAGTCAACAGAAGTGGACAAAATAAAACTTGCTTTTCTTGTTTGTACTCTTTCTCCCTTTCAGTCCTGCACAATGTGCATCTGTTCAATGGCCCACCCTGCAATAAGATTTCTTTCATCTGTATTTACCAAACTGTTTACACAGATGCACATACCATTACGCTCTGACAAGGTCTCGAGTCTACGGAGTGAGGAGGGAAAGATCATAGGAAGCATTTCATAACTAAAGCACAAGAGGGCTTAGTGATGGAAACAAAGGTAGAAAAGATGTGGCTTCGTTTCACACTATAAAGAATGCTTTCATCTTATCCATCATCCCAAAAAAGATTGAACTGAATTTGAGATTGAGTCACATTAAATAACCTATAAAAAGCTGAACTGAGTGAGTATTCCCTTATCCTCTGAAAGTTGCCAGTGACACATCTTCTGGTTTCCTCTGCTGATCTAGAGGATTCCTTCAGCTGAGTTATTTTTGTAACGGTGTGTCACAGCCAGTTTGCACTGGCTTATTGTTAAATTTTCAGAAATACTGTGAGCCGATTGTTAAACACAGGATACTTAAGCATTAAATGATGTAAATTTATAACTTTTTAAAAAATCCTATTAAAAACAAAGGCAAGAAGTATTCAAAATGCATCTCTTGCTAATTGTTTCACTCTGTCTTGCTACTAATTATGTCCTGGAGGTTATGTCTATTTTATCTTTAGGGTAGAGATACTATGTAAAGGTCTGCTTCCACGCGATTCTGACTCTGTGTTTAGGGCTGTCACAATGATGGCTTACAGTTGGAACATTTATATCACAGATTCATCAAATGCTACAGATGGGGCCTTCTGGTTTTTCTCCCATTAAGCCTGTTGTTAAACATTTCCCTGCACACCATCGGCTCTCTATAATTACAAGGTAGAAAGGAAACGATGGATGCTATATAGTATCAACCTGTGTTTTAAGCTCTATTATTAAGAGTACAAAGGTACTCCTGTATTTTATTTGAATGTGCACGTATCTCTAGGAGTTCAGAATGTCCACCATGGCATCCTCCCTAGCTCCACGCTCGGGTTCTTGTCTTCTTTCTAAGAAAGAATAATTCAGTCTCTATCTCTTTACTTTGTATTCTCAGGGTCCAGGGTCAGGCACCTACTGGCATTAAATATTCATCACTTGCAAAGGATGGAAAATAGTTTTAATCAAATAAGTTCTATTCTGCAAAACTATGTACAGCTAAACCATTCAATCTAAGGTAAAGAACCTAATTCCATAAGCCACCTACTAAAATTAGTCTCCTAACTTTATAGAACAAGTACACACATATGCTCATAAAAATGGGATGATCTGATTTAAAGTTTAAGTGAGGCAATTTAATTCAGGCAAAGCGAAAGGGAAATGTTCAAATGTCAGTATATAGATTAATTCTCCACTTTAGCAACCAATTTAAATGTTTATAAAAGGAATGTTTATAAATGACCTTCTCCACAAATTATTTCTAACTATAGACAGAGCAAGCTCTAAAAATATTTTGCAAAGATGTGCAAAATTAATATGCTCACCTTAAATCTATCATAGGTCTTAGGAATTGGTGATAGAAATTGCCTCCAAGATGCTCAAAACATTAAACAATATATATACAATATTTGCAGTTTTACCTGTGGTCCATGGGGTAGCTGCTATCTTGTATGGTCTGCGATGGAGGGAGGTGAGCTGGGAAGGTGCGGTCAGGTTTTGGAGTGTGAGTGGAGTTTGGAGACGCATGATGTAGTGGGGACACTGGGGTGCTGGATGGAGTTGGGGGGTTGGAGGGCCTCATTCCCACTTGTGGCTTCTGATCATAGGCACTACCCAAGGAACAAAAGAAAAGAGAACATTGGTTTCCTTGGAGTGATTAAACACTTTTCCTTCCAACCCAAGAAAAGAAAAGAAGAAATATATATATTATATATATATATAAATATGTAAAAAAAATATATATATATATATAATATAAATATATAAATATGTAAAAAAATATATATATATATAATATATATATTAGGCTCAATATATATATGTTAGGCTCAAGTCATAAGGAAGTGAGAATTTAACATGTGTTAATTTTTGTCATCCTAAAACACATAATCTTCAGAATCACCACACACTTAAAGAGCAAATAGGATAATTAATATATAACTTAGTATCAGCATAAATATAAAATGTGTATTTTAATACTTACACAAATAACTTAGTATATAGAAAAGCACTACGAGAGCAGTGGAATTAATGCTTGAGCAAGTTGAATAGATCTTTCCTAAATCGTGGCATGTTTCTGATATTGTCATTGTTCCATATTTACATAAGATTTTAGAACAAGAAACTAACTTCAATTTTGTAAGATGGAGACCATTCCTGGCTTGCCTTTATTTTGGGTATAATTTTAAGAAGACAATGCCTTTGCCTTATTTTCATTTTTCTTATATATAAAATAAATGATACCTGACATTTACTTCCTCGCATGGGATAATAAAGAGTAATGAGGCAAATTAAAATGTCTCTGATATGGGGCACCTGTGTGGCTCAGTTGGTTGAGCATCCAACTCTTGACTTCTGCTCAAGTCACGATCTTAGGGTTCCTGAGTTCGAGGCCCCATCCCTACTTCGGATTCTGTCTCCCTCTCTCTGCCCCTCCCCTACTTGCACACACGCATGCTCTCGCTCTCTCTCTCTTTCAAAATAAACAAAAATAAACTTTACTTAAATTTCTGAATAAGGAAGACAGTTTGAGGCTAAAATAATATTTTTCTTTCAAAATAGTGATCATCAATACATAGTTTTTCCTTTTTTAAAAAGAAACATTCTTTTTGGATTAACTTATGTAATAGTTTATTCAGTTGATACATCTGTACACAGAATTATAGCCAAGCACAAAAACACTTCATAAAAGCGTAGGAGGGTGTGCTGTATAAGCCCACTGGTGGTTTTAAAGCAAAGTCAACAGTACTCGTATTATGTTTGTTTCTACCTATACCATTTACCAATATTTCTGAATGAGAAACGACTTCTTTTACAAACTAGTTTGCCTGTCCCATTCCCATGTAAAGAAAAAACTGACACACCCTCTGCCCTAGGACGCTTCTTTTCCCCCCCACAAAATACTGTATTGAATTACATTGTTCATATGGAAATGGAGGTACTAGAATTTAATCTATAAATCACTGTGGAAATTATTGGTCCCCAAGAGAAACCCGAAAATATTCATGTGATTCATTTACTATTAATTTATGAAAGTCAGATATGTCATACAAAGCAGTAATTATTTCATAGCCACACCTGTGATCAACGCTGAAATGGAACAACAATTCTATATCTACCTGGTCCATTAACTTAAAATTCTTCATTACGCTAAGTAATTATTCTGTGAAAATGCAGCACTCTTAAAGAGAAAATGCAAAAATTAAGAAACACTATAAATAAAACTCAGATTGATCAATATCATTTTAACTGAACTCGGTAAGCTTTAATGCCTTCTATGAGATTTTTTTTAATAAAAGTTTTGCAGTTTCAAGTGAGCTGGCTCATAATATCAGGCTCTGGTGATCCTCCTAGAAAAACAGACATAAGAGACAAGTTTGCAAGAACAAACAGCAAGAGAATATCCCAACATTGGTCAGCTGCCATCAGACTGCACAAATCTGAGTTTCTTGAATTTTATATATCTTGGATATAACATTACATGTTGCGACTATATGAGAATAGAGAAGGCTCCTTTGGATCGTATGTATTTTGAACCTGAATCTATGTAACTTCTATAACTACAAATATTTGTAATCCTTTTTTGTAAGTTTCCAAATGAACTCCTTTTAAAAAGTAAGTATCTACTGTAATTGGGAATAATGATTACAGTCTATTATCTGGCACTGTCTATACTTTGCCAACTTTTCCTTATGCAATTAGAGGCCAATATGAAAAGTAACAGAATGCAATTTACTGTGAAGGGTTTTTAATGAACATATATGTTATGAAATCTTCCAACAAATGAACAAAGTAATTTTACTGCTCCACCCTTTACTATCATCAAAAAGAACAACTGGCTTTTTAATAGATAATAGCCTGTGCTGAGTCTTATAAAATTCTAACTTTATTGCAATTCTCCATGAACACATCTTATAGATCATCTGCAAAGCCTGTCAGTAACTAATGTACTGCTCACACCTGCCAAATGTTTCCTTTTTTTTTTCCTACAGACTCTATCTAAAGTGCATAATGCATTCATTCTAATGAGAACTTTCAATAGCTGTTCACACCAAGTAAGACCCTCTTTTCAAACCCAGGATGCATTGCTACAGCAGAAAAACAACTAACGATGTGGATGAAAATTATTGCTTTAAAATGATTCTCCAAGTGTGTGATCAGATGGAATACAGTTCTTCAGAGTTCTGCTAAACACATTACCTAATTAGCTTTGTTACATGCTGAAGATAGAACTCATAAAATATAATCTGAGACTTTATATTTTTCTGGACTTTTTGTTTTAGTAAGAACCACCACCCTCTCTCTATATATAAATACACCTGATTGCTTTACCTGACATTATACAGGCACTTTTCTCCATAGCTGAATTTAAAGGGCTGTTCTTGACTGCAGGCAGAACCGAGTTCTGAACATGGACTGTGGGGTTCTTTCTTGATTTTCAGTGGTAGGCCATGAAAAGCCACTAGAAAACAAAACAAAAATACCCACAAAAATGAAGCGCAGTTAGAAATTAAGTACAGTAATCTGTTCTACTTCTCTTCGTTGAAATGGCCTTAACATTTCATATTAACTTACATAACAAAGAAAAATCACATTTAATGAATTTCATGGATGAAAAGATTATAGAGAATCTCTGTATATTCTTTTTCTGCTTTTACTGTATAACAGAATGCATGCTTGAACTCTCATAACTTCAAGTGAATCAATTATAATTTACTTAACTGATATTAACAACACTAGAAGCTCAGTTTTCAGAAAGTTTTAAAAACATTGCCAAGAAATTTCTAGTGATTAAAGAAGAAAAAACACAACTGGTTATCCAAGAATTAAGTGAAGACAGAACATAATTTTAAGCATTACTGAAAGGAAAATATCTCAAACCCATCAATAATAATGGTTTAATGGAATGATAACTAGAGTAGAAGAAAGAAAATCCAAGTGCAGGTCCCATGGTAACTGATGATAGTTTGGGCAAAATTTCACCACCTTTGAGGCCAATGTTCATTTATAAAATAAAGGTAAAAGTACCTGCCTATCTGCTTACCAGAGTAGGAAGATAAAATGGGAAAAAAATCTGAAAATTATTTTTCACATGCAATCTACCATGAAATAATTCTTCTATATCTAATGATATTGTCTCCTTTTTTGCATGACTTAATGATTATACTTATATTAATCAATGGTTAATGTATTACAAGGATCCTATAAAATATGAACTCTAGAGGAAATATGTTGTGTGGGAAGAATCATAGCTTTAAAGCCAATAAACAAGTAACACTATATATATTTTTATTCTTGTATATGAAATTGAAAATTGGAGATCCTATTAGAATAATTAAAGTGTTAGTAATAAATGAAAAATTAGTAAAAAGATACAAGGATTTTATTTTCATATACAATATGCACAAATATGACTAATTAAGGATAAACACAAGAAAACACACATTCTAGAGATTTATTCTAACTCATATGAGAATTCGAATTAAAACACAATATACTGGGATGGTACAGTCAGGGAAGCATCCACTCTTGAATTTGTCTCAGGTCCTAATCTCACAGTCATGAAATCAAGCCCTATTTCAAACCCTGTGTCAGGCTCCATGCTACACGTGGAACTTGCTTGGGATTTTCTGTTTCCCTCTCTCTCTGAGCCACGCCGCCACCCCCCCCCCCCAGCTCATGCATGTGCATGCATACTCTCTCTAGCTCACCAAATAAATAAAGAAACATTACAAATTATTAAGTCTGTTTCTATGAAGACATGATATGACAAGAGAAACTTCATGGTTTATGACGCCATTCAATCTTGATTATAACATTACAGCATTATAAATGTGCACTTGTTTGAATGTCACATATAATTTAACAATAATTTGATACCAAGAACTATCAAGCTATGGGCAAATATATGCTGTTTGTTTGGATATGTACATAATTTTGACAGAAATCTTCAGTGGTGGCTCAAGAACCACCTGAAACATTGTGGAATATACATTTGCCAAAGAAATAAATAACTTCACCTAAATTAGCTGTCTAAGAAAAACTTAACAAATAGTAACAAAATAATTTCACTGGGAGGTCTATTTCAAAGTTTTTTCTTGATGTACTGTGAGTTTATTTTTTTTTTCAACGTTTATTTATTTTTGGGACAGAGAGAGACAGAGCATGAACGGGGGAGGGGCAGAGACAGAGGGAGACACAGAATCGAGGCTCCAAGCCATCAGCCCAGAGCCTGACGCGGGGCTCGAACTCGCGGACCGCGAGATCGTGACCTGGCTGAAGTCGGACGCTTAACCGACTGCGCCACCCAGGCGCCCCATGTACTGTGAGTTTAATATGCCTATTCAATGTAGAGAGTAGAGGAATAGAAACAAAGGAGAAATTATGCGCATTTTCAAATGTCAAGAGTACTCATGTTCATTAACTTTATGAAGTCAGAGGGTTATAATTTATTAACCGTTCAGATAGAAGACATTTAAGAACATGAGGATTTGTTAGGATTCTAATTTTAAAAGAACATCTATAAAAAGGCAACTAACTTGGGGACAAATAAGTCATCTGAAAATGGACTAGGTATTAGATATTTAAGAAATTATCATTAATTTTATTGGATGTGCTAATGCAATGGCAGATAAACACAAAAAAATTTAATGTGAGAGATTCATAAAGTATTTACAGAACATAATATGTCTGGGATTTTCTTTAAAATAGTCTAGAAAAAATGATGTATGAGGAATGAATCAAATTAGAAAAATGTTGATAAATGTTAAAAGCTGCATGATGATGGGGCGCCTGGGTGGCGCAGTCGGTTAAGCGTCCGACTTCAGCCAGGTCACGATCTCGCGGTGCGTGAGTTCGAGCCCCGCGTCAGGCTCGGGGCTGATGGCTCAGAGCCTGCAGCCTGTTTCTGATTCTGTGTCTCCCTCTCTCTCTGCCCCTCCCCCGTTCATGCTCTGTCTCTCTCTGTCCCAAAAATAAATAAACGTTGAAAAAAAAAAAAAAAGCTGCATGATGGGTAGGTGGGAGTTCATTACATTATTCTCTTTACTTTTAACTAAGTCCTAAGTTTGCACAAAAACTTTTTTAAACACGGAAAAAATCTAAAAATTTAAAGTAACACTGTATAAGAAAATTTTTTGCCTGTGTTTGTGTCTATGTGCTACTTCTCAGAATGACAAACATTGTATGATGCAACCATTAACCATCCATTTGTTGCATTCTTAACAAACAGGTTTCAACGATTTATTACTACTTTGAACATATACAGTAAAATATGTATCGCCAAGTTTAGTACTTGGGATTGTGTATTGGGTTTTACATTCTCCTAAGAAAAAAGGAGTAGTAACACATCAGGAACTCTATTTGTCATTCAGAGTAGTACCAAATATTCATACCTGAGAAATCAGATATAATTCATATGAATAAAAATACGTGAGGCCTCGAGAATAAATATGTAGTATGATGCACAGTTCAATGTATTTATCAAAATATCAGATATATCAGAGACTACTATATTCAATACTAGTATATTTTAAAAATCTTTGGGACTTTGAGGGAGGATAAGGTTAATGAACAGGACACTAAAAGCATCAACCATAAAAGAAAATAACCTACAAAATTTTCTTCACTGAAATTAAGAACTTCTCTTCATCAAAACATTATTAAAAGATTACAAAGTAAGCTACAGATTCCAAGAAGATGTTTTCAATAGAAAGATCTGACAAAAAGCTCGTAGTAAGATCCGTTACAAGTAAGACCAAACAAATGACCCAATTAAAAATGGGCAAAAGCCTTGAACAGGCAGTCCAAAAAAGAAGACATCCAAATGGTAAAACAAACAAATGAACAACAAAAAGCATATAAAAAAGGTATTCAACATCTTTACTTATGAGCAAAATAACAAATGAAACCACATGAAATTATCATACACATACTAGAATGGCTAAGCTGCAAAAGATTGACATTACCAAGTTTTTTAAAGTTTATTTATTTATTTTGAGAGAGAGAGACAGAGAGACACAGAGAGAGAGAGCATGAGCAGGGAAGGGACAGAGAGACAGGGAGACAGAGGATCCCAAGCAGGTTCCATGCTCTCAGTGCAGAGCCCAACCAGATCATGACCTAAGCCAAAGGCAAGAGCCAGACGCTGTGCCCGGACATTATCAAGTTTTGAAGAAGACCTAGAGCAACAGGAACTTTTATATAAGCTCCTGACAGTACAAATTGATAAAAACACTTTGGCAAATGTTTTGGCAGTATCCCCTAATGCTTCAACATAAATTTACCCCGGGACCCAGTAATTTCACTCTTAGGTGTATACCCAAGAGAAGGTACTGCATATGTTCACCAACTGATATGTGTAAAAATGTTCATGGCAGCTTTATTCAAGATAGCAAACTTTGGAAAAATTCAAATGTTCGGTAGCAGGAAAACAGATAAATAATTCATGGGATATTCATACAATGAAATACTATGCAGGAACAACAAAGAACAAATAACTGACACATACAGAAATAAAAATGGTCTCCTAGATGTGAAGGTGTATAAAAGAAGTCAAGCACAAAAAGAGTATGTAGCATAGGAATTTCAAGAATAGACCTAACAGTGAAAGAATTCCCTTCAATTGGTGGATAGAAATGTTAATTACCAATAAAGGGCACTAGTAATCTGCCACAGTGCTGGGAATATTTTATATGTTGCACGGATTGGTACCTATAAGAATATATACATATGTAAAATTCAACAAACTGTGCAGTTAAAATTTTACATCATAATGAATGCATATCTCAATTAAAAGGTTAAATAATATGAGAGGTATCAAGCAACGCTACACAACTTAAAATACTTGAATATGTCTGGCCTCCTGTTCCAGCAGAGATATCTGAGAATGTGATCTTGGAAGTGTGATTTTGTTTTTAACTCCACAGGATAAATCATTCCAAATGAGTCAGGGGAGGAATGACAAGTCTGGGCTACCATCAGGAACGGCTGCTAGCATAACAGTAGTGTCCTATCAAAGAGTCTATTGATATCAACTTAGAAAAAAAAGTAGGATCCATCTTAATGGATATACTATCTGGAGCCCTATTGCTTTCAGACTGGTTCCATGAGCTTCCTAAATTGACTTTATTATTTTTTTTAATATTTATTTATTTATTTATTTATTTATTTATTTGAGAGAGAGAGAGACAGAGTGTGAGTCAGGGGGGCCAGAGAGAGAAGGAGACACAGAATCTAAAACAGGCTCCAGGCTCTGAGTTGTCAGCATAGAGCCCGACGTGGGGCTTGAACTCATGAACTGTGAGATCATGACCTGAGCAGAAGTCAAATGCTTAACCACCTGGACCACCCACGTGACCCCTTCCTAAATTGACTTTAGATGAAAGGATGTAAGGCTCCCCACAATGCGAGAAGAGGTAAGTCGATCCCTAAACTTAGGAGGTACTTCTGAAAAACCCAGGGATTACTTCCCACACCTCATATGTTATAGGTTGAATTGTGCCTCCTCCAAAGTTCATGTTCAAGTCCTAACCCCAGTACACCTCAGGGTGTAACCTTCCTTAGAAGATTAGCTAAGATGAGGTCATTAGGTGGAATCTAATCCAATATGACTCATGTCATGTCCTTGTAAAAAAGGAAGAGTTAGGATATAGAGACCCTCACACAGGACAAGGCCACATAAAGATGAAGGCAGAGGTAAGGTGATGCTTCTCCAGGCCAAGGAGTGCCAAGACTGCCAGCAAATCACCAGAATCCAGGAGACAGTCATAGAACAGCTTCTCTCTCACAGCACTCAGAACGAACCCTACCAACACCTTCATCTTTCACCTCAGACCTCCGGAACTGTGAGATAATCAGTGTCTATTTTTTAAGCCACTCAGTTTATGGTACTTTGTTATGGCAGCCCTAAGCAATCTAATATACCACTCCCAGAAATGACGAGTCACTGAGGCTGGGATATATATCTGGATTCTGTATCTTATAAAAATGTCTGGGTGATTCTTGTAACTGGGCTAATTTCAAATCCACTGCGATGCTTGGCCATACCTAGATCCACTGTGTGCTGCATTGAAATAAATCCAATCCTTGAGAAGACTTGAGAAAAAAAATGAAAAGAAAAGAAAAGAAACAAAAAGAAAAGAAAAGAAAAGAAAAGAAAAGAAAAGAAAAGAAAAGAAAAGATCTAACAAAGTCTTTCTATTCAGTAGATGCCCACACTTGAGGATTTTCACGGGTTCTCTACATCCAAAAGTTTAGGGCTCCCCTACTCCTAACATAACTCCATAACATGAACGTGTCTCTAACACGTGCGACGTGTGTGGGCCTCTTAATCATTATGGGCCCTCGGAACTGTGATTTTTTTTCTACTCATAAGCCAAATAAGTAATCCAATGAATTTGAGTTGGCTAGGATTATTTTATAATTGCTGTGAGGAAAAAAAGAAGCCAACCTGATGATCTCCAACATTTTGCACAAGAGCCGCGTGTGACTTCATTTTCCTCATTTCCACTTCCCGGCTTCCTAGAGATTCTATATCACAAAAGTGACTTCTCTTATTTATTCTTAAATAAGGAGAGCACAGAGACTCCCACCCGAGCGGGCTGAGCCGAGAGCGTGTTGGGTATTTCATCACAGGGCTGAGAGTCTGAGCGCCTGCTAACAGGCAGTTTTCCAGCTCACTGGCACAGGCACAAGTGAAAGCAGCACATTCATTTTGTGCAATTTGCTTTACCTTCCCACATGGAGTTGGTGCATGTAAAAGGCTGTTAAGTACTAAATTATTCCTTATCAAATCACCATCATCTGGAGTCATGATCAACACTAATTAAATTACTTTCACTGAACAGGGCTCCAGCCTGCTGCCGAGGCTGCTAGGTACATTTCGTTTCGCTTACTGTACTGTCCTCACTGGGTCTGAAACAGTGAACGACATGCATCTGCATTGTTTGCGGTTTTAATTAAACTGAATCTTTCCTCCTTCCAGGGTATCAAATCGGGCGAGTTAACTCCTTCATGTCATTAACAAAGAAGTGACAGTTAGATTTTTATCCCTGCCTTCGGACAGTTAAGAAATTTATCCAGGAAATCTGAAGTCTTCCTTCCTCAGGTACTCCTCAGACACATTTCCATGCAAACCTTTATGGCCCCCAACTCCTCCGCACAATCAGATCTTTAGGAGGAGAAGCAGAAAGAACACTCAAGAGATGCATCTTGCATTTTTTTCTTGGATGGAGGCTTGACCTTTAAAACCACATCTTAAGGCTGACTAATGATGACTGAGTTCTTCTAATGGTTACATTTAAGAGCTCCAAAATACCAAGACTTTTAAAACTACGCTTCCAAAATAAACTTAACCACTTCCTAATTTAAAAGTTTACTCGGAGTTATGGTATTCATCGTAAAATCTTGGATAAATTAATAATTGCTTTCTTTTTTCATTTTTTTAATGTTTACTTTTGAGAGAGAGAGAGAGAGAGAGAGAGAGGGCATGAGACAGGGAGAAGCAGAGAGAGAGAGAGAGAGAGAGAGACAGACAGAATCCAAACCAGGCTCCAGCCTCTGAGCTCTCAGCAGAGCCCGGCACGGAGCTCGAACTCAGAAACTCCAAAATCATGACCTGAGCTGCAGTTGGACGCTAACCAACTGAGCCACCCACGCTCCATTAGTTGTTTTCATTTTAGAACTATGAACATCAAGGTATCATCTTGCTTCCAGTTTATTTCTGTCTACACTCTAGAACAAAAGCAAAATCTTGCCATCATTCTACTGGAGCACAGAAATGCCCTCCACCTTTCCAAGCGCAACAAGGCTGATATATAACCATGTCTTTCATTCAAATTACATTTCAACACCTTCAATTATAGATGAAGATAATGAATTTAAAAATTTACTCATAGGAGAATAATTTGCTAAACAATCTTGACATTGGAACATTTTTGTACCATTAAATTGAAAACAGAACATGTTTGTTATAACAGACTGCTTCATGTTAGTACAGAGAATAAACAGTTTAATCTACAAATTAAGTTTCTATTTCTATAGTGAAGATGATGATGTCTTCTGATACATTTAAGAAAGATAATATGTTTAACTATAGATAGTGACTTAGTGAACTGTGGTTGAATTTAGAACTGTGATAAAAACCACTTGCTATAACATTTTTTTAAAAACCCTCAAAATTTACACAGTATTACCAAGTTTTCAAAGAATTGTCACCTACTCTATTTGATTCTCATCATTCAAGACAAGAATATCTTTATTATACCTCCCACTTGTGCAAAATTTTTTCAAAAGGCATAAAAAAGCTAAGCTTAATACCTATCCAAAGATCTAGGACTGATTTACAACAGGATAAGAATTAAGAGCCCTAGAATGTTGGCTATAACTTTGAACTCTTGAGCATATAATTCAAATTTATTTTGAATAAATACAAGTATGATTTCTTTCACGCATAAGCACCATGGTAACCGCCTATCAGGTGTTTCTTTATCCATTCATTCATTTACTATGGCCCAGACACTACACCAGGTGTTGAGAGGGAAACTGAATATAAACCTACAGAACAAAGATGAACAATAAGACACAGTCTTACCCATCAAGAACTCATAGAAGTCCAATTAGAGCTTTAGTTTTTTGAAGTGTTTTCTCTAATACAGACTTTAGCCAGTCTCCTTTAAGTTTGATTAATTCTCGTGTGTGCAATACATGTTTATGTATACATGATCTTAATAATATATTTGTGCCACTTCTATCTAAAACACTTCTCAGACTATGCTTACTTCTAGGCATTCTACTTTGTTTCAATTTATTACTGTGACCAAAAGCATTTAAAAATTCACACCCCTCATACTCCAGTGAGGAAAAATGCTGCTATCCAGCATCTAAAGCTTCCCCTAGAGTCTGATAACCAAAATGTCACAAGTGATGGGCCCCCTTCTATATGTGGACAGTGGATATAATTACAGTGATAAGTTGCCTTGGCTCTGACCTTTCACTCTGCTTTCCTCCCAACAGAGGCGCTTATCATAAGAGTGAAATAGAGTAGCAATTTCTGTGAGTACAAAACAATTACTCTGGAAAGAGAAACATACCACATTTTTAATTACTTCTTCACTAAGTAGAAGCATGTCTTCAAATCAAATCTGTGTGTTTTTTTACAAATTTTTCACAAATGTAGTTTTTAAACAAAAACTACCTAGGAATACAAAGCTTTATGAGAGTCTCCTGACTTTGACGTTGAGATTTCTGATCCGCTCAAAACTTCTGCTTTAGAATAGTCTACTGTATGATGTTCCAGAACAGGGGTGGGCAAATTACAGTGCATCGCTGACACGTGGCTTCCCACCAGTTCTGGTAAACGAAGTTTTATTGGAACACTGTCCCACCCAATCATTGAGGTATAGTCTAGGGCTACTTTGAATTATAATGGACAATTTGTGACAAACCCTAGGACCTGCCAAGCCTAAAATATTTACTGTCTGATCCTTCACAGAAAAAAGTTTGCTGACCCCTGTTCTGGATTATGGTCTACAATGAAAGGAGAAAGAAAACATAAAAATGAATGGCTAGAACAGGAACACCTGCTACTGATAGGGTTTAGGTAAATTAGTTAACAAAGGCCATTGGATTTTCCTTTATTAATGCTTTGTTTACACTGACTCTCAAAACCAAGCGTGCAGCCTTATGCAGCCAACTTACAGGGGCATACACAAACAAGATGATGAAAAATTACATGACACTGAGCCTCTAAAACACTACAAATTTATGTTCTTTGAGGAATTTTAAGGCATTTACATAGACCACGGATATGTTTAACATATAATTTTTTACACTTGTCTACAAAATATAAATGAGAAAGTCAAAACAAATCATTGTGTGGACACTAAAATGCTCAAAAAAAAAACAAAAACAACAATCTACAAATTGTTGTTAATATGTAGATTATGGCTATGGCTCTTGGCCATAGCAGCAAATTAAAAACGACAACAACAACAAACAAACAAAAACTCTGTAAAGATGGAAAAAAGTAAATGGTATACACAAATTAGATTATTTCAGACCAGATACAAGCATGGCATGAAAAATGCATGCAGGTTTTTATATAAATATATGTAGTTAGGAATACACTCACTAGATGAAAAGCATTCACTTAAGTTAATACCATTTCAATTTCAGGTGATAAATGGGTGGCAATGACCTCAATTAGTACTCAGTTAAATTCCAGAAGCAAAGGGTAAGGCTTGTGTACAAAGAAGGAAAATATTGTCACATGCTCCGTAAATCCGTCTTCCAAGACACACAGAAAAACAGAGGGCACTTCTGCCGCATCTGAGCCTCTCAAAGATTCTCTTCCAGTACATTTACCTCTCTTAAGCCCTCCCCACCCGCGCAGTGTGCACACACGCTCACACATACACACACCAACATCCATTACTAAAGGGCCTAATCTCAGATATCAGCAGAGTGCCTTTATGGGGCCATTAAACCCTTTCTCTTGTTTACAGTGCCTGAAGAAAGATGTGAATTATGTCTGTGACAAAACAAGCGATAACATTTCAAAACTGCTATCAAAATGCAAACTGAAACACATTTAAGGACAGGGGCCCTGATTCGAGTTTTTGCGATTTTCCGTTATTTGCAGCTTCTGGAAATACGTTCAGCTGTAATATTTTCAAGACAGGAATTCAGACCATAGCACGGCAAGGTGATATTTATTTTTCTTCAATAATATTCTTTAAGTAGAGTAGTTATTTTTTTTTAAAAGATGATATAATGTTTTTAAAGGAATATTACCAGTTGGGCTAGTTCCCAAACCTAATTTGCCTTTTGGCGCTATTTTGGTGATATGTAAAATGTTGCTTAGTAGTAATCTCAAAGGCAAAATAAGGGAACCTCTCACCCCTAGTTATGAACCTAAGAATTTTTCAATTATAGAGGACATTAGGTATGATCCAGTTTCAAAGAAAGAGCTAGTGTTTGTACTCAGAAACCGCTGTGCTAAAGGAATCACAAGTGGAAGTCAACTGGGTAAAAAGATTAAAAAGCGATGAGCTAGTTTTATCAGCGGAAGGCAAATGGTCATTAGTCTGCTCCCACTGCTCCCGGAAGTTAACACTCTGCACCTGCAAGGAACTTCCTGGGCAATCTGAACACCAGAACTGAGCTCAGAGAAACGATGCATTTCTCAGAAAAGGGCATCAAACTATTTTTTTCCAACATACCCGACTCTTACCAGTCTCAGTGTGTGCATTCTATTGCAGAGATTCCTCAATGGTCCTGCCAGGGATGCTTCTGAATAAAAGAGAGGTACTTTGACAGGTCTGGAAGGTGATTCTGGACCTCCCGGCCCCATCCAGAATCAGAGTCCACAGACTCGGAAACCAGTGCTGAGAACAGTGCAGAAGTCAGAAGCCAGAAATCCTCGCTCTCTACAGGGTAAAGCCTTCTGATGATGTTACAGCCTCACAAGACAGTTATTTCTTAAAAGTACACTTAATAATTCAACTCTCTCTACATTGCCGAGTGCCACTATGCCATCTTAATAGAATAGAATGGACAAATGTTCTGGGTTTGGGCCTGTGTAGCTTCTCTTCAAAAAATAGCACTGATAGGGAGATGCAGCCAACTTTTACTCATCTGAAGGTCAGTCATCTACTCCCTATGATCTAAACCAGAAGTTGCCAATGTTT
Source organism: Puma concolor (assembly GCF_028749965.1). Taxonomy (NCBI): domain Eukaryota; kingdom Metazoa; phylum Chordata; class Mammalia; order Carnivora; family Felidae; genus Puma; species Puma concolor. Next base: position 63,163,199 of record NC_141668.1, on the reverse strand, counting down.
CCATTTGGCTCATGGAATGGTTTCAAATCATTTCTTGTTGTGATCTTTTAAAAATCAGCTTCAAAATCTCTTTCTGGTTTAAAAATCCAAATTTCTGACTTATCTAGGAAAAAAAACACAATATCCAGCAACACTCGAGTCCACTTTCCAGCCTGAAAAGCACCTGGCTGAACCCATTATCAGCTGCCCCTTTGGCCAGGATATGCGTTTTCCTATTGGCTACAGTCCCCACTATCCCCACCACTCTACACCTCAGTAGCTCTTGTGCTAAATTCACTTGACTCACTTAGATGCTTGGCATACCAGTTACCTATTTTTTAGATGACACACAGGTAAGAAACCATTAGTGCATGTGTTTCCACATATGGATGTACACATACATGTGTGCATGCATACACACACTCACACATCACCTCTAAGCAACAAAAATATTGGGGCACCTGCATGGCTCAGTCGGTTGAGTGTCCAACTTTGGCTCAGGTCGTGATCTCACAGTTCGTGAGTGTGAGCCTCGCATCAGGCCCTGTGCTAACAGCTCAGACCCTGGAGCCAGATCGGCTTCTGTGCCTCCTTCTCTCTTTCTGCCCCTTCCCTGCTTGTGCTCGCTCTCTCTCTCTCTCTCTCTCAAAGATAAATAAACATTAAAAATGTTAAAAAAAAATTTTTAACGTTTATTCATCTTTGAGAGACAGAGAGAGACAGAGCACGAGCGGGGAAGGGGCAGAGAGAGGGAGACACAGAATCCGAAGCAGGCTCCAGGCTCCAAGCTGTCAGCACAGAGCTGATGTGGGGCTTGAACTCATGAACTGTGAGATCACGACCCAAGCTGAAGCTGGAGGCTCAACCGACGGAGCCACCCAGGTGCCTCAAACATCAAAAAAATGGTAAAAATAAACACCAAAAGTATTATAAAACTCACATCACTTCTGTCTTAGACTCTCAAGTACTAGTTCTCAGGCAATAAGGCATAGTGGCAGAACTAACAGATACTTAAATCTGCCTAGTTTCAAATCTCCTACTGCCACTTTCCAGCTCTAAGAATGGGCAAGCCAGTTAACCTTTCTGTGCTTAGGTTTCCTCACTGATATAAAACAAAATGAGGTGATAACAGTACCTGCCTGATGGAGTTGCTGATATGATTAAATGAGACACTGTGTATACAGTAAGTGCTCAATGACAGCTATCGGTGCCATTATTCAAATACAGAATCACAGGACACAACATCTAGAAGAGAGCACACAGATGATTCGGAAACTAAAGAGCATAGTGGGAAAGAGCATGGAAGCTAAATCTTGGCTTTGCTACTTCCATGCTGAAAGACTTCTGGTAAACTGAGTAACTGCTTATGTGATTCAGTTTCTCCCTGTTAGAGGAGACCTTCCTCACGGTGTGTATGTAAGAATTACACAAAGTGAAGCCCCTGAAAACCTAGGATAGTACCTGGAACATGGTACATGCTCAGTAAATGTTACTTATAACCATTATTATTTCAACCACTTCCTTTCAGAGAGGACGAACCAAGACTCCAGGAAGTAAAGTGACATTGCAAGCACCCAACTTCCAGCCATCAGACTATTATTTCGCTACTTTTTCTGCTTCATCCTATTGCCAATTTTGTTTTGTGCCTATCAACTACACACTAAGAGCAAGACATTTATACATGGAGAAGACTATAAGGAAAACGTATTCTGACAGAAGCTGAAAGCACACAGTACAGCGGGTCAAACGAGCACCAGATGAGGAAACAAATACATTTGAGCCTCAAACAATACAGGTTTGAACTATGCAGGTGCACCTCTATGTGGATTTTTTGACAAATACAGGACAGCGGTGTAAACGTATTTTCTTTTCCTTACAATTTTTTTAATAACGCTTTCTTCTCTCTACCTTTATTGTAAGAAGATAGTATGCAATACATAAAACATTGAAAATATGTGTTAATCGACTGAGAACTTAAGGTTTCCAATCAAGAGTAGGCTATTATTAGTTCAGTTTGAGAGAAATCACAAGTTATACGTGAATTTTCCACTGTGCAGGGGCTCAGCATGCCTAACCCCGCACTGCTCAAAGTCAACTATAATATCTACCTAGTTGCTACCTCACCCGTAACTAGTTGTGTGGTAATGGATAAGCTGTGCTACCTTTCTGGGCTTCCATTCCCATCTATAAAATGAAGGCATTAGACTAGGCAACCTTTCCTGGGAGCCTGACAGTTTCAGGTCTGGGTGGGAGTACCTGCTTACTAAATGTCACAGAGGAGAGGAAAATGCAAGGATTTGATACAGGAATTCATACGGCATAATAGTCTGAGTCCACAAAGAACTCTACACACCTCATTAATAATGGGGCGCATTATTGCCTTTTAGCCAGTAGTGGTCACTGAAACTTATGATCATGAGCCTTCCTCATCATGAAAAAGCAAAATCAGGTGTAATCTACTATAGTCAAGAAGGATGGGTACATAATGCACATCGGAAAAGTGTACATGCAATGTGTTAGCATTTAAAAATGCCTGATGTTTTAAAAGGTGTTTCATGGACCACCTACTTTCCAGCTGATGGCAGTAATATGTTATTATATTAATAAAGCACAAAGCAGAATCAAAAGACAAAGTTATATTCCTAAATGTAAAAGCATCATAAGCACCATTAATTGAAATATAAAGAGATCAAGTACAGAATGCAATGATTCATTCCTCCAAATTTTAAAGCCCAATGCTGCTCTAACAGTACTTGAGCGGTTGTGGCACTAAATGATCCTCATCTTCACAGACTACTTGCCAGGAGAAAGTGCCCTGGGAGGAAACTGGTCCTTCCATCTGGAAAAGGACAAGCACAGAGAAAGGAAGGCCTAATGTATGAACAATCCAAATCGAATCAGTTTGCATTGTGCATTGGCTTCAAATCAGATCTTCCTACCCCTACTGGTCCAGTAGATGGAAAGCAGCACGACACTACTTTTTTGGAAACCAATTCTGTACAGTGAGCCCAAACATACAGCGCTTCATATCCAGCTGGCAGGAATGAAACCTGAACAAGCTGCAGCTATTTGAGAAACAGATCTAATAAAAGGAAGTAAAGTTCTGAATCAAGATGCCCAACCGAATCCCTAACCTCTCAAAAATGGCTCTACTTAATTAATTACCTAATTATGACCTATATGCCTACAGAAAACACCTCCTGTGGAGAACCTGTTTCACTTTGCTTTAATATGGATATTCTTTAAGCCCTACAAAGTTACAAAAATAAGTATTGCTTCTCTGCCTAGTAATTCTGTAATTCCTTTCAAATAACAGAGAACATTATTTGGAAAATACTGGGCAGTACTTATTATTGTTCCTAGCCGAGGAGAGGCTGGAAGATCCCATCACTGCCTGGTGTTTCTCAGTGTAGCATGAAGTTTAGAGAAATGCTATGGCAGATGGGCCCTGCATAATACCCAGACACCAAGCGTGCTCTGTCCTCACCACTGCGTGACCACAAAAACAGGTCCTTCCCATCAGAAGAAAAGGTGAAAGGTGGGCATCCCCTATCCGGCATCCTCCACACTCTCCAGAACAAACCCCAGAGTGCCACCCTCTGTAGACTATCTCTATAGATCTCTCACAAATAGGTTGGGGGAGGGGGAAAGTGGTAAATCTATTACTTGCCATCAAGTGATACAAAAAAGGAGACGGATAATAGTAGAAAAGAATCAATGTGGATGGTTAACATGCAGAGGTATTTTACTAACAAGACATGATAAATGTGATCTTTAACTTTCCCTTGTTATTCAATCACAAACATAGAAGCTCTAACCTAAAAGTTTAATTACTCCATGGACCATAGTAACGTAAAAAGACCAAATGAAGATAATATCTCATTGCCAAAGAAGACTGCCAGTTACTAATATGCCTGTCATCACTTTGGAATAATAATTACTAAAAAGACCAGCAGTTTCTAAGGTCTGTAAGTTTCACTCACTAAGGACAAGTATTCAAGTTGTCATAAAAACAAGTAAGTTTTTATGCAATAAAGTATAAATATTTTAACCAGTTTCCATGAGAAATCACCATTCCTTCAGAAATAGTTTGCCCATTTAAAAAGCAATGAAATAAGTAATTAGTGATGCAGATACTTGCTTGAATGAATTTATTACCATGTTATTCAGAACGAAAGCAATATAATTCTAAATTTAGAATTCATGTCACATGCATCAGCATGATCTGAACAAGCCTTTAAATAAGCCCAGAGGTAAGAAAAATGGTGCTCAGCCTGCAGAATGAATGCCACCCCCAAGCCAACTGCAATTCTAAACCCGCACACCTCCCTCTCAAGTCTAATAAAACTCTCTTATTGTTCCATGTCTTCAAATGTTTGTGCTTTACTTGTTCTGGTACGTACCCCCTGGAAAGGCTCATTTCATTTTCATTTGGTGAACCTGCCCTGCTTGGGAAATTCTATTTGCTTTCAGGTGAGTCAATCCTCACTTTCCATTCATAATTTTTCTTCCAGGCTATATGTGAAAAGAGCCTGTAATTTGCATGGTCTGAAATTGAACACTTCAGTATCAAAATAACACACTGGATAAGTAGGAAGCAACACTCAGGTGGCTGAAGTACACCTGCGGCACTTTGTTGTCACCCTACCGAAGACATGATGGAGATCGATTCGGTTATTATTAGCCCCTGGCTCCTTGTTCAAAAAGATCCCACTGGTAGACAATCAAAGTTGAAAATATGTTCTGAATACCAGAGCTAGAAAAGTTTGCCCAAAAAAAGAAAGCCAGCTGGCTAGCGCCAAAAAAAAAAAAAGTACCTTTTCAGTAAATGCCAATAAAACTTCATAGGCTGCCAAAATAACAAAGATAGAATAATTACAAAGGAAACTTTGCAATTTTCCTGACAATAAACATGTTCTTAAAAAAGAAATTATCTGTCACCTGGCCTCAACTGTTACAGCTATTAACACGAGCTAGGGTAAATCCTACGAACAGTTTATTTAAACCAACTACTAATTTGGCACAAAGTTTTTATAATTTCTTTCCCAAAATAAATTTTTCGGATTCCTTTAAAAGCGACTTGTAATATTAAATTCAATGTATATTAGAACAGTTTCCACGAGGAATCACCATTGCTATAGAAAAGCTTTTATACAAAGTATTTTGCCCATCTTAGAAAAAAATGTCATCTAACTGTATCAGATTAACAATTCCCCCCAAAAGAAATGTGAGATAGATGAGATGTAAGAATAAGACCATGACTAAGGAGTCACATTTTTAACCCCAAAATAGTCTCTGTGAAGGAAAAAAAATCCATTAACAGTATGTAGAAACATCTAGAAAAGTGCACTTTATCCTTCATACAGCAGATAATATTGATGTTGCCCAAACTTTCTTATAACAGCCCATGAGACTTTTTTCTTAACTTTATTTACCTTTGAGAAAGAGTGGGAGAGAGAGGTGGAAGGGAAGAGAGAGAGGAAGAGATATAATCCCAAGCAGGCTCAGCACTGTGAATGCAGAGCTTGACACCGGGCTTGAACTCACAAACTGTGAGATCATGACCTGAACTAAAATTAAGTTAGAGAGTTAGACTCTCAACTGACTGAGCCACCTAGGAGCCCCAAGACTTTCTTGTAAAGACTCACAGCTAAGAACCAGTGTTTGCTTCCTACACTGTGACAAAGCCATCATCACCTCTAGATGCCGATCAAGCCCTTTTTGTCATTTCTTAACAATAAATATTAATTTAAAAACACCTACAGGTCAAGAGTGATATCAGAATAATGAACTATAAAAAGTCTACTGACACAGGGCCAGCCTTCACCAATAAAGCAAGAAGCAAACAACTGAACCGTAATAAAGAAAACCAACCAACAGAATTATGGATAGGCTTAACCATGGCCATGAAATATCACAGAAGATCCATTATACAATATACTGATTTGACTGTGTGTTGTATGAAGCAAATGTGAATGATTCATGGGTGTATACACAGATCACATTTCCATAGCTAAAGGATATAATCCCAAGAAAACTGTCATTGGAACAAAGGCTTCTAGAATTATATTAGCATTTGATAAGTAATTTTTCAGATTTGATGTATTCATTTTTTAATAGATTGCTTCCTTTGAATATAAGCCTCTTTTTAAAACCGTGTTATATGTTAGATTAAAAATTGTTTTTTTCCTAATGGAACCTATCTCTGATTTTTTTTTAAATATTAATGTTTTATTTATTAATTTTTTTAATTTTTTTAACGTTTATTTATTTTTGACAGAGAGAGAGAGAGAGACGGAGCATGAGCAGGGGAGGGGCAGAGAGCGAGGAAGACACAGAATCCAAAGCAGGCTCCAGGTTCTGAGCTGTCAGCACAGAGCCCGACGCGGGGCTCGAACCCACGAGCCATGAGATCATGACCTGAGCCGAAGTCGGAAACTCAACCAACTGAGCCACTCAGGCGCTCCTGTTTTACTTATTTTTGAGAGAGAGAGACAGAGCATGAGTTGGGGAGTGGCAGAGAGAGAGAGAAAGAGAGAGAGACAGAATCTGAAACATGCTCCAGGCTCTGAGCTGTCAGCACAGAGCCCAACACGAAGCTCAAACTCAGCAAGAATGAGATCATGACGGAGCCTGAAGTCGGAGGCTCAACTGAGCTACCCAGGTGCCCCAACATATCTCTAATTTTTAACTGGCATAACAGTTTGGTGTTACAAATCACAAATGGACCAAATCTGATTACAGTATTTCATAAGAAGTTCAAGAGATTGCTCTTCTTGTCCACCTTCACAAAGGAGCAGTTATCAAGAAGTACTTTAATCATGGATATAGAACTTATCAGTCTAACCTCTCTACTCTGCAGTCCAATTTACGTTAAAACATTTATTTAAAGTTACAAAATTTGACTTGGGTGATATGTCCTAGGAATATATAATTATTAGAATAGCTCAAAACATAAAATCAAGTTTTGTGCCACTGTTCACTAATTCTATACATTTGTGATGAAAGACATTTCCTTAACTTTCACTCTATTTACAGTAACCCAGAAAGCCTTCATAAATGTGTGCAAAATGATCCTTAAATTTTTATTATACTTTAGAGTTTTTGATATAACTTTCTAGATAGTAGTTCAAAAGATACTTTTTTTTTTTTACACGACTCTGGAGCCTCTCCGCGTCACCATCCCACAAGTGCATTCTGGAGGCTACATAACAGGAGAAACTCCTTATAATAAGATCATTGTGATCCTTCAGGAACTAAGCCCTGTCTGATAAGAATCAAGACAACTCACCAGTTACTAAATCTGGCTCCATAACAATAGTGTCATGGCAGCATTCCAATGTATTTTTTTTTTTTTTTTACTTTGACTTGCTAACTGCAAATAAGGGGAAATTAGATTACCACATTAAACATAAAATATAGAGCGTAACTAGGTAGCAGTGTTGTACAGGTGTTATCGGAAATAGAAAACAGCAGCATGAAGGCAATAATATTTGAAGATTACAAATCTTTTTGCTTCTGTCTTGGGCAGAGCATTTTGTGGTAACATCAAAATGTGCATACTAATCTTTGCACAATGCAAGTCTTTATGTTACTCATGATGTACAGATGCACTAAGTAGGACATAAATTCTATATTTGCTTTTATTTTCACATAAATTTCACCTAAATAAATATTACACTCACTAATCCTTGCAGGTTTTCAAATTTTAGCTGCAAGGTATATATAAATGGACCCTTATTCTTCAATGAGGTGGTGTATCCATACACTTAATGTATTCTCATGTTTAACTGCTTTCTTCTAAACGGTCAAAACTATATTTACTGCTATGTCAACCTAAAGCACCATTTAAATTTAACCTTTTGAGACTCTTAGATGTTAAAAGCATGCCCATGTGAATGAACAGATATTACAAGGCCCACTATAGGTCACAGGTTATACAGGAATAATCGTTTTTCTAGAATTTAGTGATCAAAGAGGATGATAAACAATGACAACAGCATTCTTTCAAGCCCTTTAGTGGTTTACCAACACAACGCAGTGTAGGAAAGTCATGTGTAGAATGGCTATCTTTTTCACGTTTCCTTTTAATAGTACATTCTAAAATACAATCTGATTCTTTAGAACAGTGAGCTCTGCCAACGGGTCTGCTGTAACTCCATGTATAAGGTGACCAGTAGGTGTGTCAAATACTGCAGCCAGATGATATATGCAACAGCTTACATTAGCACTTAAACACACAAAGAAGATTTATACAGTCCTCCTTTGTAATGGATAGTTCCAAGAAACGAGAAAAATATGAAGATGAAAGAGTCCTTCTGCTCTCCTTCCATGTGTGCAAATAGAAACGAACTTTGGAGAAACACATGGATACCACCTGCAAAACAACTGTGTGATCACAAACATAATAGGCCTGGTTTGCATTCTCTTCCTTGCCCTTTGAAGTTAATAGAAGCTTTGTAAATTGAGGGTGTGCACAGGGATAAAAATTAAATCAGATAAAGCATGATTTAAAAGGAGTCTTCCCTTACAATGCATACATAAATTCTTGGCCAGTGAACATTTGTTTAAACTACCACATTAGCTGACACTAACATAATTATAAATTTTCCAATACGTATGCATTATATAGTATGTTATTTGTTTTAAATACAGTAAACTACAGTGTGCCTATACACTCAAACACATTTCCCCACTCCCCCCACCAAAAAATTGTATATTCATTCCCCTTTGTCGTTTTCCTCTCCACTTTCTCCTCCTCAGTAATGGGTCATCAGAAATTTCATGCTTAGGAATTTCCAGGCTGGCCCATTTGTTCTTGAGATAAACCCCAGATATATGTGATTAATTTTGCTGACCCAGAAAATTCGACCTTCTCTGACCTATCAAACTTCATCTTCCCCACTATCCAACACACATCTCTTATCTCCAAATGCTGCTGCCTTTCTCTAGAGGGACAGAGAAGGCACTTGCCTGGTTCACAGCAACTAACACCTGGCCTTCAACCCATCTAATGGGTCCTCCCTTCATTACTGGGTCCATCACATAAAAAGTGCAGAGCCACTCGAGGTGTGGTAAGCACAGCTACACTGAACATTGAGACACCTAGGAGGATTAAGTTCCACTTCTATGACTTCTAACTCAGGCACTAACTTCCTGTGACCTTGGACAAACCGTCTAGCCCTAAGCAACTCATGTTTGGCAGGCAGCTTTATCTCTAACAATGTAGGGTTGTGGTTGAGAGTGTAAACTCCAGAGGCAGATCTGCAACTTGGTTGCTGTGTGACAAGAAACAATCCCTTTAACTACTCTGGGCCTCAATTTTTTTTTTTTTTTTTTACCTGCATATAATAGTTCCTACTAAATTAGGCTGTTGTGAAGACTGGATACATTAAGGAATAAAGGGCTTAAAAGAGTATCCACCGAACAGTGAGCACTATGCAAATATTAGTGATTATTATCCATCAAATACAGAGATACGGGGTGGATTATCTCTAGGTTCATTATATTTCTAATATTTCATGGGTCTGAGTTTCCAATTCCGGACATGTTTCATTTTCTTCATGAAGCCATTCTCAACTATTCCAACCTATGTTCACCTCTTAAAAAACGAAAACAAAACAGAACAAAACTATAGAATTTACTGTAACATTCATTTAACTTTAGTCAAGGGGTTTTTTATTCTTAATAATGTAGTAACAGTGATGTTAGTAATTGTAAATCCTGACCTATGTTATCCTTGTTCCACATCTATGGTGTCCTCACTACGGTGAGCCTCCCTCTAAAACGAGGAGACAGAAATATTCAGAGATTAAATGACCCACCAAAGTCACCCAGCTAGAAAATAGTAGATAGGGGCCATGTCAGAACCTACACTCTTAGCCACTCTGTTAACTCCCAACTCTACTGTATCTTTACTATCCCTAGCATGTTCTCCTCTCTTCTCCAACTTCCCAGTATACTTTTCGAAGCCAGGGATTATTTGGCTCAGGGAGGCATTTTTGTTTTTTCTTAATGTATAAGAACTGTATCCTAAATCAATAAATACTTAATTATTTGTCTATTATCTTGGCATTTTAACTACACAAGTAACTTATACAATTTCTAAAATGGAAAAACTAAAAAACATGGCTTAAAAATCGTTTGATCTGCTAAACCATTATTTTTTCTAATTGTGAGTTATGAATAGTCACGCGTGTTTCCTAGAGAACACTATGCATAGACAATCTACCATACAAACTAGAGAAAGAATGAGATCTTTCACAAATTTTTAATGTATATGCTTCCACAACTGTAGCATTTCCTCCTTTTGGGCTGGTAATGGAGCAAAATGGAAAGAAAGCTAATGTTTACTTTTTGGAGAACAATTTATTCATTATAGCTATCTAGAGAAGATATATTAGCAGCATTGGTAGGTAGAGGAAATGACATCGCAAACCAAACCCTTTTACTACTAGATCAATCAAATGTAATCATTTTGAATTTGTTTTAACTGTATTGTTGGTGTTACTATTTTGAAAACTGTAGCTTATGAAATCCTCTGGCCTCAAAACAGGATACATATTAAATACACACTGACAATGTCTTTCTTCTATAAAGCCACTGAGTTATCAAGTATTAACCTGTGTGCCAAAATTCTGACATAAAATATCTCATGTAATCATTACATCAACCCATTTACTTTCCCTAACTTTTACATAAGAGGCTCAATAAAGTTAGGTGATTGGCCCAAGTTCACAAAAATGCTAAAATGTAGAACTAAGCACTGAACCTATATGAGCTGGCCTCCAAAGCCAACAGGTCACCTTGTGAGATTAGAGCAACTTGAAGATCTCTACTTCAGGGCTGAATAATCCTCTAAGGTTAGTAATTCCAGTATTTCTTTCAGGTACAGCTAGAATCTATTTTTCTTACATTTAGCATGCAGAGGCCAATTGGTGAAACTCTTAAATTTGAATTTGTCTTCCTGTAGCTTTTGTTTTTCCATGGAAGCTAAAAATATAAGGATTTGTTACCATTAAGAAGGAGTACACTAATATTCATGAAATGCTTTGAGTCAAACACATCTAGTCTGGTAGAAGCACAACCACAGCCTAATGCTTGATTCATTGGGGTAGAAGCTATTTTATAAAGATGATCTTGGGTCATTCACAATTTAATCAGCCAATTACTTTTATATGGGCTTCCAGAAGGCCATCTCTAAAGTCAAATATCATTTCTTCACAAGTGGTATTACAGCAAGGGTCCCATAGATTAATTTTTATCATTTAAATAAGAGATGATCACAAAATTAGCACCCTCCTAATATAGTTCTCATCTTGATTATTGCTATTTAACTGGTGAAGTCTTTTTCTTCAAGCTGAGTGAACACTATAATTATTATTGCTTTGCATTGTAAAGGTTGCATCTTAATTGAAAAATAAACACTTTTTAAATTTTCAATGAATACGTGAACTTCAAAATCAACAAAAACATTGAAGATGCAGGCAATTTTGCTAGACCCACAAATTAAAGTGTCCTTCATCAACCAGAATTCATAACCCGTAATCTTAAACATAAGATGCTAACTGATCTTATAACCTGGCCAGTATCACAAGTACCAAATGTTTTCAGCTCAACTTTCTGCTTATAAATCCCTTATGGTCAAAGCAACAGTAGGTTTGAACAAACACTTCTGAGTGTCTTCTGACAGTGTCACTGTGGATAGGTACTGAACTGCAGTGTGATCAATGGTAAAAGGTCAAGCTGTTCTTACAATTATTTTAGAGTATGTATAGAGACAGGCTATAAGTTGGTAGGTACAGATATGATTTCTGAGTATGGCAAAAACAAAAAAAACAACACAACACAAAAAAGTAAATTGATCAAAATGAATGCATTTCATCACAAATATTACATGAATTGTACACTTTGTTTATTTCATATATATTTGTAGATATATAGAATAAAAGCTTATAGCATTGCCTTTTATGTCCAAACATACATGTGTAATATATTCCATATAAACACACATAATGTTATACATATCTGTGTGTGTGTGTGTGTGTGTGTGTGTGTGTGTGTGTGCATGTGTGTGCTGTGAGTGGTATGCAAGTTTTTCTAGGGGAAGGTAATGTTATCATCCCTGTTTTATGTGGAAGGAACTGAGGCACAATGATGTGAAGTTGCTTATTCAAGGTCACATACTATTAAATGGCAGAGATCTGAACTCCAGGGTCCAAGATCTATTACCTTACTCGTATGCAGTATACTGTTCTCAGTCCCCCGAGAGAATGCCATCACTTCATATTATACGACTTTAGTGTTTGAGCATTAATACTATATAAGAGCATGAACAGATATTTAAAATGTAATGTACTATCAGACAAAATGCCAAATGTGATGTTCAGCTGACTTCAGCATATTAGTAGCAAATGTCTCTGACCTAATTATATGATACTTTATAGTAAACAGTGTCCCAAACACAATTTAAAAATTCTCTTTTGAGAGCACCATTATTTTGTTAAGCAAACATTCAGGATTCCTGAAACTAAAGGCTTATGTATACACAGAACTTAACCACATTTCTACAATTCAAAGCATGAGGATGAAGATTTTCATAGAGTCATAGGGAATTTACAGGGCTGTCTACTCCACCCTTAATTTCCATATATGTGTTATTTTGTACATTACATTATAAATTAGAAGACACTTATAAATAAGAAACATTTTTATAACAGTTTTATTTTTCCTGAATTTATATCATACAAACATATAGACTTGTACATATGTGCACATGCACTTGGCAAAAATATTTACATGAATTTTTTTCACTTGTGGAGTCACAGCATTTCAATAAATGAGTGGTTGCCACAGTTTGCTGTGTGGTATCGTGTGCACAAGAGCAAATGTCACGTGAGTCCTGGTTCTGCCATTCACTATTTGTAGGACTCTGGTTATTGCACTAAACCTGTATGAGCCTTGTCTGCCCTGCTCCCGTCCCAGGGCACTGTGAAGAGCAAATGAGTTGACGGATGTGAAAATGATCTATGAACTCTAAACTGCTAAGCAAATAAAAAAGGAGATTGGTGCTATCGCTACTATTGTTTTTATCTTTCATTCCATAGCATCTAGCATAATACCTGGCACTCGGGATGTTTGTTGTCTAAACGTATTTTTCATTATGAGGAAAAAAAAGCTTTCTGGTTCTTAACCAAAACAACATGCTGCATTTTACCAAAATAAAGATGCCAGATCTTTAGATGCTAAAACTGTTATCCACTTAACTATATAATTAATATCAAAATGAGAGTATTTTTTTTCTCATTTCATAATCACAGCATTTGTATTTTACTATGCTTCCAATTATTGTAATTTTGCATTAAGGGTTTAAAAGCATTTTAAAACCAGTCCTAACCAAAAAAAAAAAAAAAAAAGGTTTTACATATTTAGAGAGAAAGAGGGTAGGGGCGGGAGATTTGCTGATGATTAGAATTTGACAAAAAAACAATTTAAGAAAAGTAAGAATGGAGTATTTTAAACAAAACACAGAAGGAGCCATTTGGATATGTGGGTCTCCTTATGTGTACTTCAGGTAACTACCTCTAAATATATATAAACGGATAGGTCTGTACATTCCATAAGCACATTATCCAAACCTTCAGAAATTGCCATTTAAAGGCCAAGGACCTAAATTTTCACTTTGTGATCAATGGGACAGTTTTATCACAAGATGAGGTGACTGAAGTGTATTGATTAGCTGATAACCTTCTAATGCACCGGCCTTTAATCTGCAATAAAACAGTGAATGTAAGGAGAGCTTTCAGAAAGGAATACAGGGCTTGATTTTCCTAGTGGAAAACAATGTCGAGAGGCTCAGTATGGCAAAAGACCCAGAAAAACAGAGCGATGACATCCAGTTACTTGGCTTTCCCAGCAGACCCGTGAGTTGAGGCAACTGTGTCACCTGACATTCTACCCCAGTGCCAAGAACCAGAGTGAAATCAAATCAACATAATAAGGCTGTTGTGTCCATGAGGATGGAGAAAAACAACCTCAAACAGCAGTAAAAGTTCACTTCACAGCATGACTGCCATTTCAAAGGAAAAGCTAACACTACTGAAGTGAACACTTCAGTATTACACATATATCTTGATAGGAATGAGCCATTTTTACCAGAGTCCAGCGGCCTTAACAGTATGTGACAGAACTTTTGCTGGCTAATCTGTGGCTGAAAGAAACCCTAAGAAAACCTTATGTTTGGGCCTTAAATATCAGTATTAAAAGGTTCAGGGGGAAAGGTGGAGAAAGGGGGATAGATTTCTTTCTGATCAAAATTTATCCAGAACTGGGTATTGCCTTCTAGGTCTTGATCATAATTAATGTGAAAAACCCAAAGAACAGTAAACCGTTATTATGTACAAACACATTAAAACTGATAGAGTAGATAAACAAAAACTTGGCATAAAGATATATCAAACTGAATTTATTCCTGCTTACAACAAAATTAAATTTCTACTAATGGGGTAGCAAAGCTTAAATTACCTTCTTTAACAAGAAAATGGTTGAGAAAAATATTTCCTACTCCAGTGTGACAAATTGAGTCTTTGACAAAGAAAAGGTCACCAGTAAGTGGAAGAATCTAGGTTGGTAAAATTCTTATTTGCCATTTTCCCAACACACAAGTAAAGGTATATGATCTTTCTTGTTTAAAATCACAGAACAAAATAACCTTTCTGGACTTCAGGTTTTTATCTTTACAACAAGAGCATGGGTATCATTAATCTATAATGTCTCGCCGAGCAGCAGCTCTGAGATTGTCATGAATATTTACCACTACTTAGGTGATTCCATGAGCCCTACTACTCTGACTAGTACCAATGCTAATACTCCTGGTGGATAAGTAAGAGAAAATCCTCGAGGCAGAAAAAGGCAAAGTCTACAGCCTAGATGAGAAGCAGAAGTCTTTCTTAGGACAAACCCCCATGGAAAGGTTCTCTTGGTCTCTCTCTACCTTGATAAGAAGAATTTTATCAATATCAGTAACAATAACATCAATGTCCGGTATGAAGAACACTCTTCGTTAGTGATGGAAGATTGTTTTTAAGAGTAGTAACAGCTGGTGTACAAAGGACAGGTCAACGATTTCTGTCTCTAAGGGTACCTGGCTGGCTCAGTCAGTGGAACAGGCAACTCTTAATCTAAGGGTCATGATTTCAAGCCCCATGTTGTGTGTACAGCTCACAGTAAAAAAAAAAAAAAAAAAGATACCAAAAAAAAAAAAAAAAAGAGTAGTAGCGGTTGTGAAACTTTTACAAGTGGGCTAAGTACTGGCCCTCAGGAAGGGAGAAGATCTCCCCAGGCAATGCAAGTACGAGCTGGAGATCTGACCTACATAATTTCGATCACCTCATGCCTTAGGTATTTGAAAATTTTATGCCCTAGGTTGTTTGTGTTAAGTAGAGAATACTGAAAACTGTATTGTGAGATTTGAACATCAAATAATATTTATTAGAGAGCTTTCATCTGACAACAGGACTGATCACTGATAATGTCACTTAAGGGCAAATGGCTTTCCATTATCCCTCTAAGAAAAATGAAACATGGAAAAATAGAAGCAGATAAGTTAACATTAGATTTCAAATGACTTAAGCCACCTGTGCATAAATATGTTTAAAGCATTTTTTTAAGATTCTAAATATCCAAGAAGCTATTCATTCAATTCACTGAATACCCACATGTGAACTATACCAAGATGTGTAGGACATGATCCATCCTCTATAAACCAACTTAAGTATTATTAAAATTGAGACGTATGTAAAGCATTTATGAGCACATAGAATTCATTAATTCTGACTAAGATAAGCAAAGAACAAATGGCATTCATGAATGAAATGACTCATGAATGAGTATGACATCAAAAATTAGGGTAGGTCGGGGCACCTGGGTGGCTCAGTCGGTTAAGCATCCGACTTCGTATCAGTTCGTGATCGCACGGTTCGTGAGTTCAAGCCCCACGTCGGGCTCTGTGCTGACTGCTCGGAACCTGGAGCCTCCTTCAGATTCTGTGTCTCCCTTTCTCTCTGCCCCTCACCCCCCTCTCCCTTCCAAAAATAAACATCAAAAAAAATTTTTTTTTAATTAGGGTAGGTCAATATTCTGCATATATAATTGCCAGTGGAGTACATGACTCATTTAAAGACATAAGATAATCTTCTTAGTCACTATCACAGGAATTTAGGCATAGGCTAAAAGAGGTACAAACACAGACACTGACAATAATCCACTGGAAAATCTAATGGCCATAACTTTGAGCAGAGTACTTTTTGTAGATCAGCATCTAAATACACAATGACTATTCACTCACAATGTCCCCTATACAATTTCAATCCCTTGACATGGGATAAATACAACCTTATTTATCAGTTGCATGCAGTTTAGAATGTAAGTTCCATGAGAGCAGAGGTATTTTTCTTGTTTGTCCACCACTGTACTATCAGTGTCTAGACAGAACACGGCACATAATACACTCAAAAGATGTTCATTAAGTGAATAAATTTTTAGAGTCTTATAAACCTACTTAACATCCTCAATAAAAATACACAACTATGGACATTTGCATCAGAAAATAATTTAAACTAAAATCTCATAAGTAAAATAAAAATTGTTATGCTATTAAGATTTATTATTCATATTCCAAATCATAAAAACCAAAGTAATGGATATGGCTCACATTTGTAAGAATACAATCATTCCCATTTTGCAAACAGAAAAAACAAAAAAAAAATTTCCCTATAGTAAGACATAAATAAAGAAGCAATCACAATTCAAGCCTCTTCTATGGGATCTAAAATCACCCCTAACACAATTGTAAAGCCAAAAACTAGGAGTTAACTATGAAACAAACTTCTGACAGGTTTAACAATATGGCCTGTACAGCAAAATGAACTTCTTTGCTAAAGTTTAGATTTAAATAATAGTCAGAATGCATATAAAACCATTACACAAAAGTTATACAAAGGTACTTTTTCTAACTGAAAGTTTAATTAGGCATCATGTAAACCAGATTTCAATCTGGCCATTTCTGATATACTGTCAATAACTGAGTTCTTGAGTTAACATCATCCTCACCTACTGTCAAGAGCAAGAAATGCTTGTTGGGGGTGTAATTCGTTACATTTTTAAAAAGCAACCACCACTGGTTTGTTCCCAGGTTTTGGCACCAAAAAAGAAGGAAGTCAACCACATCAAACCAACCATTTTTACTTACTGCTACACAGTACAAACCATCATTAAGAGAAAATTCAATAACAGAATCAAATACATACTGTGCATCTTAAGTAGATGTTTATGTTATAAAAGAGGGAGAGTAGGAAAAAATGGTAAAAATAAAAACCCATAAAAACACTAAACACACAGTTATGACATAAAGGTCTACATGTACTACTTTAGTTCAAATTATTTCTTCTTTATATCTGACTCCATAAAATTTACATTTCTTATGAAATGGCGGCCCAAAAGTGTATTTATTTTCATGACTGCTTTGACCTTATTTGCAAATACTAATAAATGTTGTTTTTTGCTCTTTTTTATTCATTACTATACATAAGTATATGTATGTATATTAAAAATACTGGAACAAAGAATATAATATTTTATGTAAGCTTTCCAACAAATACTGTTTAAGCTTTTAGCTTAATAAGCCCAGTAACTGCATAATGATATATTAATTTAATATTAAGTAAAATTTAACCAAAGATGGCACAGATCACTTGCCCTAAAATAATTTCTTACTAATTATAGGCAGAGTAAATGGAAAGGATTTATTGGCATACTTTCTTTGATCATATTACTGAAGTCAATTTCTAGGATAATGTGTTAAACTAAAGGCCAAATTTAAGAGGACATATAAAATAGGAAAGAAAAAGCTAAAAACTTGGAAGTGAAATGTATAATTTCAGTTTTCAGCCATAACAAAGCAACAAACTCCAGTTTTGTGGGGAGTTGAGTGTTACTTTGTCTTTTGGTTTTCACTCTGAACAATCTACCTTAGGAAGAATGAGATGATAAAACCAAAAATTTTGAAAAGAATCTATCAGAACAGACTTGATTAAAACTGATGCAGATTTCTAGCTATAAGTATATAGGCACAGTAATCTCTATTTACACATATTTCTCCATTAATTGTGGTTTTTCTAAAGTCTACCTTTTTATATTCAGCAAGCATTCACCATATTAGATACTACTAACACTTCTTTTTTCCTTGAATGTGGAAAAAGTGCCATAAGCATAATGTGTTCCAGGCTGGAGAGATTATTTATTTCCTTGTCATTTTACAGATAAGTAAACAAAGGTTACCTGACATGTCCAAGGTGTATGACTTAGAGTTTGTTTCTTCTATTGAACTTGATAGATTCTAGGTTATCTAAGGCAAAATTTCTTATAAGATGTAGCTTTTTTTCTACTGGCTTTGGGTTTTCATTTGAAAAATACATTCTTGGTGAAATAATCTAGCACCAAACTGCTTGTTTTGCTGACAAGGTCGTCACCAGACGCTAAACTGTGATAAGCATAACGCAGATGTGCACAACCAATGGAAGAGTAGATGGTCTGATGACAAGAATCCCTAGTGGATGCACCTGGAACCGGGTGGGGCCACCACCTGTTGGTTCTCTGATGGGAACCAACCCTTATAAGGGGTTGATCCCTTATACACTAGAGGGGAAGATCCCTTACAAACTAGGACTGATTCTACTATGACCAGTGAGCAATGACTGTCTCAAGGTAAATGTAAGAGAAAAGAAGTAGAAAGTCATCTTTGGAACTGGAAAATACAAATAATTCTAGCAAAGACAAAAAAACTAAGGAGCTATTTTAACAATATCATTTTTCTATAGACCTCATTTTTAATTTCCTGGTGTATTTAAATAAGAAAATGACAGTGTATTACTTACATAAAAATTTCCAGAAACTACATGTATCACATCATGAATTGTATATGTTTATGAATAGTAGAGCCCATCCTAAACTTAATTGCAAAAGACTGATACTAGTTGCACAAGTAAGTAAATGACAATTAAGCGAAATGTCTGACCCTGTGTTGTGTGGAAAGCCTACATCAGAATCCTCTAACAGCTCATTAGAAATTAGGGGACCCAATTCCACACCTGAAAGTCAAGCTCTCGTAAGATAGGGAACATGAAGCTGCATTTGAACAAGCTTTCCAAACTATGCTTGTTCATTTCCAAGTGTGAATAAGATTACTGGACTTCTGTAGAATTACATATCTGAGTACTTTCAATATATTAATTAAAACACATTTCAAATGCTTATCTTCTCAAATGGGTTGCAAGATAAAATCTAAACCTGATAAATTAAGAAGTTGCAGTGTAAGGATATTATTTAACATGTGGCATAAATGAAAAGGCATTAGAAAGAAAGAAAGAAAGAAAGAAAGAAAGAAAGAAAGAAAGAAAGAAAGAAAGAAAGAAAGAAAGAAAGAAAGAAAGAAAGAAAGAAAGAAAGAAAGAAAGAAAGAAAGAAAGAAAGAAAGAAAGAAAGAAAGAAAGAAAGAAAGAAAGAAAGAAAGAAAGAAAGAAAGAAAGAAGAAAGAAAAAGAAAAAAGGTTGCCTAAGGAAAATGGGGAATGATCTTATTTGTGGTTTTTTTCCCTACTCTATGAACATACTGCTTTGATAAAATATTCAAAAAGACAAAAAGAAAAAGAAAAAAGCCCAATACACCTGAAACAACAAAAACAATACACAAAGGAAACAGAATCTTCAAGCGCTAGCTACAGCTTAGATCTCAAGCAATACTACCTAAGATGAGGAAGGCAGGAGGCTACACATCCTTGGAATGGATGGTTTGAGTCTGACTATAGTGGCATGTTTAAAAATGCCTCAATTTTTTTTAAAGAAAACAAAACACAGTAACAAACTCATGTTCCCAAATCCCAGAAATGGAATTCCTCTCTGAATATATGCTCACCTTCTGGTAAAGAAACTGTAGGAATGAAAGACAATGTCTTCCTGGCCAGTCATATCCAAAAAGTGAAACAGGCAAGAAAGGT
Source organism: Puma concolor (assembly GCF_028749965.1). Classification (NCBI taxonomy): domain Eukaryota; kingdom Metazoa; phylum Chordata; class Mammalia; order Carnivora; family Felidae; genus Puma; species Puma concolor. Next base: position 63,143,170 of record NC_141668.1, on the reverse strand, counting down.
TTCAAAATTAGTAATAAAAAGCAAACTTAAAAAAAAAAAGCAAACTTTTATAAAGTACTCACTATATGTGTAGAAAGGAACACAGTGCAAAAAGATAGCTTAGTAGAAAAGCAGAAAAAATAAACAAAAATGACACATGCATGGAACTTCCCTATCCAGGATAAGGACGTGATAATTTAAAAGAAATTATTCAGTCAGGGTCTGCATACACTTCTCTGGCTTCAGTTTCTTAAAAAGAAGATTTGCAATAGTAATCTGTTAAGGTCCTCCCTCCCCCGGCCCCATGTAACTGCAAAAAGGACCAAAGTCCTACGTTTTTTTTTTAATTTTTTTAAATTCGTAAGAAAAAGAAGTATAGCTATGACTTTTATTTATTTGAACAAGGTATCACCCACGTAATAGAGGCTTTAAACAGCTGAGACCCCACACACTGGTTTGTCCTGATTCTTTTCAATTGGGCCACCAATGCCATATTACAAATTTCAATTGAAGTATACAAACTTGCAAGCTTTTAATATTTGCTTTGTGATGCACAAACATAGCAGAGTCAAGGTTATTATTATTCCTTTAATGACACTATTCTAACTGAATTCCATTCCACTATTCTTTCTTGAGTGTAAGAGAAAGGAGTACAGTTACAAAGATCTATCCCGCTGGGAATTTTTGCATAACCCTGGTTATACCCCTGGGAATGTTCTGGGAAGAGGTAAAATGTAAATGAGAACACCATCTATCATGTGAATCACTTAGAGAAAACAATGAAAGGAACTAATATAACCAAATGGAAGCAAACTAGTTAGAAAACTTATATTATTGCAGTGAAAAAAATGATATGCAGTAGATTTCAAAAGATGAGTGCTACAACTAAAATGTAAAGTATGTAGTTTAAAATATAAGATTATTAATGTATAAATGTAAAGCACATAATCTACAAAAATTCAGTTTATATATAGATGTGCATCTAATTTGGAAAGATAAGGCTAATCTACCTTCTAAATATTCTTTAAATTCTCTTTTCTGAAAAAGACAGAATTCTACTTCCTCTGGACTAAAGCATATCTTAAAGTAATTCTGCTTTATTCAGCACAGTGTCTGAGTTCTGAAAAGATTTGTTTCTAAGTCATAAACAATTTGTGATAGCCAAGTAATCTTTTCTTTCAGCCTCCGTTCACTTCCCAGGATGGACTTGTAGGGAGTTGTTTTGGTTTTGTTTTTGTTTTTTTTCATTTGCTTTTGATGTCTACATAGGTGTTCCAAAAGTCAGCACCCTTCAAAACGATCAGCAGCAAGCTATAGATCTTTCTATTCTGGATTTCCAATTGACATGTTTTAGAAGTAAAAATAAAGAATGGGAATATTTTTAGGGAAAACCCAAGTATTATGGTTTAATCTCATTTTTCACCATGTTTGAATGCTCTGTTCTCTACTTTTCTACATAGATTTACACATTACAGACAAATGTATGCTCTGTAATCCAGTGTTGAGCAGACTTTAGCTGCTCATTCTCCTAACCTACATTTATCAAAGGGCTAAAGCAATAAAAAGAGAACCATTTTATGTGGTTGAGGAAGGTAAGGAAATCTGGTTATTTACATTTGAAAAAAAGGGCCCCATAGAATTTGTAGATGGGCCACACAAAGGGGGTGGGGTTTCTTTCTATTCCTAGAGATAGGATGCCTCTGCTCCACTAGGCATTCCCAGAGAAGAATCAAACATTTGTATAGGGCATTTAGCAGACAATCTAACCTTTCAGTTCCAATATTTGATAACCTCCTGCCTCCAGAAATCCTTAGAATTTAATTCATATACCCTATTTCTCTTTTTAAATCATTTTCCTTTGTTCTGTTCTCAATGAATGAACATCGAAATTAGCTGTTCACCATCTTCTGAACAATAGTTTTTTATGTCAATGAAAATGTGAAATAAAGCACATCTCCATTTCCTTTTCATTAGACTATTTCAGATTTATTTTCACCTTTGTTTAGAGGTCTCCTTCATAATTAGGTGTTTTATTCACAAGTCCCAGAACTTCATTTGTTAAACTGTAAATATTCACTACTGAGGACAAATAAAACTTTACCATTGTGAAAATTTTGGCTAAACAATCATGGTTTTAGGATGTTTTTCCAAAATGAGATTACATCTATTGTTTTAAGGCGTGATTATGTATTTCTACCTTAAGAAGGGAATTAAGACTTTGTTTTTTTTTTTAATTTTTTTTCAACATTTTTTTATTTTTGGGACAGAGAGAGACAGAGCATGAACCGGGGAGGGGCAGAGAGAGAGGGAGACACAGAATCGGAAACAGGTTCCAGGCTCTGAGCCATCAGCCCAGAGCCTGACGCGGGGCTCGAACTCACGGACCGCGAGATCGTGACCTGGCTGAAGTCGGACGCTTAACCGACTGCGCCACCCAGGGGCCCCATGACTTTGAAAAGACTTAGGAGGAAAAAAGTCCTAAGAAGCAGATCACATTTAGGGTAACCACTTTATCTTCTGTGCTGCTGTATTTGCTAAACAGATATGCTCCTAATCTTGCAACAGTTTAGTCTTATTGAAGAAAGACATGTATCTAAAATGTTACAAGGTGCTGTGGAGTCTCACTGTGCAGGGTATGGACGGCAAGACAAAGTCAGGAAAGACTTCAACACGGTGAAGCCTAAGGGGAGTCTGGAGTAGGAGGTCTGTCACCACCACAGAGCAAAAGCACAAGTTTAAAAAAGCAAAATGAGCCACATGTACAAAGGCAGAGACCTAAAACAGCTTCATCTGTTCCGAGACCTGAAAAATTAGAAGGGCTCAAGCTCAGCAGATAGGGAGGAACCAGGTGCTGGGCTGGCAAAAGTTAAAACTGACACAGCAAGTCGAGGTCCAGATTGTAGAATAATGTTCTGGAAGACTTTGCTCCGAAGGGAGTTTAAGGAGAAAATTAACAAGGTCAGACAGCTATGTATTAATGCCACTGCAGAGAATGCATTGGGAGGAGGGAAAACTGAAGGCAAGAACACCAATCAAAAGGCTTATGCACTAGACCAGTCAAGACTGTGGATGTGAACCCAGAGCATGAAACAGAGATAAGCAGAGACCACAAAATGAAGAGATTTTTGAAAGGCAGAATCAACAACTTGGTAAGGCAAGCAACTGAAAGTGTACAGTAAAGAACTGGGAGGGATTGAAGATAAAGATTTCCCGCTTGGATGGTGACGTCATCAACTGGGAAAGGCAAGGGAAGCGGACGAGAGAGGCTGATCAGGAAAAATTGTAACAATAATTTCCACACTGGCCTGGCTGAGCAGGAATTGTCTGTGGAACACCAAGGGTAACAGTGTTTTACGCCAATGCCAAGCTAAGAGCGGAGGGTTGAGTCCGGATGTGTTGCGTTTTTCTGACTTGGCACAAGCATCAAGGATGAGTTGGTGGAGCAGTGAAGATGCCCAGTAGACAGGGGCAGAGGGGACACACACGCTAGAGATAATGATGTGGGAGACATCACTACACAAAACTGGGCTGACCACTACCGCAGCCAAGAGCCACATGTCTATTCATACATAAAAATTAAACAAAAAAATTCCTATCTTCAGTCTCATGAACCACACTTCATGTGCCCAGTGAGCAATGTGTTTAGTGGCTATAATGCCAAATGCTTCAGATACAGATCACTTCCATCATCACAGATAGTTCTACGGGACTTTGCAGGGATGGCACATGTTAAATAAGAGCAAAGGCTTGCAGACAGAACCCTAGGGAAACAGAAGGGCAGGAAGATGAGTGGAGTGAAGAGGAGTTATCAAAGCAGTAAAAAGGGAAAGGAAAAAATCACCCCACTGTGGACCACGAGAAGAAAGAGTTCAAGGACACAAAAGAGTCAAGAATTTGAAAAACTGAAAAGACATCAAAATAAGAAAAGGAACGAATTTGTATTTTTTGGTAGTGATTTTACCCTTGCATTTGGTATAGTATTGGAAGCATTACCAATTTCTTCAGATGTAAAATGACTCAAGGAGAATACTTCTCCCACTCAGATGACAGGTTTAACTTTTAGAAAACACTCAAATGTCCAGAAAGAGCAATGCTAGAAGTGTGACCATTCCCTTCCCACACTGTAAAGAAGAAAGGCAGGCCTTGCCTAGCCAGCATCCTTAGATGTCATCTTTCTGGGAATTTCTAAGAATCTCTAATTAGTTCTATATCATTGTTGAATAGGCTTCTTGAAATCGTATTCTAATAACTATATTCAGACATTAAACAGCACACAAAATTATCTTCTCAGATGAAAAATTAAGCTGAGAGAAGACCAGTTACCAGGGGCTGGGGGCAGTGGGGAGTTAGTTTTTAGTAAGCACAGAGTTTCAGTATGAGATGATGAGAAAGTTCTGGAGGTGGCCAGTGTCGATGTTTGCATAACAACGTGAGTGACACTGAACTGCCCACTTACAAAATGGCTAAAATGGTAAATTTTCTGTTATATATATTTTACCACAATTAAGCAAAGAAAACTGTAATAGAGCTCAACTAAAACACAGGAGAGGATATGGATATAACCTGTCACAACTCTTGACACCTGGGAAATTGAAAACACCAAACATAAAAGGGGAAAACATGGCTTACAGACATCTGTTTCTCAAAGTCACAGAGGTATCTGTAGGAGATGTGTGATATTAGGTGTGAGAATATGGGTTTGCTAAATTGTAAGGTGGAAAGCATTTCTGGTAGCTATTGATACTGCCCCCTGTGAAACTGTCAGTGGTCTGGAAAAAATGAGACAAGTTAGAGCTTTAAGTGGTACTAATGAATGAAAACGTATTAGGTCAGTTTCATAATCAAGATGGCATTTATACCCCTTTCTTTACTATTTACACCTCAGGTCAACAGCTGTAGTTAGTTGGTAGAATGGCAAAGCCTAAATAGAGAAGGAACCCCCGAGGCAGCCATGTTTGTACAAGCATAATGCTCACTCGGGGATTCCTGGGAGGCGAGCATCCTGTGAATCACAACTCACGCATTCTCTGACAGGCCCTAGAGCAAGGCTCAGGGAAAGAAATACTGGAAGGGATCTTAAGAGAAGCCAAGGGCTCCGTCCATGCGTCTTACTGTAACTAGGAAGCAGAAAACGAAGGTAAAAACTAAATCAAAACAAGTGCAAGTTCATGAATGTAAAATAATATGAGCCAATGCATTTGTATAAGTTATTCAATAAATAATTTCACATGGATGTTAACTACTGACTTTCTCCCATCAGCATTTAGTCTTTTTCTCGTGAACATAACAAAAAAAATTGTAAGTAAACACTTGCACGTTCATGGATCGCAGCCTATTTCTTCTCCAAGGATATTAACCAAATACAGAGAATAGGACCATCTTTTAATCAAAACAGTTTTCCTTGGCTACTCTTTGGAGCTCTACTCAGATCATATAGGGACCCTGCTGATGTCACAACTTGACAAATATAATCATCTCATGACTGTAAGCTAGAAAGGTACCAACATAATGCAAGAACAGACACTGGAAGTAGAAACCAACCAGAGAGAAAGAAGGAAAGAAGGAAACAAGAAAGACAGAAAAATTCAAGAGATGAGTCATACTATACTTACAACTTTCAGTCTGATAGTCTGGCACAAACTGCTCATCATTGTCAGGTACCTGAGCTGAAGAAAAAAAGAAATTAAAAAAAAATTAAGAGAGAAACTGCCAAGGCATAAGGAATGTCAAGTAAGATCTTTCAAGTAAGATCTTTTTCAGCTCCGATCAAACCTGTGATTATTTGCCAATGAGCTCCTATTTCAACCGGTATTGACAGCCATACTTGGGAGGGAAAATAGAAGCAACCATTGATGTCAACTAGAAAACATTTTATGTCAGAAATGTAATTGGGGCAGTTGTGGTCCCTCTGACTATCACCTGCCAGATGGAAATAAGAGAGACATACAAAATAGAAGAAGCTACAGGATTTCTATTAGCTGCAGTGCTTCTTTGCAAGAATGAAGTAAGAAGTATTTCAATTCACTCACAGCCAGTGCTTCAGCAGCCCATCTAAATTAACTACACAATTTCTTTCAAACGACGTGCAGCTACACACATCCCTCTGCTTTTTCAGAAATGCCTGCTTCTGGTATGTTCGGCCTATTGCAAATTAGACTGCCATAATTAAAAATGTTTGACCTAAATTTGGCCAAAATAGGCTACAGACTTTTTTTTTTTTTAATGAAAGCATCGTCTTTTATTTTGGTCGTATATAAGACAATATTGTATTTTAGTGATTGTGTCATAACACAGTATAAATAATAAAAATAAAGTCAATCTTTTCATACCAAGTATTTTCCTGGCAACTATACAACACTAATGAAAAGAATATCACTAGTTCATCAACCCTCACGTCAAATACCTTCCCTATTTTTAGTAAAGGAAAAAAATACTGAATAGCAAGGACTTAATGCATTCAGCAGCCATCAAAACACAAGGACAGTTTTTCGCTTCTAAAATATTTTCATCACGGTTGATTCAGACATCAAAATAACCTATTCCAAATTAACAAGATATTCCTAAAACAAGTTTTCGGGTATACACACAGATATACATACTCACATACACACAAACTACATAAAACAGAAGTTAGTTACTTTTAATTTGGTAAAAATAGGAGTTGTTCTATTTAACTTTAGCTATGTTGTGATTACTAGTATTACTTTACTAGTATTATCTAATACTGAAACGTTTTATCCAGTCAAGTCATATTAAAATAAATGTCAATTAATTTTTTTTAAAAAGAGCCTACGTTGAATGGGGAAAGTTTATGAACAGAATCACTCTTTGCTGAAAAAGTTTTGGATTGGTAGTTGAATGATTTAAGAAAAATTCCCTATAAAAAGGAATTCTGTATTAAAATTTTTGTATAAAAAAGAAATACAACATAAATAGGATTAGGCATTCTTTTGTGTTGGCTTATTTAATCACATTTTTTAAACGGGAAATATCCGGCTGAATAAAATTTATATCATGTTTTCAAAAGGAGAACCAATGAAAATCTTGCCAAGTATTAAAATATATACAATGTGACATTAAATTCTTTCCTAACGTTCTCTGTGAACCAGTATATCAGCTTATTAAAGACAAATTCCATCCTCTGTCACCCAAAATGTTAAGAACTTTTTTCCAAGCTATTAACTGATCAACCTATAATAAAAGAAGAGATTTCTTTTGCCCCCTTCATATTCCACTAATGTCTGCTACCATGGATAACGAAGGTCATGCGAACTTCAAATCATAGTTTTATGACTTCCTATCAGTGTAAACTACATACATTATTTAACCTATTTGAACTGTATTTTATTCCTCGGTGTAAAAGTGTTAATACAGGTTTTCTGTGACAACTACATGGAATTCTAAATGTGACTTATTTTTTCCAAACTTTCACCTCTCACCCACTTCTTTCAATTCACACACACACAACTCCTCCCATCATTACAATGCACGTTACACATCTTCAGCTCTCGGGAATTATATTGGAAAGGGATTAAAAAAAACTGCTACAATTTGTACATTAGTATTCTCTAACTATAAACATTTTTTCACATTACAGTAAGCTTCATTTTTCTCACAGAGTTGTACAAGTAGAGTTTTCACACCAAAAAAAAAAAAAAAAATGTTTTCAATATCTACTTAATAAATAACAGCACGTAGACAGAACCAAATCCTACACATTTTTCCATCAAATCCACATGTTTTGGTTTGCCTTCGAAATTAACAGCTAAACAGACATAACTATTGAGATGCAAAATTATCAGCCACAGCAATTACTATGCTTTTTAAAAGCCAACATTTACAAGAATCTAATAAAAATGTAATATCCCTTTACAGGAATAGTTAAAAATAGCTGGTGAGTAACAAAAATATATTTGTAACTGAATATGCTGGTATGAGTGTCCTAAAGGCCAGACATTATTTTTTCCTTACTATCATAAGACAAAATTGCAACTCTGGGATACGTATCACTGCAAGAGAGACATAAAAATCACTGATGATTTTTTTGATACGTGGTATGTGCTGGAATATGTTGGGGAGCAAAAAAAGCAAAATTTTAGAACAAGCTGGAAGTTATACTTCCAGATACATAGAAAATAGGTGCGTTAACAATTTGTAAAAAGAATAAGAATACGAATTGCTGTAGAGCTGCTATTTCTGTTCTAACTCTTTAACATACTGAATAAATACTTCACACTTATGCCTGAACATATTACAGAATTTTAACAAAAAACATATGACTCACATTTTCACAGAAGCTAATCTTAAGGAACTGAATAGACCAAATGAAGCAGGCATGCTACTTAAATAGACAAAGGCTTAAGTATACTTCTAATTTCAAGTTAGAGTAAAAGGAAAGCAGTTAACGAAAAACACACGTTGGATCTGGGCAAGGAAAATATGACAAAGTATTGCCACACTCGTATCATGCGTTTCCTTTTTTCCTCAATTCACGGGGATTCTGTGAAGTAGCAAACTACAGCTGCCTGAAAATTTGTGGCAAGCCATACCAACTCCAAAGTGGAAAATTAACAATAGAGGCCAACCTTTAAAAAATACTATTTTCACTGCTATCTATTATCAACTATGCTTGCAATAATCACCTTTGGGGAATGAAAATGTTTCCCCACACTATGTAATTAAAGAGGAAGGGGAAGAGTAAGAAAGGACAAGGGGGAAAAGTATATACCAAAAGACCAATAAAAGGCTTTCAAGAAGATTAAGCATGTAGATTTTATTGGTAATAGCTGGAGTGGCTCTATCAGTTCATTGCACATTAATAGACAAGTTGCCATCAAGTCTCAGGACTTCAGCTTTAAAAGGGTAGTATCTGCACTCTCAGCTATTTGCTTTACCTAGATTATTATCCAAAGTTGTTCGCTCTCTCTCTCTCTCTCTCTCTCTCTCTCTCTTTACTGCATAGCAATACAGACTATGAAAAACAAACTCAAAAATATTAATCATGATTCAGATGTCACAGCATCACAAACCCTCGTTTTTAGTTTCAACATACTTTATTAAGTAACACTTCCGGGCACGGTGGCAGTTTGTAAATAGAGTTCCTTTATTTTTATGCTTATGCTGAGCTTTCAGATGAAATAATAATTACTTAAGAAAAGGTGAGAGTTTAAATATTTTCGAAGGTTGGCTGCAGGCAACCTGTTTCTTACAAACTAGGTGTCCGTGAAGTTTTCTTGTAAAGCTATGAAAAAAAAAAAAAAAAGTGGGAAAATTAAAAATGGAACAAATGGCAAGTATAAAAGGGGTTAATATTTAATTAAAACCAGTTCTATCCACTGTAACAATGACCTGGAGCCAAACAAGGCGGAAGATGTATGAGTCATTCTTTCTGCCTGTGAATGAGACAGCTGATCTCCTCAGCAATTCCTCCAGACAAGCAGGCAGAACTGGAGTTCTGCCTCCATTCACAAAAACACAGTCCAGCATGAGCCATGTGGCCCAACCGCAATCTTTTCATGTCACACCCTTCCAGAGAGCTAAAGCAAGTCAACTTGAAGTTGCAATAAACACACCGATTTTATCGCTCTATCTCAAATACAGCTCGGGTTCATTAAGGTATACATTTAAATAAATGACAAGTTTACAAAATTGAATCTATCTATCTACACATCTATAGACAGATAGATGATCGATGGATAGATTGACTGATTTATTGCGTCCTGCTTTATAGGGTAACTTGTCACAAAAACCTAAATGTCTAAAACTAGGAAGGAAGAAGAAAAGGAAGGAAGGAACTAAGAGAATGGAGAGAAGGATGGAGGAAGCAAGGATGGAAAAAATTCATTGAAGAAATGCCTTGTTTTTCTTGCCTATTATTCAGATTTTCTTTATCCTGAGATCAGACTAGATTATTGCTGAACTTTGTAGCCTTTCACTTTGAACCAAAGAATTAGAAACGAGTTGCTCTGAATAAACTTAAATTTTATTTAAAATAAAAGTAAAACAACAAGAAAATCAACCTTTGCACAGTGGCATTCTGTGTAATCCTAAAATGAAGCTTTGGGCCACGGAACAAAATAATCATGAAGCCACTAAGCCTGGTTTTATACCACATCCGCTTTTAAAATTAAAATGATTGTACCAATGTATAAGCATTAATTAATACGGCAGTATAAACATATTTAAAGAGACAAAAAAAGAGAGAGAGAAAGCTTTTCTGCATGACAGAGACATCTTTAATACTTGATGCTCTAAAAAAAAAGAAAACAGTACGTTTTAGTTGTCTTTAGCCTCAAATAAGCTTCAATTCCTAACATTAAACTAACCTACAGTGACTTGAAAACTTAAGTGTGGCTTAAGAGCTGTTGTTTCTATTTTCTCTAATACTACGGAGGTCTGACATTATTATTATCATTTTAATTACAAGCTTGTAGACAGGTCAAAGGGAATAAAGTTATATTATTAAATCCAAAACATGACACATTTCTTGTAACTGAACCAGAAAAGCAGTATTTCATTAACACTCCTTAGGACCTTCCGGAAAAACTGTATCTAAACTATACCAGATCCAAGATCTATTTAAACAAAGTTTGGTGGGTTTTTTTGTGTTTTTTTTTTTTTTTGGCTTTTTGTTTTGGTGAGGGGGGTTGTTTGCAAGTAGACTCTAGATAAAAAGGCATTTATAGAATTCCAATAAATATTTAGAAATATAATACATTTACTTTACCTGCTATCTTTTAATCAAGTCCAAATGAGAAGTCTTGCTCTCATATTTTAGAGTATTTCCTGATACAACAAAAAGAGGGGTCACGCCCCTCCCCCCTACACATGAAATGATTCTTGCTCAAAACTAAGAAATAGGATGGACTTCGGTAATTTGATGCTTTATTCTCATTTCCTGTTTTACGTAAACCACACAACATAACGTAGTTTTTAAAATCTTTAGTTTTTACCGGATCACATTTAAAAGAAAAAACAATACATTAATGGACACATATCCAATTTATGTTCCATTTTAACAAGAAACAGTTATAATTTTTGAAAAATTAAAATGAGTACATTAGGACCAGGGTGCATTGTGGGTGGCATTATGTAAGGCGAGTAACAGCACCTATTATTTAAAGGGACTTCATTAGAAATTATTTTGAATGTAAATTTAGTATCAGCCACTGAAGTAAAGGCAGACATCTCTACTGTTAACTCAACCTATTATTTGAAGGTCACACAACACAAAAGGGAAAAAAAAAAAAAAGAAGCCCTATCTGCCGGAAGCAATAACTTTTGGTGTAGAAAGGCTGTTCTTGAAGACAAAACTTAGATTTAAGTGTGGTGGCAGCAGGAAACTTAACTATAACACCACTGAGAAACATTCTACCCTGTGGCAGCAAATCACTGTTGACTTTTGTCCTTAATATTACTGATGAAATGGAACCTCAAGAACATCTAGATCCACACCAAAAACAATGTTCAAAATGTGCTATGTATTCACATTAGATACATAGGAAATTTACGGTTTCTCTTTAAGTTATGTTAGTAGGTAAGCTCTAATAAGCAACTTTGGAAGAATGCAATCCTTTTTAAACTCAACTTTATATCCTTCTAGTTATCTTCCTAACACACAAAAGGGTCCATTTTAACTACCAATTTCTAGGACACCATTCACTACAGCATCACTTAAAACAGGATGTTAAGAGTAAGACGTTACCATGATGTTGATAGGATTGATATATGAACTCATTATTTCATGAGATCAAATAATTGAAATTGCCTTTCTGTCAGTAGCAATCTAATTCAAAAGAAAAAGAATCAATAAAAAAATTGTACATAGTAAAATTATAAAGCGGCTTTGGCAAAATTTTAAAAAGACACATATTATTTTTTTAAGTGCTACTGTGGTCACTGAAAATGTTATCTTTTCGATTTTCTTCAGAATGAGATGTGAATACATTAAATTGTGGTATATATGTTAACAGCATTTAAATTTCAGGGTTAATACTTAAAAAGTGATACTAATACAAAGTTACATTCTTCACAAACATATTTTTGATCCTGCTTAAAAATGTAAAATACACTTCCATTCTTCCCCCTAAATTAGAGGATATTAGCAAATTGAGAATACTGGCTCCAACCTTCACCCTCAAATAGTCCCGCCTTATCTACCCCAATTTGTCCTTAGATGTAAAACACATTTCATAATTCATAATATTTTACCTATGACTAATCCCTATGTTGCACTTTGAATCTAATTTATAAAAATTCTTACAGGAAAAAACAAATTAAACACTCTAGGATATATCATTTCCCAAGTATTTAGGGGCTTTGATAACTTTTTAAAAACATAACTTTCATTGGACACAACTTGACTCATATCTAATATGATTTTTAGACCTGTTTAACTTCCCAGTGGGACTCTAACTCTTGAGAGAAACTTAGTTAATCGCCCACGATCTTTTTTTTTAAAAGGGTCAAGAAGCCTTAAAATTCCATGGTCACTTTCTTGGCTACCAATCATTATGAAAAGAAATATACAAACTGTTCATAGTCTGCCAATCTGGTAATGTTTTAATTTGTGGACGTCCAGAAGGACATAAATAGGCAAACCTAGCTACAAATAATCTACTGTAATTTTAAGATCTGTTCTGAGTTCAACACGTGGGATAAGTCAAGTTAAAACGCTAAAGCAAATAATATTATTATATAGAGTTGCTAAAAATACAAATAAATGTGCAGTCTATTAACACAGTAAAAAAGAACTCTCCATTATTAAGATTTTAAAAATCATATTAACAGCATTACGTTTATATCATGATAGAATAAATTAACGTAAACTCTTTTGAAAACTGTTTACATTATTCTAAAATGCAGCCTTATCCATAGTTTATAAACAGTCACCCACCTGGGTATTCGATAAAACACCCTGAGGATTAATTCCTGAACTTATTTAAGCTTATGAATTACCTTCTATGTAAAAGTCCATGTTCCTCCAAATACATCAGTCATTTTCCAGGTTTGTTTTACATAAAGCTAAATCTTTCAGATCTGATTTATAGGTACGTTAATAATCACGGGTAAGAATATATGTAGTGCAGAGTTTTAAAACAGATTAACTTGGATAAGTTATTGAAATCACTTACCCGAGCGACAAATAAACAAAACAAAAGTAAGAGACTGTAGTAAAACTGATTATAAAATGGCAAGAGTCTGTCACAGAATCCACATTTTAAAATTCCAGAAACAGAGTTGCTATGCACATTCAAAATCTGCCAGCAAGAGCACTGCCTTGGAATCAATGAGACTTAATCATCTAAGAACCAAAAATCTTCAAGAACAATTAAAATAGATATTTCCAGTTATTTTAGATAAGCAAACAAATGCCCTCCTAAACATAATGTCCTCACAACCTTCAACTTTACAAAACTAACAGATCAAAGTTAACACAAGGACCTCTGTGCAAATTTTTCTGAAAAAAAGTTAAGTTTTAAGGTATAGTATATGTCGCAATACTAAGTAATCTATTGCAGTAAGTTTCATTTACAGAGACAAGCAAAATGACCTTTAAATGTAACTAAAGCTTTCATCAATACTCACCTTTTATGAACATGCAAATTAAATCACCCTTTCAAAGGGCTACTAGGAAATCTATTTAACTTAAAAGATTTATAAAGATTGCAAAAGCTTTTTAGAGAACAAGAATATCAGCAAAACAAAGAAACTTATTTTACATGCTAACAGCAACTTGATGAACTGCAAGCAAGACCCCCGATAAAACCCTGCAGTCAGCCTCAAAGTAGCAAGAGCAACACTTGGGTTCCATTTAAAGAGACCTTCTCTCTCGTCTTTTAACAATCTTAGAAATCTGTTCCGGAAACTGCATATCCATATAACAGACAGACAGAAATACAAATTAGACTCAGGGCTTAAAAATGTATAATTTTCTTTTTGTGTTTCCCATAAAACACATCATAGGATAAAATTAATATTCCACATTTATCATGACAAATCCAAAAGAAAAATTTCAAATTATGGACACTAACACAAGTCCCTCAATATTAGGCATTTCCCAAGTTGTATTAAACTGTACTGAAGCAGTATCTCATTGTTCCTGTAAAATAAAGTTGTACCCAATAAAAGATAAAATAGATTGCAGCACAAAATTTTACTAAAAAGTAATTAAAAACAAAAGTACTGCCTTTAGATGTCACCTTGCCATATTAAATAAATCCTAACGAAAGTGACATAAAAGCAAAACCCATCTCAGCAACTATCACCTAATAGTAACAAATAGAAAACATTATTTTGAATCCTTAAATCCCCCAAAGATTTCTTTTAAAGCCATAGATTTCCTAAGTATTGCATACACACCTAACGTTCTGTGCTGTGAACAAGGTGGAAAGAAGACACTTGCACTTAAATCTTGAAGCATCCCGTCCTGATGAACCCAGAGAAACTAATTTCTGCCATCAGAAAAGTCCTCCACCAGAACACCAAATAATGATATGCGCTGCTCTAAAAGAAACAGCAAGCCGGGTTCTGGCTCTAGGAGGTCTCTCGAGGTACAATAATATAAACCTGATCAATTGCAATTAAAATCTGAACAGAGGCTTAGAACTTGAAGTCTTGGTGCTTTAGTTCTTGCCAAAAGCAGATGTGATTGGGAGCTGGAAGCAATTTCTCCTGGTAATTTGTGATGACACTGGGTAGTGCAGCCCCAGATTCCCCAAAGACAAACTCATCAGAGACTCTAATGTATGCATGACACATGAGGTGGCTCTTTTAGAGCTCAATTAATTGGGTTGAACATTAAGACAGCAAGTTCAGGACTTTTTTTTTTTTTTTTTTTTACCCCTTCTAGAGTTGCTTTTCCCCTCTTTTTAAAGCAATTTTTTGCCTTACCTTCTGCAAGCCATGTTTCCTGTAATTGACTTAGATCTTGAAAGAGTTCTAAAAAACAAGTCAGAGACATAAACAAAAGATTTGAAAACCTTTAGGTTCCATTAAATGGAACTGTTTGTCATGAAGTTGGTATTAAATCTCAATTTAATTTAGGGAGGGGAGTCAATATAAAAAGAAAATAGGATTCATGACTTAAATAGCTCAATAATCCTGCCATTGTAATTGCTAGTAAGCAACACTTCTTTAAAAAACTCTTTTAGTGAAATACATAATAAAGCCAGGAGTTTCCCCCTTTTAACCAATAATTTAATATAATAAGATCCGGGAGACCAAATACACATATACTAGGAGTCACAAAAAGGCTGAGGTGAAGGTGTGTCTATCCACGTAAACCTTTCTTAAACAGAGTCAACTCTCACAGGGGAAAGATTAGAAAGACTGCAAATCATTTTCTTTTTATCTTCTGGACCTTATATAAAAGATTTAACAGAACATGGTATAATTTCTAAAGCACTGTATGTTTTGAGGTTCAATGCCTCAAAACTGAAAGAGACAACTTTTGAATACAATGTTGTAGAGGAAAATTTTTACATTAATAGGTGTTACAAAGTCAAAGTGAGGTAATTCCCTGGCACCTGTTTATTACCAAGTCCAAAACTGTGTATTCTGTCATAGTAGGAGGGAGAGGGGTGTCCAATATGGATGAAGATTTAAGTTTCAGAATTCAATACACCTAATCAAAATGGCAAAATGAACTTTGATAATTAAATCTAAGTAGATTAAGTTCATTATGAATGTTACCGTATGTCTGGAATAATTTATAATATATTGAACCCCTAGCCAACAGTGCATTTAAAAAAAATCATAATTTTTCAAATAGTTACTATAATTATTAATTAGGCCTTAATTACGATTCAGTGAACACTTGACGGCCTATAAACAAGATATTAGGACCTCACCATGTAGTCATTGAAATCATCCACGAAAAGTTTTATAATAGTATATGGTTTCAGTGTAAGGGGAATGGGAAATCAAGCAATCATTTATGTTGTTTTACTTCTGATAAAGTAAAAAGGAGAAATTAAGTAGTATACGTGGCTGCTTATGTCCCACTGTGTTGGATATTTTAAAACTGTTACCTTAGTGTATGGGATTAGTTATATGCCATATGGACCAGAATATTTAAACACAAAAGTGATTAAAAGAAGGATGTCACTGTTAACTTTTTATTTCCTTCTTTCATTAGTCTGTGACAGGGCCATAAAATATCCTCCAATGCAAACTGTCACATTATGGTAATTGCTACAAGTAAAAGTCTCAATTAAATGCAGGAATTTGAAAGAATATTATTTTTAAGCTAAGATTTAAGGGTCCCTCTTCTTTATGAGGGTAGGGAGTATAGGTAAAGAGCAGGGATTCAGCCCAAAATCAAACCTCACCTTCAGAATCATGAGCCAGATCTCTGTTAATGAATTTTCTTTTCCTGACATTTGTTGGTTTCTCGTTACAATTTCTCCCACGCTGATTCTACAAAGGGAAAGAAAAAAATCCTTTAAAAAAAATGTAAACCTCAGATGTCATATACACAAAAACACATGCATATATAAGTCTACTGGATCTTCTCTCTGCATAGAAAAATAAAAGTCCATAGTATCCAATCTAATCTTCATTTTCTGCGCTCATTTGACAGTGAAAGCTGAGAATTCAACAACCAGGGAGAGTTGTTACCAGCCAAGCGGAACACACTACTACTTATCAGTCCTGTATTCATGGCATCTTGGCATCAAAACATTAAGCAATCACACTTAAAGTCGTTTTCAGCTAGATTAAAGCTAGACTATAATACAGTGAGTTTTATTCTCTCTGATACCCCCCAAAACAAAAAGCATAGAGTGGTGAAATGAAAAATATGAGGAAAAAATGAGACAAGAAAAAAAGAAAGAAAAACACCCCATGTAAACAAAAAGTGTCAGCATTAGTCTCAACTTCATTCTTTTCAATGTGGCAGACAAACCCAGCCAAAAACTTTGAGTGCAGCTGCTGCTGCCCTCCGTCTCCTCTTCCACTCATCTTGGGCACTTTAACCAGAAAAAAAAAGGGGGGGGGGGTCTTAAAAACAAAACTATGCCTTATCCAAGTCACTGAAAGGTAAGCTCATTTTGAAGACTGGGCTTCTAGAAGCAGAGTCGCCCTACAGTGGCAACAAAGCAGATAAAGTATCTGCAATCCCAACCCCCTTACCCCCTCCCTTCTCATTCTCTCTCTCCTCCCCCCCCCCCCCCTCCGTTGGAGTCAAGTTTATAAACAGCAACTTTCGAACTGATCACTCACATTGGTGACCATGTAAGGCACTTGCTGGTCATAAAATCCATCCATTCTGCTGCTCTTCGCAAAGCTCAGCTCAGTGTTTTATATTTTGAGCATTTAGCTGGAGATTTCCTCGGGATGTGGACTTCTATCAACCTAGAGGGGAACAAGATGGCTTTTAGGCTAAAAAAAAAAAAAAATCATGAATGAAGCTCTTGAATTTGCATAGCTAATTACCCTCAGACAGTCCCATTCACAAAAAATAACCCTCCCTACACAGCCTCCTTCACCTGGATCCAAAGAGAGCCAAGAGAGTTCACAATTTACATATTTTCGGCAGTAGCAAAAATCCGAACAAGAGGCGATGTATTTATTTACACTCTCGATGTTTCCCTGCGCGGTCGGTGTACCCCGGGCAGCTCTGATTCGCAAACGTGTGCAAAACTAGCAATGGCGATCAACGAGACTTGCTTTGCACCTAACGGGACTAGAGAGACGGAGACACCTCTTTCATAAGGATAGTTTTTGCAACCCACAACCATGCAATTATCTGGAGAGACATAAAAAGTTGTTGGAAAGACCCACCTGAAGGCCACGCTAGGCGAACGGCTGCAAAAAATTCCCTCCAAATTTAATAAAAACATTAATTATCGCCCAGCACTTCCCCCTTGGAAGCCGAAAGCGCCTCTGACAGAGCTCAATTCGGTGGTTTTTCCTCTACTTCTCCTCCAGGGGCCTCCAATCCAAACTGATGGATCGCTGCCTCCCATTGGCTCCGCGTCTCTTTCACAAGATCAGATTTCGAGCTGTCAATCAGGCGGCTTGCTGCCCCTTCTCGTGGATCTCTCGCGCCCCTCTTCCTACAGGGATGTTCCGCGGGCTGGCGCTGGGTCCACAGTCAGCAAACGCCTAAGAGGAAATCAGCTGCCTTCCTAAGCCGCTGCTTATTGTTAAGGCGTCCGGGACACTGAAGCCATGTGTCGCTAGTTCTCCTTACTGGTGTGTTAGGTCCACTACTGGGCTGATTTCCTAAAGCACTTTTGTTCGGTTCGGATACATACCCTGAAGTGCGATCCACCAAGCCTGTGCCTCCTTACTCCTCCGAATCGCCTCCCTCAAGATCTCCAGCCCCCTGTACTTTTAACCTGATAACGAACCCACCTCGCTCTATAGCCTCGTTCCCACTAAGCTTTTGGCCCAAATTCTTCCCCTATTTTTCAACATCCAGCACCACCATAATGGTTTATCAAAAATATTTCATTTTATCAGCCATCCCTCAAGTAAAACAAGATATTATCGTTCATGGGACAGTAAAATAAAGAATCCATGAGTAAAATCACCTGGGAGCTGAGGAATTGCTTGTCAGGAGGGGGTGCATTGGGAGGAAGAATTAGCAGGACCACAGAGCAACCTAGGTGAAGAAAACTATAAAAAACAAATGCGTCCCACGTGTGTACTGGGACAAGGTGCTTCCAGTCCACTATGGAGGAGGGGAGGAGCGGGGAGGGAATCGGGTGGCTCGGATATCTAGGGACTCGAACGTTTCCTGAGCTTTTGTTATGTATACAAGGAGGCGGAGGGTGTCACTTACTGTACTTGACGCTTTCACTTCCTCTCTAGCTTTTAAACAGCCCCAGCCGGGAGTGGGGGCGAGCGGGGTTGGGGCTCGGGTTTCAAGGACAATGCTCGGGACATTAAAAAGTGAGGGTTGCGACTCTGAAACCACTATCCCTGACGCGCCTAGGAGGCTTGGGGCTGTAAAAAGTCGTTAGAAAGCAGCCTCGGCCCAACAGTGGATGGGAGGCCGTGGGGATCTGACCAGGGACTTGGTGCACTGTGTTGAAATTCACTTGTGATACTGATGGCGACCAGACCAAAGGACGTTTCCGGCAGCTGTTCCGCCCGTAGGGAAACGTGCTGTAGTTCTCAATTTCTATAAAGTTTCGTTCCTTAAATGGAACGCTATGGAGACGCATTAAAATGAGAGTGTGAGCACACAAGACTCAATTCTGGACCCATGGAGGGAAACAGAAGGGTAAATACCTACGCCAAAAAAAAAATTTTTTTGTAATAAACAACAGAAAAAGTGTTACTGGGGAAACACCCAATAACTGTGGACAACAAGGACACCCACAGCGCATTCCCTGAAACTAGTAAATCAGAGTAGCCGGTGCAAACGCGCGCACCTACAAGCATTTTGAGCGGGAACTCCATTTTAACCCGGGTCAGAGAGGGGCTCTGTGCACAGTCGGGTTCGCAACGCAGGATAGAGACGCTCTGGGGTGCATTCTGAGGGTGCAATCAGGAGGGGAGCCAATAGCAAGGGTGTCCCGCCGCCCAGCATTCCCGGGATAACCCAGCCTCTGTAACGTGAGCAACAGTTTCCGAAGACCTCAGCAGCCAGAGCCGGACGGGTATCCAGGGTAACCGGGAAGGGGTGGAGCTTCAGGGTAGGCCCCCGCGAGGTTCTTGCCGCAGCCAATAACGTCTCGTGGTTTCCCAGCCCATTGTTGTTTATTGCTGACCTCGCAGCGCTCCGCTAGGAGATTGGCCGCTCCAGGGAAGGGGCGGAGCTTCTCCCTCCCCAGCAGCAACCTTTCGGCTCCATTCACAAAATTCCGGCCTTTCCTGGTCACGTGGTTGGGGGCGTGGAGGGGCAAGGGAAATGACACAACAAAGGCCTAAGTTTCCCAAACCACAAAACTTTTTTCTACCTCGCTACCTCCTCTGTGATTCGTCGCTGAGCAAATACTCTATGAGGAAAAGAAGCCTTAGGTCTGACAAGAGGAAAAGAAGTCGTAAATTAAAGGAAGGCTCGCATGCAGATAATCTCAGGGTGCACTCTCTATGAGAAAAGCAGTGAAAGGCTTTTCGAGAATTAAGTAGGTTGGGAAGAAAGCCTCAAGACAGACTAGTAACTTGCTGCTTCAAGCCATTGCTTTTAGAAGTGCAAACAGTTCGATTTCAGATGGATTTCAGTTTTCTCACCTAACTTCCTGTAATTTTCATTTTTACCTTGAATTTATCGCAGTTTCTTATTAACTTTTTAAAGTTTCACTCAGGAATACTGCAGGATTTTGCTGGCTGACAATTTTAGTTTCCATTTCCCAGTCCCCACTCTTTCACAGGCTCCCAAAAGCACTCCCCCTTTTTCCCACCAACACTGGGCAAACAGAAGTGGCACCCTAATCCTAACACTTTACTTTGTTCTGAGGGGGGTCCATATTTCCCCCTTGGATTCTTTAAACGCACTCAGCTCTTAACTATTTGATCTTAACAGTAACTGAAAATGGTGTTATGTGAATAAGCAGACAGCCAGTCTCACTACAGCTCAGTTTTGTTGAGACAATTTTTCTGAGATTTATCTCACTTGCCCCTCCAGCAAGTGAACTTTTAGACCATTCTCCTCTCTCCCACTTTCTCTTCTGTCCTTTCTCTTTCTTTCCTGTTTGTGCTGCTATACCTAGTGAAACACCAGCTTTTAGTTTGACTGCTGTTTATCTTTTATGCTTGGCACTAGGAAAAGCCAATAGACCCAGTTGCTGAAGAATTTGAAGGACTAAAAATCTGTTTTTGAAAAAAAGTTACCATTGTGGAAAATGTCTACAGAGGCAGCTGTTCTATCCACAGAGAGGAACGTCAAAAGTTGCACAGAATTTCCACTACTTCTGAAAGTGAGTCTTTAAAAAAAATCAGCTTAGTAAATGCCAGTCCTTGAATGGAAAATTTCATTTTGGCAGGATTTCCGGCAAAGAATGGCAGAGCAGAGGCCAAGAGGCTTTGACATTTATTTACTTGTATTTTGAAATCCCATATGGGTCTTGAAATAGGAGCTCTTGAGAGAAAGACCCCTCGCCCCTCAAAAAAAAAAAATTCATTTCTAAGTTTGGAAAGTTTTTAACTTTCATATAAGCTACTTAAAGCTTTATAGTTCCTTTGCTGTGAGTTAATAAAGTAAAATAATATTCATTAGTGGCTTTTCTGCAGTTAACTTATTATAGCATTATACTGAAAATGCATGATGTTAAATAGAGTTTCTAAAAGCAGCAAAAAAGAAAAATGATACTAGTTGTTTTAAATGATTAATATGATTAGAATTAAATTTGCTCAAATTAGGTTAATTAAGTAAAATAGTAGCTTTCATAATTCATTTCTTAACAATATTATATAAAGCAAATTGTTAATGGCCTAGTTTTCACAGAGCTACATCAAATTGATAAGGAAAAAATAGACTATTAAGTAGGTAAATGGGCAAAGGAAATAAACAAATGAATATAATGCCAAAGGAAAACTTAGAGACCTGCCAGAATGGTGCAAAATAATGAATGGCTTAGTGTGCTCCCTGTGAGAAGAAAACAGGGATTTGATGGGAGGGTGGACCCTAGGAAGAAGGTAAGGATATGAAAAAAATTGACACTGTGTACAATGTGTTGACTCACCTCTCAACCCTGCCACTGTCAGCTTGGGGATATCTGCAAACTCTCTGAGAGGAGGAAATGCAAACACATGACTAAAAACTTCTCAGGGCACCTAGGTGGCTCAGTTTTCTAAGCCTTCAAATCTCGATTTCAGCTTAGGTCATGATTTCGCGGTTAGTCATAATATCCAGCCCCAAGTCGGCTGGGCATGGAGCCTGCTTAAGATTCTCTATGTCCCTTTCTCTCTTTCTGAAAGAAAAAGAGAAAGAGAGAGGGAGAAAGAGAGAGAGAGGGAGAGAGGGAGAAAGAAAGAAAAAAAGAAAGAAAGGAAGGAAGGAAGGAAGGAAGGGGGAAAAAAGGAGAGAGAGGGAAAGAAAGGAGAGAGGGAAAGAAAGAGAGAGAGAAAGAAAAGGAAGGAAAAAGAAAGAAAAAGAGGGGCGCCTGGGTGGCGCAGTCGATTAAGCGTCCGACTTCAGCCAGGTCACGATCTCGCGGTCCGTGAGTTCCAGCCCCGCGTCGGGCTCTGGGCTGGTGGCTCGGAGCCTGGAGCCTGTTTCCGATTCTGTGTCTCCCTCTCTCTCTGCCCCTCCCCCGTTCATGCTCTGTCTCTGTCCCAAAAAAATAAATAAACGTTAAAAAAAAATTAAAAAAAAAAAAGAAAGAAAAAGAAAAAAGAAAATTTAGAAAAAAATTCTTAGCTGCCTTCTAAGTCAGAACATTATACACATTAAAAAAATGAAGAGCATTAAAAAATGTTCTAATACCCAGGGATGTCAATGTTGGGATAAGCATGCTCACATATATTGCTGGTCAGAGTTTGACACTCTGCAACATTTTTTAAAATGCTTATTTATTTCTGAGAGACAGAGAAAGGGAGAGCAGGGGGGAGGGCCAGAGAGAGAGGGAGACAGAGGATCTGGATCCGAAGTGAGCTCTGTGTAGACAGCAGAAACCCTGATGCGAGGCTGGAACTCAGGAACCACGAGATCATGACTTGAGCTGAAGTTGGATACTTAACCGACTGACCACCCAGGTGCCTCTCTGCAACATTTTTAAAATAAGTTTACAATACCTACTAGATCCTAAAATGGACAATATCTATTAGATCCTAAAATTAGACACAGTGAAGGAAAGAATAAACAAAACTAAAAAGACAACCTATGAAATGGGAGAAGATTTTGCAAGTGACATATCCAATAAAGGGTTAGTATGCAAAATATGTATAGAACTTATAAAACTCAACACCCAAAAAACAAATAATCGAATTAAAAATGGGGAGAAGATATGAACAGACATTTCAGAATGGCTAAAATCCAAAACACAAGAAACAACAAGTGTTGGGGAAAATTTGGAGGAAAAGAAGCTCTCATGCATTGTTGGTGGGAATGCAAACTGGTACAGCCACTGTGGAAAACAGGATGGCGTTTCCTCAAAAGTTAAAAAATAAAACTACCTTATGATCCAGCAATGGCACTACTGGCTATTTACCCAAATAATACAAGAACACTAATTCAAAGGGATATATGCAGCAACTATGTTTACAGCAGCATTATTTACAGTAGCCAAAATAGGAAAGCAGCCCAAATGTCCATCAACTGATTGAGGAATGGATAAAGAAGATGTGGCATAATAAGGGAATGGTTTTAACAAAGTGTGATGCTTTCACATTTTGGAGTTCAATTCTGTTATGTATCCATTAAAAAGTATGCGATGTCCTTGGTCCTCAAACTTGAAATTGCACAAGAAATTCCTTATTAAACATTCTGCTTACTGGATAGATCCATAGAGTTTCTAATTCAGTAGTCCTGAACAGGGGTAGTTTGATTTTTAACTTTTGGAGGAAACTCCATCCTGTTTTCCACAATGTCTGTACCAGTTTGCATTCCCACCAACAGTGCATGCGAGCTTCTTTTCCTACAAATTGTCCCCAACACTTGTTGTTTCTTGTGTTTTGAATTTTAGCCATTCTGACAGGAGTGACATGAGACCTCACCGTGGTTTTAATTTGCATTTACATGACGATGAGCGATGTTAAGCATCCTTTCACGTGTCTGTTGGCCATCTGGATGTCTTCTTTGGAGAAATGTCTCTTCTGTGTCTCCCTCTCTCTGTGCCCCTCCCCCACTGACACTGTGTCTCTCTCTGCCTCTCAAAAATGAATTAACACTTATTTTTTTTTTTTTTAATTCAGACTTCTAGTATTGTTTGTCAAATCAGAGAATATTCTTTCATGGCAGCTATTAGCTGGAGCTGGACACTGCTACTCCTTAAGAGGTAAAGGGTAAAGGAGCATGGGCTCTCAATTTTGCTATGGTCTATACTCTTCCCCAACCCCTGGTTTTCTTGTTATGTTACTCACCTGAACTCTTTAAGTATTTGCATATGTCAGCCCTGATTTACATGTGACAGATCATGTCAAGTGAATAAAGAGACAGAATAGAGAGAATAATATATCCTATTTTTGTTCAAAATAAAAAAAAAATAATGTACATAAAAGTGTACTTACATACACAAATACGGATACACACACACACACACACACACACACATATATATATATACCAATGTTTCTCAACATTTTTCATTATTGCCCCCCAAGGAGCCCTTTCAGACTTTTTTTTATCCCTAATTGCCCTCCTCCCATTAAATTTTAATACCACAGATACACCGTATATCTGTTCATGTCCTGTAATTCTTGGGAGGGTCAAAAACAATTGTAATACCTAACATCCATTCCTCCAAGAATCAATTTTCAACACTTGGGGGCAATATCACTGCCAACTGAAAATGAATAATATATATTTATAATTCTTTTTTTTTTCTTTTTATGGATACTGTATTTATCTATACATATTGATTCTTTAAGAATTTTGTTAACATTTATTCATTTTTGAAAGACAGAGAGTGACACAGCGTGAGTTGGGGAGGGACAGAGGGAGAAAGGGAGACACAGAATCCAGAGCAGGCTCCAGGCTCCAAGCTGTCAGCACAGAGCCCGACATGGGGCTCAAACCCACAGACTGCGAGATCATGACCCGAGCTGAAGTTGGATGCTTAACCGAATGAGCCACCCTGGTGCCCCTAACATATTGATTCTTTTTATCATCAAAAAGAAAGACACATATCCATCTTTTATTGTACCTCCAGTAGATAAGATTGGAGGTGTGACGTAAAAAGTAACTAAATTTTTCTTCTAGAACTTACAATGGCTTGTTATAATATGCTCGTATTACAGTCCTATTTCTTTAATCCATTAAAAGAATGAATGAATTAGTAGTTTAAATTATAATTTGTTTTGTAAGAATCATAGGCGTTCTCATTTGTAGAACAGCAATATATGTTGTTGGTCAGGGGTCTTCTAGGTGATACATGGTTTGGAATAACTGATAAGCAAAGAACAAAATACAAATCATTTGCCTTCCTTTAAAAAAGGACACCTTGCATATCTTTTAGAATTGAAAGCATGGTATTAGCAACTTTAAATAGCTAAAATAAAATAAAATAAAAAAATAAAATAAACAATAAAACAACAAAGGTCACCAAGCTCTACTCTTAGAGTTGTTTTCTGAACCACCGCAAGAGATACAGGTGTGGTTTCCCTGCTTTCCTCAAATGTAAAAGGTTAGTTAACAAAGGAAAAAAGGCTTTTAAAAGTCCATTTTAGAAATGGAGTTTTATTCTTCTGGGATACAGTTTGATTTAGAAAAATTTAAATCATTAACAAGTTAACCTTTTATGTGTATTAGACATTGGTAGGAATATTCATAAAGTACCTTTTCTAGAAAGTCTTCCTGGAAAGAGTTTGTTTTATCTCGTTATGATCCCCAAAGTAGAATTAGGAGAACTCCTTATGGGCTCTCAAAGCCGGTATTTTTCCATAGTCCTAAATTATGTGTAAATGTTTCAGACTGTACTTCATTTGATAAACTCATTAGGATCTTGATTACGAGTGTGTTCTTAGTCATAGAAGGCATATAGAAGGCGTTTAATGCTTGCTGCAGGATGAAAGAATCAGTAAATGGACAACATCCTGCTGAACTGCCTTACTGTACAAATATAAACAAATTTCAAATATTGAAGCAATGTTATGAGCAATTACTTTCTGAAAACAAAAGTTTACTGGACAATTGAAAAGAGCTGATTGATTACCCACGTACAAATGGTTTTTAGATAAAACTTTGCTCTTAAAATTATTGTCAAAAGGAAAATTGAAAGTGGCATTCAACTACATGTATTTTTCATATTTGTACATTTAATTCATTTTTTAAGAAAACATTCTTTGTGATTTCTAAGGCTTTGATATTTATATGACCAACATTAATGTATCTGAAATACAGAATTCAGAATCATAGCTTGTATCAATGTGACCTATTTTTTAAAAAATTTATTAAATCAAGGGTTTGTAGTAGATTCCCTGAGATCCCTTACAAAAGCAATCCCCCAATTTTCTTATTTTTAATCAATGGCTGTGTTGACCTCAACCACATGGGGAAAAATACCATCTAGTAGTAACAGAACTTGGCATCAGAAAGTCATGGATTTGAATACTGACTCTAACACGAGTCAAATCACTTTATCTCTCTAAGACTCAACTTGTAAATTTATATAATGTATATAAAACCTATTTTTCAAAACTGCTGTGAGGAAGAAATGAGCCATTGTACTTAAACTGCAGAGTTGGAACTCCATAAAAGTTGCCTTTCTTATCTGTTGGAACTTTACTATGACATAAGACAGTAGATCTCACTCTGTTAGTCCTCATTGGCCTAAATATGCCATATTTATATCCTTATGACTTTAGGGATGACTTTTAGAACTGTCCTTGACACCTGGGAACACTCAGCCTGACTTCTTACCCATGTTTAGAACAATTTTTTACCTTCCTATCTATGTGGGGCCCAATTCCTGGTCTCCAGTATTTCCCCTGCGCAGGCAGGGGACTGACACATCAAAATCCTCTCCCTGGTCTCTGGTGGTTTGGCTGACTTGATTCCTGACACAAGAGGCCAATGATCTTGCTATTAAGATCTCCTTATTAAGTTCACAAAGTGTAGCGTAGTAGTTGAAAGAGAGAAAATGTTGCTTGACAAGAATGCACACACAGGAATTCATCTCAAGAAAGTAAAAAAAGAATGATTTCCCAAAACACAGCATTTTCTGAAAAGGTGGCAAAAGAATGGCCTCATGTCCATAGCTTCCTTAAAACCTAGAAAGTCTCCCTTGAATGAGGGTCACCAATGATACTTAAGTCAGCTTCTTGGCATTTGAAGAACAATGTGTCTTTGAACTTTGTAATCGTGATTTCACTTCTTTGTGATCTTTCCGAATTCCCTTTTATATTTAAAATGTTCCTTTTGTCCTGAATTTCCTCTCAAGTTTAAAAATAGCCGTTTGACTATAGGCATTTCATGTAAGCACATCAAAGAAAGCTACAAATCTTCTTTGTATCTGCATGACAACTCTAAATAAAACTCAGGTTTTTAGTCTTGGCTCACTTTTGTATTCGAAACTGAAGTTACTCTCTGTTTCTATCCTGTCAAATATTATCAGTGCTTATTGGTTTATCAAATGTATTTCCAGGCAACCTGTTCCACCCAGAAAAGAAGTTACTTATGAATGAAAGTCTTACCCTTGTTAGGAAAGAGGAGGATCATTTGAATCAATAAAGGAAGGCATTATCAGAAAGGCATTCAGGAAGCAGAATCCCGTGCCTCAGGTATGTGTATGGAGGATATCTAAAAATAATTTTTGCATTTAGAGTTAAAACCGATATTTTTTTCCTGTACATACACACATTCTCACACCCACTCCTACTGAAATCTACTCAGAATTATTAAAATAATAAGTGTTATCGGTTAAAATACAGGAAAAGGCCATGACATTCATTATAAATAGCTCTTGTTATTTGACTCATTCCTGACGTAATGGGAGATAACAGTGCTTGGATTCTGGATGATTTGATCTTACAGCTGGAAGAAGTATCAACAGCTCATCTAGTTTGTTACAGTGCCATAATTGGTCTTATTTTCTAACACATCCAGCCATGCTTAATAAGAACTAGCTACTTCTTACTTAAACCTTCAATATCTAATAGTCAAGAATGCTCCACACCATTGTTTCTCAAACTATCCGCAATCCAAGACTTGCACTGGTTCTCTATACTGAGTAACAAACGCCCCCCCCCCCACAATTTAGCAGCTTAAATCAATCTATAATTATTACTTCATAGTATCTATCAATTAAGAATCTAGAAGCAACTTAGTTGGGTGTTTCCAGGTTCAGGGTCTCTCTTGAGATTGTCGTCAAGCTGTGGGCTAGAGCTGGAGTCATCTAGAAAAGAATCGTCCCCTAAACTCACTCGTGGTGGTTTGCAGTCTCAGTTCCTTATGACTATTAGCTATATAGCTCAGTTTTTTAAACCATGTGGTTTTCTCCCTACTGCTGCTCATGGCATGACTTCTCAAGTACAAATAATCCAAAAGAGAGAAAGCTCAAGAAGGAGGCCACAGCTTGTACAATATAATCTTGGAAATGACAAACCATCAATTCTACCTTATGCTACTGGCCACATAGACCAGTAAGATGTGAGAGATGGATGATGGCACAAAGCTGTATCAGGCGTCCATGATCATTTGGGGGCCAGTTAGAAGCTTACTTGTAAGAACTTTTTCTCTTAAAAATGTCTAATCTGGGGCACCTGGGTGGCGCAGTCGGTTAAGCGTCCGACTTCAGCCAGGTCACGATCTCCCGGTCCGTGAGTTCGAGCCCCGCGTCAGGCTCTGGGCTGATGGCTCAGAGCCTGGAGCCTGTTTCCGATTCTGTGTCTCCCTCTCTCTCTGCCCCTCGCTCGTTCATGCTCTGTCTCTCTCTGTCCGAAAAATAAATAAACGTTGAAAAATGTCTAATCTGGGGTGACTGGGTGGCTCAGTTGGTTGAGTGTCTGATTTCAGCTCGGGTCATGATTTTGTGGTTCATGAGTTCGAGCCCCACGTATCTGTGCTGATAGCTCAGAGCCTGGAGCCTGCTTCAGATTCTGTGTCTCCTTTTCTCTCTGTCCCTCCCCTGCTTGTGCTCTGTCTCTCTCTCTTTAAAATAAATAAACATTACAAAATTTAAAGAAAATGTCTAATCTATCACACATTGAACAGATTTATTTGCCATTCTAATTTATGCAAAATGGCTTCTACAATTAGATTTAAGGCTCTAGGGCAAAAGGGACTTTATCTTATTCACCGCTGTATTTCTACAGGTAATTGAATGATGACTGGAACAATTTAGTAAACACATCCTATTTTTAAAGCTGCTAAAACAATGTTATGGGCTAAATATTGATATCCCCCTGAAAATGCATATGTTGAAGCCCTAAGTGAATGTGATAGGATTGGAAGACAAGGGCTTTGGGAGGTAATTAGGGTTAGATTAGGTCATGACAGTGAGGCCTTCAAGACATATTAGTTGGTTTTATGAGAAAGAAAAAGGGATTCAAGAGAAAGAGAAAGCTATCTCTTTCCCAATCTCCCTCATCCTCTCTCTCCCTCCATCCCTTTTTTTTTCCCCTTCTTCCCTCCCCACATGCCTCTCTCCTTTCTACTGTCTTCCGTCTTCCTCTTCCCCCTCTTTCCTCATAGCAAGCCCTGTGAGCACACAGTGGAAAGCCAAGCCAGGAAGAGAGATCACTACAGCATGATCAAGCTGGCACTGTGATAGTGGATTTCCAATATTAGGAATTGTGAGAAAATAAATTTCAGTCATTTAAGGCATCTGTTCTGTAGTTTGTTTGCTTGTTGCTATATTTTAAGTAGGCTTCTGGTCCAGGGTGGAGCCCAACGGGGCTTAAACTCACCCTGAGATCAAGACCTGAGCTGAGATCAAGAGGTGGATGTCTAACCAACTGAGCCACCCAGGCCCCCTTTTCTATGGTATTTTGTAATGGCAGCCTGAGCAGACTAAGACAGAAAGGAAATCCAGAAATTAAAGTAACAAAGCCATTTAGGGATTTAACACTTCAGGATTGGGATATGTCCAGTAATAACTAAACTAAATCCCTTAGGCTGAAGTTTAAATTTATGTCCTCATATTAAATTCTCTGTTTGCCATTCATTGCCACAGTGTACCAGGCACTGTGTTATATGAGAAATGTGCAGATAATAGGTTGTCCCACAAACAAATGAAAGGCATAAACTAAAGGAGAGATACATTAATAGCAAAACTCCTCTTTAGAGGGGACTTTCATGACATCTCCCCATGTTTCTCCTAACTCTCTCTCTCCAGCATATTAATCTGTTTTATTTTCATCAGAGGATTTAGCTTGTTTACAATTTTCTCTCTTGTGTACCTATGTGCCTAGTTTTTGTTTGCTTCCTGACCTTTGCCCTCTCCTCCACCTACACAAGATGTAAGCTCTGGAGGGTAGAGGGCATCCCAGTGGACTTGACGATTATTTTATTTACAAGCCTGCCTAGAACTGGACGTGGCTTGAACTAAGCATGTACCATGTACACATTGAAGGAATAGAGTTAATGTAGAAGTACGTTCAAAGCAAGATGGAATCTTTTACTCTCTTCTACAAATCCTGTCTCCAAATGTCATGACAAGGCCTATAATTCTACTTTTTTTTCTTTTATGCTTTCAGTTAAGGTTTCGCTTTTCAGTGTTGGGATCACAGGCTTTGTTTTGCCACTGAGTCCCCTTTTCCTCACTTTTTCAGTTGTGGACCAGAGTATGAGCCGAATATTTGTGTTTCTATGCAGTGATGCTGCTTTCAGCCTTTACATTACCTCATTTAGTTTGGAACTAAGTGGTGTCAAATGGGAGTTTTGCATGAATAAGGTCGGCAGATGAATCTGTTCCAATTAAATGGAAATTAAAGAGACATTTTCAAGGACGTTCATTCAAAAAATTGATCTGCTTTGCAATTAGTCTCCTGTAAAATTATTTTTCAGTAGCCATGGAAATCACTAACCCACTAACCCAAGATAAGTAAAGTAGATGTCTTTCTCAGAATTTATAAGAACCTGAAGGGGAAAAAAAAGATTTTTTTTTAATCGGAATTTTATTGTTGCTAATTTTGAACCGTTCATTTATGAATGGAGCAGCGTGAGAGATGGCTGGGAAGAAAAACACCGAGTTCTGCTCTGCGCACTAAGCACTTGACAGACTGCTTGATTTTCCCATTGGATACTGAGGACAGTCCAGCCACAGCAATATTAGGGTCCCGCTTTATAGTCAAGGAAACTGATACCCACAAAATGAGAGGATTCACCCACAGTCAGTAGAGCCAGCACATGGAGGAAAAGAGCCATCAACCTCAGCTCATTTGACTCCCATTCACCTCAAGACCACGGATAACTGGTTGCTGAATAATTGCTCAAGTCTGATTTCAAGCACTTTCTAATGTGTAATCTTGACAACTGTGGTTGCACAATAAATGGAACACAGTTTCCCAAAGTTTGTCCTGAGGGAAGGATATTATCTTGGAATACTAATAGGGGTTATCTGGGGGGGAAAAAGTTGCCAGGGGGAAAATTTAAGAAAAGCTGAGTTGAATGCCATTAAATCACTTTAAAATAAAGCAAAACAAATAACCCTTTGGCACTTATCAGAGCCTTTAATATGCTAATGTGCCTTATGCTAATGTTCCCAGTGAAATAAATCTCAGTGGAGGTGGTTTAGTGCCTAGAGATGGAAATGGTGGGGGGCGGGGTTGAGACAGTACAATGAACTTACCAGAAGTATTTGAACATCTAATATTTTTCCTTGGCAGAATATTTTATAGGACTAAAGCTCTATGGATTATGGTTTGTGAAATCCTTGTGTAAATTATTAGAGCAAAAACAAAGCAGCAAAGCAGCAGGTAGAAGGAGTCTACCACTAGGGCCACTAATTATACTGATTAAATATCACCATGTGGACATAAAAGATGTTCTTTTCTAAGAAAAGGCTATAATAAGAATAATAGAAAATTGGTACCAATTAATATTGATGAAACGATTCCCTCCGCCCACCTTGCTTCCCCTGAGTCCTTTCTTCTATCTCCAGTTTTGTTTTTTCCATCTGTAGGGTCCTAAGTCTCAGTCTCTGTGGCACCTAAAGCCTTAACGAATTCACTCAGGAAAAGAATAAATTGTCACTCAGAATAACAGAGCGTTCTTTACAAAGAGTTGAGTAGTTCATCAGTTCTCTCAACTGGGGATTGATAAAATTACAAAACAAATAAATAAATAAATAAATAGACAAACGAGAACAAAACAAAAAAACCTATATAAGATTTAACAGAAAGCTAACAGTCTTCTACCGGATAAGAACCCAAAAATAACAAAAAAGGCAAGGGTAGGGATGGGTGGATGTCAGAGGAGAGGGGAACTACTTACCTTTGACTGTAAAATTATTTTATAAAAAAATACATTAAAAAAACAATTAAGGGGCGCCTGGGTGGCTTAGTCAGTTGAGCATCTGACTCAGCTCAGGTCATGATCTTACTGCTGGTGAATTGGAGCCCCACATCAGGCTCTGTACTGACAGCTCAGAGCCTGGAGCCTGCTTTCAATTCTGTCTCCCTCTCTCTGCCCCTCTTCTGCTCATACCTGTCTCTTTCTCTCAAAAATAAATAAACATTAAAAAATAAAGCAAAAAATTTTAAAGTACAAAGGGCATATACTTGAAAAACTTCTATAAATTATTGTGATCTCATAACACGCTTGTATTATATAAGTATGTTTTTATGTGTATGTATGTGCCTTAGTCTATTCAAGCTGCTGTAATAAACATACGTGGCGCAACCCATAAACATTAAGAATTTATTTCTCACAGTTCTGGAGTCTAGAAATCCGAGATCAAGACACCAACATGGTCATATGCCACGGAGAGCCCTCTTCTGTTCACAAATTCCCGCCTTCTCTTGCATTCTTATACAGCAGAGGGCAGAGACAGGAAGCCAGCATTCTTGCAACTTTTATAAGGACATTAATCCTATTCACGAGTGCTTTACTCTCATGACCTCATCTAATTCTAATTATCTCCCAAAGGCCTGACCTCCTAATATCATCATATTGGGGAGTAGGATTTCAACATATGAATTGGGGGGAGGGGCATGAATATGCAATACATAACAATGCACGAAAAGATTTTTCTATACAGGCACCTGACTGAGAGCTGGAAGTGGGGAACTACTATTATAACCTGAATCCTCAAAACAAAGTACGGGCCCTCAATCTCTTGTTTGAAACCCTTATTATTTTTGCAGAGCAAAGAAAATAAATACATACCTTAATACAGTGAGTAATGGATAACATTCAAAGGGTATGGAACTCTGGAATGTAACATAATACTATTTGTCTAGTAAAGCATGGATGTTCACACAAAAAGTAAAATAAATGTAGATTGTAACAAGGCCAGACATCAGTACAGATCAGGATGCGACATTTAAACTGTCTTTTAATTTTCAGAGTATTTTCAGATCTATGTTATCAACCCCTACCCCCACCACCAAAGGTGGCACTCCATAGAATTAATGAGGCCTAGTGAAATAATTTACTTGATTTCAGTCTTATGCTTTGTGAAATTGACCTCAGCTACATTTTATTGTCCAAAAGCACTTTGTCTTATGATTTTGAGTCTGGGGTTTAATAGTAATGAATGATATCTGCATGAAAAGGAAGATTCATGTTTCTTAATTCCTTTTGGTTAGAAAGAGTGGATGGAATGCCATTAACTGGGAAATAGGAAGAATGCTAAATAATAAGTAGGTAATTATGGGAGAAAATTATTTCCACAACTAAATTGAAGAATGTTTGAATGTGAAATTTATTTATTTATTTATTTGTTTTATTTTATTATTTTTTTAATGTCTATTTTTGACAGGGAGAGTGCATGCATGCTTAGTGGGGAAGGGGCAGAGAGAGACGGGGAACAGAGGATCTGAAGCAGGCTCTGTGCTGCCAGCAGAGAGCCTGCTGCAGGCCTCAAACTCAGGAACAATGAGATCATGACCTGAGCTGAAGTCAGATGCTTAACCTACTGAGCCACCCAGGCGCCCATGAACTTTATATATTAATGAGAGTCAACATAGCACAGCAGCTAAGAACATGGCTATAGTTCGACATCTGTGGGCTGTGAATGCATTTGCTTTCATGGGCTGTTTCCTTCACTGAAAAATAAATACATACATACATACATAAAATTATATTATTATATTTTGAGTGCATGTTGGCATAAGGAATCATTATTATATGTTCAGTATTATCATATTCATTGTATTTATTATATAATCAATGTTATGATGTTCTTTTTTTGCTTCTGATTTTAGAAAAAAATTCAGATTAAAACATTTTTTGTCTTCCTAAAATATGGCGGGCCCTTGGCATTGTGTCCATGTGCCTCATGGACAAGTCAACCCCTGTTAAGACAGATTCTGGTGCCAGACTGCCTTGGTGCAAATCCTAGCATCTCTACTTAGCAGTTTACTTTTCTGCTTAATTTGTTCTGCAAAATGGGGAAAATAAAATTCCTACATCACAGTGTTGATAAAAGAATAAAAGTAATTACCTTTTGTCAAGCATTTAGATAAATGCTTGTTAAATTTACTTTCTCCCAGCTTATACATATTTATCTCATTATTAAAAAAAAATTTGATAATGCAGCTGAAATTTTTCTGAATAGAAACAAGCTTCTTCTCGCCTAGGAAGACAAATAATGATAAAGAAATATGTTGGATTCAACTGAGAGAAGATGGGAGGGAGGAAGACATTGAGAAGGGATACATTTCCGGGGCTAGATTGCCTGATTCCACAACTTGGTGCTGCCATTTGATAACTGTGTGATCCTGAGCAGGCTATTTAATATTTGTAAGCTCTGTTTCCATACTTTTGAAATGTAGATAAAAAATAGCATCCAATTTACAAGATTATTGTTGGCTTAAATGATCATTTAATGATATACTTAACAATAGTGGCTGCATAATAAACAATAATAAAATTAACACTTATCTGTATTTCTTCATAACTTTTCCACTTTAGTTCTCCCTTATTACTGCCCCCGGTTTTTTTGCAACCAGTTCACAGCTCCAGCTCTATGGAGTGACACTGTTGATGGGGGGACCACAGTGGTCTCCTGTTCCTCCCTCTGTCCTCTGTGTGTGTAAACAAATATCAAACTTATACACTCAGGAAATCCTACAATATAAATAAAAACTCTTTATCATTAAAAATTATCTTTCTTGCTATATTTTCACTAATCTCCGCAAACAGATCCTTTCTAAATTTGTATTATCAATTTAGCTATTACTAAAAAGAAGGGGGGGCGGGGCAGGCAGGTAGGGAGAAAAAATTAGGAGATAGGAAAGAAATGTTAAATGTAACTTCCAATTAATTTGCTGTATATATCATCGGTTCTAAAGAAGAATCTCAGATAAATGACCAGTATCAAGAACTGAGATACTTATATGCAAGCCAATTCCTAATATTTTCAAGATAAAATAATGTTTCGGGAGTAAAATACAAATGAAAGCCCATGTAAGTGTGGGGCCCTGGAAAAGTGCTGAGTGTCCTCTTGTCTTAGAACAGGACTGCTTAGATGTTTTCTAATTCTCTCCTATTCTCTTCTATTCTTCCACACTTTTAAGAATGAAAGGGGTAAGATGTATATGTATATTTGGTACTCATAATCTCTTTTAATGGTTGGCTTGTATTCAACAAAAGTCCCTAATTCAATGAGGTGGTATATCTTTAATGGAAGAATAACAAAGAAGGAGAATTTGCATTTCCTGTTTGGTAAAGTAAATATAACATGGAATTTAGGAAGTGGTTACTAATATTGTCAGGAGGTGGTTTATGTACTATTACAAAAGATTTGCTTTCCAACTCAAGTCATGTATATGGGCTTAATTTATAGGTCGTAAAGGAAAGAGTTGAGAATTTGAAATCGAATTGAAAACAAGCATACTTTAGGATTAGCTTATGAGTGTATGTAAATATATAAACACTTTTTTAAAATATGGGGCAGAGGAAAATATTTACAACCTATCTGTCTATTCATATGAGATTTTCCTACAATTTGATTGCTTAGTTTATTTTCTGTGGGTTAAGGAAACTAAAGATGACTTCTTTGGTGATGTAAAAAATTCAGACACTTCATAAGACAAGCTGCATCCCACTACAGATTATTTATTTCGGGTTATTTATATTTGTATTTAGCTATTTTCATTATTCTTTAGGGAATGGGTGAAAACTTAATTTATAGGCCAAAAAGTCTTGTACTTCCCTAACTACAAACTATGGCCAGAAAGTATTAATGAGAGAATTAATCCTTCTGACTTTATTTCCAAAGATAAATGGCTTAAGGTTCTTTATGTTCTAGACTTAACATAGCCTACTGTCTAACTTTGTGAAACTCAATGATGTGTCTGCTTTAGTTTTCTTAACTATAAAATGAATTACTCCCCTTTCTGCTTTCTTTCCTGTCCGCAAATCCTGTGGACAAATCTGAGTATTCAGAATTTAAATGAATGCCTTTATTTTAGTCTCATTAAAGTGAGTAAACAATTCCCACTGATAAAGGCTAATGTGCAAAAAATATGTATGCAAATTTTAATTGTAGAGTTACTGAAGTGATTTCCAGGAAACATCCCTAGTCTTTAAATTTGAAAGAATGCTGGCCCTTTGATATTCTGGGTCTTCAGTTAGCAGTGGACACATGTCTAACAGATGCCTCTGTAAAAGGGCATTTTTTTTTTAAAGAAAATCATAAATAAGTGTTTTGGTCCAAGATGGTGATGTAGAAAGACTGTGAACTCACCTCCTCCATAGAACACAGCATCATATTATACCCATTTAGAGAGCAATTCTTGAAGAACTGAGGGCTGACTGAACAGCCTATGCACAACAAAAGACAGAGAGAATGGCAAAAGATACAGAAGAGAGAAAAAAGAGAGAAAGCAAGAGAGATGGAGACACAGTCCATTCTTCCAAGTTTACAAGTATCTACTCTTCCTAATCTACAGCAACAACACAGAATGTCAAGCAAAATGGGGAGGCAGAGAATATACTGGAAAATAAAGAACAAGAAAATTATGAGTAAGATTATATAAAATGGGGCACTTGGGTAGCTCAGTCGTCAAAGCCTCTGAGTCTACCTCAGGTCATGATCTCACAGTTGTGGAATCCAGCCCCATGTCAGGCTCTGTCCTGGTAGGGCTGTGCCTGTTTAGGATTCTCTCTCCCTCTCTCTCTGCCCCACCCCCACTCACACATGTGCATGCTCACTGTCAAAATAAATAAACTTTTAAAAAATATGTAAGACATGACAGCATATACATAAAATGTGGAGGAATTTTAAAAAAAACGTTATTTAAGATTATGTTCAAACTTAAAAACAAAAATAAAAATCATGTGATCATCTCAATAGATGCGGTAAAAGCATTTTGCAAAATTTGACATTTGTTCATGATAAAAACAAAGTGGGTATAGGGAGAATATACATCAACATAATAAAAACCACATATGAAAAATTTGCAGCTAACCTTATACTCAAAGGTGAAAAACTGAGAGCTTTTCCTCTAAGATCAAGAACAAAACAAAAAGGCTCATTCTCTCCACCTTTAGTGAACATAATACCCAAAGCCCCAGACACCACAACCAGACAAAGAAAGAAAGAAGAAAGAAAGAAAGAAAGAAAGAAAGAAAGAAAGAAAGAAAGAAAGAAAATGAGGCATCCATATTGTTAAGGAAGAAAGGTAAACTCATAAGTTGTACAACTACAGTAGAAAATCTATAACAGATTTTCTACTATGTACAACTATGTACAACTATGTACAACTACAGTAGAAAATCTAGAAGTAAGAAATGAATTCAGTAAAGTTTCAGGATACAAAATTAATACTCAGAAAGCAGTAATGTTTTTATGCACTAATAACAAAGTAACAGAAAGAGAAATTAAGGAAACTATTCCACTTAGAACTGCACCAAAAATAAATAAATAAAATACCTAGGAATAAACTTAAAGAAGTGAAAGATCTGCACTCTAAAAACTATAAAACACTGATAAAAGAAATTGAAGACAACACAAACAAATGGAAAGATATTCCATGTTCATGGACTGGAAGAATAATATTGTTAAAATGTTTATGCTACCCAAAGCAATCTACAGATTCAATGCAATGCTATCAAAATACCAGTAGCATTTTTCACTGAACTAGAACAAAAGTACTAAAATTTGTAGGGAACCACAAAAGACCCTGAAGTAGGCAAAGCAATCATGAGAATGAAGAACAAAGCTGCATCTATCATAATTCCAGATTTTAAGATACACTACAAAGCTGTCATCGTTAAAACAGTATGGAACTGGCACCAACTAGACACATAGATCAATACAATAGAGAGTTCAGAAATAAACCCTTGCTTATATGATCAATTAATCTATGACAAAGGATACAATAGTATAAAATGGGGCAAAGACAATCTCTTCAATAAATGGTCCTGGGAAAACTGGCCAGCTACCTGCAAAAGAATGAACCAGACCACTGTGTTATACCATATATAAGAATAAACTCAAAATGAATTAAAGACCTAGATATGAGACCTGATACCATAAAAATCCTAAGAATTTCCTAAGGAATGGGGAAAAAAGCAAAAATAAACTAGTGGGACTATATCAAAATAAAAAGATATGCATAGTGAAGAAAACCATCAACAAAACAAAATGGAGAATGGGAGAAAATATTTGTAAATGATATATCTTATATGCAATTAATATCCAAAACAAAGAACTTACACAACACCAAAAACAAAAACAAAAACAAAAACAACAATCCCATTAAAAAATGGGTAGAGGACTTGAATAGACATTTTCCAAACAAAACACAGATGGCCAACGGACATATGAAAAGATGTTCAACATCGATAATCAGGAAAATGCACATCAAAACCACAATGAGACATTACCTTACAACCATCAGAATGGCAAAAACAAAAAAGATGAGAAATTACACATGTTGGCAATGATATGGAAAAAAAGAAACTCTCCCGCCCTGTTGGTGGATAGGTTAACTGGTTCAGCCACTGTGGGAAACAGTACACAGTTTCCTCAAAAAACTAAAAATAGAAATACCATAGGATACAGTAATTCCACTATTGGGTATTTACTCAAAGAAAACAAAAACATGAATTTGAGAACATATATATAACCCTATGTTTATTGAAGCATTTTTATAATAGCCAAGATATAGAAGCAAGCTAGGTGTCATTGATAGATGAATAGATAAGGAAGAGGTCACACACATACAGGAATATTACACAGACATAAAAAGGATAAGATCATACCATTTGTGACAACATGGATGGGCCTAGCAGGTATTGTGCTAAGTGAAGTAAGTCAGACTGATAATTAAAAACGCCATAATGATTTCACTCATATGTACAATCTAGAAAACAAAACAACAAGGAAACAAACAAACAAGCAGAATCAGATCTAAAAATACAGAGAACAAAAAGCTTCCCCAGAGGGGTGGAAGATGGTGGGATAGGCAAAACTGGTGAAGGAGAAGCGGAGATACAGACTTCCAGTTATAGGATGAATAAACCACGGGAATAAGAGTACAGCATAGGAATATAGTCAGTTACATTGCCATGACATTGTATTGTGAAAGATGGTAGCTATGCTTGTAGAGAGCATAGCGTAGCACACAGAGAGGTTGAATCACTATGTTGTACACGTGAAACTTATGTAACATGTGTGTCAACTATATTCAAATCAAAAATCAAAACAATATATGATTTTGCAGTTTCTCTGACGTGTTTTATTAGTTTAAGTTGTTACCCCTTCTGAGACCGACACATTTTCTAGAAATCCTAATTGAAATTGATGTTTCTATAAATACTGGGTTTTTTTTTGTTTGTTTATTTCTTGTTTTTTGCTTAATATGTCTTCCTGTATACTTTGGTATTCCATCTATGTTTCTTACTTGGAGTCTTGCAAGCTATATATATTGTTTTTAGTTTTTCTAGTGTTAAATTTAATAAAGACAAAGTAAACATAAGAATGCATAAAAGAAAAAGAAGAAAAAATAAATAAAAACATGCAACGTGTTGAGAAAACAAAATAGGCTTGAACTACCACTTTTCACCTCCTAATAAATTCGTTCAGAAATTCCCTATCAGCCACCCTATATTTCTAAAGTATAAACTTCTGTTCAGTTTAAAATGTGCATATGCAGAAAATGAAGCCTCCTTTTTAAACATTGATGTAAGTATGGTATCATTATTTCTGATGCTGAAGACCAGGAAATGATGTAAATATATACTCTTTCTTGCCTTGGCCTACCACTTCCTACAATTAATGAAATCTTACTGATGTTTCATAAAAAAAAAAAAAAAAAAAAGAAAGAAAGAAAAAAAAAAAAAACTAAGACAAGGTACATTCCTTACATTTAGTGAATTAAACTCAATATATAAACTAAAGGATGATGCTTATTTCAAAGACAGTGACAATGCCTAAAATACTTTCGGGTTTCATCATTTGTGTATGTCATCAAAGCTGGCAACATAATTTTGTTAAATAATTTTAGTGGAAGAGAGTCTTTGTGGATTTTCTTTGAAACGAACCATTTGGAGGGCATCTTGTGAATAAAAAGAGGTGCGGAATGTTGCCTTTGTTCAAATACTGATGTGAGTTTAAAGTCATAGTATTGATACTTTGCTGTGGAATTCAAATGGACTCTGAAGACAATAAGAAAAGAGAATTCTGAAATTGTTAGCTGATGCAAGAATCATTATAGTGACTCCTTCAACTGGCAATATTAGTACATGAATGTCAGTGAAGATGGTGGTTCTTAGGATATTCAACTAAACGCCAGGAAAATAAAGTATTTGGAAAAATTACAATAGAAAATTCAAGTTGGCTGAAGCTTTGGAATCTCTCATCACCATCCTTTAAACTTATAAATGATATCACTGAGAATCAGAGAAGTTCAGTGATGTAACCACATTCACAGGGTTAAGGTCAGAAACTGGGACTAGAGTCAGGATATTTGACACACAGTAGAATGTTTTTCTCACCACTACATCATGCTGACAAGTTCACTGGGCTATATCCTAAAATAACTAAGCTTTGTAGAGGCAGATGTCTTGAATGTGTAGTGATGTACATCTATAAGTGCTAAAAAAGGCTGAATTTAAGAATTTTTACCCCTTAGGTTTATAAAAATAAGTTTGAGATCTTTAAATTTCTCCATGTATTTAAAAATCCTAGAGAATTTTTATCTACAGTGATCCATTCTACAAACAATAACACTATTTTCACTCTATTTCCCTATATATAGTTTGAATTTAACTTTTCATGTTCAGGGGGAAGGAAAATAATTCTAATTTAATTATTCAGTTATGTTTATAGTTCATTTTCAAAGAATTTTTTACTGCTTAATATTTCTTGCCATTATAATTTTTAGTTCCTAAACTCACAAGGAATAAATGTTACATTAACTTTTTCATCATTAAATAAAATTGAATCTGACTCCAAGCTTCTTCTTGCTTGGCTAGTAAGAGATCCACATTTAGTCATTTTAGCCCCATCTATCTGTCTCTTTAGAACCACACTGGAATCAAGGAGTTTCATGGGACGACTGGAAGATGGGGGAAGGCAACTTCAGTCAACATGACTCCTAAAGACATACTCAATATGCAAGCCTACTTCTTGAAAGTAGGTAGGTAATGCCAGTCAAAGGAAGCTTTGTCAACTACTTCAAGAGCAGCCTCCTTAGAAGACCCAAGTACTCAACTAAACTTCCCCAGGTTCTTCTGCACTTCTAGGGTTTCTATAAGGAATGATGTGTGGACTGTTAATCACGGGTGTAAGAGCCATTCATCACCTTCCTATTTGAGACAATCTTCTTTTTCTACTTTGATGCTTCTCCTCTGTATCTTGCTCATTCCTTCTGCCTTTCTTTCCAGAGTCCAGCATGACACCTTAAAAAACTGAGGCTTTTGAAACAAGTGCTCAAAGGGAAGTTTATCTTTAGGTAATATAAATTCTAGGCTACTTTCTGAAATGAGGAAAGGAGTGGAATAGAGGTACTAAGTAAAAATGGCTATTTTTTTTTTTTTCTGATCCTTCCATAGCAATGAAAATGAAACACAAATTAGTATCTCAACAAATAATCCTGTCACATGTTCTACACTTAGGACCATCCTGAATATGCTCTGTATTTTGATCATTATGCATACTGGTATATAAAAATAATGACTAAACATAATTCTTCCTTACTATTTCATCCTATTATCTGATGGGACCTGGGAGCTGATACAGTTCTAATTCCTCATTTTATTTTTTTAAATTTATTTTTTTTAATGTTTATTCATTTTTCAGAGACAGAGAGACAGAGCATAAGAGGGGGAAGGGGCAGAGAGAGAGAGGGAGACACAGAATCTGAAACAGGCTCCAGGCTCTGAGCTGTCAGCACAGAGCCCAACGCGGGGATTGAACTCACAAACCGCAAGATTGTGACCTGAGCCAAAGTCAGACACTTAACCAACTGAGCCACCGAGGTGCCCCTAATTCCTCATTTTATGAAAAATGAAATTTAAAAACCAGATTGAGACATCCTCTTTCTTATCATTACATACGTACTTCGGTAAAGGTAGTATTACTCACCAGTTCGGCATTCTTTGTACTGAAAAATTGGAACAATTTTCGTTATGAATATGAATAAATGACTTTAATGAAAGCCAAGGAACTTTCTAAAGCACCAACACTGTCAAAGTTGACTATGGTCTCAGAGTAACATGCACATAGCTCTTGCCTGATGTAGACCTGAACCCTAGTTGAAATCAACCAATACAATACTGAGTAGACAGAAATAAACAACTTATTTTCATTACAAATTACTTCAAATTAGAACATACTTCCTGCCTCTTCAATGTACCATACAGAGACAGCAGATACTAAAACTATTTAGGCTGGAATAAATGAATTGTTTACGCCCCCTCTTTAATGATATGATGATAGTTTTGGGGGTTCATTTCCCTGTGGCATCTTTCTTACCTATTCTTTATTCATGGCAGCTGGGGACAAATAGCACATCAGATGGGTTACATTATTCAGAACTGGAAAAAAAAAAGAACTGGCAGTTATTAAACTGTATGTGGCAAAAGAAAAACAAAATCTGAATTGCTAGGCCCATAACAACATCAAATTTAGAAGAAAGCTGGGCTAAAGATTTTTGGTAGGCAACCCAACAGATAAAAAAATAACTGAGAGTTAAAGATAATTCATTATTGAGTCTTTGTATTTGTGGCAATAATACTTCTTAAACAACCCTTTACCTTGAATTTTCAGACCTGAGGTCTTAAGTAACCCATTGTTTAACAATTTCTAGTTACATATTAATTTTCAAAAAAAAAAAAAGAATTAAGCCCTAATTTTTTTTTTTTTTTTGAGTTTTCCAAAACTGTTCTGTCTTCTATACAAGGAACTAGAAAGGAATTAAAGGTTTGCCTATAGCGGAATTATTTGTTTTTCAATTTTAGAGATAGAGAGTGGGAGTGCTGGAGAGGGACAGAGGGAGAAAGTGAGAATCTCACGCTGGCTCCAAGCTCAGAGTAAAGCCCAATGCAGGGCTCAATCCCATGATGTTGGGATTATGACTCGAGGCAAAATAGAGAGTCAGATGCTCAAATGACTGAGCCACCCAGGCACCCCTCACCATCCCAGAATTAGTAAGAAAATGTATAGCTAAATGCAAAGTTACAGATCTTATTAAGTATCATAGGTAAGTAGTAAGCTTTTTGAAATAAGACTGCATAATAGAGCCTAAC
Organism: Puma concolor; assembly: GCF_028749965.1. NCBI lineage: Eukaryota > Metazoa > Chordata > Mammalia > Carnivora > Felidae > Puma > Puma concolor. Next base: position 63,099,774 of record NC_141668.1, on the reverse strand, counting down.
AAATTATTCTTACATACTATTTTGCCTAGACTATAGGCAATCACTGGTTATCACTCAAGGAGGCAAAGAGTTGAATATTTTGTTTAATGATATCATTTTCGCATGCAGTCAACATACATGTGTAAAATACTCTGCAGTGTATTTATATAAACATGCTCCATAAGGTTTCCTTGAAGGAAGGTTTTACTGAAACTGATTTTAGTCCACATGCATTAGATTCAACCTGGGTAATTATTAAAAAATTGTATCTTTGTAAAAAATGTTTACTTATTTGAGAGAGAGCAAGAGTGTGCACAGGGTAGTGATAGAAAGAGAGGGAGAGAAAGAATCCCAAGCAGGGTCCATGCTGTCAGTGCAGAGCCGGGCATGGAGCCTGATGCAACAAACTGGAAGATCATGACCTGAGATGAAATCAAGGGTCATATGCTCAACTGAGCCACCCAGGTACCCCTAAAAATTTATATCTTTTAAGCAATTTTCTCATGAATTTTATCACTGCAGATTAAAAATCATACCTTTACATTCTTCTGTTTGCTGGTGCAAATAGGAAACAAAACCCAAATCCCTTAATATCTTCAAGTAGAGTTTTACTTATTTACATTGCTAGCATGAATGAAATCACTGTAATTTCTCACACGGGCAGGACTGAGTAATAGAGAATGGTTAGTGTAGGCCAATCTTATAATAACTTTGTCAAGTATGAAGACAAAATTGAATACACCTTTTTTTTCCAATTTAATAATGGAGATATAGAAACTAAATTTCCATGTAGGTAAAGTTTTACTTATTTTATTTTCAAGGTGCACTTGTTATAAGGAATATCTATAATTGTATCTTTAGAAATGAACTATTTTGACATACATCCCTATTGCAGGTATGAAATATAAATGTAAACATAGTAAAAACTAATTATAAAGACATGGGGTAGGTAGATCATTATTCTCAGTTCTTCTTATTTTTCCTATGCATCCATGCACTTTGCCCTGTCAACTTGGAGTCCCCCGCCAACATGAGAAGCATTTATACTGGGCTTCACCAAATTACTTTCTTTGGCCAATGGAACGTGGGCATAGATGATAATGTCACAGTTCAGTCTAATTCTTGAGGCCCTGTGACATACCACGAAAGAAAAGCCGCAGGTGGCCGCTGCCCCATTAGCATGGTCCCCAAAGAAGACACATGTAGAAAACCTGAATGCAGCAGTCAGTCTGCAGCTGAGCCCAGCTGAAACACAGCCTAAAGCAGAACCCAATGTAGTTCAGCTGAAACATAGTCAACAAACTGTCTCTTAAGCATGAGGATCAGTGCTTCTTGTTGTATCACAGTAAAAATTTGTGATTGTTGATAATACAGCATTATAAGCAATAAAATAAACTAATACAAGCTTATACAATATACTATACCAAAGTGAAAAGTAAGTATATTAATACATGACAAAATAAATGTATAAATCATCAGGAAAGAGAATTAGTCCAATATACTACTGGACCTAGTGTCATCCTTAACAGTATGATTTGGGCAAGTCATTGTGGTTTGAAGTATCTCAACTGCAGGGCTAGTGTTGGATAGATGATTTCCAAGATCCATACACATTCAACAAAGCAAGAATTGCTTGCATTCCCAGAGTAATTAAAAGTTTCAAAAGATAGGGGGGCACCAGGGTGGCTGAGTTGCTTAAGCTCTGACTCTTAACTTCAGCCCAAGTCATGATCTCGTGGTTCGTGGGATGAAGTCTCTCATGGGGCTCTGCACTAACAGCATGGAGCCTGCTTGGGATTCTCTCTCTCCCCCTCTCTCTGCCCCTTCCCACCTTGCATGTGCACTCTCTCTCAAAATAAATAAATCAGCTTTTAAAAAAGTGCCAAAAGATAAATATTTTAGAAGTTGAGTGTCTGTAGAAAACCATTTTGGCAAGCCACACGTTGCTACGGCTCATTCATTCAGTGGTTACTTTAGAATAACCATCTTAAGATCAGGATTATGCCAAGCACCATGAGGGATGAAGAGAAAGAGATGATGTGTTTTTGTCTGTAAGAAATTAAAAAAAAAGAAAAAAAACCCCTAATAGTGGACATAATACAAAAAAGAAAAATCTAAGTGTTAGAAGAATGTTAGTAACTAAGGGCTTTGAGAAGGTAATCTCTTCCAGCTGGAAAGATTTGGAAAAGCTCTTGGGAGGAAGTGGCGTTCAAGCTGGATCTTAGTGGACATGATGTCAATGGGAAGAAATTTAAAGTTATTCAATGGCAAAATAAGTTACTTGAAATGATGAATTTTTCTCTTTCATTGGAATACACTGTGTCAGAGACAGAATGGAGATATGGCTAAAAGGAGAGGTAGAGGCTATATTTCTGAGGATTTTGACTTGGACATTCAGAGGCTTGGAAGTTACCATTTAGAGAATGATTAAAAGCTCAAATATTTAGAAAAGAAGAGTGCCTAAGAAGTGCATTAGAGAGCGCCAAGTGGTCCTGGGCAGGGAGCAAAGAGATCAGAGAGACTCCAGGGAAGTCGGAAGCAGTTGTCAATGGCCCTGAGCTTGGGAGGAAGGAAAGGGAATAGGCATTTAAAAATTTTTGTTTTCAACATTTATTTATTTTTGAGAAACAGAGAGAGAGAGCATGAGCAGGGGAGGCGCAAAGAGAAAGAAAGAGAGACAGAGACAGAGACAGAGACCGCATGTGAAGCAGGCTCCAGGCTCTGAGCTGTCAGAGCAGAGCCTGACATGGGGCTTGAACCCAAAAACCGTGAGATCATGATTTAAACTGAAGTCTAGGGGCGCCTGGGTGGCGCAGTCGGTTAGGCGTCCGACTTCAGCCAGGTCACGATCTCGCGGTCCGTGAGTTGGAGCCCCGCGTCAGGCTCTGGGCTGATGGCTCGGAGCCTGGAGCCTGTTTCCGAATCTGTGTCTCCCTCTCTCTCTGCCCCTCCCCCGTTCATGCTCTGTCTCTCTCTCCCAAAAATAAATAAACGTTGAAAAAAAAATAAATAAACAAACTGAAGTCTAACGCTCAACTGAGCCACCCAGGCACCCCGGGGGATGGGCTTCTTATTTTTTTTATTTTATTATTATCATTTTTTAATGTTTATTTTTGAGAGAGACAGACAGAGACAGTGTGTAAGTACGGGAGGGACAGAGAGAGGGAGACACAGAACCCGAAGGAGGCTCCAGGCTCTGAGCTGCCAGCACAGAGCCCGATGCACGGGGCTTGCATTCACAAGCTGTGAGATCATGACCTAAGCTGAAGTAGGTCGCCCAACCAACTGAGACACTCAGGCGCTCCAGGGTTGGGCTTTTAAAATACAAACCTAGCAGTGCTCATTTATTATCTTCCAGGAAGATAGCATATTAAGAACATAAATTAATATAATTACTAATGAGCGACTTTAAACTCCTGTTATATGATAAGAAAACAGCATTAAAAATAAAAGTAAATTCCAGGATTAAATAATGGTTTTCAAACTTTAATGTGCGGAAGAATCACCTGGGATTCTTTAGAAAAATCCAGATTCCTAGACCTCAAGCCTATAGATCTTGAAATAGTTGGTACTGAGAGAGACTTAGAATTTATATTTTAATAAGTATCTCAAGAGATAATGATGCAGGTGGTTGGTTTGTAAATTATTCTTTGACACTGGTTAGAAAACATAATAGTAACAACAAAAGGCAACATTTATTGCCTACTTCCTATCTGGGGACACTTGGCTAAATACATGCAAACAGTATCTCAATTTACCCTCATGACAAGCCTGAAATGTAGCTATTAATACTAATCTCCAACTTATAGAAACCAAGAATTAGAGGGATTCCACAGCTCTTTGAAAGTAATTGAGCCAGTAAGTGATGAATTCAAGATATGATTCAAAGTCTGTCCAAAATCAGAACTCACATTGGAGAAGTTCATGACATTAAAGACTAGAGCTTTTGTCTTTTTTCATATATATATATATATTTTTTTTCTTTTTAAAACTTTCGACTGATTGGGACCAGTGCCACATTTAACAAGATTGTCTGATTAAATTTACTCTAGTAAAAAATTTCATTCCTAAGTAGAGAAAGACCAGCTGGAACATAATCAGTCATCATAGTGGGATGCCCTAGATATGAAGATGCCCATCCTACCAAGAATAATGCATATGCACATACCAGTAATTCTAAAATAAATATAGAAAATTTCTACAGCATGTGTTATTATAACCATTTAAGCAGAAACACAAGAACTTTAAAGTGGGACATTATCATTGCCTTGAACATTTTTCCTTCACGATCTTAAAACTGACATCTCAAAATAAATCATGATCGTGAAGCCTAAGCATTAATTGTCTAAAGGAATGGGCCACAGCAAGATATGCTCAAAGTCAGATTTAACTTTATTCTTCTTGAATATCTCTTGACTCACATCACTTTTCCTTTTTTTTAAAATGGAAGTTCCAGTCATTTTTCTGTATTTCCTATAATGAAGTAGTGGTAGCTTATGTTTTGGCAAGAAAAGGAAATGAATTAAATATGTTACATTAATTTTCCCCACTTTGAGAAAGATGCCTAAAGAGGGAGCCATCAATAATAGAGTTTTCCTCATAAAACTTAAGGAGAAATGAATAAATTAAGGAGAAAATGAAAAATTTTCCAGAGTTGGAGCAGAAATTGATATCTGTCATCAGTTGTAATTTTCCAGTTTTAAAACCCAGTAATTGTTCAATGCTCTTATTTGTTCTTGAAGATGTGGCTGAAGAAAATGTGGCAGTAGTATGCTGTCACTTAAAAAATTTTTTTTTTAATATTTATTTTTGACAGAGAGAAAGAGACAGAGTGCAAGCAGCAGAGGGACAGAGAGAGAGGGAGACACAGAATCCGAAGCAGGCTCCAGGCTCTGAGCTGTCAGCACAGAGCCCTTCGTGGGGCTCCAACTTGTGAACGATGACTTCATGACCTGAGCCAAAGTAGGACATTTAACCAACTGAGCCACCCAGGCTCCCTTAGTATGCTGTCACTTTAAATTGATAACAGAGTTTTTATTTGCTTTTCTAATCAATGATAGTCTTTCATTTAGTGATGTTTCTCTCTTGCACCCAGAAGTGAAGATGTTAGTGTTAGAAGTTCCTTTTCATTTTAGACTTAGTAATCCAAGTCAATTTAAGAAGTTGTATTATTTTTTTTTTTTATTTCTAGGCCTTTTAGAAGTGGCTTTTCCTTAAAGTTTACGGCAGAACCAACTCTATATCAGACACTATGCTAAACTCTATGCAGGGCACAGGTGGGTACTGATTTCTCTGCTTTCCTTTACATTTGTGTCCAGCTTGCTGTGTATCTTCTTAAATCCTTAAGGAACTTATTAAACCATGAAGAATAAAGGAAAAATAAAAAGCCTAGTCTGAAATGTAAGCAGAAAGTCTCTTAAAGATAAAATATATATACTTGAAAAAATACATCGAATGAGAGCTAAAGAATGTCTTTAATTCCTTTAAAAGAATAATTCATCACTGATGCTGGACATTTGGACATGAGAGAGATACATTGGATAACCCTTCAAGGTCGCAGTCCAGACATGTACTCTGGCCTATGCTTCAGTATAAACTTTTCATTGTTTAATAACATGGAGAGAGCCTGGAAGCTTTTCATAGAAATGGAAGACATAGAACAAGGTGCCAAAATTATTTATTTAGGATATGATGATTCATTGGGAACCAAAGAGAATCAACTAAAATTGTTTTAAAACCAATGTATAAATACAAAAAGTGGATACAAAATAAATATATCTACATGAATAACATTCTTACATTTATTTTATTTTAAATTTTCTAATGTTTATTTATTTTTGTGAGAGAGAGACAGAATGCAACCAGGGGAGGGGCAGAGAGAGAAGCAGACACAGAATCTGAAGTAGGATCCAGGCTGTCAGCACAGAGCCTGATAGGGGACGTGAACTTGAGAGCCATGAGATCATGACCTAAGCCGAAGTCAGACTCTCAACTGACTGGGCCACCCAGGCACCTCTGAATAATATTCTTACATTCAATCAAAAATGCTTTGAGAAAAAATTAATATCCCACTCTGATGTCCACTCTCACCACTACTATTTAACATAGTACTTCAAGCCCTAGCCTCAGCAATCAGACAGCAAAAAGAAATAAAAGTCATCCAAATCAGCAAGGAAGAAATCAAACTTTCACTATTTGCAGATGACATGATACTCTATATAGAAACCTGAAATATTCCACCAAATTCAGTACAGTCACAGGATACAAAATCATTGTGTAGAAATCTGTTGCATTTCTATACATCAAAAATGGAGCAACAGAAAGAGAAATTAAGGAATCAATCCCATCTACAACTGCACTAATAACAGTAAGATACCTAGGAATCAATCTAATGAAAGAGGCAAAAGACCTGTATTCTGAAAACTCTAAAACAATGTTGAAAGAAATTGAAGGGGAAACAAAGAAATGGAAAGATGTTCATGTTCATGGATTGGAAGAATAAATATTGTTAAATGTATTACCCAAAGCAACCTATACACTTACAGCAATCTTTATCAAAATACTAACAGCATTTTTCACAGAGTTAGAACAAACAATCCTATAATCTGTATGCAATCACAAAGTCCCCGAATAGCCAAAGCAATCTTGAAGACAAAAAAAAAAAAAAAAAAGCAAAGCTGGAAGCATCACAATTCCCAACTGCAAGTCCTATTGCAAACTGTACTGATCAAAATAGTATGGTACTGGTACAAAAATAGACACAGAGATCAATGGAACAGAACAGGAAACCCAGAAATGAACCCACAACTGTATGGTCAGTTCATCTTTGACAAAGCAGGAAACAATATGTCATAGGAAAAAGACAATCTCTTGAACAAATAGTGTTGGGAAAACAGGACAGCAACACGCAGAAGAATGAAACTGGACCAGTTTCTTACTACATACACAAAAATAATTCAAAATGGATTAAAGACTTAAATGTGGGACCTGAAACTATAAAACTCCTATAGGAGAACACAGGAAGTAACCTCTTTGACATCATCCATATCAACTTCTTTCTAGATATGTCACTGAGTCGAGGGAAACAAAACCAAAAATTAACTACTGGGACTTCATCAAAATAAAAAGCTTCTGTACAGTGAAGGAAACAATCAACAAAACTAAAAAAGCAACCTACAAAATGGGAGAAGTTATTTGTAAATGGCATATCTCATAAAGGGTTAGTATCCAAAATATATAAAGAATTTATGCAATTCAGGGCACTGGGTGGCTCGGTGGGTTGTGTGTCCAACTTCAGATCAGGTCATGATCTCACAGTTAGTGAGTTTGAGCCCCGCATCGGGCTCTGTGCTGACAGCTGGGAGCCGGGAGCCTGGAGCCTGCTTCAGATTCTGGGTCTCCCTCTCTCTCTGCTTCCCATCCCCACTCATGGCTCTGTCTCTGTCTCAAAAATAAAAACATTAAAAAAAAGAATTTATGCAACTCAACACCCCAAAAATGAATAATCCAATTAAAAAATGGTCAGAAGACATGAATACACAGTGTTCCAAAGAAGATATACAGATGGCCAACAGACATGAAAAGATGTTCAACATCACTGATTATCAGGGAAATATAAATCAAAACTACAGTGAGATGTTACCTCACACCAGTCAAAATGGCTACAATCAACAACACAAGAAACAACAGATGCTGCTGATGATGTGGAGGAAGGGGAACCCTTTTGCCCTGTTGGTGAGATTGCAAACTGGTGCAGCCACTCTGGAAATCAGTATGGAGTTTCCTCAAGAAGTTAAAAATGGAACTAATCTACAATCCAGCAATTTTGGTTAGAGGTATTTACCCCAAGAATACAAAAATACTAATTCAAAGGGATACATTCATCCCAAAGTTAATAGCAGTATTATCTATAATAGCTGAATTATGGAAACAGTCCAAGTGTCTAACTGATGAATGAATATTATGTATACTGTATAATATATATGTATATATAATATATACACTATGTAGTGTATATATTATATACTATAATATGGTATTATAGTATTATACTATAGTATTATACACTATAATATATACACTATATAATACACTATAATAATACACATATAATATATATGTATATATAATATATACACTATATAGTGTATATATACACTATATGTACACTATATACTATATATGTACACTATATACTATATATGTACACTATATACTATATAGTGTATATATTATATACTATAATATGGTATTATAGTATTATACTATAGTATTATACACTATAATATATACACTATATAATATATATGTATATGTATAATATACATATATATTATATATATTTTACTTAGTCATAGAAAAGAATGAAATTTCACCATTTGCAATGACAAGAATGGAGCTAGAGAATATATATGCTAAGCAAAGTAAGTCATAGAAAGACAAATACCATGATTCCACTCAAGTGGAATTTAAGAAACAAAATAAAGGGAGAGAGGCAAACCCAGAAACACACTTTAATATTTTTTAACGTTTATTTATTTTTGAGAGAGAGACAGAATATGAGCCAGGGAGGGGCAGAGAGAGAGGGAGACACAGAATCCAAAGCAGGCTCCAGCCTCTGAACTGTCAGCATAGAGCCCAACGCAGGGCTTGAACCTGTGAGATCATGAAATAAGCTGAAGCCAAACACTTAACTGAATGAGCCACCCAGGCAACCCAAGAAATTTTTTTTATTTTACACATTTTGAGAGAGAAAGTTTGAACGGGTAGACACAGAGACAGAGAGGGAGAGAGAGAAGACCAAGCAGGGGTCGTGCTGTCGGCAAGGAGCCTACCACGAGGCTTGATCTCATGAACTGTGCTGAGCTGAAATCAAGAGTCAGATGCTCAATGGACTGAGCCACCTAGGCACCCCCAGACTCTTAACTATAGAAAACAAACTAAGAGTTATCAAAGGGGAGGTGGCTGGGGGAGATGGGTGAAACAGGTGATGGGAATTAAGGAGTACACTGGCTGTGATGAGCACCAGGTATTTTGTGGGATTGTTGAATCACTACACTGTGCACCTGAAATTAATATCACAGTGAATGTTAACTAACTGGGATTTAAATAAAAGATAAAAATGAAAAAAGCCACTTCATATAAAACAAAACAAATAAAATACCCAGTAATATACCTAATAAAGGGACAGAGGCTATGTGAAAGATCTATGGAAAATTAATATATTTTTATATAACAAGTTTGCATAAATTAAGATATGACAGATGTGTGAATACTGAATATTGTAAAGATGTTTTTCATTCCAAGCAAGGCTATAAATTTAGCATAATTTCACGCAATATCACTGTCAGATTTTTCTTATAAGAATAAACAAATAAATGGGTGCCTGACTGCCTCAGTTAAGCATCTGACTCTTCATTTCATTTCAAGTCATGATCTGACAGTTTATGAGATCGAGCCCCATATCAGGCTCTGGGGTGAGCCATGGAGCCTACTTGGAATGTGTCTCTCCTCCTCTCTCTGCCTCTTCTGTGCTCATTCTCATATTCTCTCTCTCTCTCAAAATAAATAAATAAAAAGAATAAACAAATATATCCTAATATTTTACGAAGAGTATTTGAGATATAATTTTAAATGCATTTAATATTATTAATTAATGAAATGTGGTATGAGCATAACAATTAACAGATAATTGGAATGTAAGGGAAAAATCCAGAACTACACTCTAATGTATATAAATCAGAATGTAATGAAGTAGCACTTAAATTAGGAGGTTATATGATTAAATATTTGGTTTTGAGATAATCATTTAGAAAAAAAACACACATCACTTGCTCCCAATCTCCTACCTTATCATAATAAATTAAAAGTATATCAACAACGAAGCAACAGAAAGAGAAATCAAGGAATCGATCCCATTTACAGTTGCACAAAAAACCATAAAATACCTAGGAATAAATCTAAACAAAGAGGTGAAAAATCTATACACTGAAAACTATAGAAAGCTTATGAAAGAAATTGAAGAAGATGCAAAAAAATGGTAAAAGATTCCATGCTCCCAGATAGGAAGAACAAATATTGTTCAAATGTCGATACTACCCAAAGCAATCTACATATTCAATGCAATCCCTATCAAAGTAACACCAGCATTATTCACAGAGCTAGAACAAACAATCCTAAAATTTGTATGGAACCAGAAAAGACCCCGAATAGCCAAAGCAATCTTGAAAAAGAAATCCAAAGCTGGAGGCATCACAATCCCAGACTTCAAGCTATACTACAAAGCTGTAATCATCAAGACAGTGTGGTACTGGCACAAGAACAGACAGATCAATGGAACAAAATAGAGAACCCAGAAAGGGACCCACAAATGTATGGCCAACTAATCTTCAACAAAGCAAGAAAGAATATCCAATGGAATAAACACAGTTTCTTCAGCAAGTGGTGCTGGGAAACTAGACAGCGAGATGCAGAAGAATGAACCTGGACCACTTTCTTACACCATACACAAAAATAAACTCAAAATGGATGAAAGACCTCAATGTAAGACTGGAAGTCATCAAAATCCTCGAGAAAAAAGCAGGCAAAAACCTCTTTGATCTTGACTGCAGCAACTTCTTACTCAACATGTCTCCAGAAGCAAGGGAAACCAAACCAAAAATGAACTATTGGGGCCTCATCAAAATAAAAACTTCTGCACAGTGAACAATCAGCAAAACTAAAACGCAACCGACAGAATGGGAGAAGATATTTGCAAACGACATATCAGATAAAGGGTTAGTATCCAAAATCTATGAGGAACTTATCCAACTCAATACCCAAAAAACAAATAATCCAGTGAAGAAATGGGCAAAATACATGAATAGACACTTCTCCAAAGAACACATCCAGATGGCCAACAGACACATGAAAAAATGCTCAACATCACTCATCATCAGGGAAATACAAATCAAAACCACCATGAGATACTACGTTACACCTGTCAGAACGGCTAACATTAACAACTCAGGCAACAACAGATGTTGGCGAGAATAAAGAGAAAGAGGATCTCTTTTACATTGTTGGTGGGAATGCAAGCTGGTACAGCCACTCTGGAAAACAGTATGGAGGTTCCTCAGAAAATTAAAACTAGAATAACCCTATGACCCAGCAATTGCACTACTAGGCATTTATCCATGGGATACAGGTGTGCTGTTTTGAAGGGACACATGCACCCCCATGTTTATAGCAGCACTATCAACAAGAGCCAAAGTATGGAAAGAGCACAAATTTCCATCGATGGATTAATGGATAAAGAAGATGTGATGTGTGTGTATATATATATATACACACACACACACTCATATATATATACACATACATATATATATGTATACACATACATATATATATGTATATACATACACATATAAGTATACATATATATACATATACATATACATAAATATATATACATATATATATTTATACACATCTTCTTTATCTATCTATCTATCTATCTATCTATACACACACATACATACAATGGAGTATTACTTGGCAATCAAAAAGAATGAAATCTTGCCATTTGCAACTACGTGGATGGAACTGGAGGGTATTATGCTAAATGAAATTAGTCAGAGAAAGACAAAAACCATATGACTTCACTCATGTGAGGACTTTAAGAGACAAAACAGATGAACATAAGGGAAAGGAAACAAAAATAATATGAAAATAGGGAGGGGGACAAAATGGAAGAGACTCATAAATTTGGAGAACAAACTGAGGGTTACTGGAGGGGTTGTGGGAGGGGGGATGGGCTAAATGGGTGAGGGGCATTAAGGAATCTACTGCTGAAATCATTGTTTCACTATATGCTAACTAATTTGGATGTAAATTTTAATTTTTTTTTTAACATTTATTTATTTTTGAGACAGAGAGAGACAGAGCATGAATGGGGGAGGGTCAGAGAGAGGGAGACACAGAATCTGAAACAGGCTCCAGGCTCTGAGCTGTCAGCACAGAGCCCTACGCGGGGCTTGAACTCACGAACTGTGAGATCATGACCTGAGCCGAAGTCGGCCGCTTAACCGACTGAGCCACCCAGGCGCCCCAAGGGATATAAATTTTAAAAAATAAAAATAACATTAAAAAAAATTAAATGAATTGGATACTATTTTTCTATTAATCAGACTTGACAAAAAGTAAAAACAATGATGGGAAATATAAATTTGTTGAAGTTTGAAAAAGGTGTTTGGTAACATGTACCAAAAGCTGTAAAAAAATACGCACATGGACTAAGAATTCAATTTTTAAGGATTATGTTAGGAATAAAAATAGGACAAGTGTGAAAATATTTATGCATAGGAATTTAAAGTATTTTTTATTTAAAAAAATTTTAACGTTTATTTATTATTGAGAGACAGAGACAGACCATGAGCATGGGAGGGGCAGAGAGAGGAGACACAGAATCTGAAGGAGGCTCCAGGCTCTGAACTGTCACCACAGAGCCTGAAGCAGTGCTCACACTCACAAACCCAGCGAGATCATGACCTGAGCCAAAGTCAGATGCTTAACCGACTGAGCCACCCAGGCACCCCAGAATTTAATGTATTTTTTAAAGGAGGAGGATTAGAACTGACTAAATGGTCCACAGCTGAATTATACATAACATATATTACATAGATATGAGATGAGGTGAGATGAGATGAGATGAGATGAGATGAGATGAGGTGAGGTGAGGTGATGTGATGTGATGTGACATGACGTGACGTGAGGTAAGAATGTCATGGTGGTTGCAATGATCAGAATACTCAAAGGAGATATACTAGATAAAAAGTCAAACTGCAAATTCAGGTGGGAAAAAAAAGTCATAAGGCTAAATATAAAGAAAAAAGTTTTAAAAAAAACAATAGAAGAAAAAACTATTAGGAAAAAGTCAACCAGGTGAGTTTCACAGGAACTTGAAGACTACAGGCAGTCTGCAAAGTCTTCATAAAGGAAGAGAAGTGTTCGTATGCTAGGATAGGGGTAAAATATACCATTATTATAGAAACAAGACAAGAGATATGAAGTTAAATGGTGGTCGTAAAACAATATATATCGTTTATCTGTTTTGGAGGAACAGTGAGTGATAGGAAGAGAGCAGTCTTAAGGACACAATATTATAGGACGAATTGCATGTTACTAAAATATTTCCCTTTGTTCCACCAGACTTCTCACCAGTGGCTCTTTATAAAGGTTGGGGTGTTAGCATACACCCCTTCAGATACATATTAGGCTTTGTGGGTTTCCAGTGAACTTTATAGATACTTTATAAATATTTAAATAATTTCGGTTCAGCAAAAAATGACAAGGTCTTCAACAACAGCATTAAATTTTCCTGACCACTATACTGTCCACAGTATCTGTCCACGGACAGATCTTGAAAAAAAAAAAAAAAAAAAAAAAAGACTGAATAGTATATTTCTTCAGAGTATTTCTTTTTTATTAATTTGCTATCTCCCCCCCAAACATTTATAACTAATTTAATATGAAGTTATATTTTCTACTTAATTATCAAGGTAAAATTTGAGTATTGTAATTACTACTGTAAGTATCAAAAACAAAGAAAGAATATTTGAAAAGAAGTAATTTTACCCTTTTATTAAAAGGTACAGACCCTTTACAATTCTTATTCTGTAAAAAGTTGACCCTAAGTTAGATTACTGAGGCAAACATTTCCAGTCGCTGCATAGTGCATAAACAGTAAGGTTTTTAATATTATATATAATCAGAAGGGGACATGGTTTTGATTAAATGTATCTAATACTAACTAATCATATTCAGAGTTCTCTTTACCTAACACTGTTTACCTGACATTTAAAAATTAAATAGGAAGAAATGCATCTAAATCTATGCTACACATTTGAAATTGATAGTTTATATTTGGTATAAAAGGAATAAAATTTATAGTCCTGAGTGACAATTTTATGTAACAAGGCATGAGAATGTAAAATTCCATTCAAATTCCTTTCTTATCACTATTCATGAAAACAGCATTTCTCAGCTGGGAAAGCTAACAGTGATATTACATGGTGCCATTATTTCAGAAGAGTTGTCTACGATGCAGAATATCTAATTTTTTCACACATGAGTAAGGACTATGTAAAATTTAGCATTTAATTTGCATTCTGCGTGCAATATTTTAAAGGGCAAGGTTAAGTATTTTTTGGAAGATTATAATAACCTAAAATTAATTTAGAAGCAGGAATTTAATATTTATGTACCTCTTTTTCTTCCAAATCTTCCCAAATAGCTTTTTCAAAAAGAATAGTATATCTTGATATAGTAAAGATACCAACACTATTATTGCTGTTTTAGTAAAAAGGAAACTGGAGCATGGAATTGCATAAATGATTTTTCTAAGGCAATCCAAATAAAGTATAAAAGTAGGGGAATCATAATATAGCCTCAGCTTCAAATTCCTCATTTTAGTGCTTGATGCTTTTTCTTTTAAATATTAAAACCAGTGGCGCAGCCTAATAACAACATGTGCAGGGGATGGAGCTGTTAGCTGTCCTCGTCACAACCTTACAGAATCACAGCCAATGCAAGACCATGCAATTTAATCCCCCGTCTTTATGGGCAAGGAAACTTAAATCTAGAGGGATTGTGACTTGCCCAAGGCCATAGAATATGTTAATAGCACAGATGAGGCTCAAACTCAGGTGTCTTTTGTTCCCTGTATAATGCTGTGTCCACCATGATTAAAATGAAAGAATTTAATCAAGTTCCCAGATGCTTTGATCCTTTAGGTAATTCAGTGGATGATATGAAGAGTTTTGTGGCAATAGATTTTGACTTTAATGTGTTTCCAATAGAATCTATAGAGCAGGCATTGTTTTTACTTGCCTTTTATAGTGAAGAAGCCACATCATTTTAATAATCTTGTTAATCTGGATAAAAAAGATAAAATGTTGCTATTCTTTACGTCTGATTCTTCGCTTATTTATTTTATTTTTTTTTAACACAGTGGCCACTAACTCTTGTTCCTGCAGCTTAGCCAACTAAAGTAGGTGTCAGCGAACTTTTTCAGTAGAGAGCCAGACAGTAAATGTTTTTGTAACAACTTGGTTCTAGTGTAAATACCAGTGTTTGTGTCACCAAAGCTCCAGGTAACATGTGAGTGAATGGAAGTGGCTGTGTTACAATAAACAAGACAGGTGACTGGCCAGGGGCTACAGTTTGTCAACCCTGGTCTAAAAAGTATGGTGACTGCAGAATGAAGGACCAAGACGAATACATTTTGTGGCACTTCCATTCAGGAATATTTCAATTCTGTAACAAAATCACCACTCCCCCCAAGTCTGGGAATTCTAGCCTTTTCCAGTGATATCCATAAACCTGCTGAGTTGGCATATCTTTTTAAAAATAATATTTATCTTAACTTTTCTTAGAATTCTTTTCTTTTTGAGTTATCTTAGTGTTAGCAATGCCATCATTTTTTTTTTTTTTAAGGACAGAAAATTGAAGAAACAATCTATAGGGTTTAAAATATCACAATACATGCTTTCTTAATTTTTTTTTTTAATTTTTTT
This sequence comes from Puma concolor, assembly GCF_028749965.1. Lineage (NCBI taxonomy): Eukaryota > Metazoa > Chordata > Mammalia > Carnivora > Felidae > Puma > Puma concolor. The sequence continues at coordinate 63,084,238 of NC_141668.1, read as the reverse complement.
TTTCAACGTTTATTTATTTTTGGGACAGAGAGAGACAGAGCATGAACGGGGGAGGGGGCAGAGAGAGAGGGAGACACAGAATCGGAAACAGGCTCCAGGCTCTGAGCCATCAGCCCAGCGCCTGACGCGGGGCTCGAACTCAGAGACTGTGAGATCGTGACCTGGCTGAAGTCGGACGCTTAACCGACTGCGCCACCCAGGCGCCCCGATGCTTTCTTAATTTAAACTAAAGTATTTCCACAACTTCGACCCTCACACCCATGTATCTCATCGTTCATCTCTGCTCTTGAGAATACCTATGAAATGCCAATAAGAGAAATTTAAAAAGTGTAGACTCACAAGGCTGCAGAGAAATGGAGGAGAGAGACTGACAGGCTAGAATCCTAAACACACGTTTGGAAGATGGGAAGCAGAAGGAGTTGCGGTGACCCACTTAGATTAGTGGAGGAGGTGAAGGGCAAAGTGCTTGCAGAGAAGGTGCTAGATGAGAAATGGGTCAATCTATACTTCAAACTGCGAAATTGCAGGGAGACTCAGCACTTGAAGGTGCCAGTTAACAAGGTAGTTAAGATGTGAGGCATGGAAGTAATGATAGGAATATTGGTTTCAAGTTTGCACATATAATGGGCAGTTGCCTTCTTCTTAACTTCCGGATCCCCAACTCTCTCATGGCCCTGTGTCCTGTCAATGGCTCCCTATCAGTGGGGGGTGGAAGTTTATTCTAAAGAAACTGAACCAGGGGTGCCTGGGTGGCGCAGTCGGTTAAGCGTCCGACTTCAGCCAGGTCACGATCTCGCGGTCCGTGAGTTGGAGCCCCGCGTCAGGCTCTGGGCTGATGGCTCGGAGCCTGGAGCCTGTTTCCGATTCTGTGTCTCCCTCTCTCTCTGCCCCTCCCCCGTTCATGCTCTGTCTCTCTCTGTCCCAAAAATAAATAAAAAACGTTGAAAAAAAAATTTAAAAAAAAAATAAAGAAACTGAACCAGAGGAACTCAGGGCTCAGGGACACCCAGCCCATGTGGGAGCTGGAGAGGGCAATGGAACAGAAAGCAACGAGATCAAGTTACAATCACAACAGTGGATTTGAGAGCCTTTATGCTTCTTTTCCTACCTAACTCCCATAATACCACACAGGAAGTCCGAGGAGACTGCTCTTGAGAAACGAATAGTCCTGTAGAAAAAGTAGAAAGAAAAAAAATCTGCAATGTATTGACACAGGATTGTCCCATTACCCAAGTGAAGTAAGTACTCAAACCTCCCGTGTTCTTCCTGCCTCTTTTCAAACCTGTCCTCCCACCACCAAAGCCCCTACTGGCTTTTCAGCATCTTATGATTAGATGTGATGTGTCGGCTAATGACACTGTAAGAAAGTCTCTGACATAAGAGAAAAAGACACCAAATTCAAAAAATTAAAAACACAGAATCAAAACAGAAACCAAGAGGAAATAGTCCCAACACAAGAAATAAGAGGAAACTTATGTTTAAATTTACGTTTAATATCATCAGAAAGACAGGAGTATTTATTACACCTCAAAAATGGGAGCTGAATGCTAATATAAAGGGATAATGACAGAATAAAGAGAAATCTCTTAAAATTAAAAATACGTCAGTGAATACAGAAAGAGTACTTCAAAAAGATATACACCCCGTATGTTAACCGCAGCATTATTTACAATAACCAAGATAGGGAAGAACCTCACTGTCTATCAATACATTGATAGATAAAGGGACAAAGAAGATATGACATATAAACAAACAAGCAGGCAAGCAAACAAACAAGCAAGCAAACAAATAAATAAATACAACAGAGTATTACCCAGTCATAGAAAAGAATGAGATCGTGACGTTTGCGACGACATGGATGCACCTAGAGGGTATTTACTGAGTGGAATAAGCCAGACTGAGAAAGACCCATACTGTAACATTTCACTTACGTGGAGTCTAAAAAATTAAAACAAATGAACAAATAGAAACAGAATCATAAATGCAGAGAACTGGTTGTTGTCAGAGGAGAGGGGGTGGGGGGTATGGGTGAAATAGGTGACAGGGATTAAGAGGTATCAACTTCCAGTTAAAAAAACAAGTGAGAGAGATGAAAAGCATAGCACAAGGAATATAGTCAATAATATTGTAATAATGTTGTATGGTGACAGACGGACACTGCACTTATCATGGTGAGCACAGCATATAGACTTGTGGAATCATTATGGTATCCACCTGAAACTGACACAATATTTCAATATATTGTCAACTATATTTCAATACAAAATATGACAGTGAATATAAATCAAGGATAGGAAGCTAAAAAGAGAAAATCACATAAATCAGAACAAAGAAACAAAGAAGTGAAAAGTAAAGAAAAAATAACTTAGAGGATTAATGCTAAATGATCCACATCCAACTGTTGGATTTTTCAGAAAGAGGTGAGAAAAAAGGGAGTAAATTAGCAAAGAAGCAAGGAAAGAAACTTTTTGAGAAATTATTAATATTTGTGAAGAAATCCATGAAGCATCTTAAGTATATTTTAATATTTTCTATATTATTTTTATACATAAAGAATGTTGTAATAGAGATCGGAAATGTGATGCTATAGAACTTAGAGCAATTTTGATAGTTTGGCAACAGAAATGAAATATATGATGGGGCACCTGGGTGGCTCAATTGGTTGAGTGTCCGACTTCAGCTCAGGTCATGATCTCACAGTTCATGAATTCGAGCCCAGTATTGGGCTCTGTACTGACAGCTCAGAGCTTGAAGCCTGCTTCAGGTTGTCTCCCTCTCTCTGCCCCTCCCCTGCTCATGCTCTGTCTGTCTCTCTCAAAAATAAATAATAAACATTAAAAATAATTTTAGAAATGAGCTCTGAATAATGTAGGAAAGGCTAACTTTGATCCATTCTAACTGAGTCAAATTAGAGATGGAAATACTGCATTCTGTATTCGGTGTCATACTTGTGAAGGGATAGATACTCTAAGGGATGGAGTAATGAAATGGGTAATGGACAATTTACTGGATCAATTATTTACTGCTCGGTAACAAACCACACCAAAACTGTGTGGTTTCAAACAACAATCATTTCATTTGCTCGTGAGTCTAGAGGTCAGCAACTTGAGCTGGGCTCAGCTGGGCAATTCTTCTCCGGTGTAATTCACGCAACTGTTGTCAGCCAGTAGTTAGATTGGGACACCTCCTTTGTGTGTCTGAGAATGGGTGGTGGTTGACCACTGAGCCATTCTCATCCTCGGGGAAGCAAGCCCAGGCTTCTTCAGCCCACTTCACGTGGGTGTGTCAGATTCCGGAAAGTGAGAAACAGGGCCTCTTGAGGGTTATACTCAAAACTCTTATAACATAACTTCTCTTATATGCTCTTGGTCAGAGCAGGCTGAAAGACAAACCCAGATTTAAAGTAGTGTAGAAACTACATCACCCTCTTGTTGTGACAAGCTGCAGAAGCATGTGCATACAGCGATGGGAACACTCTGTAACCACATTTTTGTAATTTACTGTATTTACCCCAAACCATATCACATGAAGGATGGTTAAAAAATTTACACAGGATTAGCGTGCAGTATAGTAAAGGAGCTATAGTAATTATTTTTGGAAATTATAAATATTGTCATGTGGAGGGGATGTTACCTTTCTTTCTCACGGACCCCACAGGTCCAATAAAATATGTGCGAAGAAGTTCCAGCCAACTTCTGCCCAATACAAGGAAGAACTCTTAACAAATTGTGAAACGTTCCGTCACGGAAAGGCTTTAGGTATATGTTCAGCACTGTTTGTTTTAGGATGTAGGAGAGGTTTGTGTATAGAAGGACTTTCAGTGTGTCTTCAATACGGGATCCTTATTGTCTTTGAAGAGCATAGGGAATGTAACGGAGAGCTGGGGACTAGAAGCTATGGTTGGAAGTGGCCTGTGAACAAATGACTCCCCTCAGTAGCATACATATACGAACAGGGAGAAGAGCTAAAGAGAAGAGGAACAGACCCTTGGGTGCCAGTGAAACTCCAAGGGAAGGGGAAAAAAAAAACGATGCCAAAAAAAGGATTATCAAAGAAAAGGAAAACAACAACAGAATCACTGATTTAATGTAATGTGTCAGCTCAGCATTTATCTCTGCATGTAAGATTTTGTGCTCTGTTCAGAATATCTATTTCACCTTATTCCTCCCTGATACATAAATCTTTCCCATCTGAAATTCCTATTTGTGAAGTTATTACTTGGTTTCAGAGTTATTCAGATTCAAATGGCTGCCTCCCCTCAGAGTTGTCCATTTATAATAGCATCCTAACTAGTATATCTTTCCTGGGAGGATAAATTACTACAGCTGTGGGTTTAAAATCTATGGTTACCTTCCAACCTCCTGCATTTTTAACTGAGTTTATATTCGGGCTCTTCAGAGAGAAATATGACTCAACAACCAGGAGAAGGTTGCATTACCTAATCCAATTGTACATTAGTGGCAGGATAAAGACACACTCTAGGCCCAATAAGCAAGGGAGACAATTTCCTGGAGACTCTTGTGTCTCCTACTTCTGTATTTAGCTTTTACCTGGGACTGGCTCCGGTGTGATAATGGTGAATGTTATTGATAGAGAGATATCCACATTTTTATGAATCCCTCCCTACTCACATAGTAACAAGACTTTTGTATTATAAATTTAGTAGATGGAAGACCACAGAAAGAATAAAAACAAACTGTCAATAAAAGATTAATTACAAGAAAGCATTTTCAAATGGAATCATGAAGGTTACAAGTAAATGAGGTCAATCCAAAGCGCTGAATTTAGTATACACAGGAAACGTTATGAACAGCAAAGTCTGAACGGCATTCCTTCCACAGTCAGACTTTGCATCGAGTATCACTTGCTGTGGGCATGCCACTTTACTGAGGCGGGTTAAGCCAGGAGAAGGGAATTGCTGGGGCTCAGGAAGCATCCTTGGCTTAGTCCCATGCATTTCTCCAGCTTTGCTGGAGAGGACAACAGCATGCATGCATGCATGTCTGCCTGCCTAGATTTTCCTATGTGAAAATCCCCTGGCTGTCAGAATTGGCACTTATTTACTTGAGGAATTTCTAGTTATGCAGGTATATGTCGTCATACAACCATTAATAACATTTTCCTGTATTCTCCAAACTGGACAATCTGTCTAGAGAATTTATATTCTTCTTTCCAAATTCTCCTAGATTCTTATTATGCCAATCTTTTGTGACAAAATCACCAACCTATGCAGTGCTCTTTTTTTGATGAACTTTTTAAATGAACCTCTAATTTGGATACACACACACACACACACACACACACACACACACACATATATATAAAATGAAATGTATATTTATATAATGAAATATATATAATGAAATAAATTTTATGTATATATATTTGATTTATATAATGCATTATAAATATATATATATATATATAAAGTGATATAGACACATATAGTCACTTGTATTTCCTAATATATGTATAGAAATATAAGTAATTATTTCTCATTTCTTTTTCTACATCTTTAGAAGTTTTGAAAATCAAAATAGTTTTTTATTTTTTTTTAAGATTCTTTAAATGGAGTTTCCTTCCTGGTTGCTGTTATCTTCAGTTACTAATAACCAAAATGCTTAGCATTTCATTTATATTCACAAAACAGAAAAAGTATTGGAAATTAAGATGATAACATAACTGTAGCCCCTAATGCACTTATCTTTTTCAACACTTAAGCCATGATGCAAATACTTCATAGTCCTCAGAATCAACAAGCACTCCCTCACTTATCTGAGAAGTAAACACTAGTTGTTATTTTTGTTAGTCCAGGTTCATATATTTTATTACCAGTGAACAACTTTCCATAATGATAACCAATTCAGGGGCAATATATCAAGTAAGAAGTGAAAATTCCCTAACTCTTCCTCTACCCCCAAGCCTCTGCGACAATCACTGTAACTATTTCATATCTACCAGAACCAACTCCCAACACTCTGGTCTTTTATTCAACCCATTAAGTGGCATCACACCCTGTATTTTGATTTTCATACTCTGTATCAATGACATTGTTTCAGATCAACATAAGTAGTTCTATCTCATTTTTAATAGTATGCAGAATGTGCCTCTATTTTGTTTAATAATTTCTTTATTAATAGGCTTTCAGGATGCTTTTTCTGTTGTTTTGTTTCCGTTACAATCAATGGTACGCGCGCGCACACACACACACACACACACACACAGGCACAAACTTACACTATTTTGGCCACAGAACATAATTCTGTAAGTAGACTTGTTGTATAAGAGAAAAATATACCTGCCAAGAAAGACTGTCAGTTTATAATTTGACCAAGAGTTCTTGAGATTATTTTTTCTCCAATAATCCATGTCAAAATATTTTTCAATTTTCTAACTCTGATGGGGCAAAAAAAAGTTCAATTGGTATTTAATTTTTAGTTTGAGTAACCATTGTTACATAACCTTTGCCCATTTTTTAATTGTTTTTTTTTTTTTTTGTATTGATTTTATATCTATTGATTTGGCAAATTTTGTATCTACATTTATATTTATGTCTTAACAGGAGATGTTATATTTCTTGCAAATTTTTCCACCTGCCTAGTTTTTCCATTTATCTTTCTTATGAAAGAGCTCTGTGTGCTATTTCCTAATCACAACCTCTTACCTGCTTCCACTCCCAAAAGATAATCATTATCTTGATTTTTTTCATTCCTTGTTTTTTATAAAATACAGTTTTACCACATATGTATGTATTCCTAGGCAATAAGGTGCTGAATTTTGCTTGTTTTTGAACTCTATAAATGTGGAATTATATTGTTTGTATTCTTCTGTATCTTGTTTTCATTCAATGATGTATTTCTAAAGTTTAATGCACGTTGGTACTTGTAGCTGTAGTTCATTTCTTTTCAGTGATTACTCATGTTTAAAAAAAAGCTAAGTGCTATTTTTAATTAAAATAGATGGTCCATGTATCGGTTGTGTTTCTATGTTGGCAATCATAACATTTTAAGTAATGACTGTATTATTTCTTACCTCCCAAATGCTATCTCATTTCTTTCTCTTTCTTCTTTCTTTATTTTTTTTTTTAATTTTTTTTTTCAACGTTTATTTATTTTTGGGACAGAGAGAGACAGAGCATGAACGGGGGAGGGGCAGAGAGAGAGGGAGACACAGAATCGGAAACAGGCTCCAGGCTCCGAGCCATCAGCCCAGAGCCTGACGCGGGGCTCGAACTCCCGGACCGCGAGATCGTGACCTGGCTGAAGTCGGACGCTTAACCGACTGCGCCACCCAGGCGCCCCTCTCTTTCTTCTTTAATTGATCTAACTCGGCCCTGTCTTCAATGGTGTTCCAACAACACATCTCCCTCCTACTCTGCCTCCCTTCACTGCCCCCACCTTTGATGTGTAGTATTTGCCAATTTCTATAATACAAGCAGTTCTACCATGGCTAATTTCAAGCTATCAACAATATTTAGGAGTCAGGAAAAGGTATGCATAATGGGCGGAGTCTGTATGAACAGACTCCAACAGGCCATCGGGTTGTAGCTTCTCTAATCCAGTTCCTAACTTTTTATTATCGAATGAGATGATTACCATGTTTTTCAAACATACCTTTCATAGGTGAGTTCTCTTCTATTCCAAGTTCACTAAGAGTTCTCATCATGGTTTTTGAATGTTCCAGCAGCTTTTAATTTTGCATCTAGTGAGAAGATTTCTTTTAATTTTTCTTTCATCTATTAATGTGTAAACAAAATTTGAAATTATTTTAGGGCTGATGCTCTTCGATCCCTGGAGTAACCTAACTTGCTAATTATCGATTATTTTATTTGTAGACTCTTGCATTTACTTTCCAAATGTTTTGTTTGGGATATTGAATTGTATATGTGTGGTAGTTTTTGTTTGTGTGTTTATAATTACCTTCTGACACCCAGTCTTAGCATAATTAGTCTTTATTTGGGTGAGTCCACTAATGTTATGAATTATGTGTTTCAGAAATATTTGGTAGAATTTGCCTAAAATCTGGTTGGGACCAGTATTTCCTTTGTAAGAAAATTTTAATTAATGATTGATTTTTAATTAGTGGTATATAAGTATTCAGGGTTCTGTTTCATGTGTTGGAAGTCAATTTTGCTATGATTTCTTTTTCTAGGAATTTTCTATTTAATATATACTTTTAATTAATAAAGTATTTCCTTATGCTTGTTTACTAATTTTATCCTTTATTCTATCCCTGACTATGTACTGTTTCCAAATTGTCTTTTTTTTTTCCTTCATCAATCTTATTGGAGGAATGTACATTTCTTCAAGTTTTTTTAAAGATAAACTTGCTAAAAAAAAAAAAAAAAAAAAAAGGGGCGCCTGGGTGGCGCAGTCGGTTAAGCGTCCGACTTCAGCCAGGTCACGATCTCGCGGTCCGTGAGTTCGAGCCCCGCGTCAGGCTCTGGGCTGATGGCTCAGAGCCTGGAGCCTGTTTCCGATTCTGTGTCTCCCTCTCTCTCTGCCCCTCCCCCGTTCATGCTCTGTCTCTCTCTGTCCCAAAAATAAATAAACGTTGGAAAAAAAAAAAAAAAAAGATAAACTTGCTGATCTTGGTTCAGCCTCTACTGTACCTATGTTTTTCTTTCAGAAAGTGCTGCTTACATCTTTATTATTTTATCTACATGCTTTAGTTTTTGACTGCTTTTTACTAAATGTATTCCTGGTGGGATATCTCGGTGGCGCAGTCATTAGAGCCACTGAGTCTAAATTTCACCTCAATTCATGATCCCAACTCCTGTGATCGAGCCCCATGTTGGGCTCCATACTGAACATGGAGCTTTCTTAAGATTCTCTCTCTTGCTCTGTCCCTCTCCGCTCCTCTCCCCTGCTCATGCCCTCTCTTTCTCTAATATATATATATATTATATAACATATATATATATACACATATGATATATAATATACATATATAATATATATATTCATGGTGTACTTTATCATAATTTTTATCATTAAATCTGTCAGTCTTTCATTTTATAATGTTTGAGTTTTATGCCAATCAAAGTAAGGTGTTTCACACACCTATGTTAATACAGTGGTATATATTTTCTTCTAGTACTTATATCACTTCTTTGTTGGTGCCTCTTATGTTTTCAATCTACCTGGAATTCATTTAAAGGTATGTGTTACTTTCCTACAATCTGATAGCTAATTGTTCCAACAAGGTTTAGTAAGTGGTTTCAGTTTTAATTCGCTTATTTGAAAATAATATGTTAAATGTTCATCTCTGCCTGGATTTATTTCTGAATTCTACCTTGTTATTTGTCATATTGGAATATGCTATTTTAATTAGAGTAGGTTTATCAATTATTTTAACATTTAATAGTACATATCCCCTCTTATTATCATTGTCATTTTCCTACAATTTCCTTAGCTTTTTCACACACTTGATGAACTTTATTTCCTTTAAAATTTAGTAATATGTATTTGGTATTTGGTGCATGCATTACAAAATTTAGATAAGGAAATACAGATTAATCCAAGTAAGCTCCTTTGCTGTAAACCTCACCCTTGCTCCTCGGACTTCTTACTGGGGACACTTCCTCTTGTCAGAGACAATCAACTCAATAATGAAACATATTTTGCCTTTATCCTCATAAAAATAATAGCACAGTCATATCCTTTGCCATTTTTCACTGACTCTCTTAGCCATTTGGTCAGTATCAGATATAAGGAGCTATGCCTAATGAACCTCAAAAACAATGTAGCAAATTTTTTTCAATGTGGCAAATTTTTAACAAAGTCTGTATCACTGAAAATTCAAACATCTGACCAAATGTCATTTTTCAAATGCGATTTCTAGCAACCAAAATCAAAGAAGTAATATTTTATCATGCCATTGGAGGTCAACTTTTCAATTCAAATAACAAATTAAGTCAATTTGTGGATAATATTCTTTAAAAGATGAAATATATCAGCTTTCATGTCATAACACTGTACTGAGAAAATGCTAACTTAAAATATAAATTTCATAAATTTGGGCAAAGTATTTTCTCTATGCTTCAGTTTTCTCATCTTTAACGATTTGAATTAAATAACTAAGATTGATTTCAGTTCTAAATGTCTACTATTTTATTATAGTCTCAAAGCAATTACTTCTCACAAACTCAAACAGAGATAACAATGTATTAGCATGATAATGTCATCTATTTTGACTTCCTGGAAGAAGTAAACAATTGGTATTTAAAAAGCTTTGTAATCAAGGATTCTTCCAGTGGCCTCTACAGCAGCCAGCTATGGGCTGCTTGGCAAAGTATTGCCATTGACAGGCAAATCTCTATACTTCCCTTTTCCATATGTCAGGGTCCAAAATTGCACATTCTCAGGATAAAGTATGTGAAATGGCTTGACTTGACTCTCTCCAACCACCCCTGGTACAAAAGGCTGAAGGTGACAAGATATATAGAGTACATCTCATTGCTGGAGCACTTCACTGTGAATGGAAGTGCTTCTTTTGACAAGAAGATACTATTGCCATGACCCTGGCTGCTATAGCAAGAGATATTTAGTCATGCAGTAGAAAAGGTACTCTGCCGTATAATTCTGTATACTAGGCATATTGCAGTTTTTGTGTTCTATCAGGTAAGAAAGTACTGGGACACCATTATTAAGTAAATATTTCAATTACACAAAGGCAATTCAATTGTAAACACTATATTTGCAATGCTTTTCCCACATACATATAATTCAAGGCTTTTGAGGTTAGCTCATTCTTGTTTGGGTGTGGAATTACTGCCAAAACATATGTTTGATTCCTTTAAAAGATATTGGAGTCTTATCAAAAATGCAGTAAGCAGTATTGACCTCACTAGGATGTCAAAGAAAATAATTTCTAAGATAAGGCACCCCTGTGTGTTATCATATAGTCCTTTATTTAACGGATATGGCAATAGCTTAAAAATAAAGGCAGGCTAATGATGAATGGTGACTAATGATTTTGTCTTGTGGGTGGGTGGGGGCGGGGAGGGAACTGTGAGTATTAAGGAATTCATTTAGAGGAATTTAGGAATAAAAAAGTTGAAATATGACATTGCAAAAGTTTATTTGTGCTCTAACTTTTCCTTAACAGTTTTGCTGTATGATTGTTGGGTTGTGAGCTCCCTAAGGACAAGAATCAAATTCTTATCACTTATTATCCCTAGAAATTGTGGCAAATGATTAATGCCTATGTATTCGATAGAAGGAAAATGGCCCCGGGGGGAAAGAGAAATGGAATTACAATACAAAATATACTTAAAATGAGACTAATAAAACCATAATTGCAAAGGTGAACTGGCATAGAACCTGAACAGGAATGTGCACACATAGCAAACGGAACTGAGGAAAATGGAGGTCATAGCCAGGCTGGGCAGGGAAACAGGCACATGCAGCAAGACTCAACCAGCCCTCAGACTTCACCACCCGAGGCAGCTGTCCATCTTTCTCTGGACCCTGTGCCAGCCTGTCACTCCCCTCTGATTCTTTGAAATCATGTGGATTCTGCAAGAGTCCAAGGAATATTTTCCTTTTATGGTTCTGAATCTCTAAATCATCTTTGGTTGATATCTGACATACTTGTTGACAGCCTAAATGGATTTTTTAATAGTGTAGCTTAGATAAATCTTTTTTCTGTTGTAGGAGAGCCAAAAACATTTTTTATGGCTAACTCTAGCTTAATAAGGAGCCAGAGTTTAAAAAAAAAAATGCAACCATTTAATTTTTAATATGGATTTGTTCCTTTGGTAATTAAAAACAAACATTTTGTAAAACTGCCAACATATTAATCAAAATAATATAGGGTTATGAACATCAGGCATTTAAATATGGTTTAAACCTTTCTGAGATGAAATCATGAAACAGTATTAAAACAGACTGAAATAAGCCCTTTTATTGCTTATGCATGTGCATAGTACAGACCAAAGGTCGTATATAAAGTTCACCTAGGGCCATATTAAATTTCAGTAGATTCTAAGATTTACTTGAGGTATACTTTAAATGCATGTGTCACTGTACTACCATGTAGCACCAGAAAATAAAGTAAGTATGTATCACCTTCATTACGTAGACCTCAAAGTTTTTGACACTAGCCAAGTTTCATCATTGATGATCCAAATGTTTTCCATTTTTTCATATTAGTAGCAATGCTAAATGCTGCTTTCAAGTCAGGATAACAATGTAACTAGAACTTTTGTGGCCACATAGAGCTAGAAACTGTTTTAGCCAGAGACCAAATAAAAGAACCCCAAAGGAGAATTTTCTTCCTTTTTTTTTTTTTTTGCCTACAAGGTTATGTTACTAGTAAGCAGCCAGACATAAGGATTATCAAGTATAATCACTTCAAGGCCCTTAAAATGTTATGCTTTGTGTAGTTCTATGCAGTGTGCTGGCATTTCATTCCCTTCTATTATTTTTATATTGTAGGCAGAGTCCAGAATTTCTTCTGCCATCTTAGATATTATATCAGTAAAATAAAAATCAAATACTAGTTACCTTATTTTGGTGTGTAATAAATACCTACATGTTAACACTTTAATCTTAAGTTTTAAGGGTCTTACTATTTTACTAGCAACTTTCTAATTTTCCAACACCAAATACACACACACACACACACACACACACACACACACACACACATATATATATATATGAATGAGTGACATCCTGGCTGCCACTTCTTTTGGCTTAATTAGAATCTTGGACTGCTAGAATATTAAGAATGATCAGACTTTGTATGGAACCACCAAAAATCTGGGATACCCAAGCAATATTGAGAAGAACAAAGTTAGAGGCATCACATTTCCTGATTTCAAAGTATATTTGAACATACAGTGATGAAAATTGGATAGTTTTACAAAAACAGACACAAAGATCAATGGAACATAATACAGAATCCAGAATACATCCATGCCTTTAATTTTAGTTATCAACAAACAAGCCAAGAGTATACAATGGGAAAAGGATTGGCTTTTCAGTAAATGATGCCAAAAAAAACTGGACAGCCACTTGCAAAAGAGTAAAAGTGGACCCCCAACTTTACACTATACACAAAAACCAACTCATGGTGTTTGATTAAAGGCTAGAACATAAGACCTAAAACCATAAAATTCTTAGAAGAAAACAGTGGGTAAGCTCCTTGACATTGGTCTTCACAATGATTTTTTTGTTTTTGACACAAAGAGCAAAGGTGACCAAAAGGTGGGACTTCATCAAATTGAAAACTTTCTGCACAGCAAAGGAAACAAACCACGAAGACAATGACAAGGAACACTACAGAATGGAAGGAAATATCTGCAAACCACAAATCTGATAAGGAGTTAATACCTAAAATATATTGAACTCCTACAACTCAATGGCAACAAAACAAACCAAAAGAAAATCCAAACAATCCAATTAAAAATGGGCAAAGGACCTGAACAGTATTTTTCCCAAAAGACATCGAAATAGCCAACAGTTACCTGAACATGTGCTCAACCTCAGTAATCACCAGGGAAATGTAAATCAAAACCACAATGAGATATTACCTCCCACCTGTCAGGATGTTGTTAAAAAACACCAAGAGAAAACAAATGCTAGTGAGGATGTGGAAAAAACGGAATGCTAGTACACTATTGGAAATGTAAACTGCTGCAGCCATTATGAAAAACAGGGAGTTTCCTCAAGAACTAAAAATAGAACTACCATGTAATCCAGCAATTCCACTTCTGGCTATATATCCAAAAGAAATGAAATCATCATCTTGAAGAATCTCTACACACACACACACACACACACACACACACACAAGAATATTATTAAGACTTAAAAAAAGACAGAAATCCTGCCATTGTGGACAACATGGATCCAATTGGATGGCTTTATGCTAAGTGGCCAGACAGAGAAAAATAAGTAGCGCATGGTATCACTTCTTTGTGGGATCTAAAAAGAAAAGAAGAAGATGACAAAGAAGTAGTCGTCGTCATCGTCGTTGCCGTCAAACTCATGGAAACACAGAGTAGAATGGTGGTTACCAGGGGTTGGAGACTGGGAGAAATAGGGAGAGACTCATAAAAGGATGCCAACTTTCCATTGTAAGATGAATACGATCTGAGCATCTAATGTATAACATGGTGACTATAGTTACCAACACTGTACTGTGTAAGTGAAATTGGCTAATAAAGTAGAACCTTAAATTTCTCTCAATGGAAAATATAGGTAAGTATATGAGGTGATGGATGTGTTAACTAACTCGATGGTGGGAATCCTTTCACAATGTGTATGTATGTCAAATCATCACGCTATACACTTTAAATAAAACAACCGGGGCGCCTGGGTGGCGCAGTCGGTTGGGCGTCCGACTTCAGCCAGGTCACGATCTCGCGGTCCGTGAGTTCGAGCCCCGCGTCGGGCTCTGGGCTGATGGCTCAGAGCCTGGAGCCTGTTTCTGATTCTGTGTCTCCCTCTCTCTCTGCCCCTCCCCCGTTCATGCTCTGTCTCTCTCTGTCCCAAAAATAGACGTTGAAAAAAAAAAAAAATAAATAAATAAATAAATAAAACAACCATTTTATTTGTCAATTTTAAGGCTGAATAAAAAGGATGAGACATACTTTGACTAGGTCAATCCCATTCTTTCAAAAGGTTGAGCTGAAAATGTGATCCAGTTATTAGCTCTGAATTTCACTGTCCTCAATAAGTAAAGCTTGTTTAATAATGTTAAATGATGACCTTCAGTGAAATGACAGACAAGGTAGTTTAACAAACAGAATTCAAAAGAACATTCCCTCTGCTCAAAACAGTGTGGCATCATTAATTCTTAGAGAACAGGTTTCAGGCGCCAATAGTTTGTTTGGCCTATAAACATTTAAAAGTTTTAAGTACTTTGAAATAAGGTGAAAGCATATGTGGAGATGGAGTTTGGACTAGAACTTGAACTACTGTATAGATTTGTCTGCTACTTCATGATTGTAGTTTGTTCATGTATTTTTGCAGTACTATGAAGGTGAAGATCACTAGACTCCCATTTTCTTTATATTGATAGAGCCACTGAAAGCCCCAAATTACCACAAAGTCAGGAAATGCAAAGTGTGGTTACTTTCCACAACCTATTATGAAATAAAATTGCTTTGTATTTTTGCGTTATGTGAGGTTTCAGTTATTGATCTGGAGCATACATCATCAACAAGAAAATAAGTGAATGTGGCCCTCTTTCTCCCCTTTATTCTCTATAAAGAAGCAGCTTGGTATAATAGCCAGCCGCAAACTTCTCTCTGCCTCCTGAAAGATTAGTGCAGGTGCACTACAAAGAAGCAATAATTTATGTGTTTTTTATTATTGTATATTATTAATGTATAGTTTATTTTTGTGATGGGATTCTAAAATTACTTTTTCAAAAAGGTTTCCTGTAGTTCTGCTTGGGAATTACAAGTATCAACAATAAGAAATGGTTTGACTGAAATATAATGTACTGTGTTTTGGCCTTTGAAGTGTAAGGCCATTTTACTGATGCCACTGAACTAAAATGATCTTTAGTTATTCACTGGCCGTAAGATAAGGAGTACATCTTGCCACTTTCACAGTTCTCCAAGTAACAATGTGTAGGCTAAGAGAAGCTAACAGTTAAAATCAGTCTTCTCCACAGCAGCAGTTGAATGTGTTCTTTAAACTTTTGATGTTTTCTTAAGAAATAATTTTATCAGCTTTCCCCTAAATTAATCTGTCTCACTTGCAGCTATGAACCAATATAGTAAAGAGACAATTTGAAGATTCTTAAGTTTCTTTAAGGCCCCCAAAAGTCTGAAATGCAAAATACTCAGGACTTAAATGTGTTCTTTTAAAAATTTGTTCTGTTTCACCATCACTCCCCATTTTTTTTATAAAAAAATAAAACAAATACAAAACCTCAAAGTTAAAAACTCAAATTCTGTAACTCTAATGTCCTTGTTGAGCATATGGAATTTGGAACCAGGTAAACTTAGATTTGAATCTCAGCTTTCTTGTATTACTTCAGACAAAATATTAGCTTTCCTGAAGCTTTAATTTCACTTGTAAAATTTCAAATAATGATTGTGTCAATCTTTTAGGATTCTTGGGAAGATTCTATGATATAGTCAGCTTAGCAGAGCACCAACATACAGGGGATGGTAATTAGCAGGCAAATGCTTGTTGGCCCTTATCAAACTTCGTCTACTCTTATGTGCTGAATGTTCCCCCCAAGTCCTCTGTTGAAGTTCTAACCCCCAGGACCTCAGAATATAAACATATTTGGAGACAGGGCCTTTATTTAAAAATTTTTTTTTCCAACGTTTTTATTTATTTATGGGACAGACAGAGACAGAGCATGAACGGGGGAGGGGCAGAGAGAGAGGGAGACACAGAATCGGAAACAGGCTCCAGGCTCCGAGCCATCAGCCCAGAGACTGACGCGGGGCTCGAACTCACGGACCGTGAGATCGTGACCTGGCTGAAGTCGGACGCTTAACCGACTGCGCCACCCAGGCGCCCCCAGGGCCTTTATTTAAAGAGGTGACTAAAGTAAATTGAGGACATATGGGTGGCCCCTACTCTAGTATGACTGATGTCTTCACAAGAATTGTGAGATGTGGACAGAGATGCCAGTGAGTGGAGAAAAAGAATGAACAGTCAGCTACCCACAAGACAAGTAACGAGACCTCACAAGAAACCAATCCTGATGGAACCTTGACCTTGGATTTCTGGCTTGCAGGCCCACAAGAAAATCAATGTGTGTTGTTTAAGCCTATGGTATTTTGTTACGGTAGTGCTAGAAAACTAGTATGTCTCCCCAGGAAAAAAAAAAAAACAAAAAACTTCTCTTGTTCTGGAAACAAATCCGATTGCATTGGACAAAAGGGCTGACCTTATCATAAGGCTGGGCCATTATCATAGCACTTTTTAATAGCCATAATCACTTGTCCAGGCCCCAAACAGCGTCACTTACTGTCCTTCTGTAGGCCTTTTTTTTCTTTTGCTGAAGAAGAGTGGATGGTTCTCTAATTCTTCACTCAAGACTGTGATTCTAGAGCTTCTGGTAACCATAGCTGCTGAGGGAAGGATAGCCTGAGAGGACATAGCAGGAACCCAGAGAGAAGCAAAGGTGAGAGGCAGAGACAGAGAGTCTCAGAGCTGCCCTTTGGTTCAGCAACTCTTTTTAATTTTGTGAGCTTCCCTGCAAAAATTTTTCTTTTTAAGTTGGGTTGCAGTTATCTTTAGCGAAAAAAAAAAAAAAAGAAAAAAAAAGTCCTGACCATTCCTTTGATTTTTGTGATAAAATTGAACATGTGGTTCCATGAGGAAAAATAATCCTTAGATCAAAAGAGTTGATATCTTACGGGCCAAACTGTGTGTCCCCCCACCATATATTTTGAAGTACTAATCTTCAGTACCTCAGAATGTGACCTTATTGCAAATGGGGATTGCAAAGTCTATTGAGTTAAGATCAGGTTATACTATAGTAGGGTAAGTGCCTAATCCAGTACGATTTGTGGTCTTAAAAGAAGATAGCCATAGGAAGACACAGAGACACACACACATGGGGAGAGGGCCAGGCGAAGATGGAAGGTGAGACTGGAGTGATGCACTGACAACAGAGGAAGTCCCAAGATAGCTGGCAAACTATCAGAAGTTGGGAAGAAGCAAGGAAGGATTCCTCTATGTGTTTTAGAGAAAATATGGCCTTGATTCTCCCATTTCAGTGCCCACACCCTTGATTTTAGACTTCTAGCACCCAGAACTATGAGACAACACATTCCCACTGTTTTAAGTCACTCCACCTGTACTAATTTGTTATAGAAACCCTAGGAAACGAATACAGCCTATGAGAAAGAGGTTAAAATCTATGACACTCTCAATCTTTCCTTGAATTCCCAGGTTTTGAGCAATAAGGCCCTCCTTTCATCTTCCCTGATCCTGATTTTCAGTCCTCATTTTTTTTTAAAGCATAATGCAATTTGTGTTACTATTTTAACATATATCCTAGATCATGTAGTTGATAAACCCTTCGACGTCAGGACATATGTCTTTTAGCTCCCCATAACCCAGCACAGTGAATAAATGTATCCACATCCTGCTGTTGTTACTGTCATAATGATCGCCATCACCATCAGTCAACACTGTTAATATAGCTACCATTTACTGATCACCTATTACACTGTCCTGATCCAAGCAAGGCACATTCATCATCCCATTTCATTTTCATAAGACCTGTGCACATAGATGTTAACTTATTTACAGAAGAGGAAGCTGCTACTGAAAGTGATGAGTAGATTCCCAAAGATTCCATGGGCAGTGGGGGAGGGGAATTGAGCACATTTCTGTGTCTCCCAAGTGAGAACCCTGATGGTAATGTGACTGTTCCTTTGTGAAGCTTTTCTAATTTTGCAATTGTTATACATTCTAGAATTTCATCTATTCTGTCAGTAACTGAAATACCCTTATATTTCTTTGCGTGGGCTGTGTTATCCTATAATATGATTTTAGTAATCAGATTACCAAGACTGCTTTCTCTATCTCAATTAACCTAAGCTCCTGCCTCTCATTGTGATTTAAGGTTAGGTGAAATTAAATTATTTTTTAAATATCATACAGATTGAAAATTCAAAAAAAAACCCCACAAATTTTCATGAACTGAATGATATATACATTAACTAATGATATATACATTAACTAATGCTTTTTTTTAAAACTATTCAAGTGCAGTGGTGAGAAGGTAGGGGAAAGAGTAGAACAAGGAATTAGATCTGTGACTGCCTGTGAACAATCAATCAAGATAACTCACTACCTTTAGACCAGCCAATATTCACTATGCTCATAATTTCCAGCACAAAGTAAAGGCTCCCTTAAAAACCACTGGGAAATCTTTACTTTTCTTCAGTCCCAACGATGATCTAAATGAACTAAATCTTTGTTTTCTCAGAAAATGCTTCCTTGACCTCCCACGTGAGATCAATGTCCACATTATATCATAGTACCGTGCCCTATTCTTCTATAGATATTAATTTTTAAAAAGCCTGTGTAATTTTTTGGTCTTTATTAACATTGTTGTTCTTCACTATTCTGTAAATGTCATGAGGGAATTACAACTTCAAATTTTTTACTCACAGTGTCCCTGGTGACTAGTTCAGTGTCTGGTATGTAAGTAATACTTAAAAGATTGAAAGAATGGATGAATAAATGACCCTAAGTGCAAAGTGCCTCTCATTTACTTCAACTGTCATTTTATTTGGGCTCTGATTCAAGCACTTGGACAATTCTTCCTAAAAGTACCTTTCCCATGGCATGGTGCCCTGGCCTCTTCTACTTTCTCTGCGCCCACACTCTTCATCTTTCTTTTGGATTCTTGTCTTCCTCCCACCTATTAATTAGTGTGAGCATTTTCTCCTTCCAACATGTCCTATTGGACGATCACCCTCAGTTGTCATCCTGACCTTCCTCCTTGTTCAAATTTTTCTCTTGTGCCTGGTTTGGAGCCTGTAGCTGGTGTATATTTCCAGTATGGCACCAGAATACTCCATAGCATTCACTTGCTCGGTGTGTTTGTCTACCTTCTCATGTCCCCTTAATTCATGGGAAGGATTTATGTCTTATTTGTTTTACCAAATATGGTGCCTCACGCATATATTTATGAAAGAATGACCAAAAGGACTCCCTGCTCACAAGAAACCTCTAATTGTGTCCATCACACCTAGAATAAAACTCAAAGTCCTCAGCAAACTCCTCAAGCTCTTGCCTCATTTCACCTATTTCTGCTGTCTCACTCAAATCAAGCCAAAATGGCCTTCTGGCTATTTGGTGACATACTAAGCACATTGATATTTCAGGGCTTTTGACCTGCTGTTCCTGTGGCCTTAAATCTATGGGTAGTTTTTAAGGCATCTGTGAATTTGTTTCTCCCAGATATTCCCATGGCTTTTCTCATTCAAGTCTCTACACAATAACCATTCTCCCAGAGGCCTTTATTGGCAACGTTATTGAAAATAGCATTGTGCTTTACTTTTTATCCCATATCCTGCTTTACTTATTTTGCTGTTCATAGCTCTCACCATGAGCTAATATTATGTTTATTGCCTGTTTATTGTTTGTCTGTGTTACTAGAATGTAGGCTCTGAGAAAGAAGGGATATTGCTTATTTTACTAAGGCTCTGTACTGTCAGCATTAAGAAGAGTCACACAGTAGGTCTGCCACAATTATTGCTGAGTAAATGAGTCAATAAATGCTCTCAAGCTTTTCAAAGGCGGGCATCATTTCACATTCCTTTTTTATATCACCAACGATCTGATACTCTGTCTTAAGTATAGGTTTCCAAAAACTACTTGTTGAATCTATTTTCATATGGAGGTCTCAATTCCATGCATAAGCATCATGTCCTGTTTCAAACCTTGGATCACTGTACTGTTAGGTATTAGAGTCAATCTCTTGAACTTCTGAATTTAGTCTTTACCTTTTTTGCTATCACATTTTATTTTACTTTTCTATGTTATTTTTCATATTATGTTTTCAGTTCCAACATACTGTACTATTAATTATCTGATATCCAAATGAGAGAACACATTTCAGGTCTGCAGAAAACAGGTTTTCTTATCTGGGACTACTCTGGTACAGACAAAAAGTACATCTCCATAATTCTCCTAGAAACGGAGTAGATAAGTCATATATAATTAAGAAATAGAATAGATTCTCTTGTGGATTCATTTTGGCTAATCATTATAATTTTGTTCATTAGAGACAAATGGAAATCATGATAACCTAGGCTTTTGATACCATATAGATGGCATGTAGTGATCACTTTTTGGAGAAGGAGGAAAATACACAATTTCACTGAAATGTTTATAATCAGGGGAAATATTTTAGAAAATCTTTTACATAATATAAGCATAAAATCCCCCAGACTGAATTCAGAAAATCAGATTGAAGTTTAACTGCATAACAATTGTGATTTAGAACCAAATGGTTTAAATTCTAAGCATCTTAGTTTTCTTCCTTATACACTATCTTCAAAATAGCTCATCAAACTAAATGAAATGGGGAGCCTTATTTTTCTCTTATTTTAACAAGGCGTTTATTCATATTTGCATGGAAGGATTAAGCCCTTTTCAAAAAAAAAGTTGGTTTATTTATTTTTGAGAGAGAGAGAGAATATGCATTCACGAGTAGGGGAGGGTCAAAAGAAGAGGGAGAGAAAGAATTGCAAACAAGCTCATCTGGGGCTCAATCCCTCAGACTAAGAGATCATGACCTGAACAGATATCCAGTTGGACATTCAACTGACTGAGCCACCCAGGTGTCCTAAGCCCTTTTTTAGAAAGCAAAAATTCATGGCACATCTAGTATGGAGAAACTGTAGACCTTTCTAAAATGTAAAGTTAAGCAGACATGTAACTGGTACACAGTAGGGAACCTGAGCTATGGCTTCCTCACCTATTATGCGCTCTTCAGGCTTTATAAAGTGGAAAAAAAAACCCAGACATTTTTCCTCCCTTTCCAACTGGCCACGTGACAAGCATTCAGACAATTTTCCAGTTGAGTCAAACATATTACTAGCTAAAGGGATGGGAAGAGGAAAAAAATAAGGAAGGAATCAAAGCTTCATCCACTATAAAAGTACACTAAATGACTAAATGATTCAGTGTAAGATACTCTAAATTGCAACTGTTATAAGGAAAGGCACTTTTTAATAAAATTCTACATCAGTGTTTCATAAGCTCACATCTACCAACCTCAGGGTCCATAAATAGATTTTAAGGGCTGTATCAACTTGTATGGGGAACGATTGCATCTTTATTTCTGCTTGCCTTCTACTGAAATTTAACATTTCCTCCAATTATGAAGGTAGGCAACAGAAACATTTAATCATTAATAGGAATCAGAAATATTTTAAAATCACATTACAGTTGGTGATATCACAAATTACTGTTTATCCTCATCACTGCTTTGATAGTTATTTTACATATTGCTGGATCTTATTATTTAATGCGTTGGGTTTTTTTAGTTTGTTTGTTTTTTTTTTTTACATTTATTTCTTTTTTGAGAAACAGAGTGAGACAAAGCGTGAGCGGGGGAGGGGCAGAAAGAGAAGGAGACACAGGATTTGAAGCAGGCTCCAGTCTCTGAGCAAGCAGTCAGCAAAGAGCCTGATGCAGGGCTCGAACCTACAAACTGTGACATCATGACCTGAGCTGAAGTCAGACACTCAACCGACTGAGCCACCCAGGCCCCTAATGTGTTGTTAAGTCATGTAATTTTAAGAAAATAATTAAGTAACAGCATTTCAACATAATTGGTTCTGTTTATAATCCTAAATGTTTTGTTTCATGCATTTCAAAACATCATTCTGAGAACTTAGTCTTTAAGTGACGACCAAAAATCTTCATAGCACACACACACACACAAAAAAGATTAAGAATCTCTGATAGGTTGTTATTTTGTTTAAATTAGTAATGTCTGCTAAGGTTTGTCTTTTAAACCAATTTAGGTGGTAGAATAAAAATGAAAATGATGCCCCGACGTCATAAAAATGGTATATTGAGGTCAGTACAAAAAAACCCTATTGAAAAGACTATAAATTAAACTTTAAAAATTTGGTTTTTATAAAATGATTGCTATCAATCTCTACTGTGAAGGGCATCTTGACTTCTGAAAGAGCTGACAATTTTTCGTTTTCTTTTTTTAATTTCTGAGAAATTACTGGGTTCTTGTTTCTTTCCGTGAGTTCAGTTTTTTTAAGTGGATAGAAGTACAATGCATTTTATGTTACCATTACGTGTAGAAAAGCTCTGCAGACACTGAGAAATCACCACACTGGTTCTGAACCTGACAGGGAAGCATGTTGGCAGACAAAAATAAACCCCAACATCAGTCACAAAAGTGGGTGACAGAGGAATGAGTAACAATTCAAAAAAATATACTGGGCTTAAAAATAGAGTAAGTGAATGTAATTCGTTTTAGAAAAGCCATATTCTGGGGTACCTTGGTGGTTCAGCTGGTTGAGCGTCCCACTTGATTTAGGCTCATGTCATGATCCCTGGGTGATGCGATTGAGCCCTGTATTGGGCTCCACACCAACTTAGCGCTGAGCATGGAGCCTGCCTAAGATTCTCCCTGTCCTTCTGTACCTTTTCTACTCATGCACACACATACGCTCTCTCCCTCTGTCTGTGTCTCTAAAAAATAAATCAACTAAAAAAATTTAAAAAACGTATTTTGTCACTAAGTCACTTGCATATTGGTCATGATTTGTGCACGAATTTGACCCTGAGTTCCTCTAAATTTCTTTTTCTCTACATTTATCTCTTTTAAAGGAGTAAAAAGATGAAAAAGGGAAAATAATGAGATATTCTTAAAATTCTCTTTAGTCCTGCTTGAAAATTTTATGCTACAGCAGACACCATGTCTTCTGGCAATAATCTATACATCAAAATCAGATACTCTTCATAGGAAGTTTTTAAAGATGCAACTTAAGAGAGGTGAAATTAGAAATAAATACTCCCATTAAAAATAGCGTAAATACATTTAGAAATTGTGAAACTAAAGCCACATGTACTAAATAACCACTAACAAATGAACCACAAGCTGACAGTAAAATACCAGGAGTTCACCAAAATGTGTGCCAAGTGAAAAGATGTCACTGTGAAGTATTAGTAATTCGTTCTTTTTCACCATATTCCTTACCACTAAATTAAAAAGACTCTGGGGATACCTGGGTGGCTTAGTTGGGTGATCATCTTACTTCTGCTCAGGTCATGATCTCGTGGCTCAGGGGTTTGAGCCTGCGTTGGACTCTGTGCTGACAGCTTGGAGCCTGGAGCTTGCTTCGGATTCTGTGTCTCCCTCTCTGTCTCTTGCCTGCTTATGCTCTCTCAACAGATAAATAAACAAACGAACAAATAAATAATATTTTAAACATATTGCAAAACAGTCTTAATACTGACCGCTTCCAATATTCTAAAAATAACTGACTCATAACTTAAAAGGAATCTTTTAGAGGTGTTATAGTTTGTCCTACCTACAAAGAGAAGTATATTTAAGCAGCCAAGTTACAAACAGAAAGAGATTAAACTGACCAACTTTTTTAGATCTTTAATGGAAAAAATGTTAAGATGTTCATTTTTATGGTCAGAAGGCATTTTGTCTGCCTCACCGAAGTGGAAATTTAAACTGTGAATTAACTTGTTAGTCATTCTCTTTTTGAGGCTACATGGTCAATTCCAACACAAATGAGGCAGGAACTGTATCTTTTGCTTTTCTTCCTCTAAACGCTTCGAAACAATAAGGCTTGACCTTTATATAGCTTTTTAACAAATTTAAACTCTCCCTCATACATTATTTTATTTAATCTTTTCTAAAATTTAGGAGTAGATACAATGATGCCCTAGAGCTACCTGCTTCAGCTCCTGAGAGCTGTTAAATTTGTAAGTTTAACAAAGTGAAATTTTAAATTATGTAAACTTATGGATACATAAATTGTATTTGGAAAAAAGGCACTAAATACCTAAGATTCATTTCCAAATTTCTTTGCCACAGATCCTATTAATACGTGCTCGTTTCCCTCCACTAACTATTACTAGCTTAATTTTACTAATGAGAATCCACTACTAATTGCTAACTTCACTAACTGAATCCTAAGAACAGTGGAAGTCATTTGACAGAGTAGGCACTAGAGTAGGGTCTTCAGTGAGTGTCTACGCTGTCTCTCTCTTTTTTTTTGGGGGGGGGTCAGTTACGAAGTGAACAAATACTGAGTGCCTGCTAAGTGAAAGGCATTATAATTAGAGATTTACAACGAAAGCCTAACACCTTCTGTTTCCTCACTCAGCTGCTGACTTTGCTTTCCACTGCACAAAACAAATAGAAACTCTCAGGGGAGAATTTCACGTTTCTTCAACCATGTTTGATCTACCTGCTTGTATTTGCCCCCCGTCTTAGGTGATTCATTGGCATCATTTGCTGGTGAGGATTACTTTTGTTTCAAACAAACTCTTTCTTCTCTGGGATTCCATGCTATCACCACGTACTAGTTTTTCTTTTCACCTTTCTTACATAAATGTCTCATTTGCTTCCTTCTCGTCTCACTGGCCTCTCAACACTGGACTGCAAATAAGGGATCTTATCATGTTTAATAGATTTGTAACCTGTCCTTCTGTCTATCTATCTGCTTTTTTGACTGTGTATTAGATATACGTATCTCCATTCCAGAAAGCTCTCCAGAACTTCAGATCTCTGTCACTGGCCTGTTTGACATTTCCACTTAGAAGTCCAATAAGCATCTCAAACTTAACATGTCTTAAGCTTAACACTGAGCTCCTGATATACCTGTCTCCTACCTAATCCTCCATCAGATTCTCCTAGAGTCTTCTCATGGCGGGCCCCAAATCTTGACTACTTTCCTTTACTCACACCCCAAATCCATCTGAAAGCAAATTCTTTCAGGGCTATTTTCAAAACATATGCATAATTTGTTAGCCCGTCAACACACCATGGCCATTACCTTGGTCTGAAGTGACTGTTCAGTTCCTACATTGGTTACAGCAATAGCCTTTTAACTCATCTAACTTCTTCTTCTATGAGGCACCTGTAGTTACCAACACAGTAACCTAAATGATTCGGTTAAAACTTGTCAAAACAGGCCACTTTTCTGCCCAAAACCTGATATACCTGTCCAATGGCAAACTCATCTCACTTAGAATAAAAGCCAAAATCTGTGTTATGATAGGAAGGCTCATCCTGATTTGTACCTTCTC
Source organism: Puma concolor (assembly GCF_028749965.1). Classification (NCBI taxonomy): domain Eukaryota; kingdom Metazoa; phylum Chordata; class Mammalia; order Carnivora; family Felidae; genus Puma; species Puma concolor. Next base: position 63,058,493 of record NC_141668.1, on the reverse strand, counting down.
GTCTCATCTTCTACCTTCCCATGGCTCTCTGATCTCATATCCTTATTATTGCTCCCTTTGCTTATTCTGCTATTCTCTGAACACCTCTGGCACTTTCTTAATGCCGGGCCTCTGTGTTTATTCTTCCCTTGGCCTATGATTTTCCAAGTATGGTCATAGTAATGTTCTTTTTTTTTCTTAAATGTCTTGCTTTACTCAAACCTGTCTCCCTGTAGCCTTCCCTTATCTTTAAATTTAAAAAAAAAATTTTTTTTAACATTTATTTATTTTTGAGACAGAGAGAGACAGAGCATGAATGGGGGAGGGTCAGAGAGAGGGAGACACAGAATCTGAAACAGGCTCCAGGCTCTGAGCTGTCAGCACAGAGCCCAACTCGGGGCTCGAACTCACAGACCGAGAGATCTTGACCTGAGCTGAAGTCGGCCGCTTAACCGCCTGAGCCACCCAGGCGCCCCATTCCCTTATCCTTTAGATAAGCCTACCTTATCTGAAATTCAATCCTTCATCTTTCTTATTCCCTTTCTGACTTTTTTTTCTTAGGATTATCTCTGTCATATAAGGCGTATTTAACTTACTTATCCTCTTATGGTTTCTCCTTTTTTCAAATGTAAATTTTGGATAAAGGACTTTTTTCTCTTTTTGTTCAATATCCTATCCTAAAACCTAGAACCGTGCCCAATGCATGTTGCTAAATAAATATTTGTTGAATCAAAGATGAAATGACAGAAAAAAATATATAGAAATTGGAGCAATGAATGATCTATTTAGGCTTATAATGGTTTAAAGAAAGAAAACTCAGTCGAGTTTCTCCAAATTCTGAGGAAGTGATTTTGAGTATACACACCCAGGAAGGTAAGAATTTTCAGGTTTATTATGAGTTCATTCTAAATCAATTCAGAGCACTGGGGCAGTAAGAGGTTGTAGATCTTCATTCTAGAGCTGAACTGTTAAACTGATTCAGCAACTCTGGGCAGGTCTCACTTTCCCCCTCACCCCCACCTTGCCAAACTGATTTTCCAACAATATATCTTTTCTGTATTGCATAGTTTTTATTATCTTAGGCCTTGACTTGAACATAGCCCATGACCACTCCCCACTCTCCCTCCCCAATACCAGCTTTTTCTATCATGAACTTTCAGCTTCAGTTCCCACTGCTAACTTTTCACTGTTTTCTATTTCTTATATGGAAATCGTAAGAGAAAAAAATCTTCTTAAAAGCAAATATTTTTACAACTTAAGTAACTGGCCAGTCTAAGAAATGTCTGTCTTGCTTCAGTAATACTACCATGATATCACGTAACACGATGGCAGTAGGTGTCCTATAGAACAAAATGATTTCTTAAGGACTTTTTTATTTGAATGTTTAACACGTGTAAAATTTTAATTAAGACAAAAATAATATTCCATTGACTCTCTCAACAAATTTCTACCTCAGGATTACTGACTACTAGTAGCAATTTGGATTTAATATTTTCCTTATGATATGTTACTTTTATAAAATAATGGCAAAAACCTTATGTACACTTTATAATAATATTTGGTTAGTTCATTTCATTGAAAATATTTACCAATACTTATGAAAAGAAATGGGATATATTGAGGAATGAGACAACATTCTAAGGATTAACTCTTTAGCAGAGGCATTCAACAAGGCATGGTTACTTAAAAAGAGTTACTGGCCAACCATCGCATTAAGACAACTGTATTCAGTAGATTGTAGTAAGATAAGAAACATCACAGTTACCTTAAAAAATATAATATCACAATGCATGCCTGAGGGGTTAGTCATTTAACACATATTTATTAGATACTTTTTCCAATTTTACTGAGAAATGATTGACATGTATCACTTTGTAAGGTTAAGGTGTACTGTATAGTATGGTTAATTTATCTTTCAAATGGAAGTGTGTCCCTTTTGGCCACCTTCATCCAATTTCCTCTTCCCATCCTCCATCTCTGGTAACCATAAGTCTTTTTTTTTTTCGGATATGATCACAATTTTATTTATTTATTTATTTATTTATTTATTTATTTATTTATATTATGAAATTTATTGTCAAACTGGTTTCCATACAACACCCAGTGCCTATCCCAACAGGTGCCCTCCTCAATACCCATCACCCACCCACTCCTCCCTCCCACCCCCCATAAACCCTCAGTTTGTTCTCAGTTTTTGAGAGTCTCTTACGTTTTGGCTCCCTCCCACTCTAACCATTTTTTTTTCTTCCCCTCCCCCATGGTCTTCTGTTAAGTTTCTCAGGATCCACATAAGAGTGAAAACATATGGAATCTGTCCTTCTCTGTATGACTTATTTCACTTAGCATAACACTCTCCAGTTCCATCCACGTTGCTACAAAAGGCCATATTTCATTCTTTCTCATTACCACGTAGTATTCCATTGTGTATATAAACCACAATTTCTTTATCCATTCGTCAGTTGATGGACATTTAGGCTCTTTCCATAATTTAGCTATTGTTGAGAGTGCTGCTATAAACATTGGGGTACAAGTGCCCCTATGCATCAGTACTCCTGTATCCCTTGGGTAAATTCCTATCAGTGCTACTGCTGGGTCATAGGGTAGGTATATTTTTAATTTTTTGAGGAACCTCCACAGTTTTCCAGAGTGGTTGCACCAGTTTGCATTCCCACCAACAGTGCAAGAGGGTTCCCATTTCTCCACATCCTCTCCAGCATCTATAGTCTCCTGATTTGTTCATTTTGGCCACTCTGACTGGCATGAGGTGGTATCAGAGTGTGGTTTTGATTTGTATTTCCCTGATGAGGAGTGACATTGAGCATCTTTTCATGTGCCTGTTGGCCATCCGGATGTCTTCTTTAGAGAAGTGTCTATTCATGTTTTCTGCCCATTTCTTCACTGGAATATTTCTTTCTTCTTTTTTCTTTTTTTTTTTCAATATATGAAATTTATTGTCAAATTGGTTTCCATACAACACCCAGGGCTCATCCCAAAAGGTGCCCTCCTCAATACCCATCCCCCACCCTCCCCTCCCTCCCATCCCCCATTTCACTGGATTATTTCTTTTTCGCGTGTGGAGTTTGGTGAGCTCTTTACAGATTTTGGATATAGCCCTTTGTCCGGTATGTCATTTGCAAATATCTTTTCCCATTCTGCCGGTTGCCCTTTAGTTTTGTTGATTGTTTTCTTTGCAGTGCAGAAGCTTTTTATCTTCATGAGGTCCCAATAGTTCATTTTTGCTTTTAATTCCCTTGCCTTTGGGGATGTGTCAAGTAAGAAATTGCTGCGGCTGAGGTCAGAGAGGTTTTTTTTCCTGCTTTCTCCTCTAGGGTTTTGATGGTTTCCTGTCTCATATTCAGGTCCTTTATCCATTTTGAGTTTATTTTTGTGAATGGTGTAAGAAAGTGGTCTAGTTTCATTCTGCATGTTGCTGTCCAGTTCTCCCAGCACCATTTGTTAAAGAGACTGTCTTTTTCCCATTGGATATTCTTTCCTGCTTTGTCAGAGATTAGTTGGCCACACTTTTGTGGGTCTAGTTCTGGGGTTTCTATTCTATTCCATTGGTCTATGTGTCTGTTTTTGTGCCAATACCATGCTGTCTTGATGATGACAGCTTTGTAGTAGAGGCTAAAGTCTGGGATTGTGATGCCTCCTGCTTTGGTCTTCTTCTTCAAAATTATTTTGGGTATTCGGGGCCTTTTGTGGTTCCATACAAATTTTAGGATTGCTTGTTCTAGCTTCGAGAAGAATGCTGGTGCAATTTTGATTGGGATTGCATTGAATGTGTAGATAGTTTTGGGTAGTATTGAAATTTTCACAATATTTATTCTTCCAATCCATGAGCACGTAATGTTTTTCCATTTATATGTTCTTCAGTTTCCTTCATAAGCTTTCTATAGTTTTCAGCCTACAGATCTTTTACATCTTTGGTCAGGTTTATTCCTAGGTATTTTATTTTTCTTGGTGCAATTGTGAATGGTATCACTTTCTTTATTTGTCTTTCTGTTGCTTCATTATTAGTGTATAAGAATGCAACTGATTTCTGTACATTGATTTTTATATCCTGTGACTTTGCTGATTTCATGTATCTGTTCTAGCAGACTTTTGGTGGAGTCTATTGGGTTTTCCATGTATAATATCATGTCATCTGCAAAAAAGTGAAAGCTTGACTTCATCTTTGCCAATTTTGATGCCTTTGATTTCCTTTTGTTGTCTGATTGCTGATGCTAGCGCTTCCAACGCTATGTTAAACAACAGTGGTGAAAGTAGACATCCCTGTTGTGTTTCTGGTCTCAAGGAGAAAGCTGTCAGTTTTTCCCCATTGAGGATGATATTAGCTGTGGGCTTTTCATAAATGGCTTTTATGATGTATAAGTATGTTCCTTCTATCCCGACTCTCCCGAGGGTTTTTATTAAGAAAGGATGCTAGGGGCGCCCGGGTGGTGCAGTCGGTTAAGCGTCCGACTTCAGCCAGGTCACGATCTCACGGTCCGTGAGTTCGAGCCCCGCGTCAGGCTCTGGGCCGATGGCTCGGAGCCTAGAGCCTGTTTCCGATTCTGTGTCTCCCTCTCTCTGACCCTCCCCCGTTCATGCTCTGTCTCTCTCTGTCCCAAAAAAAATAAATAAACATTGAAAAAAAAAAAAAAATTTTAAAGAAAGGATGCTGAATTTTGTCAAATGCTTTTTCTGCATCAATTGACTGACAGGATCATATGGTTCTTATCTTTTTTTTTATGAATGTGATGTATCATGTTGATTGATTTGCGAATGTTGAACCAGCCCTGCAGGCCAGGAATGAATCCCACTTGATCATGGTGAATAATTCTTTTTATATGCTGTTGATTTCCATTTGCTAGTATCTTATTGAGGATTTTTGCATCCATATTCCTCAGGGATATTGGCCTGTAGTTCTTTTTTTTTTCTGGGTCTCTGTCTGGTTTAGGAATCAAAGTAATGCTGGCTTCATAGAATCAAAGTAATGCTGGAAGTTTTCCTTCCCTTTCTATTTTTTGGAATAGCTTGAGAAGGATAGGTATTATTTCTGCTTTAAATGTCTGGTAGAATTCCCCTGGGAGCCATCTGGTCCTGGACTCTTATTCGTTGGGAGATTTTTGATGACTGATTCAATTTCTTCTCTGGTTATGGGTCTGTTCAAGCTTTCTATTTCTTCCTGTTTGAGTTTTGGAAGTGTGTGGGTTCTTAGGAATTTGTCCCTTTCTTCCAGGTTGTCCAGTTTGTTGGCATATAATTATTCATAGTATTCCCTGATAATTGCTTGTATTTCTGAGGGATTGGTTTTAATAATTCCATGTTCATTCATGATTTTATCTATTTGGGTCATCTCCCTTTTCTTTTTGAGAAGCCTGGCTAGAGGTTTATCAATTTTGTTTATTTTTTCAAAAAACCAACTTTGGTTTCGTTGCTCTGCTCTACAGGTTTTTTAGATTCTATATTGTTTATTTCTGCTCTGATCATTATTATTTCTCTTCTTCTGCTGGATTTGGGTGTCTTTGCTGTTCTGCTTCTAGTTCCTTTAGGTGTGCTGTCAGATTTTGTATTTGGGATTTTTCTTGTTTCTTGAGATAGGCCTGGATTGCAATGTATTTTCCTCTCAGGACTGCCTTTGTTGCATCCCAAAGCATTTGGATTGTTGTATTTTCATTTGTTTCCATATATTTTTTAATTTCTTCTCTAATTGCTTGGTTGACCCATTCATTCTTTAGTAGGGTGTTCTTTAACTTCCATGCTTTTGGATGTTTTCCAGACTTTTTCTTGTGGTTGATTTCAAGCTTCATTGCATTGTGGTCTGAAAGTATGCATGGTATGATCTCAATTCTTGTATACTTATGAAGGGCTGTTTTGTGAACCAGTATGTGATCTATCTTGGAGAAGGTTCCATGTGCACTCAAGAAGAAAGTATATTCTGTTGCTTTGGGATGCAGAGTTCTAAATATATCTATCAAGACCATCTGATCCAGTGTATCATTCAGGACCCTTGTTTCTTTATTGATCCTGTGTCTAGATGATCTATCCAATGTTGTAAGTGGAGTATTAAAGTCCCTGCAATTACCACATTCTTATCAATAAGGTTGCTTATGTTTGTGATTAATCGTTGTATATATTTGGGGGCTTCCGTATTCGGTGCATAAACATTTATAATTGTAACCTCTTCCTGATGGACAGACCCTGTAATTATTATATAATGCCCTTCTTTATCTCTTGTTACAGCCTTTAATTTGAAGTCTAGTTTGTCTGATATAAGTATGGCTACTCCAGCTTTCTTTTGACTTCCACTAGCATGATAGATAGTTCTCCATCCCCTCACTTTCAATCTAAAGGTGTCCTCGGGTCTAAAATGGGTCTCTTGTAGACAGGAAATAGATGGGTCTTGTTTTTTTTTTTTTTTTTTTTTTTTATCCATTCTGATACCCTATGTCTTTTGGTACATTTAGTCCATAGGACTATGGTGCATTTAGTCCATTTACATTCAGTGTTATTATTGAAAGATATGGGTTTAGAGTCATTGTGATGTCCGTAGGTTTCATGTTTGCAGTCATGTCTCTGGTACTTTGTCTCACAGGATCCCCCTTAGGATCTCTTGTAAGGCTGGTTTAGTGGTGATGAATTCCTTCAGTTTTTGTTTGTTTGGGAGGACCCTTATCTCCTTCTATTCTAAATCACAGACTTGCTGAATAAAGGATTCTCGGCTGCATATTTTTTCTGTTCATCACATTGAAGATTTCCTGCCATTCCTTTCTGGCCTGCCAACTTTCAGTAGACAGATCTGTCACGAGTCTTATCAGTCTCCCTTTATATGTTAGAGCATGTTTAGCCCTAGCTGCTTTCAGAATCTTCTCTTTATCCTTGTATTTTGCCAGTTGCACTATGATATGTCGTGCAGAAGATCGATTCAAGTTACGTCTGAAGGGAGTTCTCTGTGCCTCTTGGATTTCAATGCCTTTTTCCTTCCCCAGATCAGGGAAGTTCTCAGCTATGATTTCTTCAAGTACACCTTCAGCACCTTTCCCTCTCTCTTCTTCCTCTGGAATACCAATTATGCGTACATTATTTCATTTAATTATGTCACTTAGTTCTCTAAGTTTCCCCTCGAACTCCTGGATTTTTTTTTTTTATCTCTCTTTTTCTCAGCTTCTTTTTCCATAATTTTATCTTCTAATTCACCTATTCTCTCCTCTGCCTCTTCAATTGAGCTGTGGTCACCTCCATTTTATTTTGCAGCTCATTTATAGCATTTTTTATCTCTTCCCGTTTCTTAGTCCCTTGATCTTGATCTCTGTAATAATAGATTCTCTGCTGTCCTCTGTATGTTTTTCGAGCCCAGCGATTAATTGTATGACTATTATTTTAAATTCACTTTCTGCTATATTGCTTAAATCGTTTTTGATCAGTTCATTAGTTGTCGCTACTTCCTGGAGTTTCTTTTGAGGGAAATTCTTCCGTTTTTTCATCTTGGATAGTCCCTGGAGTGGCACAGAACTGCAGGGCTCTTCCCCTGTGCTGTCTGGAGTAACTTGCGTTGATGGGTGGGGCCACAGTATGACCTGATATCTGCCCCCAGCCCACTGCTGGGGCCACAGTTAGACTGGTGTGTACCCTATCTTCCCCTCTCCCAGGGGCAGGACTCACTATAGAGTGATGTGGCCCCTGTCTGGACTACTTGCACACAGCCAGTCTTGTGGTACTACTTCGATGGGATCTGGCGTATTACTGGGCTGGATCTGCAAGGTGCACAAGGGCGGGAGGGGCAGGCTCAGCTCACTTTGTCTGCAGTGGTCTGCTTCGGGAGGGGCCCTGCGGCCCTGGGAGGGAGGCAGACCCATTGGAAGTATGGACCTGCAGAAGGACAGGGTTGGGTGTTTGCGAGGTGCAAGCAAGTTCCCTCACGGGAACTGGTTCCCTTTGGGAATTTAGCTGGGGGATGGGCGAGGGGGACGGTACTTCCCAGCACCTTTGTTCCCCACCAAGCTGAGCTCTGTCCCCCGGGTCTCAACAACTCTCTCTCCTGCTCTCTGAGCAGAGCTGTTGACTTATAGCATTCCAGATGTTAAGTCCCACTGGCTGTCAAAACACACTCCATCTGGCCCCTCTGCTTTTGCAAGCCAGACTTGGGGGCTCTGCCTTGCTGGGCGGGCTGCCCCTTCACCACCCTGGCTCCCTCCCGCCAGTCCGTTTAGCACGCACCGCCTCTCCACCCTTCCTTCCTTCTTCTTTGGGCCTGTCATCTACACTTGGCTCCGGAGAGTCCACTCTGCTAGTCTTCTGGTGGTTATCGGGGTAAATTAGGCAGATGTGGGTGGAATCTAAGCTATCAGCAGGACGCGGTGAGCCCAGCGTCCTCCTATACCACCATCTTCTCCCGGAATCCTGGTAACCATAAGTCTTATCTCTTTTTCTGAGTTTCTTTTTTTCTTCATTTTTTAGATTCTACATGTGATATTATACACTGTTTGTCTTTTTCTGTCTGACTTATTTCACTCAGCATAATTCCTTTAAGGCCCATCCATGTGGTTGCAAATGATAGGACTTCTTCAGTTTTTATGGCCAAATAATATTCTATTAGATAGATAGATATGGACAGATATAGGTCTATATATCACAACATCTTTATCCACTCATTCATCAATGGGCACTTAGGTTTCCATGTCTTGGCTGCTATAAATAATGCTGGTAGGAACCCTAAGGGTATAAATATCTCTTTAAAATAGTATTTCATATCTTTTGGATATATTCTCAGGAGTGGATATGCTACATCCCATGATATTTCCAGGTCTTTTTTCTAATGTTTATTTATTTTGAGAAAGAGAGTGTGTGAGCAGGAGAGAGGCAGAGAAAGACGGAGAGAGAGAATCCCAAGCAGCTCCGTGCTGTCAGCACAGAGTCCAACATGGGGCTCGATCCCACAAACTGAGAACATGACCTGAGCTGCAGACAGGAACCATAAGCTAAATCAATTGAGGCATCCAGGTGCCGAAGTTTTTGGTTTCTGATGATCCTCCATATTGTTTGTTATAGTTTTATCCGTTTACAATTCGATCAGCTTTGCAAAGGGTTCCCTTTTTCCACATCCATACCAGCATTTGTTTTTATGAACGGATGTTGAATTTTGTCAAATGCTTTTTTGGAATCTACTGAGATGATATGATTCTTTTCTTTCATTCTATTGAGCTTATGTATCACACGAATGATTTGCATATGTAGAGCCTTCTTTGTATCCCAGGTATAAATCCCACTTGGTTATGGTGAATGATCCTTTCAATGTAATGAATTTGGTTTGCTAAAATGTTATTGACCATTTTTGCATTTATATTCATCAGGATATTGGCCTGCAGTTTTCTTTTCTAACACTTATTTCCTGTGTCTGGTATCAGGATAATTCTTGTCCCTTAAAATGAGTTTTGGGAGTGTTTTTTCCTTTTTAATTTGTGTGTGTGTGTGTGTGTGTGTGTGTGTGTGTGTGTGTGTGTTTAAGAGTGTGAGAAGGATTGGTGTTAATTCTTATTTAAATGTTTGTTAAAATTTACCAGGGAAGCCATCTGGCGCTGGGCTTTTCTTCCCTGGAAGATTTTTGATTAGCGATTCAATTTCCTTACTAGCAATTGGTCTACTCAAATTTCCTATTTCTTCCTGATTCAGTTTTGGTAAGTTGTATATTTCTAAGAATTTTCCTATTTTTTTTCTAAGTTGTCCAGGTTGTTGGCATATATTTGTTTACAGTATTAAGTAATGTTTATCTCAACACATTGTTCTAGGCATTATGCCATGTACAGTGAAGGAAATACACAAGGACCTTGCTTGTATGGTACTTAATGCTGGAGGATGAGATGAACAATACATAATTAAAAAAAAAAAAACAAGGTTTGATTTCAGTAAGTGCTCTGTAGAGAATTAAAATAAGGTTCCAGGTGCTATTAGAGTGAGAAATGAAGTCTCTCTCAGATAGGTATTAAGCTGAGATATGAATGACAAAATGATACACCATATGAATATTGGGGCAATAACATTGTGGGTCAGTGTAATAAAGTCAGTAAATTTGAGGAAAATTAATGATAGTGTGACTGGAGCATAATGATTGAGATGAGTGTAATGATTGGAGCATAAATGTTCCAGAGAAGGACTTTTCAGGTGAGGAGGGATAGAAAACAAGAGAAAAAGTTCTTGAGGGCAATAGCATGATCTTATTTAGGTTCTTAAAGTTCATTTTGGTTACATCTGTTGTAGGTAGACAAAAATGGAAGATGGGCTATAAATTAGTAGACTACTGCAATCAGCAATTATCCAGGTGAGAGGTGATGGTGGCCTAGACAAGGAAGACGTCAGTGCAGACAGCCAAAAGGGGAGACACAGTATAGTTTGACAGATTGATAGAACTTGCTGATGGATTGGGTGATAATTATATAGGAAAGAAAGAAAATCAGTTGTAAATCCTACAATTTGGCTTGAACAACTGGATGTATTATATTATTATTTACCAAATTACCAAGACTGGAGTGTAATAAGCTGGGTTTTATATTAATATTGTTTATCTTCTCAGAACCACCTCCACTCTTTTAAATTGTCCTGTGTATTATGGTGGCTGAAAACATGCAATCTACATTTATCAAACTCATTTGTCAACAGTTACTGGTTTTGTTTTTGCCTACGAGGCACTCTTGTTAGAGATGTGGAGGAAACAAGGAGAAGGCATTTCTTCTGTGGGGGCTGCATGGACATTAGAGATGACAGATAAAGGATTTTCCCCAGTGGCCTCCAATTGTCCTCCCAAGAGTCACCCACTTCAATGTTACACGTAACTAAGACTAGAAAGTATAGTTTCTGAGTTTCCTGCCTATCTTGGTTTGTCCCTAGCTGGGGCTTCCCCAGACTTGCTAATAATTGTACAGTTCTCTGGTTCCCTAAGTTATTTCCTGTATGAAATGCTTAGACTAGTTAATATTTTCCTGAACAAACTATGACTAATAAAGGGAGAATAATTATTATTCTGCTTTCTGGATTCAAAAGAGAGAGGTCAGAGCTGGAGATATAGATTTTGGAATCATTGGTGTTTAGATAATCAACATGGGACAGGATGAAGTTTCTTTGCAGATAAAATAAATGGGGCAGGAGAGAATCCTGTGGGTTCAAACCTTTTGAAGTTAAATAAAAAAGAAGTCAGAACAAAAGAATGAAACTGGACCACTTCCTTATACCATACACAAAAATAAACTGAAAATGGATTAAGGACCTAAATGTAAGACCTGAAACCATAAAAATCCTAGAAGAGAGCACAGGCAGTAACTTCTCTGACATTGGTCATAGCATTCTCTGACATTGCTTGTATCCTTCTATATAAGTCTCTGAGGCATGGGAAATAAAAGCTAAAATAAGTTATTGGGACTACATCAAAATAAAAAGCTTCTGCATGGCAAAGGAAACAACCAATACAACTACAAGACAACCTAGTGAATGGGAGAGGATATTTGGAAATGACATATCCAATAAAGGGTTAGTATCCAAAATATATAAAGAACTTATACAATTCAACACCCCCAAACCAAATAATACAATTAAAAATGGGAAAAAGATATGAGTAGACATTTATTTAAAGAAAACATCTAGATGGACAACTGACATATGAGAAGATGCTCAACATCATTCATTATCAGGGAAATGCAAATCAAAACCACAGTGAGATAACACCTCACATTTGTCAAAATGGTTAAAATAAAAACTCAAGAAACAAGTATCAGTGAAGATCGGGAGAAAAAGGAACCCTTGTGCACTGCTGGTGGGAATGCAAACTGGTGCAGCCACTGTTGAAGATAGTATGGAAATAACCCTCCCAAAATTAAAAATAGAACTACCCTATGATCCAGTAATCGCACTACTGGGTATTTACTCAAAGAATATCAAAATACTAGGTGATCTATGTACCCTTGTGTTTATTCCAGCATTATCTAAATAGCCAAATTATGGAAACAGTACAAGTATACATCAATAGATGAATAAAGATGTGGTGTATGTATACACACACACACACACACACACACACACACACACACACGCTGTAATATTATTTAGACATAAACCAGAATGAAATCTGGCCATTTACAACAATATGGATGGATCTAGAGAGTATAATGTTTAGCAAAATAAGCCAGTCAGAGAAAGACAAATACCATGTGATTTCACTCATATGTGGAATTTAAGAAACCAACAAGTAAATGAAGGGGTGTGGGGGAAGAGATAAATGAAAAAAGAGACTCTTAACCATAGAGACAGATGGTTCCCAAAGGGGGAGGTGGGTGGAAGGATGGGTGAAATTGATGAAGGGAATTAAGAGTAGACTTATCTTGATGAGCACTGTCATGTATGAAAGTGTCGAATCACTATACTGTACACCTGAATGTAATATAACACTATATGTTATCTACACTGGAGTTTAAAAAAATATATATAATCTAAAAAAAGGAGTCAGGAAAGAATACCAGGCAAGAGAGGTCAATGAATGAGAAGTAAATTTAAGTAGGTATGGCATTATGAATGACAAGGGAAGAAACTGTTTCAACAAGGGAGGTCATTGTAGGCTAGAACAGCCAGGGAAGGTTTAACTGCGGATGAGGGGACCCGAAAGGTGAATTTACTTCCGATTAAGAAGGAATGACTTTTTAGATGGCTATTGGACACAGCAAGAAGAGTTTGAGCATGGTAACAGAAGTGTTAATGCGTGTGGGTCTTTGTACATGGAGTGGGAGGGGTGGGAAAGAGAGTATAAAAAAAATACATGAGAGCCATTAGAGATTTTGGAGTTGGTGAAAATTCTAAAATGATAAGGCCATTGAAAAAATTAGATGAGTTAATCAGAAAGACTTTGTTTTAAAATAGTATCTATACAAGCAAAAAGATTTCAATGGAAGACATTTAGTAGGCTGCAATGACATTAAATATTGACATAAAATAGGCCCTTTTTGGGAGTTTTATGTTGAGCTGATTATACTGATGAAAAGGGAGGTTAAGAGAGTGAACTGATTCTGCCTTTTCTGTAAAGGTAGCTTTTCCTTTTCCTTTTTCTTTTCTTTTTGCACTGCCTTTGAATTATATATTTGCACAACATAATTCTGTATTAAAAAATCAGTTCAATAATTAATTAAATGACATTTAATAAATATTTTACTTGGAAAGATGTTTCTTTTATTTCTTGCTATTTTTCTCTTATGAAAATTCCAAACATATTTCAAATTAGTATAATACGATAAAACTTTTTGTTTCTAATATCCACTTCAACAGTGATTAAGACATGTCTTCATGCAAATCCCATTCTATCATTTAGTAATTTATATCATTTTCTAATATGTAAATATTTTAGTATATATCTCTAAAAGCGAACTCTAAAAAACATCCATAATACAATCCACACCTAAAAATTAACAATAAGCCCATTCACTCTTTAGTCAGAGTTCAAATTCCCTTAATGTTCTCATAACATTTTGTTACCGGTTTATTTGAGTTTAACTATCTTTTAAAAACAGTATGTAATACTAACATTCACAAAAGAGTATATGTATATCATATATGTAAAATGTAAAGCAATTAATAAAACAAGTCTTAAGAATCCCAAGTCCCAGGTCTAGAACTATAATATATCAATAGTGATGAATCTACCTGTCGCCTCTCCACTATTCACACCCTGTGCCATTTTATCAAGTTAGTACTATTCTGGGCTTTCTATTCATTACTTCCTTGTTTTTTCCTTAAAAAAAAAAAAAGTTTTGCCACATATATATGTGTTCTTAATACGTGGTTTAGTTTTACTTGTTCTTAGGCTTTAGAAAAACATCATATACTGTCATTTGCTTTTTCCCTCCTACTAATCATGTTTCTAAGGTTTGTCTATGTTGTTCTGTGTAACTGAAGTTCATTTTTTTTCTCTGCAGTATAATCTTTCATAGAGTGATGATCATTGTTTACTTCCTCTTTTCCTGTTCATAGATATTTTGTCTGTGTCTAGTTTTTTTCTAGTATGAACATTTTCTGTGAACACTATAGCTCCTATTAAACATGTACAAAAGATCTGCAATGCGAAGCAATGGAATTGCTAGGCCTTAGGTTACTGTCATGTTCAACTTTGCAGAATCATGCCAAATTATGTTCCAAAGTAATCATACCAATTAACATTCCCACTAGCACTTTATTAGAATCCTCATTGTAGCACACCTTTACCAAATTAATAATTTTTTTAGATTTCTTATCAAGTCTTGGTTTAAAATAAATTTTTAAGGTTTATTAATTTTGACGAGGAGACAGAGAGACAGAGTGCCAGTGGGACAGTGGCAGAGAGAGAGGGAGACACAGAATCCAAAGCAGGCTCCAGGCTCTGAGGTATCAGCACAGAGTCCAATGTGGGGTTCGAACCCAGGAAGAGTGAGATCACGACCTGAGCTGAATTCTGATGCTTCACTGAGTGAGCCACCCAGGTGCCCCAAGTCTTGGTTTAATATGTATTTTCCTGACTACTAGTAAGGTTGAACAATTTTTTATGTGACTGTTTACCATCAAACTCTTCCATGAAGTGGCTGATTTTCTATTTTTGTAATTTCTTTTTTTAAGCAGGCTTCATATCCAGCACAAAGCCCAATGCTGGGCTTGAATTCATGACCCTGAGATCAAGACCTGAGCCAAGATCAAGAGCTGGCACTGAAACAGCTGAACCACCTAGGAGCCCCTCTATTTTTGTGTCTTCTTATGGATTGATATTTTTAAAAGTATTAAAGACATTTGTATTATGGATAGTAATCCTTTACTATTAACATGATTTGAAATACTTCCAGGTTGTGGTTTCTATTTTCACTTTCTTTGTAGTATCTCTAGATGAAGGACGTTACTTTATTTTTTTTTATTATTTTTTTTTTAAATTTTTTTTTCAACTTTTATTTATTTTTGGGACAGAGAGAGACAGAGCATGAACGGGGGAGGGGCAGAGAGAGAGGGAGACACAGAATTGGAAACAGGCTCCAGGCTCTGAGCCATCAGCCCAGAGCCCGACGCGGGGCTTGAACTCACGGAGCGCGAGATCGTGACCTGGCTGAAGTCGGACGCTTAACCGACTGCGCCACCCAGGCGCCCCTGTTCTTACTTTAATGTAATCAAAATCAATTATTTTAGTATTAGTGAGTTTGGAGTCTTGTGAAGAAATCCCTCTTATCTCAGGTTTATAATAATTATCTTATACTTCCTTACAAAAATTGTACAATTTTACCTTTCACATTTATATTTTTATGTAATCCAACCTTTCCTGGATAATTCCAGAATAAATCCAAAATTTTTAAAGTATTTTACATAAAACTTCTAATTATTATGAATTTAGTGATTACTGTGGGTCAGATTCCCTGGGAAGCAGACTGAGACTCTGAGATTTTGGGGGACAACACCTATGAGGGATGGGACTAACTAGGATGGGCAAAGAGCAAGGTTGAGCTGTGACAAAATGATGACAGAGGACTCAGCTACTCCAAGAAGGAAATCTGGAAGCCATGAGGCCATTAGAATAGTCCCATTTGAGGCAATGCCAAGGCCTTTGTTCTGCCCCATCAACTAGACATTTGCAAAGCTGGTAGCGGGGCTAGACCTTTAAAAAGGCAGCCCCCTTAAACTAAAGGCAGTTTTTAGAGAGAAACTCAGGTCTGAGCCTTTAGTAACTAAAATTCCTGCAAGTTGAGAGTGGTACGATCACCCTGAGGGGTATCTGCGGCAGCACACAAAACCCCCACAACTATTTAACGACTATAATGGCTTACAAACCAAGGTTAGAAGATGATGTCCACTGCTATACCCACATTGTAGTGTTAGAAACATAGTAGGCAAACAATAAATATTTGCTGAGAGAATAAACATAACATGAAGTAGACACAATGGGTAAAAGTTTTTATTCCCCTTAAGTTGCTTTTAGCCATGTATTAAATAATCAAATACATCACATTGAGCAGATTTTGTCGAAGCCTAAGTTTTGATCACCTGAAATAGTGATTTTTGTTTTTAGAAGGATTTACGCACAATGGAAGTTCAGGTGGAACTGGCTTAAGTGACAGAGGGGAATTTATTACCATTTATAATAAAAGACCAGCAGACGTTTCAGTTATGGTTAGTTCTAATGGCTCATATGAGGTCACAATGACTCTTCCTTCATCTTTTAGTTCTTTTTTCCTTTGTATGGGCTTCTTTCTTATTTAGCCTTTCTCCATATAGAAAAAGCCATGGTTATCAGCATGACTGATCCTACTCAGATCCTACTATTGTGACTACTACATAAAAAAATGAACTCTCTCCCAAATAACATTAAAAGAAGTCTAAGGAAGACTTGAAGTAATATGGCTTGAGTCACATACCCAGCTTTTAATCATTCACTATGAATGGCTGACCAGAAAGCTGTGAATGACTAGGCCGAACTCATGTGTCTCTCCAGGGAGTCCAGAGAGCAGATATTCTAGCTCATCGCAATTACACAGATGGAACAGCACTGTCCTTGCCGCAATCGTACAGACTAGACAGAGTGGTGTGCATCTCTCCCCAGCCACATGGACTGAACATCACTATGTGTATCTCACTCCACCCATTTGGACTGAACAGGATTCTTGTAACATGAGAAAGGGTTGATTCCTTAAAATGATACTAGGAAGATAGGTATATTTAAGCGTTTGTGTACCTGTATTAATTCAGTTTGTAAAAAGTTACTTTATTTTGTATAATAAAAGAAACAAATCTTTCTCAGAAAAATAAAAGGTATTATTAGTCTTTGAGGGGTTATGCATGTTCAAAATAATATATTAATTGTTATACCTTTTCCAAATTGGGCACTTTATTTATGTACCTATTCCCCAATGATTTATTAGTTACACATGTATTTTTCTGTGACAGTTTATCACTTATTTCCTATTTTAAACTATGACTCAGTTGCTATTTATTTGAACATACTTAAAAGCAAGTATAACAAACAGGTCTTCAAATGTAAATAAGTCGCTCCCTGGCAGCATTATCACATCAAGAAATCTGGTTGGACACAGCTTGACCAGTGTGGAAGGATTTGAGCTCCAGACCAGGAATAAGGATCCTTCATGCAATACATGTCTTATTTCTAGTTTCTAAGTCAATTTTTGACAAATTGCCCAGAGCTTACATAGATGAGTACCTACATTCCCCCAATCCCAACTTACTCATTCAGTCAAGTCTACCTCTTACCAAGTATCCTCCCCTGAATTGACTTTGCCACTTCATTAAATAGTCATAAGATTTAGATTGGAGACCTTTTTTCCTTTCTAATAAAATTATATGATAATGATTATCATTAAGATAATTATCATCAAGATAATGATTGAAATATTTTACCTTCAGTAGTTCCACCAGGCTTAATAGATGCCTGTGTCAATTAATGTATGTAGAACACAATACTTGTCTGAGATATTCCTTCTTTATATGTGAAATTGATATAGCTGGGGAAATTTTTGCCATATCATTTTTCATTTTTTCATATATCAGCCAAGCTTATATCAACTTACAAAATTCTATATTGGGAAGAAAATTCTTCTATAGTTGCTAATGAAGTTCTCTTTCAGAATTTGTGATAAGTAGGACAAATATAGCTAGATAGAACTTTATTTTTATTCTCCAAAGGAAAGAAAAGGAGGGGGGGGAACTTGCTAAACAAGTGAGCATTATGCATTATGTTACAGAGGAAAGTACTTAAAACAATTAGCTGCTTTAAATTCCTGATAAATTTTCCAGTAATCTGAATTATAACCTTCATTATACCCCACATAATATCAGACCTAGAAAAGTACTGTTCAGTTTAGGTTGGTGTTTTTGCCATAGTTATTTCAAATTACTTTCCACCCACTAGAACAAAATATGTAAGTTATTTGGTTGAGAATGTTTTTGTGTTAAAAATGATTACATTGATCTTTTCAAAACAGGCGAGTATTCAGGTTTTATAGTAGTTCAAATAGGCCTTCTCCAATTAATTTGAATTCACAGAATATTTTTTATTTCTCAACTCTTTTGCATATGGGAGGAGATGGTAGAAAAGAGGTAACATGCTGAGGAGAGTAATTACCCAAGCTTTGTAAGAAGGATTTGCACCTAGGATATCAGGTAGTTTTTTAGTTAAGTGATGGCACATGGGGATGAGAAAGCATATGTATAATTTATCCAAATGTTTGATTTCTCTCCACAAGACTACAATGGACATCTTTGAGGCTGATGTCCAATACTCTCTTCTTTGGAAAAGAAGAGTACCCTCATACATACGGTTGTAGGGGAAGAGCTGAGCCGCTCTGGATAGCATCTCTCCACTGCTCTTACCATTTATTAATCCAACGGTGGACATTAAGTCTGGCTAGTCAGAATCCAGGTTCAGGATTTTTACAATTGCCACCCAGAACACTAAGTTTGTTTATTTTGAATGACAAATAGAAGATACAAACTGGGAGGTGGTTTTGGCTGATCTGACTGAAAGGCAAAGAAGAAAGCCAACATGGGGAGAAGAGCAAAACCAAGAGATGCAGAAGATGTCCTGTGGGCATTTACCTCTCTTTCCTAGTGGTTTCTGGAACCCAAGCACACTTCTATTCTTGAGTTCCATGAGACACAGTATCTTATATTAATCATCTTTGTTGTTGATCATGAGTGATGAAATCGGACCTCTGTCACTTGCAATGAAAAACAGTCCAGCCTAATAAAATTACTTTCTCCCCAACAAGTTCTAGACAGCAAAGAGGTTTCATTGAGGATATGCCAACAGTAGTCCCACTGGTGTTGGCTACCTGGGATATTGGGTTGACAGGCAGTGTAAGGTATACATAGTAGAGAGGGAGGCATGGGAGAAGGGAGAGCACAGAGGGCATCATTACATAGAAAAAGTCTTCTCAACCTCAGCACAGATGACATTTTGAGCCAGAAATCCTTTCTTGTGGGCTGCTGTTTTCATAGCAGGATGTTGAATAGGATTTTAGTCTCTATTACTGGATACTAGCAGCACTACCCACCCAATCGTGACAACTAAAAATGTCTCCAGACATTGCTAAATGCTCCTTGAGGGGCAAAATTACCTTTGGTTGAAGGCCACTGGTCCAAGGTATTTGCAATAGATGATAAAGTGGCAGAAAGTAAATGAGATGATTTTCAACTCAATTCAGATCATTTGAAGTGTTAAAAAGATGGTCGCATATCTACATACAACCAAAGGAAATCTACATAAAAGTAAGTGAGCAAAAAATATTTTACATGTCTGATGCTTTCATACAGGCAACTTGACATTTGTCCTCCTAGGTTTCCACTGCTGATCACCATCTTATGGGCAGTGACCATTGCCTAAACTGACCTGACCCCTGTTAAAAATAATGTAAATTTGTAGTGAAGGCCATCACAGAGAGAGAAACTACAGAGAATGAGGCCATTACAGAGGAAGGAGTTGAGAAATGGGTATCACTATCTGAGTGTGAGAACCTAGCAGAATTTCTTTCTTTTATGTAAAGTGATTTGAGTTGGACTTTGTTCTGTAATAAACTATAATAATCTTGAGCAATGCAGAAAGGTCTAACAAAAAGAATCAGGATATAATTCTTCCATTATAAATAATATTTAAGTTTATTTATTCATATTGAGAGAGAGAGAGAGCACGCACAAGCTAGCATGAACACATGAGTGAGAGAGGGCAGAGGGAGAGGGAGAGAGAGAATCCCAAGCAGGCTCTACGCTGTCAGCATGGAGCCCAATGTGGGATTCAATTCCAAGAACTGTGAGATCACGACCTGAGCCAAAATCCAAAGTTTGCTGCTTAACCTACTGAGCCACACAACTGTCCCTATGGATTATGTTTCTAAGATCTATTTTGCATTATTTGATTTCCGTTTGCTTCTAAGTTCCAAAAAAAGAATTTATGAAAAAAATTGAAGATGATCCAGTGAAAAAAGAAACCGTTTTCTGTTCAGACAAAAGGAGCTTCAAAATAAGTATATAAAATATCTAGAAGGTATAAAATATAAAACTGCTTAGATATAATTGACTGCTTCCTATGAAAAAATTTGCCATATATATGTATTTATAAATATAAATTATATAAATAAATAAAATTATAAATATAAATATAAATATATCACCCAAATCCAATACAGACACCGTTAATTGTGTGTCAGAGTCTGTGGTCCCATCACACATAGTGGGGAACTGTTTTTGACTCCTGTTGAAGAGTCTTCCCTGAGAGCCATGTTTTATCTCCAGGTACAAAACTAACCAGACTAGGAGTGGTCTCAAGGACCACTACACATTTAACAAGGTCTGTGCAAAACAATGAACTTTGCCAAATAGACTCCCTGTTTCCCGGACTTAATACATTATGTCCTGAAAGAATGCACCTGTTAGAAGTGGAAGTTGAAGCTAAAATGTCTTACACAGAGCACAGTTAGACAGACTGTGATGGCCATATACAAGTTAAAATGATAAGGAAGGAATCTAAGATGAGGAGAGATGGGGAGGCTTACTGAGAGATAAGTTGAAAAAAGACATAGGACAAAGAGAGACAGAAGAAGAAGGACTGGTCTCTTAGGGCAGATTTGATTCCTTTAGATTATCTTGTGTTAGTTCCAAGTTAATTCCATTCTCATTTGTGCCAACTGTCACTTTACTACAACTCAGCTCCAGACTCACCCCTCAGTACCTGCTTTGGAATAATGGATTGGACTTCAAACATTTTTCTGTCAAAGTGAACACGTCTTAAGTTGTTTCAATAGAGAACATGGGAGAAACATTGAGGGAGGAAGAAGACTTCTGATTTTGGGGTGCTGCATTTTATTTTGTATTTAATTTTTTGCTCTTGCTGCACATTTTGTGAACAGTTGGTGTATAGGGACATCCACTGGCACTTTGTTCCTGTTGTAGCCCCAGAACACACAGTTCCTCAGCCATCTTGAAGCTCTAGCCCACTGGTGACTACTTTGCACGGCCCTTCCTCTTGGAACACCATGCCCCAGGCTCTTTGCACCTGCCCCAGGCTCAACTCATCCGTGCACAGGCAAGGGCAGTATTGCAGCTCCCTCTCTTAGTGGATACCACAGAATACTACCCCACTTCCTCTATACATACCTGTTTACCTACATTGGCCAACTAACACATTAGTTCCTGCTTGCCCAGACACATGAACTAGCAAACTTTTCAGGGATTGGCAACAACACCTTCTCCAACAAAATCTAAGGTCACCTGAGCATCCTCTATTCCAACCGTGTCCTTCAATGAATACTTTCCTTCAGCCCCAGGGGAATCTGTAGAGTTCTCATTCCATCCTTAGAATTACTCCCCTCTCATAACTTCCTAATGCTTTATCCTAAAATTTTCCTGTTCAAGTTGCTATGACTTTTTTCTACCTACTGTACTCAGACGGATACACTTCCTTTATAATAATTTCCATTTCTTTTGAACTAACTTGGATGGATTTTTGTTTCTTGCGATCACAAAAGATGGATTCAAATAGCCAGGACACACCATTGATTTTTCTCTTGGAGATTCAGATGCTTCTGTCCTTGTCATTTGACTCCCACAGAATTTCATGAAACTGACATCAAGGCCTGGATCTGACTGTACATACCGAGGTGCAGAACACTCAGATCAGTTTTGATGAACACAAGGCTTGACATAATTTGTCAATAGTACCAGGAATAGTTTTGCATACTATAATATTTAACAGCCACTGGAGAAGGGCAAACCAATATAATTAAGGTTAAGGGTTTATGGAATAACTGACTCAGAGAAGCCTAATGTGTCCCTATTTCTATTTTAACTCTTCTCAGTCTCATGAATCAATGACTTAGAACAAAGATATGTAAAAAGAATAAATATCCAAGCAGGAGTTGCTTGAGCTTCCCCAAATGGATCATTAGTCATGCAGGTTAATTTATCCTTTGAGAAAGCATGTAATTGTTTTGATATACCCATATGCTCTGGGGCTGCAAGTCAATTCCTTCATTTAAGAAAAAGGCACAAAATAACTTCACTGGTTATTTAATAATTGATTTCATTAA
The DNA here is from genome assembly GCF_028749965.1 of Puma concolor. NCBI lineage: Eukaryota > Metazoa > Chordata > Mammalia > Carnivora > Felidae > Puma > Puma concolor. Next base: position 63,036,456 of record NC_141668.1, on the reverse strand, counting down.
GGTGTGTGCCTAATAAATTTTTCCAACATTACTTTCATAGCTGTTAGTCCACTCTGGCACGAAACACTTAAAAAAATGGAGAGCAGGAATGAAGCTCTCAAATATCTCAACTCTTTCTACATTTAAATACACTTAGTCATTACTTACATCATTAACAGGCTACAAATTTGCTACATAATTTTTTTGATAAGCATCAATATAAAAATATTGAATGGAGTTGAAAATGATTTAATGGTTATAATGCAACCTTTTTTGAGATTTTTAATATAATAAGTATTTTTAAATGATGTAGTCTATGCTAATAAGAGAGAATTAAAAGCAGTCCAACAATCAATAATTATGCAATAATACTGGAAAGAGCAGAGTACAATGATGTTCAGTATAGCTGACTCTTTAATTACACATAAAACATCTTACAGAATATGAAAAGATAAAGAGCATTTCTGCTTAGAAAAGCTGATTAAACATTCTAGTGTGCAATCAATATGGTATTTGCAGAACATCAAAAATTAGTACCTAAATATTAACCTCCTCAAAGAAAATTATGGCTAGGTCATGCCACATTAGAGAGTGACATTGAAAGGAGACACTAAAAAAATGTTTTTCTGAATAATTTACTTTTTTATAGTTGAAAAGTATGAGACTAGATTATAAATAAAAATATAAAATGTAAAAAAAGCTTTTAAAATGCTTTAAGATATATTCTTGAAATAGCATTCAACTGACATCAACACTTCTACTATTTTGAGGTGAAAAGAATAAAAGCATGAGTGCTTTTGGTGAGGAGAAGTGGAGAACCAATTTAGACCACCACAGAAATGATTTCTCCTGAATTCAGGTTATAAATATTATTCAACTATGTACTTTATGAATATATGAACAAATTACTGAAGTGAGTATTCTTAAAGAACATGTTTTTAAACAATATTTCGTGGGTTTTCCAAACTTAAACATATTATTTGTAAGTAGAATCATATATTTATAGTCTATATAAATCAGGTATGTTCAGGAATTTTAAGAGTTCAAAAGTGCAATACATGGAAAATATTGGGAGAAAATTCCCCAAAGGGTAAGCATTATAAATTATTAGTGCAAAATACCTGAAAACAAAACGAAAAAAATATTAGGAGGAAATACTAGTATCTAACTCAGGCTCTAGACAAAAAGGAATTTGTGGAAAGAACACCATGAAAATATACACAGAAAAGTGTAGTTCCTAAGCCTTGCTTTTTTATAATCGAATTCCTGGAGAATTGTTCCAGGAATTGATTCCTGGAGAATCGTTCAAGAGCTAGTACATGACATTTGGGGAAAAAAAAATTCAAATATTCTCTAGAAATGTTGAACCAGAATTTGAAGTATTCTCTATATGAGTCCAAATGTTGTCCATTCCTGCCCTTTTGAAAACTCTAGAACCCTTTTATTTCCACAGTAACATCGAAGAGTAGCATCAAGTATTGGTTAAGAGTAAAGTTGCACTCAGCTCCACATCCTATTACCTGAATGAATGGATAATTTCTTAGCTCTCTGTACCTCAGTTACTGCCTATCAAATGGGGAAATAGTATCTATCTCATAAGGTTATGGAATCATTACATAAGTACATACAAAATGCATAGAATGGTGTTTAACTCATAATAACCGTTCAAATATTATTAGACTACAATCTGGTTTATTTGATGTCCTTTCAAAACAGCATTAATTTTGTATATACTTGACACAGTGATAATTAAAGATGGTAATAGTCAATTTAATCAGTCAAGTCACTCATTGCAGAATACTTTATTTAAATTCTTTTTCATCATTTTACTTCATGGTTCAAAAACTAATAATGCTTCCCTACAGCCTAGGCCATCAGATGCAAGTCTACCCGTATTCTGAAATTGTAATTGACACCAATTTAATTATGTGGGCTCCCTTCCTTTTTAACCCCCATTATTTCCCACTTGTCTCACATGAGATTTCTCATACTTTCCTCCATGTGCCATGCCTTTGTTCATCTGTCCTACTGGCCTAACAGCTTCTCTCTTTCCATTCCTTCAAAGATGGTTCCAAAGCATTTTAATGAGGAGGCTTTGGGCTTGGGATTTCCTTCCCCTTCACCCTTCAATCAGAAATCTATTTGACTATTTTTTTTCCCTAGAAATTTATTTGACTATCTAATCTTTACTAGGCCCTACCAAGTTTGCAGCAGGGAGTTAGCCAGCAGGGATGCCTATCACATTGACATTACACATTTGTGAAGGAGATGGACAATGAAATAAATAACCAGATCATAACAGGTCTGCCCAGATTGTTCCTTTCCAAGCTCTTCACAAGACCAGTTTCTTCTCATTATGCAGGCCTCACTTCCCATATTACCTTCTCTGTTTTATCTAAAACAGCACCTGTTCTACCTACAGTGTCACATGACCTGTTGAATTTGCTTTATAGCATTTACTATTATCTGAGGTATCTTTCCCATAGGTGGATTTACTTGTGAATAGGAGAGTTGCATAGGCGCCTCTTCTCCCCCAGCTATCCATTGATATTAGTAATGTGGTTGTTTGGCATCGATACTGCTCAGCTCCAGTGTGGGCCCCGGTTTGCACAAATATATCAGAATCATTTCTTCATCCTTCCAAAGTGCATTGGCCAGAAAAGGGGGCAATAACCTAGGCCTAAGCCATCAGTTCAAGACATCCTCCTGACCTCAACCACACGACTCAGAGTCGAATATATGAAAGGTAAGGAAAGATCTCTCTTGCTCTGGACAGGGTGGTGCACAAACATAAAAGTCTGGAATTACTATATCCATTTTGATGCAAGTAGGCCAATTTTATTTTTTTATTTCCAAACTGTATGCCTTCCGTTTCATTTTTGGCCCTATTGTTAGTAACTAAAACTTCCAGTAATGTTGAATCTGAGTGATGAGAGTAGATATTCTTGTGTTTCCTGATTTTAAGAGGAAAGGATTCAGTCTTTCACCATTAAGTGTGATGTTGGCTGTAGTCAATTTTGGAGAGGCTTTTTAGCTAACTGAGGTGATTATCCTCTATTTGTAATTTGCTGAAAACTTTTATCCTGAAATGGTGTTGGATTTTGTAAATTTTTCTTCCAGGCCTATTGATAGGATCATATTATTTCTTTTTCAATCTACTAATATAATGGAATACAATGACTGATATTAAATATTTAACTAGTCTTGAATACCTGGAATAAATACCACTTGTTCATAGTAGATAGTTCTTTTAATATATTACTGAATTGGGCTCACTAATACTTTTCTTCAGAATTTTTATGTGTAAATTCTTGAGAAAAATTGGTCTGTAATTTTTTTTTTTTTTTTTTTTTTTACTGTCTGATTTGAGTATCAGAGTAATTCTGGCATCATATAAGGAGCTGGGAAATGTCCCTTCCTCTTCTATTTCTGAAATAGATAGTGTAAAATTTGTAAAAATTGGTGTTAAATTTTTCTTTAAATGTTTGGTACAATTCTCCAGTGAAACCAGCTGGAGCTAGAGATTTCCATTTGGGGAGCTTTAAAAATATGAATTTGATTTATTTAATAGTTATAGGACTTACTCAGATGATCTATATTTTACCTTGGTTCAGTTTAGGTGTAAGTTTTTAGTTTTGGAGAAATTGTTTTTTCTAGGTTGTCAAATTTGTGATCGTAAACTTTTTTTTTTGCCATTTTCCCTTATAATTTTTTAGTGACTATAGGATATGTGGTGATATACCCTATTTTATCCCTGATATTGTGGTTGGTGTCTCATTGTTTTTATTGTTGTCAGTCTTGCTAGAGAGATTGCCAATTTTATTAATTTCTTTTGAATAACCAGATTTTATTTGATTTCTCTATTCTATTTTTTTTATTTCATTGATCTCTGCTCATTATTTTTTCTTCTTTGTACTTTCTTTGGGTTCATTCTGCTCTAGTCTTTTTTCACATTTTTCACATGGGAACTTAAATGGATTTGAGACCTGTCCTCATTTCTAATCTAAGATTTAGTCTATACATATTTTTCTCACACAGTTGTAGGTGTATCTCACATATTTTCCTATTTATATTTTTATTTTCATTCAGTTCTATATATTGTTTTAAAATTTACTTTGAGTATTCCTCTTTCATTCATCGAATTTTTATATAGGAATTTGTTTAATTTCCATGTTTACAGATTTTCCTATTATCTTTCTGGTAATTCTTTCTAGCTAAACATCAGTATAGTCAGAGAACACACTCTGTATGATTTCAACTCTATTAAATTTCTTAAGGTTTGTTTTGTGTCCTAGGATATGGCCTATCATGATGAATTTTTCCTTGGTGCCTGAAAAAATGTGTAGTATGCTGTTGTTGGGTTCGGTGTTAAACTATCTACATAAATTTAAACTTCTTGATTAATTGTGTTGTTCAGTTCTATGTCCTTGCTGATTTTCTGTCTAGTAGTTCTATCAGTTGCTGAGAGGAGGTGTTCAAGTCCTCAGCTATGATTTTGGATTTGGCTACTTCTCCTCCCAACTTCATTAATTTGTACTTCATGTATTTGGAAGGCATGGTTGTTTGGTGCCTATGCATTTAGGATCATAGGTCTTCCTCATAAAGTGATTTTTTTTACCTAATGTATCTTGTCCCTATTTTTCTTTAGTAATTTTCTTTGTTCTGACCTCTATATTACTGTATATTTATATATTCCTTCCTCCTTGTTTTGGATAAATGTTTGCACAGAGTGTTGTCTTCCATCCTTTTAGTTTTAACCTAACTGCACCTTTGAATTTGAAATCAGTTTCTTGTAAACAACATGTATTCAGGCCATGTCTTAAATACTTCCCATCAAACTCTCTTTTGGTTGACATTTCTGGTAATTATTCACATTTCAGGTAATTATTCATATGTTAAGGCTATCATTTATTATTTGTTAACTGATTCTCATTCCTCTCTCTTTTCCTTCCTTCCTATGGATTGCCTGAACAATTTTTAGTATTTCATCTTGATTTATTTGTAGTTGATTTTGTTTGTTTGTTTTTGTTTTCTTTGAATAGCTTTCATGGTGGTTATTTCAGGTATTATAATATACAAATGTTACTCATCATGTCTACTAATATAAACATATACCACTTACCGTCAAGTGTGGAATCTTCACTTTCTTGTAGGTTCCTTTATTTTCCATACTTTATTATTTTTTAATTTTTTTAACTTTTATTCAGTTTTGAGAGACAGAGAGCGTGAGAGGGGGAAGGGCAGAGGGAAGGAGACACAGAATCCCAAGCAGGCTCCAGGCTCTGAGCTGTCAGCACAGAGCCCAAGCCAGGGCTCAAACTCATGAACTGTGAGTCAGACACCTAACCAAAGTCAGACACCTAACTGACTGAGCCACTGAGGCGCCCCACTTTCCTTACTTTAAATATCACTATCTAGAATATCAGATGGTTTTAAAATTCTTGTTTCAATAACCCGATGTCATTTATAAGATTCATAAGACAAAGTCTATTATATGTGTTCATATTTTTTCTTTTTCTGTTTTTCTTTCTTCAGTCCTAATGCCTCAAGATTTTCTCTTTTATCATTTCATTCATTTGAAGGGCTTTCTATAGATCATTTTTAAGGATAGATCTGCTAGTGAAAAATTTCTTTACTTTTCTTTCCTCCAAGAATGTTTTCATTTACCTTTAATTCCTGAAGGATAATTTTTTGGATTTGGAATTCTGAATTCGCAGTTCTTTTCTCTTAACACTTGCAAAATTTTGTGCCACTGACTCCTGGACTTTGTGATTACAGATGACCAATTACTAGAATTGATGGTTCCCTGAAGGTATTGTGTTGCTTCTCTCTGGTTGTTTTAAAAAAAAATAATTATGATATGCCTTGGTGTAGATTTCTCTTCTTTTTACCAGCTTGAGATTCATTTGACCTCTTAGATCTGAAGGTTTGTGTCTTTTGCCAAGTTTGGAAATTTTTCAATAATTATTTCTTTGACTACTCTTTCAGTTTTACTTTCTCCTCTCTTTCTAGCACTTCAATGATATTAATGTTGGATATTTGTTATTATTACACAGGTACCTGGGACCTGTTATTTAGATAAGGTATACTCTGTTGATTATTCTTAAGTACATCGATTCTATTTTCTATCATCTCCAGACTATTATTAAAGTAATCCAGCAATTTTTTATTTCTGTTATTAAATTTTTCTACTTTCAATATTTACATTTGCTTCCAATGGTTGTTTTTTATAACTTCTGTTTCCTGAGTTTTCTTTTTTTATATAAAAGAATGTATAATTGATGTTGAAGTGTTTTTATGACACCTGCTTTAAAATTGGATCTTCAAAAATTCTAATATCTAATTTACCTCCATATTTCCATCAGTTGATTTGTTTTTCATTCAAGTTTTGATTTTCCTAGATTTTAGTATAATGAATGACTTTTTTTGTTGTATCATGGAAGTTTAATATATTAAGAAGCTCTGGTTCCAATTTATATTTTTATTTCATCAGTCAGTGACTGTGTTTAGCTTTAGCACACAGGTACTAACCTCATTTTGTCTTAACCTATTCTTCCAATGATAGCTTCATTTTCTGTTTTTTGAGCTGTGTGGTTTTGTTTTTGTCTGCTTGGTTTATGTGTGCTACTGAGGCTCTCACTGCTCCTTGTTGGTACTGCCTAAGGCAATGGAAAAATTGGGATTTAACTAGGCCAACCTGCCTGGTGTTACTCATTGGGGTAGGCTCAAAGATCCCTGCTAGTGACTCTCCTATGGAAATAAACTCCCTAATGAGATGCCTGTCCCTCACCCAGCTTATGATTATACTGTAATAAAAAAAAGTCCCATTAGCAAGGCACAGAAAGTGACTTGGCTGTTGAGATCAAGCGAAGATATAAAAGGAACTTAACAAATTTTTAAAAAAAATTTTAATGTTTATTTTTGAGAGAGATAGACAGGGTGTGACTGAGGGAGGGGCAGAGAGAGAGGGAGACACAAAATCCTAAGCAGGCTCCAGGTTCTGAGCTGCCATCAAAGAGCCCCACACAGGGCTTGAACTCCCAAACTGTGAGATCATGACCTGAGCTGAAGTCAGAAGCTCAAATGACTGAGCCATCCAGGCACCCTAAGTCATAGATCTTTTATCCCTGCTTGCTCATATGGGACTTCCATATAATGAAAGAGGACAACTATTCAGAACCTAATCACATTAGGTGAAGACTAACCAGTCTTAAGATGGTTAATTATAAATGTATACAAAAGGAGAAAATTAACAGTGAGCTTATCAAAACCTTGGTTGGACTATACAGGAAATTCAAAAACTTACAACTACCTTTCCTCAAAATTTCTAGGATATCAAAAAAACTATATATATTCAGTTTATCTGACGTCAGACCAATTACTAACAAAAGTTCTGATGAGTCTCCAGTAGTGGATGCCAAAATACTCTCTTTAACATTATGTTTGCCATAGAATAAACCTGACATGAAATTCAGGGTCTCTTCACTCAGTATCCAATAAGGTACCCTAATATTAAATGATATGGCTTGGGTATGAAAGAGAAACCCTTTTACATTTATTGGATAAAAGGGCACAGCATACAGTACTGTTTAGACCTGCTAATAAGCCTCTTGGGGATGACAGAATTAATTTGCAGGGATATGGATATACTACTGCAGTAGGATAAAAATGTCTGTTTAAATTTTGGAATTCATGAAAAAAAATATGTCCTGGTGGCATCTACATTACTTGAACATGTAATTAGTATGGATATAATATTTTAATGGAAATTCTTCCTCTTAACCAGGTACTAATGAAAAAAGATATAACTTTTGTCAAATGGTAACTGAAGCCTTTAGAGTTACCTAAGAGATCTCAAATGGTCAAAAACAGTATCATATACCTAGAAGACAATCAGAAATTATGCCTTAATTAAGGAAATGTTAGATTCAAATATATTAGCATTCAGAAACTCATTGTTCAAAAGCCTGGTATAGACAGTGAAGAAGGCTGATGGAATTCAGAGGCAGACAGAAAATTATGAGACTCAGTAAAACAGTATTCCCAATAGCCTCAGTTTGTGATATGATATACTATTCAACTGATACAACAAAATATAATGGTGACTGGTATTCTGTAATTAATCTGGTTAATGTGTTTTTCTCAATATCAGTTGCTATGAAGAATTGACAATGATCTAAATTTATGTGAAACTGTCCCTAGTATATATTTACTGTATTATTACAAGGATATTTGAACCCTCCCTTATACTGTCACAATCTAATAAGGTGGGACTTAGATCTAATACAACTTGCAGTATTATAACACACTATCCTGATGAAATAATTATTTCTGAAACCGAGGATTAAACTTAAAGCAATTTTATGATGGTAATCAGGGATTACCAATTAACCCTATAAAAATCCAGAATCCCATGAAGACTGTTAAGGTTTTAAGAATTACAAGTACTGAAGCAACCTGGGACTTACCAAAGACCACTAAAAGTAAATTATTTTCATTGCCTGTCTCTCAGTGTGAACAATACCCACTGAAATTTCTTGACTTTTGGGGAAATCATATCCCTGACTTTGGGGATGACTAGAATCTTTAAAGTAATTGAAAAGAGATAATATTTAATTGGGGGCCTGAACAAAAATAAGTCTTCTTAGAACTATAGAAGGCTAAAGCCAAGCTATTCTTTTACGACCACATAGTCCTAATGTTGAAATGGTATTAGAAGTGTCAGCCACCTACACACACAGCAACTGGAGTCTCTTACAAAATCTCATACCTACTACTAAATAGTGACTTTTGTATTTTGGATGAGAAAATTATCAGATGTGGCTCTCTGGTATACCACTTTGGAAAGACAGTTACTGGCTTCTCATTGTTTACCTATGAAGACAGCTGAAGTATGTAAAGACTGAGGACTACAGCAAGACTTGAAATACCTATCACTATTAGTGGTTCCAGAAAAGCATTGCAACAAAAAAGGGTGGTGCCCAAGTAGTTCCCTCATAAGATTAACTAGAAATGTTATATTCAAGAACATCCTGTCAGGGATTTACAAGAACAAGTCATTGAATTCCTAAACAACTAGTCCCTTTCCTCCTACGATCAATTGTAGAGCTGCTCAAGGACTTGCCTGCTACTATTGCTGAAAGGGCCTGCTTTGGACAAGTGCCTGAAGAGGTCAGGCATTTTGTCTGCTTCACAGAGGGCAATTCCAGAAGCAATGTCCATGATTCAAGGTAAAATTCAGTTACTCTCAATCTAGCAAGTAGTAAAATTCTCATGGAATAGCTAAATTACAGGCTGTTTTCTGCAATACAAAAACTAAAAACCAAAGCCCTACTATTTAGGTATAATGACTCTTGGGCATATAATCTGTTCTGCAAAATGGACCAAATGGATCATGAAAAGATCCTTATATATGATACTGCTCTTAAAAAATCGCTATGGAAATTCTAAGTTAAGATCAAAGTAAGGCATACTGATGCTTATCAAAACAATCCTATGCCAGGAGCTGAAGGCAATTGCAATCAAGATGCTAATGCTCAGGTTTGATCTCTTGAAGTGGCAACTTATGTCCATGACATGAATGGACATAGGGGAATTCAAGCCATTCAATGATCTACCAAATCGTGCCATGTACTAGTGGCCCCTACCAAAGTCAAACACAATAATACAGAAAAAGCAAAGTGTACACTTCACCCTTGCCAACAAGTAGTTGCCAAATACATTACTTTGACTCTTTACCTATTGCTGGAAGGAGAGGGAAGGTACTTAAATGAACAGTGACCGCACTTCATCCATATTCTAGGTCTGGGCTGCCATACCCAGTTACTGAAGCCAGTAATGCTAATACTATCAAAATACTGAATAAAAATAAGTCAGTTCTGCTAATACCATAAAAGAACTAGGACAAACAAAAAATACTGTACCAGTTTGGCCCTCCTAGTTACAGGCCATCTCATCAAAGCCTTCACTTCTCCACTCTCCTAGAGCAACAAAGGGCACCGAAACAGGAAACAGCACTCACAACTGACTTTACATATTCCTTGTCATCCTTAAGGTAGGGGGTTAATAACTGACATGGTCAATTAAAATACCTGTTTAAAATGATGGAGAGTGACAAGGGATTGAAGGGCGAGTCTACAAATTTCCTGCCTTATGTTTTGCAAGCGAATATCAAGAGAACTAATGATGTGTCTCTGTTAGATAAATTGTTATGTTTTTGCATTAAAATTGGGAATTACAGTATGAGGTATGATAAAGAAGCTTACATACAAGTCTTCTTTGCACGTAACCACAATTTTTTTCCTTCAATACCAGACCCAGAGGTCCCTAGACTACAGCCACTATTCCAAAGCCTGCTAATATGCTGAAAAAAATAAAGTATGTCTATTAATTGGAGCCTAACTGAAAGAATTACAAAGGAATTGATGGGATGGATTATTTCTTCCCTGTACTTTGCCAAGTTGGAGTTGACAGTAGCAAGTATTTTGTCACCTCATAAATGTGATAGTCCCATTTCTGTACAATTGCCCAATCTAATGCCCTGTAACAAGAAATGAAAGAAAAGGGGAAGTTCTGGTATTTGTCACCTTCCTACCAGCAATATGTACTTGATCAATTCCTGAACCTATCTCAGAGGGATAGGTTTACATAAAAATTAATGGTAAATGAAGGAACAGTGAGATTGGTACATAGGCAGAAGAGGTCAAAGAATGTTATATATTACAAAAAAAAGGGAAATTATAATATAATTTGGGTGCCTGAGAAAGCCTTGAAGAAAAACAATCAAAGCTCCTTTACCTTTCACTCAAAGGCACTTGGAGTGAAACTTTCTGCTAAAAATTCCTGTTTGTCTATCTACGTTTTCATTTGAGAGAGAGGGAGGAAGTGCAAGCTAGGGTGAGGAGCAGAGGGAGAGAGATAGAGAATCTCAAGCAGGCTCCACACTCAGTGCAAAGCCCGACATGGGGCTCATTCCCACAACCTTGGAATCATGACCTGAGCCCAAATCAAGAGTCAGTCTCCCAACTGACTGAGCCACACAGGCACCCCTGAAACCTTTTTAAAAGAACCAAGAAATGAGCTGGATGGCAGCCATTCCAAAAAACACACATTCAGGAGCTATGTCCTCAAAATAGATAATATGTTGGGACCTCTGACTGTGACCACACGAAACAATATTAATATGGTTATGCACTTGACTCTCATTTTCTGATATGTGTCTGTTACCAAGGAATCATGAAAGAAAGCAATTTACAGGGAATATTTACCAAGTGGAACCTGGAGAACAGAAATACATAATAATCTGAACGAACATTGTGTAGTCATTACTTGTTATGGTAAAGTTTATGTATTAATTTATTTATTTTAATGTTGTATTTAGTTTTGAGAGAAAAATTGTGAGTGTGGTAGGGGCAGAGAGAGAGGGTGACAGAGAATCTGAAGTGGGCTCTATACTGACAACAGTGAGCCTGATATGGGGCTTGAACTCATGAGTGAAGAGCTCATGACCTGAGCCTAAGTTAGGCGCTCAACTGACTGAGCCACACCGGTGTCCTGGTGATGGTAAAAGTATAAACAAGGTGCTGGGATTTGATCATATAAGATTATGTGCTGCATGTCTCATCTGTTATATAATATAATATGATATAATATAATATAATATAATATAATATAATATAATATAATATAATATAATATAACAACATAATATCATATAATATATAGCTATTTGTCCTGTTTTTGTGGGTAAATATTAATATCATAAAAGCTAATACAACTTATGGTAAAACTGATATTGATGCAACTTAACAATAAAAATAATATGATTATAAAATGGGCAAAAGACCAGAATAGACACTCCCAAAACAGATACAGGGGCGCCTGGGTGGCTCAGTCGGTTAAGCGGCCGACTTTGGCTCAGGTCATGATCTCGCGGTCCGTGAGTTCGAGCCCCGCGTCGGGCTCTGTGTTGACAGCTCAGAGCCTGGAGCCTGTTTCAGATTCTGTGTCTCCCTCTCTCTGACCCTCCCTCGTTCATTCTCTGTCTCTCTCTGTCTCAAAAATAAATAAACGTTAAAAAAAAAAAAAAACAGATACAAATGACCATCAACTCTACAGGAAGAAGCTTATCTTCTCTAAACATTACAGAAATGCAAATCAAAACCACAGTGAGATATCATTTCCACCAATTATGACCACTATAAAAAAAATGTTGATGAGCACAGAGAGAAATTGGAATGGTGGTTCACTGTTGGTGGAAATTGAAAATGGTACAACTACTATGGAAAATAGTACAGCAGGTCCTCAAAAAAAAATAAATAGAAATACCACATTATCCTGCAATCCCACTTCTGGCTATATATGTATATCCAAATGGGGTATTAAAGAGGTATCTTACTTTCATGTTTATTGCAGCATTATTCATGATAGCCAAGAAATGGAAGAAGCCCAAATATCCATCAACAGATGAGTAAAGAAAACGTAGTATACACACACAATGGAATATAATTCAGCCTTAAAACCCAAGGAAATCCTGTCACATGCTGTAATATTTATGAATCTTGTGGCCACTATGTGAAATAAAATAAACCAGTCCTTACAAAAGGGGTTGGATAGGGAGGGGAAATGGGGCTTGTTGTTCAATGGATATAGAATTTCAGTTATAAAGATGAAAAAGTTCTAGAAATCTGTTGTACAACAATTGAATATAGTTAACACTACTAAAGTTAACACTACTAAACTGTACATTTAACAGTGATTAAGAGGGTGAATTTTATGTGTTTTTACCACAAATAAGAAACTATAACATCTTGATATTGATGTCAAATGCATTGGTAAATTAGTACAATTTTTAAAAATGTTTATTTTTGAGAGAGAGAGAGAGCGCGTGAGCATGAGCATGAGGGTGGGAGGGGCATAGAGAGGGAGACACAGAATCCAAAGCAGACTCCAGGCTCTGAGCTGTAAGCACAGAGCCTGACGCGAGGCTCGAATTCATGAACTGCAAGATCATGACCTGAGCCCAAGTTGGACGTTCAACAAACTGAGCCACCCAGGAGCCCTGCATTGGTAAATTACAACCTCCCTAGGTCATTTCACTTACAGGGAAAAATTGGTCTGAAGAAGATTCAGAGTTGATTAATGATATACTTGTTAGATGTACTGTAGTTCTTAATCACTCAGGCTATGTATACTACAAAGTAGAGACAGCTGAAGATCAGATATGCAAAAGAATTGTGAAGTTAGTACAAAAATACAAGAAAGTTTTTGCAGATGTTATTGGATAATCCAGCTGTTTAAATCCATACAAACTCCATGGTGCTACGACAAAAGTGCAATATATACTCCATAGGGCATCTTGTGTATTTGATGGAATCACTATCACTTCTAGATCTGTTATTTCACTATAATAAATGCACATTTGAATCAAAGTTGCATACTTTGTTTCTGTGTACTCATATGTTTTGTGAAATGACATGTACACAAAAAGTAATTGTCATTTGTGGCCCATATTCCTATACCAAATAGATTTCTAAGTTGTAGTTCTATTCTTCCTTTTAATAACAGTGGATATTAGCTGATTTGCTAAAAACTTGTTAGATTTTAAGGTGTATGGGGGAAAAGGTCTATTGTTTTATTCATTCTCAATGATCAAAACAGGCATCAAAGTGATTTTTAAAATCTGGTAACTCTTGAGGTACCTGGGTGGCTCAAATGGTTAAGTGGCCGATTTCGGCTCAGGTCATGATCTCGTGGTCTATGATTTCATGCCTCACGTTAGGCTCTGCACTGACGGCTCAGACCCTGGAAACTGCTTTCGATTCTGTGTCTCCCTGTCTCTGCCCTTCCCCTGGTCTTTCCTATCTCTCTTTCTCAAAAATAAACTTAATTTTTTTTTTACATCTGATAATTCTTTACATCTACTATGTAATTTTTACAACATCAAAGGTAGAATTCCAGTAATCAATTATTATTGCCTTTTCTATAGTCCCACTCTTCTGTTGCCTTTACAGTTTTGAAATATTTATCCCAAGTTATAAAAGCTAGTACCATATTGAATCTTTAATATTGACTAACATGTTTTTTTAATTCATAAAATGCTTATTTAGCATATTAGAGATTCTCAGAATGATTCTGACAAAAAGGAATAAGTGCTGTAAATATGTCTACCAGCTATCCCAACTATGTCACTACATATCTAATTATCTAGCCAGTTCTAAAGATGACAGACAGACAGACACACACACACACACACACACACACACACACACACACACACTTGTAGAACTGAAGCTTTAGTTGTCTGTAGTCATCAACCCATCTTTTCTTCAAAAATGGTGAATTTTATAAATGTCTCTGAAAACTCCTTATTACTTTAAATGATGTTATAAATTTAGTGCTTTCCTGTATTTCTTTAGGAATTTACATAATGTCTTCAGTTCTCTAGTTCTTCCATTTAAAAGACAGTAAAACTTAAAGTTAGGAGAAACTATCTTAATGCTCCCATGAATTAGATGTGAATTAGCCTCTGAAAAAGACGCATCATCTCAAGGTCTCTTGAATCTCTAGAGTGAGGCACTGACAATGTCAACGACTTCATTTTTTTTTAAGGTCACAGGAAAGTTTATTCAAATCAAATCCTACAAAGAAGATTAACATGTAAAACAGATGAAAATTAAGCTTCTCTGATCATGGTGGGAAGGCCCATAGGAACCCAAGATACTATATTTTCCACAATCCCACACCCTTGTCTACATCAAAAACCCAGCCAAAGGGACTCTGAAATTACCAAGAATCCACTTAGCTCAGTTTGAAAATGTGTGGATTCAATTATATACAATTGCATTTATTGACCTAAAGCTCCAAGTACAAAACCTAGTTTACATTTAAATGATTCATCAAAAACCAGTCTAAAATGAGCAAATTTCTAATCATTTAAAGGAATTAAATATCATTTATGTTTTGTCCCTGCAAGGTTCCAAAACAAAGTAACATAAAAATACAGCAATAAGTTGTTTTATATTTTTGTAGCAAGGGAGTCAACCTAAAGCCTCATAAATTAAAGTAGAACCTTTTTTGTATGACAGCCAAGAGAAAGTATGAGATTCCTAAATCACTGTGTTTCACTCAAGTCAAAACAAGACTAGATACACAAAAGAAATGTGTTATTAAAATTCAGACTCATGTAAAAGAACCTCAGCCCCATCAAAGCATTTACATTTTACATAATTGCTGAAAGGACATTGATTGTCACTTGGTGGCAATGGCAATTCAGCAATAGGGAGTATAAATGCACTCTGTCCAAGAAAGGTAAAACACATAGGTGAAATAAGGTAGAGGGATGCTCAGGGCAACCATGCCATGAGTATTTTGACACTCAGTTTTTGTTTCTGTTTCATTAGGCCCAGATGGTGCAGTTTCTCAACATACCCAGTAGAAAGGCAAGAAGAAGATGTTCAGAAACTAACAGACTTCCAGTGATGAAAATGTGACTGTTAATTGCAAAGTTTTATTTCCAGATGTTCAGATAGCTGAGTGCTTTTCAGACAGCACAAAAAGCTTGACAGAATAGCTCCAAGAAAGTAAAATAAGACAAGAGATCAAAAAACTACTGAAGTTTGAGAAATATGATACCACCATAAAGGAGTGAATATTCAAAAAAGTCTTGGTAATGGGAACATCTGGAAGATACGTAGAAGACACACTAGAAAATAGAACAACCAGTTTAGGCTCATTTTATGGAAGATAAAGCCCACGATAATTTATTTGACTTGAATAGTGAAATATAATATCCTTCATTTACTAGGTCATTAGTTGTGAATGTTAGGAATTCAACCAGAAGAAAATTAACTTAGCGTATTGGTTCTTCTTTAAATAAGTACAATGATTCCCGGCAAAATTAAGATGATCTTTTAAGTGCCCCTATAGTTCATCATTCTTACAAAAATATCTCCTCCAACACCTATTGTTCCTATACCTTTATTTAAGGACCGTTGCAAATTTTTGTGGATAGAGAAATCCTGTAGTAATTGGATTCTACATACACATAAATATTTCTCAGCATGGACCTTTGAAAAGTATGATTTCACCTGTAGCCGATTTGTGAACATACTAAGAAATCAAATATGGGTGGCTTCTGGAGCAGTGTAAAAAGGTAATTTTCATAAACTGTGATCTTCAAACATTGATGATCGCTTACAAGTATCTGTGAAACATTTTTGGGTAAGTACACTCAGTATATTAATTGTGTGTATTAATTTTGGTAATAAAGAATATACTTGTACTGCTATTTTAACTTTTCAACTCCATTGTAAAATATATTTAAAAATATTTTAAAAGGATGCCTGCTGTGTTGGATATAATACACTGTAGTAGGCCAGTAGTCCTGCCAGAATAACTAAAAATAAGAAAAGGTAATATGAATACAATTGCCATTTTTAGAACATCAGACTACTCTGGAATAGTGAAGATGAGGTGAAATAATATTCTAGAAATGAAAGGGCCCTCAGGAGAGCTACAGACCTCTGGAGCTCTCGTTTTCTTTCTGGGAGCATTTACCACATATGGATATGAGCTTGGTTTAGATAGAGGTTCACTGCTGGGGGAAAAGAAAATCAGGAGAGCTGTTAATAAATGTGCAGTCTTAAATTATGAATTGATATCTCAGGAATCTCAAATGCATGACCAGCTTTTATTCTGGGGTATTTGCTGATGTCTTGGGATGATATGGGAAGGTGTAGACTGGGTTGGAAATACTTTAAAAGTAAAGCAGATTAGGTAGTTTTATGGGACTTCAGAGACAAAGTTCTCCTAGAGGCATCTGGGTGGATCAGTCAGTTAAGCTTCTGACTCTTAACTTCGGCTCTGGTCATGATCTCACAGTTCATGAGTTCAAGCCCTGCAATGGGCTCTGTGCTGACAGAGTTCATGTGCTCACGTGCTCCCTCTCTCAAGATAAATAAACTTTAAAAACAAAGCACAAAAAAGAGACAAATTTCTCCTAGAGGGATTGCTTCAATCTCATAGTAATCTCGGTTTCAAGATATATGTTCGATTTTGAACCTCCAAGGAGTAGAAGGTTAAATAGATAAGCTGAACAACTAAAAATGATGGAAATTAACCCCTCATGTTTCAGGGCCAAGGAAGCAGAGATCTGCCTGGTTCTTGATCAGAATCAAGATGAAAATCTGACCACAACTCAAATTCAACCAGACATACCTTTTCTTTTTTTCTTTCAACACTTTCAATAATTTACTCCACTCTCTTCTTGCTTGCATTCCTGAGGACTTTGATGTAATTCTTAGCCTATACCTGTGTAGGTAAAGTAGTATTTTCTCCCTCTAGCTTCTTTCAAGAATTTTTATTTGTCTTGGTGTCTGTGGTTTCAATGTGATATGCCTAGGTTTAAGTTTTCTGGCATTTAACTTGCTTGATATTTTTTAGGCTTCCGGGATCTGTGGTTTGGTGCCTGTGATTAAGGTTGGAAAATGTTCAGCCATTATTATTTCAAGTATCCTTTCTGCTTTCTTCTCCTTCTGGTATTTCCACTGTGTGTATGTTGTACCTTTTGTAATTGTCCCATAGTTTTGGATCTTCTATTACTTTGTTGTTCTTTTTTTCTCTTTACTTCTCAGTTTGAAAACTTTCTATTCACATATCTTCAAGCTCACTGATTCATTCCTCTGTTGCATTCATTCTACTAATCAGGCCGTCAAAGATATTCATCATTTCTCTTACAGTAATTTTTATTTCTATCATTCCATCTTGATTCTTTGCTAGTATTTCTATCTCTCTGCTTACATTACCCATCTGTTCTTGTGCATTGGCACTTCTTCCCACTACAGCCTTTAGCACATGAGTCATAATTGTTTTAAATTCCTAGTCTGATAATTTCAAAACCTCTGTCATATCTGCATCTGGTTCTGATGCTTGCTCTGTCTCTCCAAACTGTTCAAATTTATTTTTGTTTAAAGCCAGACAAGATGTATCAGGTAATAGAAAGTGAAATACACAGATCTTTACTATATGGTTTTGTGTTTATCTGGCTAGGAGTTGGGCTGGGTTTAATGTTTGCTATAACTGCCATAAGCTTTTTCTAGTGTTCTTGTTTTTGTCTTTGGATTTCCATAGAAATGCCTTCCGAGTCTCAGTCACTCACCTTTCAGTTATTATATTGAGCTCTGTTGATGGTATGGTAGGCATTGGGAAGCAGAGCATTCTTATGATATTTTCTTTAAATCTCATGTTTTTAGGGGGCCTTTATTCCTGGGATGTGGCTTTCAGCAGAGTTTGTTGGCCTTTTGTTTTGTTTTTCTCTCTTTATGTGAGACAGGAAGGCTGGTGTGGTCCAAGAACACTAACAGCTCTTCCTCCGGGTTAGAACAGGTTCTAAGAAAGTAGTTTTCTTTAAAGATGGGCCATTGATATTGAGACCTGAGTGCTCTGGGCCTATTTTGAAATGGTTACCTTTACCCTAGCTGTATTTGAAATGGTTGTTTTCCTACTTCCCTATTCATGGAACACAACGGGACTTTTCTCTGATCTTTACCATGAGAACCTGGTGGAGCTTCTAGAGGTACAACTCTGGAAAAATGTGGTCAATGCCCGTAAGACTGTGCTCTTTTAAAAAGGTAGAATAAAAATTTTTCAAATTCAATGATGATTATATAGTGAAATCATTCCTTGTAGAAAATAAACCCACATACTTGTAATAAAATATAAAAATCCTACTTTGGTATCCACCAATTGTCATTTTCTTTTCAGAGGTAACCGCATATCAGAGTCCATTGTACTTTATATTTCTAAGTAGGCAATCATACATTCTGCAAACAACACTAATTTTATCTCTTCCTAATATTTATAACACCTGCATTAGGCAAACTGTATGGTAATTTAGATCCTGTTTTGTTCACCCACATCCAGTTTTGTTGAATGCTCCCGTCGCTCACCCCATACCTCACACTTAAGGGTTTCCTTCTTGAGAACATGAAACACTGTTGATTCCCAAGAATGTGAAAACAAAAAGATTGGGTGTGTTAACTCCCTATGGGAGACCAATGAAACATAGGATTCGTTGGTTAAATCCTATTCCATTTTCCTTCCAGACCAAACTTGTTGAAAATAGCTCTATGAAACTGCAACCAATTGTGCTTGGTACCAGCTCAGTAATGCAACCTTTTGTTATTTTTTTCTTCTCTGTCTCACTCCTGCTTTCCTGAGGTTGTACTTCTAAAAAAAATTAGTAACACAAGAACTTTTGCCTAGTTTCTTAGGGAACAGAGGGTAAAACACTACATTTTCCCTTTTCTTACCATATCGTATTGACTAGGACCTCCAAAAATATATGAAAAAGAGGTGGTGATGATACAGATTTTATGTATCTCTAAAAAAACGTTTACTTTACCTATCCAAACCATTCAATCATTTTCATTTAGAGACTTATAAATTGAAAGTATTTTCTACTCCAAAATATGAAGACATGTTTTTTTCAACTTTCATCTGATTTCCTTGGTTGTGGTGAAAAGTCTTAATTGGTTTTATTTACTTTTTAAAAATATCATGTGCTATTCATGTTTAAGATTTTAAAACTCCCTTTTATCCTTATGCTTTTTACCCTGTACCTCAATACTAAGGTAACTATATATAAGTCTTTCCTATATTCGGATTTGTCCTTGGAAATTTTCTTTCCATTTTAAGACTTGAGTCTTTAACTTGGGGAAATGTTCTTCAGCCTTTCTCTCTCCCTCTTTTTTTCCTCTTAGAATTTTTCCCTTTTCACTTTTTTCCTTCCAGTCCTCTGTTGGTGAGATGCTGGAGTCTCTGAAAACACGTTTTATGTCTTTTATGTTGACACCTATAATTTTTTTTTGTATTTTTCTGTTTTATGTTCTAGAAATTTGATTAACCTTCCATAGTGTGATTTATTTTCATCTCTTTTATGATTTCATTCATTAAATTTTTGTTTTGGCAATGCTATTTTAACTGTTTCTTATTTGTATATTGATTCTTTCCTATGATCCCACTTTCTTTTTTTTTATTTTTATAGTTGTAGTAACTTATCAAACCATTTTGAAAATATAATTCTTAACTTCTCTTTTATTTCTTATATAATATCTTTTTACAGGATTAACTGTTCTATTTATTCATTTTTTGTCTCCTTTCCTGCTGATTTTCCATGACAGATAAACCTTAATCTGTTTATTTTTGCCTAAACAATAAATGGAATATATAGACTTTCATAAAGGAAACATCTAGGAATGATCAGGCATGTTGAAGTAAGATCTCTGTCTTCCATTTCTAATCTATGTTTCCTCATAGATTCTTATTTACAGACAATGATTTTCTAGTAGAGAGAGTCACAACAATTCCAGGGTAAAATAATACCATCTGTGACCCCAAAACACTAGCTTTGGTTTTGAAAATTTCAGCAAATGCCCCAGAAAATAATCTTTTTAGCTTTATGTAGATCACATGCCATAAGTCAATTTTTGAAGGATTACCAAGAAAATATATGTTAATTACAACACATTTCAATCTTAAATCAAAAATAATATTCTTTTTAAAAATAGACTTCCCAGTCGTATTTCAAACTTTAAGATAGTTTATAAGATTTTTTTTTTCTCTCCAATTTTGGGTTATATGAAGTCAATCATTTATTTTTTGCAATGAGATTTGAAAGCAATTTTTTTTTCAAATTACTGTCACTCTTTCACATGTAACTAAAGGCTTTAAAATTCTGTCTTTTGATATATTATGAAATCATAAGGAAGCTTATATTCTTTCAGAAGAAATATCAAGACATTAGACAGCTGTCTGGGTGGAACACAAACAAAAGGGTGAGATCCCATGAAAATGTAAAATGTTAATGTTTCTTAACATCCTTTAAACTTGATTTGCGAACATATATGAAATATTGGAGCAAATATAGAATGCAAACTTTAAGGGCCAATTATTTTTCACTACAGTTGGTTCCTAAGTTTATTTTTATTATGGGGTTTACTTTGAGTCCTGTAAATTTAAAAATATTGCATATAACTTATGGAATCCAAGAAATGCTATTCTGCACAATATACTCCGTGTACTACCAAATCTATAAAATTTCCAAAGTTCAAAACACCGATACAGTCATAGATTAAATTGTATTGATAGGATAGGAGTGATATATATCACTATATCTATATCACTATTGGAAAGAGGAATATTTTCAGTACAAAGAGATCACTACCAACTAGTGAGAAGTAGAATAAAGAACCGTGAAGATCAGCATGAACCTGAGACAATTGCATTGAAGACTGGTAACCCAGAGATAAAAAAGCCTATTTCAGAAAAGGATCAAAGCCCTAACAACAGAGGGAATAAGTGTAAAAGGAAAATTTTTGGAGGTGATCACAGAAATAAGTCCTCTCCTCCTGGAATGAACTTGCTGAAATTGTGTTGCATCATTCAAAAAATACTTTGAATACATCATTAAAGGGTTTCTTTAGAGAGTTAATCTAACATCTAAAAGTTCTTTAGTTGGAAAAGGGAGAAGAAAGAGTTCTGTTACATAATATGCTATGCTTGATTTGGAAACTTTTACAGGTCTTCAAATGTCCACTCCATATATAAACAGATTAAGAAAAGTGTGGAGGACACAATATGTATTTAGAGCCAACACTAACGTAGTTTTTACCTGTGAACTGGGGGAAAACTCTGCACTTTCTGAGGGGCTGGCTACAAGATGAATATGATAAAGATGTAAGATACTCACAACTTTAACATACTTTAACCCACAGATGTAACATACTGCTTTAGATGATTTTGGAGATAAGCTGTGGGTCTGTATTATATAGTAATATATAGTTGTGTTAATTGTGAACACGAGTGGCGCACAGCACCAGGACCGGTGGGGGGGGGGGGGTAGGAATGAGCATTTGCTAGCGAGTTGGGAAGCTGCCACGCCCTCATATTTCACCGTGGCTTTGCATTCTCGCCTCACATTTATAGTATATAAAATTCTACACAAGTGTGACAAAACTGTGTTTCTTTATGAAAAATGACTTTGGAAAGGAATCCAGCGGCTCCTGGTCGAGATTTATTAATGTTTTTATCCAGAAATTAACATTTTAGATCAATTTAAAATGTATTTTTAAATGATACGGCAGCTTGAAAATTTGAAGTTTTCAAGCCCACCCTAAGTTCTATGTGAAGACAAGAAAAAGTGATTTGTGAATCTGATTCAGCAATGTTCTAAATAGTCCAAAATTTGTTCTTACTCTGAAAGAAAAAAGAAAAAAAACTTTAGTAGAATCTGAAAAAGCAATTAACTCATAGTATGAAACATGTAATGTTGGAAGGAAATATGCTTTTGGAGACATTTATTTTTATAGCTATATAAACAAATTATAGTCCCATGTTACAGATGCATTAGAATTGGTGTTTCCCAGTTATACTCTATTGTATTTGAAAGAACAAAATATATGCTTAGACCATACTCTTGAATCTGAGAAGGTCTCAGAAAGCACTTTACCAGAATATGGAGGCTCTACTGTGGTTCAGTTATAATTATCAAGAAGAACTCATGATGTAATAGAAATAAAATGTGATTGAAATCCAAAAACATCTGGATTCTAGCCTTGATTTTCATACCAGGAAGATGTTTGATTCCGTTCAAGACATTTGATCTTTCCAGGGTTTGGATCCTTTCTAAGCCCATGGAGGGCTGGGAGTAGAGTAGTAAATCCAGATGAGTCACTACTAACTCTGAGCTGCCATGCTTTCTGAGTTTCTCTGTCCACAAAATAAAAACAAAAATAAAAATAAAAAATCAATGTCCCCAAGTGTCTGCAGATGACTAGAAGGCACTTAGCTGCTCATCACTTAACATGTTGGCAGCGGTGCAAGTGAAAAAATAGCCTTTCTGCCGTGAGATGATTATGAGATTGGGACCTATCTATTCCATAAGCGTCCTGGTTGTTCTTGTCTCTGCCACATGCCCTTAGAAGGGGTGGGATGGACTGCCAAGCCAAACATGATAGAACTATGGATTTTGGCATTAGCCTAAAATACAGAAAAAGTTATATGTGATTACAACTGTCACTGGTTCCATTTACCCTTCAACTAAGTATTCATTGATGGGATTATATCACTTAAATGCATTTTGGCATGCAGGTATTTCTGTAGCTTTCCTCCCCTCATCCTTTTATCCTTGAGAGTAATATTTGTGGCATTTTATCTGTGAATAAAGGTAAGAAGGAGGAGATAATGGGTTTCATGACACAAATCCCTTAGGCTCTATATTTATCCGTGACTTTTGTTCAATAGAATTAAAAAGGAGAAAGTCCTCTAGAGGTGGTGTGAATGTCATGTGTCTACCTAAAATAGCAAGGGAGACATCAAGATCCATGATAAATTTATTAAAATTTTTGATGTTCATTTTTGAGAGAGAGAGAGACAGAGAGAGAGGGAGACACAGAATCCAAAGCAGGCTCCAGGCTCTGAGCTGTCAGCACAGAGTCCAATGTGGGGCTTGAACTCATGAGCTGTGAGATCATGACTTGAGCCAAAGTTGGAAGCTTAACTGACTGAGCCACCCAGGTGCCCTATTATAAATTTATTTTTAAAATGCAAAGACATATAAGGCTCCTTAATAGCTGTTTAATCACTGAAATAGGCTGGGGTTTTTGGTCAGGCTTCAGGGTCTATTCAGACTTGACCTGTTCTGTGAACCTAACCTGCCTTCAGAGAGCAACTTCAAAGGCTCTGCTCTCCGCTTGGTAGCCTATGTAGCATACATGCATCTTAGCACCCATCACTTTGTAATGCTCTTGTCTATTTATCATCTGTTTGTAAATATGATAGAACAATCATTAAGACAAGACTTGCTCATTTTTTTCTACCTTAGAAATGAGGACCCACCTGGCATACAGTGATTCTGCACTTAGTAAGTTCTTTTTTTTATGTTTATTTTGAGAGAGAGCATGCAATTGTGTGCATGCACACACATGAGCCAGGGAGGAGCAGAGGGAGAGGGAGAGAGATAATCTTAAGTAGGCTCCATACCCAGATGGAGCCTGATGCAGGACTCAGTCTCATGACCTTGAGATCACGACCTGAGCCGAAATCAAGAGTTATATGCTTAACCAACTGAGCCACCCAGGCACCCCAATAAATACTTGTTGAATAGACCTATCAGTCATGTTCCCCAGAATATAGTTTTATACTCTGAAATTCATTGGCCAGAAGTTCTGCAATTTATAATGGTAAAGCTTTGCCCAACAAATTAATTGCTTAAATTCATGAGGAAGTGGGGTTACCTTTCCAAAATAGAAAACATTTATTTTAGGTAATATTTATTCAGTTAGTGTGTATGTATGTATGTATATATATTTAAAGTCTATTTATTTTTGATCAATAGAGAGACAGAGTGTGAGCAGGCAAGAGGTAGAGAGAGAGGGAGACACAGAATCTGAAGCAGGTTCGAGGTTGTGAGCTGTCAGCAGAAAGCTTGACCCGGGGCTTGAACTCACTAACCATGAGATCATGACCTGAACTGAAGTCGGATGCTTAACCAACTGAGCCACCCAGGTGCCTCTATTCAGTTAATATTAAAATAGAGTTTAATTCATGCCAACCTCTATCTTAAATTATTTTTTTTCAAGTTTTTATTTAAATTCCATACAGAGTAATCTTAGTTTCAGGTATTCAATATAGTGATTCAACAATTCCATAGATCACCTGGTGTTTATCACAGCAAGTGCACTTCTTAATCCACATAACCTGTTTAACCCATCACACCCCTCCCCTCACTCACCCATCTACTTCTTTCTGATAACCATCAGTTTATTCTCTCTAGTCTGTTTCTTAGTTTGCCTCTCTTCCATTTCACGTTTGTTTTCTCAAATTCCACATATGAGTGAAATCATATGGTATTTGTCTTTCTCTGACTGATTTCACTCAGCATAATACTCTCTACCTTCATTCGTGACATTGCAAATGGCAAGATTTAATTCTTTTTTATAGCTGAGTAATATTCCAGTGTGTATGTGTGTGTGTGTGTGTGTATGTGTGTATATATATATATACACACCACATCTTCTTTATCCATTTATCAGTCAGTGGCACTTGGACTGTGTCCACAATTTGGCAATTGAAAGTTTTCAAGAGAGAAAAGGAAGATGGTGGCAGAGAAGAGGACCCGAGTCTTGTCTTGTCCTACAAACGCAACTAAATACTATTATATCATCCTAAATACCCCATAAATCAATCTGAAGACTGACACAACAAACACCACAAGCAAAGGGAGAGAAAAGGCCACACTGAAGAAAGTAGAAAGTGTGGAGATGTGCTTTAGGCGAGAAGTGGATTGTGGGTGCCACAGAAGGGAGAGAGCTGTGGTCATGGAGCAGGGTGAGAAATAGAGGGGCACAGAAGGAAACACACAAGGAGAGAGTTCTTAATTCTTTTCATATATTAACTAATTTAGTCCTTATTTAACCACACATGCAAGATGTCATTATTATCTCCTTTTTACAAATGAGGCACAGAAAGTCTAAGTAATTTCATCTAAGTCACAGAGACACTGGCAAAGCCAGAATTCAAAGTCATTCAGTCCTATTGTAATGTTCACGTCTTGGCCATTATGCTATGATTCCCTGGAACTATATTCCATTTTCAGCCATGTAAGACCCTATTTTTCAAATTAACAAAGCTAATTCAGTTAATTCAGATTGGAAAGAAGTCAAGGAGTCCTTAGTCAACTATAGCAGTTAGAAACATTCCCTTTGGTGTTGTTTTGGCTATTTAAAAATAAATAATTAGCTCTATAGGATATATGTAAAGGGTTGTCCCATTTAGAAAAAGACTGATTTTGCAAAAAATCTCTTGGCATTGACTTGGGCCGGTAAATCTCAGAGCGTGTACTATAGTTCTGTCATGTAGTTCTATTGTAGCTAAGTTTGTTGAACCAATGCACAAATTTGAAGAAACTTTACAAATTTCTATATGGCTGGCCACTTATGATTTTTGTTTTTCAACACATTGCCTCATTGATCTTCCAATTCTTTATTGACTGCCTAATGATCCTTGCTAAAATAAGAACATTAAAATTATGATAATGTAGATTTCTGTGGTTGAAAAACAAAAACCAATCTGGACAAATAGTCTTAAAAAGCTAGTATCTGGTACTCCCTGGAATCCACACAATCAGATTGTTCTATTACATTTCAGCAGTGGGATAAATATATTATGAATCTAAAGTTGGTAAGAAATGGAAAAAATGTGGGGGGAAAAGGCTAAAAGTAGATATCTACCTGGCCTCAAGGCCTTCATTTTAAAACAAAATTTGAATTTGCTGAGTTCACAAGTCATTACTGTATGGAGCAAATAATGAATATGCATTTGTGCTTTAATTTCCGTTGGAACAAAAAAGTCATTTTAGTAAAGCTCTCAAACTTCAGACCGACATTTTCTAAATTGTCAAAGGATTTCCTGTTGCTTCAACTTTAGCTTCTCTTTGGTAAACTCTGATTATTGTGAACTAGTATCTGAGGACCTAACAGGATCAACGGTATTTTTAAGTTAAATCATTTTTAGTGAATGAGTTACATTTTTATCACTTCATACTTTTTTCTAGCTTTTGAGTAGATACAGTCACTTAAGGTGTATTTATTATTTGTAAAATTAATTTTTTATTAGAAAATGGAAATTTATATTACTAACCCAAAAACTTCCCATAGATACTGTATTTCATCCAGATGCTGTGCTGCACAATGATCATCTGTGATGGATTATTCCACTTTTCAAATTATTTTTCCACTACTGATGAGTAGAGTATATTCTAAAAAATAGAACTAGTATCTATGCTGAAAATGGCATTAGCAGAGGCTGATATGTTAGTTCTTAAAATTATCTGATAATAGTATTTAATTTGCCATATCAGACAGAAACTATTTTTTAAGTTTATTTATTTATTTTGAAACAGACAGCATGAGTGGGGGAGGGGCAGAGAGAGGGAGAAAAAGAATCCCAAGCAGGGTCCACACCATCAGAGCAGAGTCCAATGCAGGGCTCGAACCCACGAATTGTGAGATCGTGACTTGAGCCAAGATCAGGAGTTGGACACTTAATTGACTAAGCCACCCAGACACCCTTCTTTTCTAATCAATCCACAATAATTTTATATTCTATTCTCCAAATAGTCTCACATCTGTCCCATTTCTTTTATTTCCTCTGTGTTCTCCCTTTACTCTAGGGGCTGTTTCCTTACAGAAGAATTCAGAGTATTACTAAGAGTACTCCCTTCTTGCAAGCCTACAAGAGTATCCAACTTGCTATTTCTGCTCCCTCCAATCAGCACGAGGTAAGCCTCCTGGTTTACCTCAAGGTTATACATTGCTACTCAATGTATAAGCCTCAAGGTTATACATTGCTACTCAATGTATAAGCCTCAAGGTTATACATTGCTACTCTACTGTTCTTTCCATACTACCCTTGACAGCCACTCATCTGATCTAAGCACCCACACACCCGTCCTCACAAAATCTTTCCCAACAACTAGATCACCCACTCTATGATCAGAAAGTTCCTGAGTGTCTTTAACCTCTTCTTGGAGTATTCTTCTCTTCTCCTGGCCTTAGGTAAATCCCAGATATCTACTGGCACAATTTCTTCCTTTCTTGAAGTTACTTCATTTTTCACTTATCACAAGGTCTAGGTGGACTACCTACAATTCTTTACTTTCCATTATTACTTACAACCAATTACTCAACTTTGTATTTTTAGAGTCATTCCTTTGGATAAAATACATTTTCCTTCACATTCATGCTGTCATCTAACAATTTTCTCCTCACCCAACTTATTCATTAAAGGCTAGAACCTACAGCTAATTATTTTCCTCCCTAATCTTCTCATTCCTTTTTAGAACTTCAATATGTACAAATCCTATCCACCGGCCTTTCAGTTTTCTGCTGTTGTTTTTTTCCAATGACCTTTCATGCATTCTGTTTCTGCCATTCCTTCTTATGAAAATATGCAGAAACCCTGTTATTACCAGAAACTTTAAAAATAGATATTTAAAGCAATCTACTGACATACTTCATTTTTATAACATTTTTATCAAATATGTGTCTTGCTACAAATCTTTGATTTATTTGATATACCCAGTGTGTTAATTCCATTATTTTCTCCATATCCATCTGCTTCTGAGATCAGCCATGTTACCATGGTCCATAGATAACATTTCTCTTTTGTAAGTATTCTCAATTGGTTATTTAACTCCCCCTAATTTACTCACTTGGGGAAAATAGGTCTGCATGAGATGTACCATCCCCCTTTTCTGTATCTAAATTGGACTGGTTAATAACTGGTTAATAACTGGACTGGTTAATAATATATATAACATATATAAAAGTACCCAACTGATCCCAGTAGTTTATGCTATGTATTATTTATTAAAAATTCAACATTAAGATTTTTTTGTGGCCCAATAATCATACTACATTTCAAATACACTGATTTCCCCTCTATCTGAAATTATTTCATACCACTGTCTTAAGGCAGAAAATTGGTTAGCTTCCTCCAAATCATTTTCTCTTACCTCATCACCTGGTTGAATGGAAAAGCACTAGAGGGATCTGGCAGATGCTGAAGTCACAAGTGGAAAGAAAACGGGTCATGAGTGACTATTGAAGACAGGTTGTCTATCAGGAATACTCATATTGGTTTTACATACGTAATAAAAATATATTTATTGCTCTCAGCTGCTGAGAATTTGGGCTTTGTTTTGTTACACTAACTGGTATTTTTTAATTAATGCAATAGTCTCTCCTTCAACTTTATTCTCAGATAATGTTCTTGTGACATAATTCATTAGGAAAGTGGAAACCACTAGAATCATATCCCCTCCATTTTCTGTCCCTAAACATACAACCTGCTTACGTTTATATCCGTATTTTTCCTTCTTCTGTTACAATGGAATGACTAGCCCTTTTGTGTCCAAGGACAATCACTCAGCCAGTCCTTTGGGTTCCACCATTTATAACCTCTTCAAAGAACTATGATCCTTCACTTAGTTCTCTCTGCTATTACCTGCATCATTGATTTCCTAGCTACATAGGATCTTTCATAACAACATACAAAGATGTTCTCGTTTCCTCTATTTTAATAAAAACCCTGCTGTTAATCCACATTTCCTTCCCATTATAGTCTTTTCTAGGCCCCATCGAACCAAATATTTTCAAATGGTTTTCTTTATTTACTCTCTACAACTTTACTTCCATGTATATTTTGTAATTTTTTGGCAATAGAGTGGGGTGAGGGAATCGTAACATATCTGAAAAAACACAAGGACGAATAATCATTCACATGTCTACTATCTTTAATTAATGCTGGTTAAAAAATTACTGCTTTTCAGTTTTATTATATATATTTTTAAATCACTTTGTTTCTGCAAAGTGATAAATATAAATAATAAATATTTTCAAGGCACCTGGGTGGCTCAGTTAGTTAAGCGTCTAACTTTGGTTCAGGTCATGATTTTGTGGTTCTTGATTTTGAGCCCCATGTTGGGCTCTGTGCTGACAGCTCAGAGCCTAGAGCCTGCTTCAGATTCTCCCTCTCTCTCTGCCCCTCCCCTGCTCATGCTCTGTCTCTCAAAAATTAGCATTAAAAAAACCAGCTTTAAATATTTTCAAATTTTGCAGAGACATAAAGATATAATTTTTTTTAAATATCCAAATACCAATTCCCTGAAATTGTCTTCATTAACACAAAGCAAATGCAAATATCATTCTATACATGCAAACAGATGTACAATTGATAGAAATATTTTTATAAAAATGGAATACTGCATATACTATTTTAAATATTTTATTTGAATTGTACTATTATTTTACCCTCTATAAACTTAGGCAAATTATGACTTACTTCTGTAAAAAGATTAATTCCCAGTGTTGTTGCCAACTGGTTTTGTTTCATTTAGTTAATGTTTACCACTGATCATTTTGTGTTTCTTTTGTATTCTTCATTTTTATCTTCCTCATCATTTCTGAATTTGTCAAACATTTTTCCTCCTAAGAAGTATGTGTAGATTGTGTTGTTTCTGATACTTTTCACATATCCCCATTGCCTTTATACTTCACTGAATTGGCTGGGCATAACATTACTGGGTCACACTTTGCTAAGAACATTGTGGAAACAACTTCATTGTACTCTGGCTTTTAAAGTTGAGAACTTTGATGTGAACCTGCTATTTCCCTGTTGTAGGTAATTTGAATTCTAGAGGCCCCAAAAAAGACTTCTTTAAAATAACACTTAAATATCTGACTCAGCATATAATTTGTTTTCGAGGTTTCTATATCTAAGAAGTAAGTTTTTCTTTCCATTTGTAGATATATTTCTTTATTTTAGGGAACTTCTCTTATATTAAGTTTTAAAATAACCTTCCATTCCATTGTTAGGGTTTTCTACCTTAAGGACAATATTGTATTTATGTTAGCTTATCTTGCTCTATCATCCATGTCCAATTGTTTCATTCTGTTTCTTTAAGCTCTTTTATATCTACTGTGATTTTTTCAAACACTTCCTCTATGTCAGCAATTTTATTTTTAGTTGTGTCATTTTTGTTCTTCCCTTCTAATTAATATATTAATTCTATTACAACGATTTAATCCTCATTTCCCCTTACAGTCACAATTACTTTCAAAGTACTTTTTATCTTACATTTGAACTTGGAGCTCTTATTTTACAGAAATAATATTTCTTAATTTGCTCTACAATGTGAAGCGATTGTGAATAATTGCCTTTTGTTCCAGTGATAATTTCCTATTGGATGAGCTCTTTTTCTTTTTTTCCCATGCTTTGATATCTTAAGTTATTTTACCACACTATGTTTGCTACATTGTTGTGTTGTTGTTTTTTCTCCTTCCCCATTTCTGGTTGTCCCTGTCTAGACATTCCATTTACTATCTTCCTACAGTTTCGAAGCCAGCTTTGCTTTATTTTTTCCCAGAGATATGGTGCGAAGCCTGGATAAATGGCCTGGATGCATTTTTTTTTTTTTTTTTGTGGGCTAGGAAGCAGCCCGGAGAGTGGAGGTGTGGTGTCATTCGTAGCAGAGTCTCCGCTTTTTCCTTTATGAATTTTTTATGTAAACTACTAAGGTTTACTCTTTCTAGTTTTAGGCAAAGGTAAATTGAGGTTTAGTGAGAGTACACAAACTGTAGGGCTTTGTTAAAGAATACAAAATTTTGACTATTACATTAGGTTTAGTGCCTTAGAAGGGATTCATGTAAGTAAGGGAAACCTGAGACTTAAGCTTTATTAGCCTCCACTAAATCTGCCTTAATGAGGTGCATTTTGTACTCATGTGAGTCAAGATTATTTTTCTTAGGCAATTTATAGTCCTTATGTCTTCCTTTCTATCAAAGTTGCCTTCTTTCTTTTCATTCCCCACTTTACAGCCTTCTTTCTCGATGTTATTTCCTTTGCTTCATGGTCACAACAAGAAAAAGAGTATGCTGCTTTGGGTTGTTTAATCCATGTTTTGTGATACTGCTCAGGACTGTTTGTGCAAAATACCAGCATAAATTGGCCAGGGTTCTCTAGAGAAACAGAAGTATATATATGTTATATATATATTATATATACACACATTGTATATGTATTGCATATAATACATATGCATACATATGTCCATATAATACATACATACAATACATAGGAATTATATATACACACTGTATATGTACATATATATGTAGATGTATACACATTGTTCATATATGTATATGAGAAGGTATATGTGGATATATGACAAAAGATGTGAAAGTGTGTGTGTGTGTGTGTGTGTGTGTGTATGAGAGAGAGTATGTATGTGTATATATATTCCTATATATATAGGAATTGGGTCACAACATTATGAAAGATGAAAAGTCCTAAGATCTGTCATATGTAAGCTGGAGGATGATGAAAAACACTGGAATAATTCAATT
Source organism: Puma concolor (assembly GCF_028749965.1). Classification (NCBI taxonomy): domain Eukaryota; kingdom Metazoa; phylum Chordata; class Mammalia; order Carnivora; family Felidae; genus Puma; species Puma concolor. The sequence goes on along the minus strand of NC_141668.1, from coordinate 63,004,510 downwards.
TAGTACAAAGGCCTGAGAACTGGGGAGTTTTCTGGTTTAAGTGCTAGAGTCTGAAGGCCTGAGAACTAGGATGTCCAATGTCTGAGAACAGAAGATGGATGTCCCAGCTCAAGAAACAACAGGAAGAAATTCACCCTTCTCTACCTTTTTATTCTGTTCCAGTTCTCAGTAGATTGGTTGATGCCTGCCTACATTGGTGAGCATATATCTTTATTGTGTCCACTGATTCAAATGCTAATCTCTTCCAAGGACATCCTCACAGACCCTGAAATAATGTTTTGCCTAGTCCCTGGGCATCACTTGGCCCAAAGGGACAGGTAAAACTAATTATCACAGGGAGGGTTAGGATGCATGCCATGTTCCTTCTCTTTTTAGGTGTAATGTCCTACAGTTTTTCCTTTTCACAGTTTACTGATTAAGGTTTTTATTGCTTGTTTGGAGACTGTTTAGAAATTCTGATGTGGGTTTTACTTTATTTGAGGAGAAAGAGATAAGTTTTCTGAGTAATTTCTTAGAGTAGAATTCTCCATTTACTCCTCAATTCTTCCAGCTTCTCCCATAACTTCTCCACTCCTGTCAAGGCTACAGTGAACTCCTTGTGGAAAAAGACAAACACTTCTTTAAACATGTCTTTATTGGTCTCTCAACATAATTGACTAAGATTTTCCATTGGCTTTTCTTGAAAGATTATCTCCCCTGGGCTTCCCTGAAACAACCTTTTCCTAATTCATTGGAAGCTATTTTGTTGTCTCTTGAGTAGATTCTTCTTTATTTCTGAAGGAAATGTCTCCGCAGCGTGTAGTCTTGAGGGATCTTTTTTTTTTCTCCATTCTCTGGCCTTAATACCAATTACCTACTGAAGATTTCTAAAATTAAGCCTACAGGATGAACTTCTACTTTGAGCTCCAGAAATGAATGTATATTTGCAGTTGAATCCTTTACGGCTATCTGCAACTTAAGTAAACAAAAAGAATTTTACTTTTCCCTTCTCAAATCTCTATCTTGTTCCTATATGGATTTTACGTTTTGGTAAATTTAAATGATTTGTGTTTATCTATTTACGTCTCAGTAAGAAAGTGTATGTATAAGAGATAAAATATGTACAATAGCTATTAATGAAAATACATAAATGCACTCCTGAGCCTAAGAAATAGGTCTGTATTAGTAGCTTTGAAATCCTGTGTGTGCCCCCTCTCAGATGCGTTTCCTTCCCACCTCTTAGTAGGCATGACTTCTCTTGACTTTCTGTATGGTTATTGCATATATGTAGGTATTTGAGTATAACTGTATAATTTTACATACATATTTATATATTTGTAATTAAATATTTATAAAATTCTAGGTATTTATATATTATACAGTATATATATTTATTTTTTTAGAAAAATTGATCAAAAATACAATAGTGAGTTCTGAAGCTGACTGACATCTATACAGAAATACAATACGTAACAGAGGTAGTATTAGAGATCATTAGGACAAAACTATTGAATAAATGTCATCAGGACAATTCATTATGCATATGTAAAAATTAGACTCCTACAGCACTCCACAAAGAGCAGTTGCTTTAAATAAATATATATATATATATATATATATATATATATATATATATATATATAACAAGGCTTGGGAAATACAGGTGGCCTACATCAGAATAGGAAGATCAAAGAAAGATGTCATCCTCTTACACATGGTGACCAGTCTCTTCATTGTCCAGCTATCATGAAGGTAAGTCATCAATACAAAGATCCCATAAATTTAAAAAGAGAAATATCCGTATAAAAAAGGGAAACCTTAAACCAAAACTGAAGTTTTATACCAAGTAAAATTGATTCAAATGAGAAAGACATGACCAAAAAATTGTAACCTGATACTAAAATTTGGAAAATTTTAAGACTAAGCACTTAATACATTAGAATAAAACATTAAAGGTAAGATAAATGGTAATTTTTTTTAAATGAGCAAATGTTAAGATAAATCTGATACTCAAAAAATTAAGTTTAACATTTTAAGGAAATGGAGTTAAGAGTGAACAAAGAATAAAAAAAGGTAAAAAGCAGCAGAAAGAGACACGAATGTGTATAATTGAAATATTTTTGCAGGTTGTCCGGCTCCCTTGGGTATAATGTGATCTACTATTTATTTTATCATCTCCATGTTCTTTTTGGAGACCTGAGGGACAGAATCATTAACTATCAGTATTTTTTTTTTTTTTATTCTATGGCAGTTATCAGAAATCTTGTTTATTTCTGGTATACTTTTCTTCGTATATTGTCATTTTATACTTTTTTCCCCCCTCAGAAGAGAAACTTCAGTGAAATTGTTGACTTAGAGTCTCCAAACTTTTAAGGCTGTTTTCATGTACAGATAAACCCATGCCATACTCAGCAAACTTTTTACAGTGCCTTCTAATGGTTTTAGGTATTTTCTCCTCAACACCAAAGAGCAAGATGTATCACATCATTTTATTTACAAGAAAATTAAAGTTTACTCAGATTCCCAATTTTAAGAAGTTTGGATCTGTCTGTCATTCTACAGAAGAATCCTTGAGGTTTACACCATGCTTGGAACACAGGAGACCTTGCTTCTTATTCCATGGGGAATCCCATCATTAGTCTGTCTCCTTCCAGTGCACAGCCAATGGCTGCTTTCCCTTGCCATTTCGGTCAATGAATGATGCTTTGTAGAGGCTCAAATATGAATCTCACTCATAGCAGAGTTAGCCACAAAAAAGACACTTGCGACTGTCAAGGGCTTGTGTTTATTTAACAGCCAGACTTTATAAGTGTCCTGTGAAGCCTCCACCTCCCTTCTGGCATGCTGAGAATCAACAGCGGCTGAAGAAACTGTGCCAACACCACAAAACCCTCTTGCTTTCCTAGTCTCAGTGAAGATTTAAGGTGCTGTCTTTCAGGTCTACCAACTATGCTGTATATAGCCTCTGCACAATTCAGTCCCCTCCCCCCACCACCCACACAATATGGAAATTCAGATGATGGAGAATTGCCTCACAGGTAAAAGATCTACTGTCTGGATTCCTGAAAGACAAAATATTAACTCCTAAGAAAAGAAGATAAAAAAAAAAAAAAAAATCCAGCCACTAAAATACCACTTTTCCTTCTTTCAGTCTCTTAACTTCAGTAAAATCAACATCTTAAGGAAAAACTTGTACATAAACACAAATGACTGATAGTCTCCCTGAATCTTTCATTTTGTCTCCTAATGCTGCACTACTGGCCAATCCATTTATGTGGCTCTCGGTGCCCATGTTCCAGGACATTTTATTTCTGCAATTGCTCAGATATTATCACCTATATTTCTACAGTTCTAGCTGTTCTGGACACTATTGGAATTAGTGACCCCATCTGCTCCTTCATTGTGCACTTTGCTTGAAATGCTCCTGTCTTTTGCCCTTGGAAAGCATAAGGTTCTTTCTCTTTGCCTGCCTATGTCTTCACTTTGTATGTTTTCTTTGCTCTCTTCTATGGTTTTCTCCTTCTCAGGAAAAAAAAATAACGGGAGGAGTAGTATGGTTTGACCTCTCTTTTTAAACGAAAGAAAGAAGCTTTCAGGTTGACTTTGACCCCAAGCCTCCTTTGATACTTCTTGAACTGCAATATCAAACAGCATCTCCATTCTCCACCGCATCTGAAATGGCACAAAACTTGACAGCCTGTTTCCTGCCCACTTGCCTGTGGGCTACATCGATAGATTCTAGCATGCTTCCATATGCAGCCAAATCATGAAAAGATTTTAATTAGAAACTTAGACTCATCAAGGAAAGCTTCATTTCATTAGCTGATTCTGTTTTCTTTGTATGTATATAAAAAGCTGATGGCAATGTCTCCTGTTAGCCATGGACTGAGCCCTTAGTTAGTCTGAAAAAACTCAGGTAGGGCTTCTATTGTCTGTCTTATGTCACCTATTCTTAGGTTTTTCATTCTTCCATGTTAGGGGAAAAATAGGAGGAGGAAGCAATGGAATTTATCTCCTGGGGATTTTTAGGAATTATCTAAAACTACGCAATTTTTGGTTTTTACACTAGAATAGTGTTCTGGGTGAGTAAATTATCATTTAATTCAGATAATATTTTCTTCCATACAGTTTTGCACTAAAATCTGTCTTCTGGCAAATGCTTAAGTATAAACTCAATGACACACTCCTATCAATAGTTTGCTCTAGCTATCTACTCAAAGAGGCTACTATTCTTTTATTCTTTAGAAATGGTTAAAAGAAACTTTTCAATTTCTCTGTGGTCCTTAAGAATGTAGAGTCCTAAAAGGAACGATCAATCTGAAAGTCAATTATCAATTGATAATTTCTTTTCTGTAAGTCACAAAACTGTTACCTGAAACTATCTTCCATTAGAATGTACTACCCTATCACCCAGGGTTAGCACAGCTCTCAGGCTCACACGCCATTCCTATTTTTGTAATTGCATAGAACAGTGACAATAATGTGGCTTTCCAGCAGTTGAGACTGAAGTTATTTTTCTTAAGAAACCACTTAGAAATTCTTCCAATTGAAAGAGATGAGATTGTCTAGTGTATAACTAAACTTTGAGAAAATTATTTAGCTGTCTGGATGTACTGTAAACACGGACATTCTTGGATAGCACCTGTCTGTTATTTCTTATTCTATTAGCACTATTTTTGAAGTTTCTGACCTTCAATGTCAGAGAAAGTTCTCTTGATGCCAGTCTTTGATCCATAAGCAGTGAAATTCAGATGGAAAGTAAAGCATAAACCTAGCCTGAGAGTAGCAATGATATTTTAATTGTGAAAAGTTTTGCTATTCTTGGCTAAACATTTTAGCTGTCAAAATCTAATTTACCAAAAATTGAAAATGAACTTTGTTAGTAGTACATGTAGTATAGAAGGTTGACTATATTTTATACTTCTTTAATATAGCTCAGCTATGACAGTGTATGAAACTCCTAAGTGCTATTATTTTTTTTTTTTTTGCTCTGTTTCATTATATACAGAGAATAACTTCTTAACCCCTGTCGCTGCCCACTACATAACTTTACCCTCTTAACTCAAACAAGACATGACACGACTTCATCTCTTTGCATAAGACAACATTGTATTCTTCTGTTGCATAGAGATTCAAGAAGGTAGCCACACTAAATCAGATTTTGGTTTTTATTATGTAACAAATGTCACAACCTATATTGACAGCAGAGTCACATCTCTGTTCTGCAGATAGAAAATGAGAGAATTGGAACTTGCTGTGCTGAACTGCTGAGATCATCATCATACATTATTAATTAAAATAAATAAAAAATAAAAGAAAAAAATGAGTTTTGCTCCCGCTATTTGAAAGGTCTGTAGTACATTATCTTGTCATCAATTCCTTTTACCACATCAGGCACCTCGACTTATACTATGTGGGTGACAAAATTCTCTCTATGACCTTGTCACTTTAAGTTTTCATAAATCCCCCCTCCCCAGTTACCAGTCTCATATTTGCCAGAAACACATTTCCCTCAATCTTAGATTCACAATCACAAAGCCTTGGAATAAAGTAAAGCTGCTGTCATTAATGGGTTATTTCAAAATAACTGAAAATACTATGAGTAAATCTGTCACTTGGAAAACTTAGACTGAGTTCCACATTTTGTTGGTCGACCTTGAAACAAACACTTAAGCTAGTTACTAGATTCCCAAGTAGACAACTGAGGTGGTCAATTGAGCAAAACACCAAATGTTAGAAGAAAAATAAAGAAGAAAAAAATGAGAAAGATGGAATAAAATCAATTTACTCAAAAAGTCAATTATGTATTAGTGAATTTAGTAGGTATTAAACTAAAATAATGAGTTTTTATTATGAAATGGGCAAATCTTTATCTTCCATGTAGTCTTTGGTGATTTAAAAATATTTTTGAAAATTCACTGACATTTCTTTCTTTAAAAGGAGGAGCCAAATTTCCCTTCCCTTGACTAAAGGCTGGACTTGTGACCCATTTTTAATAAATAGAATGTGGCAAAAATCAAGGTTTAGACACAAGGACAGCTTTTGTCTGGCTCTAGCTCTTTTGTCACTCCTAGGTGAGCCAATTACCATATTCTAAGAACACTCAAGCAGCCCCGAGAAAGGGGTGTATGGAATTCGGAGGCCTCTCCACAAGAGTCAGCATCACTTCTGCCTCAGTTAAGAGTCCAGATGATTTGTGGGGCGCCTGGGTGGCGCAGTCGGTTAAGCGTCCGACTTCAGCCAGGTCACGATCTCGCGGTCCGTGAGTTCGAGCCCCGCGTTGGGCTCTGGGCTGATGGCTCGGAGCCTGGAGCCTGTTTCCGATTCTGTGTCTCCCTCTCTCTCTGCTCCTACCCCATTCATGCTCTGTCTCTCTCTGTCCCAAAAATAAATAAAAAAAAAAGTTGAAAAAAAAAATTAAAAAAAAAAAAAAAAAGAGTCCAGATGATTTGAGGCTTGACCGACATCACCTTATAACATCATGAGAGGGGCGCCTGGGTGGCGCAGTCGGTTGAGCGTCCGACTTCAGCCAGGTCACGATCTCGCAGTCCGGGAGTTTGAGCCCCGCATCAGGCTCTGGGCTGATGGCTCAGAGCCTGGAGCCTGTTTCCGATTCTGTGTCTCCCTCTCTCTCTGCCCCTCCCCCGTTCATGCTCTGTCTCTCTCTGTCCCAAAAATAAATAAACATTGAAAAAAAAAATTAAAAAAAAAAATAACATCATGAGAAACTTCAAGCCAAAATTGCCTACCCAAACTGCTCTTAAATTCGTGGTTCATACACACTGTGAGATAAAAAATGGCTATTACTCTTTAGTCATTAACATTTGGAAGAACCCGCCAAGGCCATTCCAAGCAAAGAAAACTACACATCAATATCCCTGATGAACATAGATGAAAACTCTTCAATAAAACACTAGCAAACTGAATTCAATAGTACATCAAAAGGAACATACACTATGATCAAGTGGGATTTATTTCAGGGATGCAAGGATGGTTCAAAATCTGAAAAATGAATGTGATATACTATATTAACAAAAGCAAAGATAGTACATGATCTCAATAGATGCAGAAAAAACATTTAACAAAATTTAACATCTTTTAAACTAAAAATTCTTAGCAAACTTGGTATAGAGGAAATATAGTTCAAAAAAATAAAGGCCATGATGACAAGCTTATAGCTAACCTCGTACTCAATGGTTAAAAGCTGAAAGCTTTTCCTCTAAGATGAGAAACAAGACAAGGATGTTTACTCTCAGCACATTTATTCAACATAGTATTGGAATTCCTAGTAACAGCAATAGATAATATATAGTCATGATATTAATATTTTCATTCTTTAGCATCTACTCTTCAAATTAAAAATGGACATAAATGCCATTTTTTAATATTCTACTACAAACTTGGGTCTTTTTATATTTCTCTACATTGAAAAAATGTAATGGAAACAAATACTAATATTAAAGAAAGCTTTCAAATGTGATGGAGTAAGAATTCTCAAGAATAGTGTTTATTTCATACCTGCTACATACAGTGGATGGAGTAAGATCTTGTAACCACATTTTTTTTTCCAGAAATGGCTGGGGCTTTTTTATTGTGTTTAAAAACTTAACATTTTTTTCGGGGCACCTGGGTGGCTCAGTCGGTTGAGTGTCCGACTTCAGCTCAGGTCATGATCTCGCGGTCCTGTGAGTTCGAGCCCCGCTTCAGGCTCTGTGCTGACAGCTCAGAGCCTGGAGCCTGCTTTGGATTCTGTGTCCTCCTCTCTCTCTGCCCCTCCCCCGCTCATGCCCTGTCTCTCTCTCTCTCTCTCTTGCTCTCTGTCAAAAATAAACATTAAAAAAATTTTTTTAAAAATAAAATAAAAACTTAACATTTTTGTTTCATTTATATTGTCTATTATTTCTTCTATCATTCTTTCCTAGGATTTGTATCAGTTCAGTATTAGGCAATCTGTTATAAGGCTGATTACTGATTATCTTGAAAGTGGTTGGGAAAGATAAATATCTGGAAAAAGGCCATACTTCACCTAGGTTTGGGAAAAGATAATAAATTTTATTCTTTTTGTTTGGTACAGCCTTTTATTTCCATCTTTCATTTGCTTTCTACAGCAAAAACCATGTTTACTTACTATTATTTACTGGGCTTTCCAATTTCCAACTACATAAATAATTATTTTCAAATACTTTAATGCAAAGTATAAAGGCAAGTTATTACATAAAAAGTTTTATTATTTGGCTTGTCATTAGATTAAGATATTAGAATTTTAGAGCCAGGACCGTAAGATTTACTGGTCTGACCCTCTCAGTTTATATATAGGAAAAATCAAAGCCCAACATGTTTGAATCAATAGTGCGGGAGTAACCCTATAACCCAAGTCTAGAGGAGTCTTCTTTCTATTTAATCTTTCTATTGCTTGCTTTGGATATATTTTTAACAACTTGCCAAATATACACTTGATACCAGAGCAACTGTCTTGTTCTCAAAATCTAATACCATTGTTTTATTTTCCATCTGACTAGGCTAATGGAACACAGTCTTTACTTTATCATAAAGACATCCTGGAGCTACAGAAATACAAGTGGTTCATAAAGCCCAGAGGCTGTTCTGACCATCTGACCTTGAATCCATCACCTGGATCACTAGTGCATAGCTTGAGGTGAATCATTAATACAATTGAATTATGGTCTGTTTCAGCAATACCTACATGTGTACAGGTTATTTCTCTTCTCTATCAATTTTCTTGGAAGTGTAATGCAATTACTAAGGCACAAAATATGAAAATATTTAATTGATTGTTCCATTCACAGTCATTAGCAAAAAAATCACATCCTTCATTTCCTTGCTCTATACTGAATTGTGCCTCTTCCCTGATCATAGTGCCACATACATGGCACAGATTTTCTTCTCAACACACTGCATATTTCTCTCAGAGATGTATTAGGCCTTCTTCTTGTTCATTATGGTTTAAAGAAAATTCCTGTTCCTTACTCTTTAAAAAATATCTTCTGATCCCTAGTCATGAGACTATCCTCTCTAGTACCCTGGCTTCCTGTAGTTGCTACCTGGCTTTCCTGGTATAATCTTTCATTCCTAGAGAAGCTTACCTCCTGGTTCAAGGTCACTGCCCACCACTACTCCTGCCAGAATTCCTAAAAAAATGAATATTTGCTTAGATAATTCTTTCAATATTTTTACCTACATTTCTTTGATCTTTTCCCTTTTAATGCTTGTGTCACCACCTACTTATTCCCAAGGTCATATCCTACAATGTCATTACCAGTAACTACAATCACTCCAAATTTCATTTACAAGCATCCTTTCTCTCAACAACTACATCCCATCTTTCCAGTTCACTTGGTCTAAAATCCCAACTGCAAGAATCTCTAACTCATGGGTTCTACAATCCATTGACTGTATGTACCACCTCATATTAACCCTCATCCATGCTCAAATTTCTATTTCCCTCCTTATCCTTCTTGAATTCCGTGTTCAGTCATTATAACCACTCCTGACCCCTACTTCTGCCTTTCACTCACTCTGCTCTATTCTTTTGGCAATGTCAGAGTGCAGCTTGTTTGCTTCCAACTTGTCTCCCTTTCTACTCCTGCCCAGATGTGCAGTTGAACATGCTGGAGAAAAATACAACCTATCACTTGAAATATGACCACAAAGATCAAGTGAGCTTTTAATGATGCACAATGCACCTTCTCTCTCCTTTTACGTGATAGTATTTCAAATCATCTTGTCTCTCTTCAAATCTTAAACACCTACACTCTCAAGCTCATTCTCCGTCCATGACTTAATATACTATTTTTCTGAGAAAGCCAAAGTATTAAGAAGAGAACCTCAAGATGTTCCAACAAATATATCTACCCACCTCTCTACACCTAGGCTTGAACTATGTCTGTTGCTATCAACTATCGGTACTCTGACCAGTGACCAACTCTTCCATTTGTGTGCCTGTTTCTAAACCACTCAAGCACATTGTTTCCACAAATCTCCCTCTGGTCTGTCATGGTCTTTTTCTCTGAGATTTTCTCATAAACATAAAAAATTCTCAAGTATCTCCTATGCTACAACAATTCTCATTGGATCTCTATCCTCTCCCCAGTCACTGTATCGGATTTTTGCCTTTACTTTAAAGCAAACCTTCTCAAAACAGTTGCCCTCACCAGCACCTAAATTATTTTCCTTTATTCAACCTTCAAAACACCACATTGAGGTTTTTGTGCTTTGAATTCCACTGAAATTACTGTTGTAAATGTCACCAATTATCCTTGCCTTCCTTTTCTTATGCCTCCATCTACTGACCTATTGAAAGCATTTGACAACTCATGGGTCTCTCACCTTTAGAACACTGTCTTCACTTGGCTTCCAAGATGCCTCTCTGTCTTGATTTTTCTTCTGAGTAACAAGTTGCTCATTCTCAAGCTTTTTTGCCAGTATCTTCTCCACTTGCCTATTTCTAAAATACGAGTGTTTTGAACTCAATTTTAGACCTTTTATCTTTTTATTCCACACCTTTTAACAATCAAATGTCAACTTTAAAGATTATTTAAATCTTGGTAAATTATAAAGAAATATCTTTAATCCGTACCTAATCCATTAATTCCCAACATGGACGACTGTCTACCTGACATTTTTACATGGTTATCTAATAGTCTAATGGGCACTTTAAAAGTGACCTATTACAAAATGAACTCCTTATTTTCAGTCTTCCCAAAGTAGATTTTCCTGACATCCTACTTATCACTTAAAGGCAATCCCATTCCTTCAGTTTCTCATGCCAAAAATCTTTAAGCATCCTCTTTGTCTCCTACACTAATTCAATCAATCAGTAAGTCCTTTCAGCTCTACATTCAAAATACATCTGGTATCTGACCATTTTTTTCACTGCCCCTTTAAAAATTTTTGTACCACCCTGGTCCCAGCGGTCATCATTACTTACCAATATTAATGCCCAAGTCTACTCACCCGTCACTCCGCATCTGTCATGGGCCCCACCACTCTATTTTTATTAAAACTACTAGAGTCCATCTTATAAAACACGAATCAGGTTAGAACTACTATCTGCTCAGTCCCTCTGTGACTTTCCACACCATTCCATGCACAAGCCAAATTATTGGAAAATGTTGACTCCGGTTAAAAGCTCTGGCGTCACCTGCTACAATCTCCCCTTTCTTATTTTGTTTCAGTCACACTGACCTTCTTTCTCTTTCCAAACAAATCACACACGTTTCCACATGATGGTCTATATGCTGGTAGTTTCCTGTGATGGCAACGCCCTTACTTTGAGAACCACAGGTCACTTCTTACTTCCACCAAATCTTTGCTCAAATGTCACCCTTCTATGAAGACTTTTGGTAACTCTATCTAAAACTGCACCTTCTAGGTATCCCCTATAAATCTTCCCTTTTTTTTCTTTTTATCAATAGCATCATATATTATACTATATACTTTATACAGTTCATTTACAACCTGTCAATACAAACTTAAAACCCTGTAAAAGTAGGGATTTTGCTTTACTCACAGCTATGCTCCCAACACTTGGAATCTGGTACCAAGTATAAATGTTAGTGGTATTTATATTATTATATTACATAAAATAATAAAGTAGTTGAATTAATGCTACTAAGAGTTAAATTTCTTTTATATTTGTGATGGTATGAGTAATATATACTAAAAAAGAGTGTTCCTTTTATCCTTTAGGGGTGTTTAACGTGGGTGGTTCATAGCACAGATGAATAAGAACAGGAAGTACAGGATCTTCTCACACTGGATAAATATGGCAGGCCAGCATAAAAGTGGTTAGGAGGAGAAACATGAGGACAATTGGTATAGGAAAGGAAAGCATCCTTTCTGTGTCTTCAGAGTTAAAGCTGAGACTGAATGAAGTCAAGTACTCACAGAGTAAGAAGCATCAAGAATGGAAGAGTATTTTCTGAGCTACACATATTTCCAGGAATTCAAACCATTGAAAAAGGGCCATCTTATTGATATTTACAAATAAACAAGTAGGAGCTATTACCTTATAAATGAGATGTCAAGGACTAGCGATTACTGATGTGGGCTATTTTCACTGTTTTCAAACATTATCACATGTGTTTCCTTCCCTTACTTGCCCCTCATAACACTTTGAAAAAGGCAAATATTCATTTCAATTTTGTAGAAATGATGTTTGGAAGTTATGTGTCATGCCCAATGTCACATGGTTTCAAATGAGTAAACATTCTTTGTCAGTCTCCCACATGAAAACATTTCCCACTGCATCAGTTCAGGCATTTAGCTAGGTAGGCACTCTGGTTGGGCTAAATCTGTGCTGAAGGGGGCTTCTATCTAGGTAGAGTGATGTTACTGTAAAATCTTTGGTTTGGGACTTTCTGTTCCAAGGGTTGCCAAAGGCTGATGGGCAGATTCTCTCAGTGAGGTAGGGCTCCACAACTGTTCAAGATGGGGTATTGCTGCTGCATTAATTACCTATTGTGTCTCACAATGTATCCCTGAACATAGTGGCTAATATGGTATATCATCAATAATATCAACATCCTCTTCTAGTTGCTGTTTTTTATGTATTTGGAAACAGCATAATTGAGTGGTTCTGGCCTAAAGCCTTTCATGAGATTCTAGTCAAAATATCTGTAATTATTTGAACACTTCATTGGAGCTGAAGGATCTTCCTCTAAGGTTGTTCTTCCAACTTGCCTTACCCGGTGAAGTGAGCAGTCCCCGAGAGTAAGGTAGAAGTTTCAATGTCTTTTATTACTAGCCTGAGTCTGCCCTATTTAGTGCAGAGGGCACAACACAAGGGTGTGAATGCCATCAGATAAGAATAATCAGAACCCATTTGGAAGGCCGACTATTGCAGCTGCCCACCAGAGATCCAGGTCTCTCATTTCTAGGAAAAACATTTTGTTTGAGAGAATTTGTGTGAATGCTGAGGCTTAGATAAATGGACTTTTCTAATATTAGAAAGAGTTATTTTAGCTTAGCTATTTTGCTAAAAAAGAGTTTCCAATTCATACTTTATTTTCCACCTTCAAAATATACCCCAGAATTTAATTGTTCACAGAGCTTGGCCAGATCAATCAGTATAAGAGCAAAAGAGAAGATAGTATCTCTCTACTCATATGATAATAAAAAATTTATTACTGACCCTCCAAGAGTAATAATGTTGCAGAATTCTCATTAATGTAACATTAAATATCTAGCAAGTATTACCTCATCATATAGGTCCTGTTGCTATAGCAATGTCACTTCTTGTTCCTAATCCATTTAAATGTATTTTTGAGTGGAACAAGTGGTGAAAGCCAAGTAATATGTAGATTTATAACATAATTTTTAGGTTGGAAGAAAAACCGTACACGATCCAATTGAACTGGATTGATTACACTGAGAATTTTATCAGTTATTTGTTAACAGGTAAGAATATGCTTATCTACATTATAAAACAATTTGCTCAAAATGAAAAAAAAATACAAAATTTTAAAGTACGATATACAGTGCATAATAATCTATTCCAACATTTGACCCAATAATGCCCCTTCCACATGAGCAACAGGTGATCATTTAGATGTAACATTCAGCAAACTTTTTCTGTGAAAAACACAGTAGTAAATATTTTAGATCTGTGGGCCAGTCTTAATCAATTCTTCAAATCTGGCCTTGTGTTGTGAAAACAGTCATAAAACATATGTAAATTAAGGAGCATGGTTGTGTTATGATACAACTTTATTTACCAAAAAAAAAAAAAAAAAAAAAAAAGGCAGCTAGCTGGATTTGACCAATGAGCCATTGTTTTCCAACTCCTGGTTTAGAAGATCAATCATACTGACAAACAAGGCATAATATGAACAAGGTAACTGTTTACTTTAATTGCTATTGAGTCCATGGTTTGGGGTGTTTTTTTGGACTTCAAGAATGAAATGCATTAAGCAAACATGTTCTTGGAAATCCAACTATCTTAGACTCTGCTGTTTCAAACTCACTCAGCTTTTAAACAATTGTTTTTATGGTACACGTCCAAAAGCATTGGATTCCAAATCATATTTGGCTTGAATTGCTTCTCTACTTGGGATCTCAGTACTTCTCAAGGTAACTCATTAACCAGTTGAACACATTTAAACAAATTAGTCACCACATCCTCTGTACTCGCTTAGTATTATTGTATTAATTTATCACACCTTATTAATTTTAATTTTATAAATATTGATTTCTTCTACCTGATTGAAAACCCTCTGAGAACTGCTGTGGTGTCTTGTGTGCTTTTGTATCCTAGTATCTAGCATATTGTGTAGCTAACTCTTGGATGTTTTGTTTCTGGACAAGAGATACGACTTTTTTTTCTTTCTTTTCTTTTTTTTTTTTGCTTCATGGAAATATAGTGGAATATATAACATTATTTAAGTTTCAGGTGTATAATATGTTGATGTGATACACTTAAATATTGCAAAACAGTTACATGCCATAGTGTTGGCTAAGAACATCACAGTGCATAATTACTACCTCTTTTTTTGTGGTGAGAACAATTAAGATTTATTCTCTTAGTTACTTTGAAGTATTATAATATTGATAATTATATTCATTATTCTGTACATTAGATTCCCAGAACTTATTCATCTTAAAATGGGAAATTTGTACCCTTTGACCAACAGGAGATAAAATGTCTTAAAATAGTGCCCCGTTTAAGGGTCCTTATCTATTTTTGACTTAAATTCAGCCTGGCAAATGAAGAGTTTGTCAGATGCTACTGGAACTCTTTTGGAATACTAATGAAGTAAGGCTCCTTCATCTGTAACACACATAACTGACAGATTACTCTTCAGAATATGTAAAAATAATTTCTACAGATCCATAGAAAAGAATGAAGCATCAGATTGACTATATGGCAATAAGGGTAAGGCTATCAATTCATAGAAGGGGATTCTGCCCAGCCAGCACACCTTCTGAGTGTTGAGGGAAGCCTGGTAACAACCATGTGGATATGCACTGTTACCATAACATCTCACGGTAAACTTATTTCTCACTCCCTAGGTATTTGTGTATTAGAATTTCATGCTAAAATTTGTGTTCCTGATACTTGCTCTACTGTTTCTGGTTAGTCTGTTTCTGGTTTTCCCCTTTTTTCTGTATATTTACTTTTCTGTAAATTTTTACTTTAGCCATCTAATTTTGTTTAAATCTCTTCTCTAACCCGAAATATGCAGTGCTAATTTCTCTATTTCCTTTCCAAAATCCTAATTTCCGGTAAAACAAGTTTGAAGCCATCAGCTATGTCCACATGACTTCAATTCCTTATTAACACTGAAAGGCGTAAGATACATTCTGGTCCTTTTCTACAAACATTCCAGCCTTTATCATTGTAGCAACTCAAGAAATATTTGATGAATTAAATTTAAAGGCACAATGTACATTTTAGGTTTCTATGAAATAACAAAAGGAGGCATCAGAGGACAGTGTTGATATACACCAAAGAGAGAATACTTTCCTATTAGACATGTTACACTTGGACTTTTGAATACCATTCATCATTGGGTATTTCACAAGATTCTCTAATCGATCTAAGAATTCTTTGCCTACACCATCACCGAGGAGTCCTTCTTTGCACTTGGGTTCTCCTGTTTCCCAAGGTCCAGATCACTGTTTTTCAAATTAATATTAAACCAATTTATGACCAGCAATGTTTTAATCAAGTGGTAAGTTAGCCTGGGTACCTCTCTTCTAACCCCCCAAAAAAGTGGAAGTTCAGGTTAGAATATACGAGCAAGTCGTTTATTTGTAATCTGATCCCAAGAAGTAGTTGTCAGAGACTGAGAGTAGTATAACAGGAAAGAAGAACAAACCAACCCACAGAACTGGTATTCTCATCATTACTATGGGCATCTAGGGGTAAATTCCTCTAGTGTAGTTCTAGAACATTATGAGTCATGTGCTTAGAAGAGGAATGAAAGATAAGAGTGCTTTTTCCACTGGTTCCTACCCCCGGTCAAGGGTTACTCCAAAAATGTGTTATCTTATAGGGTTTTTTGTTTTTGTTTTTGTTTTTTTATGCTTCTCACAAAGGTTGATGGCATTTCTATCTATTCTCAAGCAGGGGTGGTTCAAAAGCCCCAGAGCAGAAACCAAGAAATCCCAGATGCAGATGCAGCATATACTACCCTCTGGAATATACAGCAAAGGTTACAGCTAAAATTTGGAAGACAAAAGTTGCGCCAACACAAGTGATAGAGAAAAGGGCGACAGAAAAGGACGTTGATTAGAACACATTAGGAAATACCAGAATAGGTCTCATATAAAAATGGTGTTATTTCATGATTATAGCTCATATATTTCATGTTATTTCATACACATTTTAGTTCTTGCTCTTCCCATGCACACATGTGTGTGCTCATACTTGTGTTACTAGATGATAAAGTAGAATGTATTTCTTGGCTCTGTTCTGTGGTCAAAAACTTGAAAGTCACATTTCTTCCTACTCATGTACATACTGCTCTACCTTGACTTCCTCTTTAGAACCCATATTTTTCTCCCACTTCCTCTGATCACTTTGTATTGAACCATAATACTCTCCAATAAACAAAATCTTACCACACGGAACATTTCCTCAACACTGTTCAGCTTTCTTCTAATATTATTACTAAGACTTTGTTGTTTGAGTATCTTGAATCAGGTACAAGTATTATTTGGACTTGAATGTGGTTTACCCAGGAAGTTAGGCAAAAGCTGTATATTGTACTTTGTTTATAGCTGAGGAACAATGGCTGCACTTTGAAATACACTAATGCAAGAAAAACCAACTAGTGTGGCAATGAATTGAATTTTTAAAAAAACAGACTTTTGTAGTTTGAAATCTGTTTCTTTGAAAAGATTCCCATTTTATGTATATTTTTGATGTCCAAGGAGAAAATGCAAGCAAATTAATGTTTAGAAGGCTTACATATGAGGAATAATCTTTAAAAAAACTTCTGAGTTTTGATTATTACATGATCTCGGATATCTTCCTTCACGCAATGGTTTTTGGCTACTGCTGGGATATTTTGCCAAGGTAAAATGTTTGAGCCTAAAGAAAAGCCAATGAGTTCAATCTTTTAACTATTATGGCATTCTTGTTTATAGAGTACATTAGGGTATATGAATTGACAGCTTTACATCAATTATTCAGAACCTCCTTTATGTTTTGGTTGGTGAGGAACAAAGGTTTTTCCATCAAGGTGTTCTTCATGGCCTTCTTAAAGGAAATGCCAGACATGTTAAGGAAGTGTGCAGCACAGGATGGATATTTGTATTTCATGCTTAACATTTGATATTATTGGTAATGCAATCGTTGTCAGACAGGCTAAGAAGGTCATTTGTGATCTTTAAATTTTAAGTATTACAAAATAAAGGTAAGTGTAAATATATTCGAACTATCACCACATCTTTGTTTGGTGGAGAGCATTTGATTTGGTTTGAAATTCTGAAATTAGCGATGTCTAGGTATATAAACATTTAAACTCTAATTTCAAGCACTCTAAGTCAAATGTTAAAATGACAATTTTCTACCTAGGAATTCAACACTCGGGTCCTCAGTGGACATTCTCTTAATACTTGAGCATCAGTGGCTTTTAAATCAAGTAATACTTTCCAGCTTTTCATTTTCTATTAACTTTAACAGCTTGAATCCTATTGAAAAGTAGCCACCATCTTTGCAAAGTGTATTTCCGTTCTTAAAGAATTGACAGCATTACTCAGACACAACTCAATACTAATGGTTCTAGTTTTGGGTGTATGGCTTTTTTTTCTGGCCTATCATTAAGTCAACTCACCAGGAAAAAGGGCCACAAGAAGTTTTGATAATGATAAAATTCTCTCTGCTGGCAAAGAAATAATCACGAACGGACAGATGATGGAGAGGGAGGAGAGTCACGGGGAGGTGGGAGGGGGAAAGGGAGGAGGAGACTAAAGAAAATGAGGGGGATGGGAGGGGGAGAGAAAAGGAGGGAAAGACAAATAATGGGAGAGGAGAAGGAGAGGTGGAGTCAAGTGAAGAAGAGGAGGAGAGGGGACATTATTAATGGAATTGAAGTGCCATGTGTAGGTAATAACAAGAGACCGCAACCCCCCCCCCCCCCCCATTTTCAGTGGCTTCCTGTTGTTGCAGGCTAACAGAAGTATAAAGTAAAAGAGGGTATGGGGGGCCTGCATGGCTCAGTCAATTAAAGGTATGACTCTTGATTTTGGCTCTGGTCATCACCTCAAGGGGGTGATATTGAGCACCGCCTTGGGCTCCTGCTGAGCATGGAGCCTTCTTGAGAGTCTCCTTCTCTCTCTGTCCCCACCCTCTGCTCATGCACTCACTTGCCTAAAAATGGTGTAAATAGCCCCAAATCACTATTTGTTCTTCCATCTTAGTGAAGAAGGTCAGACCGTGCAGAAGCTGATAAAATCCTTTTTTGCTTCATGAACCATGTCTCAGATAAAGTCAAGCCAAACAATCTTATTCATTTTCCTGATCTTAGATTAGGTGATTTACTATCCCTGTACGTTGATAAAGTGTGGAAGATTTTAGCTCATAGAAAAACAAGAACGATCTCCTTCAAAAACTTATGTGCACAGCCTGCCTCCTGACCCACTTTGTGGCTCCAAACCCCACCTGGTCCTGCTTAGTCTTTTTGAAGGCAGAGAAGCACATTTATATGTAACTTAATATACTCTCCATTTGGGAGGGAACGTAGAGATGACAGGAAATAAAGTTCAAATTCATACCATTATATAATTACCAACATGGTTTGTATCTGATTGTGCACCAGATACTGTCCTAGGCTATTCACATTTAATATTTTATTCCTTATAAAGTAGTAACTGTTATGATCTTTTCATTTAAAAATGGAGACTATTATGTGTTGAATAGAATTACAATGTCATACAGCTATTAAGTGGAGGAGCTGAAGTTCAAAAGAAAAATGTGAGGAGTCATCAGAGATAAAATGCTTTAATCACCTCACTCTTCTCACATAATGCCTTGCCATCCAGCCCCATGTCCCATCAGGTAGTCTATAAAGTCCTCCCCATCTTGGTAGGGACAGCTCAAGAACTTGGCTCCAAGAGAGCCAATCTTTAAATGTTTTAATTTATTTTAAACATTTGGCTTTTATTGTGATAGTCCTAATTGCAGAGTTTCTCTAGATTTCCAAGGAGGGAAACTCTTAAGTTTCTTGAGAATGGAATCTGTTGCATTATGCATATTTACTGAGGTCGTTCTACAAACATCTAGCTTCTCTTTTATACCAGTGTCAAAACATCCATGTATGCTCTGAGAATCAGGCACAGCTAATCATCTGAATTATCTATTCAGAGCCTATGCCATGGAGAGTTAGTGTCCTATGGGATTGCCTTACTTCAGATGCAATTTTGAAGGTGAGAGATATTTTTACCAACTTTGCTTTTACATTTATTTCCCTCTCCTGATGAACTTGCTTTTCCAAATATTCTCTAAGGACAGGAGAAATTAATAGTAATGAGCTCATTTGGAAAAAAATGGGCTTGTGATCATTTTGGCTTTGTTCACTGTGCAGTAATGGCTCCTGTTCATTTTATTTTAAGGAAATTTGCTTAGGCAAGATGCTGAGTGCAGCAAGGTGGTTTTCACTAAAATAAACTTATTGAATTTTGGTGAGCCTCTGGGACAAAAAAGGAAAGACAATTGCCTATAAAATGTGGAATTGTTATCTTTTGGCGAAGAAGAACAGTAGGTGTGTGCAGCTTCTAAGTGATAAACACGTACGTTTCTAAGTTCATTTGTACACCTGCCAAATCTCCCCAGCAGCTGTCTTCATTACAACCATCTGAGCACTAATAGAACAAGCCCAAAATTTCCCAAACAACATGTATCATAACTAAAGTTTAGAAAGGTTTTTATATCATCAGTTACAAAGTTTCTGACAGTATGTATAGTAAATTTTAGAGTGTAAAGATTGTGGAGATTTTTATTCGCTTTGTTTTACATAAACATTATGGTCTCAAAAGATATCACATTTAATAAATGGGAATGAAAATGCCAACAGAGTTTCTTTCATGAAACCAAGTATCTTCTTTCATGAAACCATGTTCAGTATTATGAATGTCTTACGCTAACAGTTTCAAAGAAATAATTATATCACACATTCCTATTTTCAGAGTATCTGATTGCCTGTTTTCTTGTTTGGAGAAGTTTGGAGAACATGGAAGGAGAAAATACTCCTGGTGTTTCTAGAGGAGATTCTTTAAGGTGATGATCCTAGACTCACCTCTGAACAGCTCAGCAGTTTGCTTATCCTACACAAACTTTCTAAGATAGAACCAAATTAGTAGGGGTGTTATCATATTCTAATTCTGGATCATCTTCTTCTAACTCTGTTACTTTACCTTTGCAATTATACACTTGAAAAATAGGGATGAGGAATAGCACCTATTGCATTCTGCTATTATTACTGTTAGATAATATAATGTGTGCAAAGTGCTTAGCATATTACCTGGCACATACTATTAAAGGGAGACTATTAATCATGTCACTCATGTAAAAGCTAAAGACATTTCTTTATGAAGTGATTTTCGACATTTGGACATTTGGACTTATCTGAGCAGGGCTCATGAAAGGCCTGAGGAAATGTGCTGAAGGCTGAAATGCATTCTTCAGTCATCCTTAAAAGGGCCTCAGTGAGAGACCGGGCCATGTTGCAGAGGGAGGCATGATTCTCATCATATGAAGAAAGCTCTATTCTGTCAGAGAATTAAGCAGATGGTGCCGTGTGTGTGTGTGTGTGTGTGTGTGTGTGTGTGTGCGCGCTCACGCACGCGGGTTGCTTTTGGCTTCTGACTGGGAGACAGGAGTACAAAAGCATGTAGCTATGGCCAAAAGAACTTCTAAGTCCTACCTCCTATTATACAGTCCAGCAGACTTAGCATTTAGAAACTAGTTGTTTTTCATTGATATTGGTTGACATATGGAAATGGAATAGTGTGTCATTTATACAAAATTTGTTTTTCTATAATAAGTAAAGTATGCTTCTTTTAATTGTAAAGTTGCATGATCTGTTGGATTTTAAGGTTGCCTGGTAGAGTAGAAAAAAGATGGACTTCTAGAGAAGGCACACCCAAGTTTGCAATCAGCTTTTCTCATATTTCTGTGGAGCTCTCCTCGAGTCTATCTCTCTGAACTGAGTGTCCATGCTTACACGGTGGGGAGTGGGGGTGACTAATACCCTTATAGGGTCCTTGGGAGCATTACAGGGAATAATATATAGAACACCTACAATAGTGTTTGGCTTACTTAGCACAGAAATGGTTCACATATAGTATAGAAGTCTCTTTCTCTTTAGTAATGACCTTATCATATGAATGAGAAAAGGTTTTCCATGTAACCAGTCCAAGTGAATCAGGTAATATTAGAACATGATGATTCAGTAAATTCAATCACTAAATAACACTAACTAAAAAGTAGTTTATTAAACTCTTACTATATGCCAGCCACTAGATTAATTTCTTATATATATCATCACAGCCCTGCAACATTAGTTATTCCCTCACAAAAGCCCTATCATATGTAATTACCTACATATAACCGAAGGGCAAACAAGCAAGGATTTTGTAATGGTGTGAATTACTTTAGTTACATACAGAGGAAAACCCAAAAGCAAATATAAACCCACGAACATAAATGACTAAGTTCTAGCTCTATTTGTTTTAAACCTCTCAATTAGTTTGCAGTCTGAACAAAGAGAAATTTAAGAATTTCTCCTATTGTGTTTCCAACGTATAGGATATTTAAATGACTGGTAAGTAGTACTTCAAAAGGGAAACCTGTTTTTAATCCACATTTACTAACATCTTAAACTTGTCTGTAGTGTATTTTTTTTGAGAAGTGTTTTAGAATTTCACAAACCCTCTCTGTAAGAGGAAACAAAGGAGAAAGGCCAGGACACCCCATCAGAATCCTGATGTTTTGATTCTTGACCTGCTCAAGTCTACTTTATAACTTGGGTTAAATGAAAGCTTTTTGAACCTCAATTTCCCCAGTCACTAAGATGCGGGTGTGGTCTACATATTGCATCTTTTTACTCTGAAAATTGTTTTAAGGTCATATAAATACAACTAACAAAACCATTTGAAATGACTGCTTTTTGGCATAAGAAAATCACCACAAAAAAGAACAAAATGTTTCCCATTACAGTGAGGAATCTGCTAGGTCTTTTTCACCACGTGCTAGAGTGAACACTTAAAATTATTACCAAGACACTGTTAGAAGAAATACTCAGTTGAAATTTCACTCTTTCAAGGATTGTAGTTGGCTTATGTATAAGGTATGTAGTTGAGTCAACATATAGTTGACTCAAAATACATATGAGTATTAAATATATATTAAAAATATATTAAACATAGTTTGTCTTCTATGAATAGAATGTACCAAGAATTTTACATTGTCACTAGTAGGCATACACATAAAAAGTCTTCTATAATCAATCATACTGGATATTTAATTTATTCTTCTACCCTTTGCCACAAGAAAGCATACAATAGCATTGTAGGCACACTTTTGTTTATTAGAGGGCAAGTGCAATGGTTTTAGATTTTGATTATATGAGAGAAACAGTAACAAATAAAATAAACGTGATTTGGACCTTTTTAGCACTTAATGGCATAGTTCACTCTGAACTCTAAATTATTTATGGCACAGAAGTAGACACTTGGTAAATAACAGGAAAAGCATAGAAATCAAACACAGATCGCGGTATTTGTTCATTTTAACACTTGGGTTACCCAAACCCAAGACTGGTGATTTATCTACTCTGAATTACTTCTTAAACAATAGTTACATTTCTAAAGAAAAAAATAAATTAGACTATTAGCAAATCACTAAAAACATCACAAATAATCCTTCTGATTGGGTATTAAAACCAGTTGTATACAGCTGTGAGGAATCTGGAAATATTTATTTTTTAGACCTGAACATTTGATAAATACCCAAGCTTATTTCAGTATAAATTAATGACATGAGTCTATGAAAGATGATTTGTCACCACTATGGCAGTAAACAACCACAGTAAAGTTGGAAATCTAGATATGTGTTAGTGTGTAAGTGTGTACAAATGTGTATGTATGTATGTGCTTTCACATGTGTGCATGTGTATGTGCCTGTGTGTGTATGAATGTATGTAAAAAATGTGAGAAGCTACTCTAAAAAACAAAAACAAACAAACAAAAAAAGCAATGAAAACCAAACATCAGTTTTGCAAACTATGGTAAATTAGAGCATTTACTGCAAATCAAGTTAGAGTTATAGAAAAATTGAACTCTTGAGCTATCTTTCATTTAATGCATTACAGTCTTCTCTAGGATATGCAAATAATTATCCCTACTTTTTCCAGTGTTTTATTTTAGTACTTGACGAGTTTCCGTTGCTTTAAATTGCTTGTACTTGTGGATTTTACTTCAGACTCCATGGATTTATAATCCAGGTATCTGGTTGGCCTCTTTTTCACAGAAAAAAATGATCAGAGCATGCTTCCTTCCACTGAATTCAGTAGTAAAACCTTTCACTGGCACCTGCTCCTGATGACATCTGGTATATTTGTTATGTAACACATTTACTTTTTTAAAAAGGTTGAAGTTGCAATACTTTTTTCCTGGAATTTCCCTTAAAATTTCACTATGCATACCTTTTTAAAAATTCAGTATTTGTATTGTTCAAGCTCCTGGCATACTCCCATTAAATGTAAATACCACATCATTCATTTCAGTCTCCAAGTGGTAGAGTCCAAGTAACCGGGAGACCTGGTCCAGCTTCTACTTCTATCCTCATTCATCATTGCACATTTATTCTGTTCCCTCTTTTAATTTTTGTTTTCTCAGAATTTTGGAATAGAGTCAGGCTGACTGTAAACCCAGTGAGTATTCTGCCACCCAAGTCTGTGACCCAAAGGAAGCACTTTGTACAAACTAAATCCCTACACTTGAAAGATCTGGTTATGTCTTCCCTACAATCATGGATTACATCAATCTCTTTATCTTTGAGACAATGAAATCTATTTTAGTGGCAAACATTAACCATTTTTGGTAGAAGGCAACTATATCTTTGAGACAATGAAATCTGTTTTAGTGGCAAACATTAACCATTTTTGGTAGAAGGCAACCATTTATAGTTGTCAAGGGGACCCTGAAGAAAGATAAAAAATATTGATGTAATATAATTTTACTGAATTTGCAATTTTTGACTAAGGCCAGACCATTATACACATAAAAGTATAAAAAGGTGCTTAACCTGGCAGGACGTATATATGCATCTATGTGTCCATGTTTTTACTCTTCAGGAGAAACACAGGTAAGTAGACACAAATTATGGAATGTGAAAGGGAGGAACTGGTGAGGGCAGAAAACCTGCCAGAGTTTTTGACAGAACGTCTGGTGATGACACCATGATTTATTTCTTGAGGTTTTTGCCTTTTCTCACTCATCACAGGAAATAAGACAGAAATAACAGATGTAATTGTAGGAGATTAAACAGAAATTTTGACCTATAGTTCCCTGAGATTTAAAGGTCAAGAGACCACAGTAGAACAGGACGCTTTCACAGGGATCTACTACCATGGAAAGGAAATCTGACACCTAAAATAAAGTATCTGTGAGGAAAGGGAGGTCTAAACTGGTGTTTAGGCTTAAGACAAAGGTCTAAACAGTAAGGAAGGTGAGTTGGTAAGAGCACCACTTTAAACTGAAGGAAGCAGCCTATCCCAACAGACCAAGTACAGCATGGCATTATATTTTGGGGAGAAAAAGGCCAAGAGCCATGAGCAAATCAAGAGATGGCTGACATTAGAAGCTATGCTTGAGTGTGGTCACACTCAGTAACACGCTCAGGAACCTGCACCAGCACACGCATCATTACTTTGTTGACAACTTTCCATGGTGTCACCTAGTGGCTGCAACAAATAACTGCTTGATTTTACGAGTCAAAACTCATCTTGGCCTCTCTCTGCACCATCCCCTAACCTCCCCTAACTTCTCATCCCTCAGGGTCCTGGTGATTCCTTTTCTAGAAGCAGCTATGAATTGGTTTCTGTGCTAACAGAAAAGGTGAGTACGTGAGCCATCAACTGTGAAAATAGAATGTGACTATATTTGGATTCTGAGTTGAGGAGAAGGCCAAAAATTAAACACATGCCCCCTGCTTTCTTTGCCAGAATAGGACTCCTAATCCACTGAAGGCACACCAGCAAGTGGTATGGACACATCAGAAGAGAAGTCAAGTAGAGAGTGAGTGTGTAAGCCCAAGTAATGGGCCTAACAGAGAAGAAAATGCTTCCCTGTTATTTCCATGCAAAAACCAAAGGTTGAAGGAAGACAAGCTTTTTGGAAGACTTTTGACATTAATGTAGAATCCATGTTATCTTGGTGGGTAACAGCTAAAAATGAGTAAATACATCACAAAATATTTGAGGTATTTACTCTTAGGTGTGGAGCTAACTCTTTTATTGATAAAAGAAACTTCAACTCAGTTTTAAATTTGTTTTTATTAAAATTAAGGAAGAGAAGTATGTTCTTTTTGCCTATAATATAATGGTGTTAAAAATATAGTCTTATTTTTTAGACCATTATGGCTAGATAGCATTATACCTTACTGTAATGTTTGTAAATCAAGGTTTTCAGACCAAACAAACAAACAAACAAAACCCTGAAGGAATCTGGGAGCATAAACTTTCAAAATAACAAATAATTCAACAAATTTAAGTATATCCATGATTAGGTTTTATTGTTATTTTTAGTTATTTCAATTTTAATTTTCAATCACCTGTGTGATTTGGCATTCTGTATTTCAGCCAAGACATATATTAAAACTCTGAAAAAAAAATTTGCCAACGCCTATCAACTCCACTCCTCAATTATCCCTATCAGGCATTGTTTATTCAGGAGAAGCAAAATTACTCTAATATTTGCCTACTAAAACAATTATACAAATGCCTCTAAAATTGAATAGTTTTCTCAAATACTCAATATTTTGGAAATAACTATTCTATCCTACATGTATTTTTGGGGGTTAATTCAGATTTGAATATGGTTCTTTATTTTTAAAAGTATTACAGAATTTTTTTTTTTGCCAATTTGAATTATTTATGGAGATCAGAGTAGTTCTGGAATACGTGGGTGTTCTATTCCTAGTTAACTGAGAGAATGTGCCCAAAGAACGTAAGCTATGCAGGCCTAATTTAAAAAAAAAAAATAATGAGGGGTTCTTATAGCTCCTAACATTTTTTGATTCTAAAATGTACAAAATGTTACCGGAACTCATTTAGAGAAATTAAAAATAGGACAGAAAATACTTGTGTGCTGATAGAGATACCAGAAATTGAGGACCATATTCAGATATACAAAATAACCATCCTCAAGACACAAAAACAAGTAAATAATTTAAAAATTAAAATAAGAAAATCTATTATTTTTTTTTTCAAATTTGAAAAAGTCAAATTCCAAAAGAGCTCTAAAATGAAATGGAAATTCTGCTCATTTTAAAGTAATTACAAAATCAGAGGCTCTTATGCTTGTCCAAAGATACACTAACAAATTAGAAACCAATGGAAGATTGAGTTCTAGGAAGAAGAGCCAGGAAGGCATTTTTAAGTACCTATTTTCCCTTCCGTAAGCTTGACCAGGGTTTTCAGTGTAAGAGCACTTAGAAACTAGGAGAGTAACACCCAACAATGGACCAACAAAGACCTCAGAGTTTATTCCTGAATTTATAAGTTTTCATTTTCTCAAAGTTTATACTATGTGTTTGGCAGCAAATATTAAATCTGTGTGAAACCAAAGGATCATTTAGAAACTTAATTTATTCAGTAATTAAGTAACAAAACATTTTTACCTGTCACCACTCATCTTTCAGTTGTATGAACAAAAGGAACCTGTATTGTCTATGAGTTTTCTTTTCCCCCTGAAGCTTAATTTATTTATTTAGAGAAAGAGAGAGAATCCTAAGCAAGCACTACACTGCACAGAGCCCAATGTAGGGCTCAAACTCACCAATGGCAAAATCATGATCTAAGCTGAAATCAAGAGTTGGACACTCAACAAACTGAGCCAACTTGCACCCCTATGTGTTTTCTTAAATGCAAATGAAAAGAAATATACAGTAACAATCGAATGAGCATTGTCCAATGTTTTAAATTCCTTTTAATATAAATTTTAATGTCTTGAAATTAATATAGGCTAAACATGACTCTGCTATTCGATTAAATTTGCTTTGCCAAATTATGTGAGGCTACAGGTACACGTATGTGGATAAATGAGACAGAACTTTTTCCAAAAAGGTGTCTTAAAAGACAGAAAACACATATTGAGGGCAAGAAAAACAATCTATGATAGAACAACTTTACAAGACGTACCAGATATTTCGAGTACATATGTTAAGGTAATCTAAAATATTACAAGCCAAAGCCCAACTAATTCTTCACAGAAGTGAAAACAGAGCTCACAGCATGTAGTTACTAGAGAGCATAGAAAAGTTACAATCATGTATAAATATTTTGAAAATATTATTTAGCCCATCTGCAGATCTTTATAAATGCTAAGTGCCTCAAACTACTATTTTATCCATTATTTCTTACGCCAACTCCATTATAAGTAACAATTTGTTTAATAACTGGATGCGGTGAAACAAGCTTTGAAGGCATCAAGTTCTCCACTAAACAAGGAGATATTCAAAGACATGTATTTTTCTGAGATTGGAAGGTTTTAGAGGATAAAGGAAATATGAAGGCAGAGGCCTTGGAAGTCCTTGGAAAGCTGTGAGTTGTGCAGAAAGTCTTGTAGGTCAGCTGTCATTCAACACCTTTCTCTATCAATTTGGTAATGAAGGTCCATGTATCACTACCACATGCCTAACTCAAATCTGGACTGCCGTTTTGCTAAGATATTAAGTGCATTTCTGTCATTCTTGTCCTTTCTTCCGTCACTCAAAATAGCTTATGTTAATGCAGGAGAGCAAGAGCACATTCTCATGTAACAATTTTGAAGCAGGTCCACCCATAGGAATAATTCACTTTATTCAGTATATATTATAACCATTCTTCAGTATGTATTGGAGTCTGTTAGTAATAGCTCTGTTTTAGAAAAAAAAAATATTTCATGTGACTCAATCAAGTTAAAGTAGAACAAACTCGAAGCAGATAGGTCAGTTAGGGTGTTACTGACCAATTTCCAATCACAGATACAAACCAAAAACTAGTCAACAGCAGTAGGGTCGAAGAAGGTGAAAGAAAATTCATGAAATAAACTGAATAGAAAAGACTTGGGAAGTGATTAGCTAAGAAAGAGCGGGTCATGCTTCCATCATGTGAAAACCAAATAACAGGGAGCAGGTTGTCATGGGAAAATGTGGATGGGTCATTGGTCAAGCACATTGCATTTGTGATGCCTGGAAGATCCAGGGACAGTTTCCACTAGAGAGTTAGATGCAGGTCTGCAGTTCATAAATGAGGTCTAGTCTGTCGTCAAGACCTGAGTGTGAGGCAGCGCTTTTGTCAAAGCATCTTCCAGAGTTCTGATTGCAGGAGTCACGAAGCTTTGGATACTATTTTAAGGCATCTATTGCAAATCTGCTGTTTCACTTTACTATTTGTTCCATCTTAAACATGTACATGGATTTGTGGTGGTTTTTGCATTAAGTTTATTTTTCCCCCCAATCCTTCGTCAAATGTGGGCCCCCCAAAGAAGTCCCTGATAGATTGTCACCTACCCTATCTTAGGGGTCACATAGACAGTGAATGGTGAGAAGGACTTTATATAGAGTCAAACCTGTAATCAATTCCTTGTTTATAGCTGACAGTGAAGAGATTATCTTCAGCACCAATAAACAACAGCAACATATCAATATATAAATACATCACGTACCACATGGACTGATTATGCTTTTCCTTTCAGTGTGAAGTAATATCAGTCTTGAGTTAAGTGGCACTTGATTAGGGAAACTAAATAGACCAAGAAGAAAGCAAAAAAAAAAAAAAAAAAGAAAAAATATTCCAAACTTATCAGTAATATGAAAGTGACTCCTGTTATAAAAATACTTATTTTTAAGCCTCCCAACTATGGTATAGCCTCATGAAAATTTTTAATTAAAACTCCTAAATATTGTCACTTTAAATGGTTTACAAAGATGATTTAATGGTCATTTTATGTTAGTATATAAATCAAAGAAGACAACACACTTTGTTTTATCCATGGATGTTTCCTAAACTCACAGGCACTCAATCAACAGAAGATGCCTAGTACTCCTGTCTCCGTGTTTCGGCATATTTAAGCCTACTCCCAACAATCCTCATCACCAAGATATCGGGTCCAGAATGCAGTCACTTAGGCTAAGGCCCACATCTCTGAAATCAGATAGTTTCAGCTCTCCCAGAAATGTAATCTTCATCAGCCATCACCTGATCAGCACTGGTTAGGTAATCTGCCTGACAGACCACTGCCATCCTGTAAAGTGAAATAACTTTGCAACAACCAACCTGCTTTTTTTGCCTCATATAATTTCCTTGTTCCCACTCCCTTCTGCCTATCAAAGTCTGTCATTCTGTACAGCTCCTCAAGCTCCTTTCTATCTGCTAAATTGGATGCGGCTTAATTCTAATCAATTTTTGCTCAAATAAACTCTTAAATTTTTAATGAGTCTCAGTTTGTCTTTCTTACCCTCTTGGCCTTTTCAAGCATTTGATTTGCAACCTTTTCTTTAACCTATGACATAGGTCTCTTTGAAAGAGCAACCGACAGGTGGTACACTGATACAGTCTTTGGTTCAAACAAGGCTCCTTCAAAAGCTGAGCCTGAGACAAGGATTTGGCTGTTGGTAGTTCATTTGGAAGATAATGCCAGGAGGTGAAAGTGAGACAGAGATCCAAGACAACTCAATGAAGGCCACATTAACAACTGGGCTACTGCAGCTGAGTCTCACTAGGAAGCCTCCAAAAATTTCAGGAGACCACAACTTTGTATTGTCAAACCCACAAAACTACGGGAGATTGGGACATCTGTCAGTGGACTCCCATCCCCAGTTCATTGAGGGTTGACGGGGGAGATACCATTCTCTTCCATTTCAGGATTAAGCCTAGGCACATGTTAGTGCCTTTCTTCTAAGCATGTTTGCTTCTTTCTAAGAGTTTTCTTAGGCAGGCAAGTGTTCTTTGTGCAGGTAACTTTCCATGGCTTCAGGTTAACTCAAGGTGGGATCTGGAGGCATATGGCTTTCTTACAACTAACTACATTATAGAATTGCAAATCATCAATTTTTTCAAGCTTTGCATGGGCATTAACAATTACTCCCACATTCTGATTTTAAAAAATGTTTGTTTTTTGTCCCTATCAATTGGAATATGAGATAAATTCCCTTATTATTCTATATGGCTGGAATTTTAAAACAGTCCTTAAACCTCTGCTAGTATGCTACCAATATATTGGTTTTCCATTATACAACAGACTTAAGTCAAAGAAAAATTCTTCAATCACACTTGCTAAAATATGACAACAAAGACTTATTTAAGGAGGGGAGGGGCAGTTATCACAACAGGTATAGTGACCAATGAAATGGAATTTTACACTAAGAGAGAGTGGTTTCAACCCTGAACACAGCATAGGTAAGTGGAAATTGATAGCTAAAGTCAGGGTAGGGGGTCAGTGAATCCCAAATTACTAAGAGAAACATCAAGGTCAAGGGTAACCTGTTATCACCTGGGGATGATGGAAGCTGAGCAGCCTAATTAGCTGGATGCCAAAGGTAATCAGTTATGGAGGATGGGGGATTCCCACCGAATTAACTTAGCATTACTGCTCATATTGTACAACGCAAAGACATAAAAGCCCAAAAGGTGAAGCCTAGATCAAACAGAGCTCGGGGGAGTTTGGTAGAGTGAAGTCAAGGACAGAATCTTTGTGACTCAACGGTACTGAAAAGACCCTGAATTGATTAATTTATCCCATATGTGTGTATGGCTATGGAGTCACTAATGATACATTAAACTCACTCACAATAGAAGGGTGTAGAAAAAGAAAAGGACTCGAATTAAAGGTCTCAAGTTAAAGACATGCTAAGTTTTCATCTGGCCGGCAACTGGTCTATGACTCACGAAATTCTCATCTATAAACAAGTAAGAGCCAGAAAATCTTTTGCTCTATAAGATATTTGCAAAGTACTGTAATTTTCCCCTCCAAACACCTAGAAATTTACACATAGGCCAGTTGAAACCCATTAGCATTTGCCAAGCACACTCCTCTTCAAAAGCTTCAAACAGAGATAGCAATCCAAATGCAAAAGTAGGACTGTGACCCAGCAGGTAGGGGCAGCTTCATTAGCTGACTCTGTTCAGCGATTGCTTTCGCTGAAGCTGAATTTGGGAAATGAATGTGCAGGAAAATGTGGGGCAGACATACATAAATAATTTAACTTGGGAGGAGTACTCTAAACCTCTAATTTACATTCACCTTTTATTATCTTCTTATTCCTATAGACTAAAATAGTAAGTATCTTAGGTATCCCAAGAAGGGTAAAAAGGATTAACATAATGCAAACTTCCCAGTAACTAAAACCAGGATTAAACATATAATCTGAAAAAATTGATGATTAAGATTGTTGTCTTCACCGAAATAAATCTCATCACAACAGAGGCCTTATATTTTCTCTTTTCCCTGATTAGAGTGCTATCATTCAAAAACTAATGAACTAGGAAATAAAATCTCTCTCCCTTTCTCCACCCCTCCTCAATTTATCTACATAGGGTCAAAGGCAAGACACGTGTACTGGATTCTAGCAATGCAAATGCATTTAAGAGAGGATTAAGCAATTCAAATACATTAAAGATTCAGCAACAGCACTTTTATTCTATTTTAAAAGGCATCAATGTTTCCCAACAGCTCTAAACATGGATTGTCTACCTTCCTACCTCCCGATATTCATTTCTTATTGCTGCTGTAACAAATGACCACTAATTTAGTGGCTTAAAAAAACACAAATTTATCATCATAGTACCGCAGCTGAGAAGTCCAAAACAGGTCTCAGTAGGGTAAAATTAAAGTTTTTTGTTCCTTGTGGAGGCTCTGGAAGAAAATTCTTGTTCTTACCTTCTGCAGCATCTAGAGGCCTCTGCATTCTGTGGCTTGTATCTTCCCTTCCACCATCTTCAAAGCAAGTAGTTGCAATCTCTTGCCAACTCTGACCTCTTCCACCTCTCTCTTCACTTTAAAGGACGGTTGAGCACACCTGGAGAATCCAGGCTACTCTCTATCTTGAAGTCAGCTGATTACTATCCTTAATTCTAACTGTAACCTTAATTCCCTTTTGCTTTGTGACATTACATATTCAAAGGTTCTAAATATCAGAGTGTAGACATCTTTTGGGGACCATTATCCTGTATTCTACCTCCCCAACATTCCTTGGAGAACAGAAGACAGCTGTGTGCTACCTCCAGCCCCACCAGGCATGCAGACCCTGCACTGGCTCAATGATAACCACCTGTGTGTTAAAGCAAGGCATATCGGCTACTGAATTAACTAAAAAGTTGGAAATGTTTTACTATTGCCTATGGGACAAAAGGTGAGAAGGACATAAGAGTGAAATGTAAGTTTATTCAGCCAAAGCTTATAAGGGATAATAAAAGAAACTGTAAAAAAACAAAGTCACGTTAAAAACATTTTTTTTTAAGTTTATTTATTTGGAGAGAGAAAGAATGGAAGAGGGGCAGAAAGAGAGAGAATCCCAAGCAGGCTCTGCACTGATGCAGAGCTTGAACTCATGAACTGAACCACAAGACCATGACCTGAGACTAAATCAAGAGTCAGACGCTTAAACGACTGAGCCACCCAGGCACCCCCAAAGTGTTATTTTTATGATTTGTTGAATATCAATTTTTATATAATTTCTTCTGAAAGAAGTAATATATACTTTATGGGAACTTGGTAGTTTTGTTAGCTGTCTCTTGTTTATTTACTCAAAGATTATTGGATATATAATATAGGATAGCCCCAGGGAAATAGCAGTGACTAGACCCCAGGGCTGGTTTTCAAAGGACTCACCAGTTTAATGAGAGAATCAGACAAATAGCCATTTAAAATACAGAGTAAAAATCTTTAGGGGCACCTTGGTGGCTCTGTCATTTAAGTGTCCAACTTTGGCTCAGGTCGCCTGACAGCTCAGAGCCTGGAGTCTGCTTCAGATTCTGTGTCTCCCTCTCTCTCTGCCCTTCTCGTGCTCAGGCTCTGTGTGTCTCTCTCTCTGTCAAAAACTGAATAAACATTAAAACAAAACAAAACTTTACCACAGGTATCAGAGTCTTAAAGGAGCACAACAGAAACTCACCAGAATCACTCTAATGCATTACAGACAAGGGTGAGTCCAGAAACCCTCCCAAACACAAGTGAACCAATCCTTGAGCAAGGGAATGCACCAGTGAGCGTAACTTTTGCCAAAGTGCAGTCATGAAAACATGGCGTATCTGGTGAAATGCAGGTAGAATGGTGTGGCTAGAGCTAAGTTTGCACATGGGGTAAAGAGAAAAACGGATACAGGAAAGGTTGAGAAGATCCAGCTCATGAAATCTCTCGTGTGCCTGCGGAGTTTGTACCTTTATCACGTAAAACATGGAATATCGTCAATTTCTAAAAAACCAGAGTTGGTATTGTAGAGGAAGGATGGAAGTGGCGACAAAGAGAATTCTGCTGCTGATACTCCTAGGATTACGTTTCCACTGCAGCCAGAAAATAGAATCTGCCCATTTTCAAACACAAATTATTTAGAAAATTGACTGTATTTAATCCTCACAACAACCCTGAAATAGGTTCTATGTTTATCCCTATTGTACAGATGAGAAAAGTAAGGCTTAGACAGATTGAGTAACTTTCCCCTAACCTATATTCTATAAAACGTGCAGCTAGGAATAAACTTTACACCTCTGTCCTCAGAACCTTCTTACAGCTCCCAGAAGCAGATTTACCTTGAAGTTACCTCCCAGTTATCTTACTGGCATCAGCCCATTCCAAAACTTGAGGAATACAAGGAGGAGGCAGCAGACTGGTCAATCACGTGGCAGAGTCGGAGAGTGCTATCCCGGATCTGGGGGCCACCACCTCCACCAAGGCACCAGAGAACACCCTGGGTAGCCAATCTTGACCTCAAGTAAGAAGGAACCCAAAGAATTGCAACATTTTATTGCTTCAACCCCTTTGCAAAATATCCTGTACCTAGTCAGTGCCCATGAGAGGTCCGCTGAAGTCAGTTACACAAAATGAAGGTAGACATGGGTTTCATCCAGATAATTCGGTATAAGCCCTCGAAGAACCCCTGACCTAATCTTTTAGTCCAGACAGCTCTATCATCCAGTCTGTTGCTATTCATGGGATCTCTGAGATTGTTGGTTTTATATTCACAGTGGCATTCTGGGGCCAAAGCAGCACAAAATAGAATGGTACAGTTCTTAATGACACAGAATTCAGTTGCCAAATGCCCAGACTCCTTCCTCCCTCACAAAGGACGAGGGGGGGCTGGCCTGGTATTCACCAGATGTTCAGTGGGGCACCCTGATGGCAAATGCTCGACAAGTTCATGTACACACAGAATCCGGCCAAAATGGCAGGAAGGAATGACACCTAATGAGTGGTTAACATTTTTATTTCAAAAAGCAGGATACTGTATGTAACACTTTCTGAAAAATAATTAACACACTGTAATTAAATGACTTCTATGTTTTTAAACACAGTAAGGATGTACAGAATCCTTGAAATATGCATTTATTCAAACTTTATTTAAATAGAATGCAATTCAGTCGGGAGACTTAAGGGGTAATGTCTGCCTGTCACAAAACAGAAGCTCTTTTGTGGGTTTTGCTTGTTTATTTATTTATTTATTTATTCATTTATTTAAATTTTACATCCTCAACATATATTACAAGGGCTTCATCGTTTATTTTAGAATATACATACTGTATTTGAATAATCGTTTGTGGGTTATATGTGCCATGAAAGGTACATTTTCCTTTTTATAATCAATAAACAACAAAATGACACAAAAAGACATGGAACCATTTAAAAGTTTTGTCTCATTCAAGTACAATACAACCTGGGATTCAAAACAGATTCTTCCTTGAAAATTGCTTATTTCCCATCCCCGTAAAAAAAAAAAAAAAAAAAAAAAGAACAAAATGCGGAAACATACAGGCAATTCATTAGCTCTTAATCAAATTTACATTTCTACCTGCAGTAGACTACACTAAACATCTGAGCCTTCTGCTTCGTTATGGCTATAATCACATAGTTTAAACATAAAAAAAAAAAACTGTATTAAAAGTTTATTTTCTCCACTTTCTACAAGATATCATCTTCTTCCACAATAAACTGACTAGGACTTTTTGCATCGAGTACACATGGTATACAGATGAGTGTGGAAAAATACATTTATGTCCTTTAAAATTTCTGGGTCACGTAGACACCTCTATTCCCAATGGAAAGCATGGATATCCAGGTTTCTTCGGGAATGTCTGTTTGTCAACTCGGTGTATGGCACTGTTTGGCAAAAGAGTGCCTATCTCTTTTCCCCTGTTAATCTGACTCCTGCCAGCCCAATATTAATTTTTGCTTAAGAGTTTCATCTACTTAAAACTCTGTAGAAAAACTAGATCTACTCTGTTTAAAAGAGGTTGACTCAACCACTCAGGCACTCACCCCCACACACAGAAGAACAAATTCCATCTTGAAAAGCTAACATTCATTATTCAGTATTTTACTAAACCATAGAACTTTCAGTTTAGAATTTTCTTGAAAATATATATTCTTCACCTGAAGCTGTCATAAAAATGGAGACTATCTTCTCTGATTTCAAAACCATCAAAGTTGCTCTTTTAAAACTACTTTCCAAACCCCAGGAGTAGTGTAGTAGGAGGGCAAGCATGTCAGGAACTTTAGGAAATGAGTTGAAGACAGTAACATTTGATTCCTGCTTGAACATGTATTATTTGTACCAATGGATTGTAACTGAAGATGTAACTACTATCGGCACTAATGAGAGTTACATGGCTACCCCGGAAGTAAAGCTGCATGCTTTTGCTAGAACTCTGGGAATCTGACAGGCAGGTTGCTTGAACTGTCTCAAGCCGCTGTCTCTTCAAGAGCTCGCCACCACACAGATTGTTAAGAATGATTCATCAACTGTTGCTGCCTTCAAACTACATACTATAAAAGGCAGCCAAAACATAACTGTATGTGTACTGCACATAAAATCATCTGTGGCTTCAGAATATATTTTGATACAAAGCCTGCCTGCCCATTGTACAAAACTTTGTCAATTTATGTAGAAATATTTATTACCTGTAACCAAAGATACACAAAATCAGTGTGTTTGTTATGTAACATCATGTCAGTAATGCATTTGTTACTGTTTTGAGAGATTTCTTTTGCTCCAGATTACGCTCTGCCAAATAACTTTTTTTTTATTATTATTATTATACTAGGGCAAGTGATTGCTGTGCTACATTTGCAATTGTAATGATCATTTTCCTGGGACTGCTAAATTATGTCTTAATTTTATTCAAAAGCTTTTATTTTCAAAGCAATTAAACTTATTGTTGATTGATATTTACCATCTAATGTTCCTGGAACACTAAAATAATACGCTTTATACATAATCTTCCATTATAGTACATTGCTTGAGAGTAGCTATTTGATATAACGGCATTCAGTTGAGTTTTCAAACTGAAGAACAAAAATTATAGCAATTTCACTTGAAATCCATAAATCCATGCACAGGATTGTGTTCAACAGAATCACTAAATGCTATTTGTTATTCAAAGATGAATGAATCAATAGAAAAACAGAACTGATAAATCATTAGTACTTTAATGCTGAGTGGAGAGAAAAACTAATAAATCATGCATTTCAAGCACTTGTTTTCCTCATGGCATGTTTAAAAACAGAAAACATGCACTGATGGGATGCAGGTCAATATGACTGAAAAATACCCAAACTGCTCAGAAAAGCATTTCATTTTATATCATAGATTTAATGAAACACCAAGGAAAGTACTATGCCGTGATTTCTTTAAATGGACACTCCAACCATCCCATGAACACCGTAAACAACGATCTGGGTCATTATTTCCAAATAAACATTTGAAATGTCACAGAGATGGGAGTGGTGTAGGCTGATGGAAGAGGGCTAACGGCATGCACGATTTGCTTCAATGAGCTTAATAGCATTGCAGGTATCAATTTATTCCAGAGCAAAACTGATACAATCATTTACTATCTCAAGTGTACTTAACTGACCCATTAAAAATTACACATACCTATATTTATAAATGACCAAAAAAGCAAGAAATCAGCATTTGAGCTTTGATTGTGTTGTTTGGCCTATTGTCTATGTAAGGTGAGAATTTTAATTATAATTAATGGGTAATTCACTCTCTTCCAGAGTTTAAGTCATCAAAAAATTAATCATAAGAACCATAAATTTACTCCACAAAGCTAATTAATTATACATTAACCCATTTCTCTCAAGCATCTTTTTCTGAATCTTTGGTGGGAAATAGTATATTAGGCACATAGTTTAAAACATCTATTTGGTTATTGGTGTGGTTATGAATTTTCTTCTAGATCCACATGCAAAAAGGAGTAAGGCTTGTCATATTATCACACTTCACTGCCAAGTAACTTATTTCTGTTTTCACTTATTTCTGGAATTAAAAACAAAATGAAACAAAATAAAAATCACTTTCTATTTTTTTTAGCACAAGAAAACTTTATATATCTGATATTTTAAATTCCACTCAGAAGCATTAAGATGTTGAAGAAAAACTATTTAGGTACAGCAAGGTTATCACAGACAACTATTTAATAAAATCGTCCAATTAAAAGTTTCTTTTCAAGTCATAGTTCGAAGATCATTGATGCACTGATTCTATCAGGGAAAAATATAGCAATCTACAGTGATGATCATCATAGCATTACTGATTAGTGCTTACCAATAATTTGCATCACACGCAGAATCACATTTCCCATGATATTTCCTTTTATGTTTCACATATTTGTCTCACAGGTTAGTAAATGGAATTGGGGGAGGGGTGGATGAGAGACATAAAAATCTATGGGAACACGTGCAACAAAAATATGCAGTATCACTTCATGTACACTTCTGCCTTCTTCATGCAAAGATGCCTATAAAAATGGAGACAAATTTTCTAATAGCTGAATATTACATTAGCTCGGTAACAAAAACTGTTAACCAATTGCATGATTTTGCATGAGCAAGAGAACTGAAATGGTTGAAAGGTTTCCAGCATAAGTTTCCATGGCCCAATTATGCTAATTAGAACTCTAAGAATAAAATGAAACAGGTTTATTCCTTGCTTCGGTTTCTTGTTCTTTTGACGAGAGAGCAGAACAGCCCAGTTTTTGGAGGAGGACCC
The DNA here is from genome assembly GCF_028749965.1 of Puma concolor. Classification (NCBI taxonomy): domain Eukaryota; kingdom Metazoa; phylum Chordata; class Mammalia; order Carnivora; family Felidae; genus Puma; species Puma concolor. The sequence goes on along the minus strand of NC_141668.1, from coordinate 62,966,097 downwards.
ATCAGCATTGGGGCTTGGTTCTTGTGTGTAATTTTTATCTAGGAAAAGAAAGAGAAAGAGGGTAATTTCCAGACAGAATACCATTTTCAGACAATCTCTGTTAAGGTTAATAATATTCCACGAGTTACCAGAACACCACAAGTGTAAAATGTAGTTTCAGGGTGTTTGTTATTTCAAAAATAATTTTAAGGGAGATAAAAATTTGCCTTTAAACCAAATTCCAGTGCTCGGTTTTAATGAAAACATAAAAATTAACCACAATCACATTTTAAATATCATTACCTCCACCCTCACTTGTGGTAACACCCCCAAAACTCTTTGTTTCAGTGACATGATTATCCAGTATAATTCAATGACCATTTAAAGCAGGAAAGGATGTACCATGACAGCATTCACAAGTCCAGGTACAGCCCAACATCAAGATACACAGGGTATCAAGGCAAGCCTTATTTATCTTGCTAATCAGATTGTTTCTCTCTTTCAACACGAACTGCAAGGTTTAATTTCAAAACAATCATTAGGAATGAAAGTCAAAAGTTAACGTGCGTAAAAGGTCAGAAATGATGAACTAGCTTTCTAATTTGTTAATTAATTGGTAATAGAATAGAATCAAATATTGAAAAGCCTGCTTCAAACACTTTGAGAGACAGTTCTAAAGCTACTCGTTTTGATTTCTTTGATGTAAAACTACGAATCACCTTAAATGAGACAACCTTAAAGTAGATTATGTCTGCAATTTTCTCTAATTCAAGTCTAAATTAGAGAAGACATCTTATGAATATATGCTATGCTCAAAGCTAATTGAAAGCAATTATCAAAGTGGCATTTTGTCTGTGACTTTAAGATACATTGTAAGATAATAAATGATTCTCATTATGTAATAAAAAGGTCACATCTTGCCTTTGGGCTAGTGACGCTAAGAGTTTTTCAAAAGCAATCGGAGACATTTTCTTTAGAGAACTGTGACTAATACAAGAACCATCGCTTATTAAATATCAGTTGTCACCTGCACAGCACCCGCATCGGAGATGAGTATTTCTTTCAAAAAGAAACACCACCTCATTAAAAGCTCCAAAAATATATCTCTTAAAGTGCATCCCTGACATTTTCAAGTTAAAATGAATATCCTCCACTTGTCATTCACTAATAGCAATAAAACAAAACAAAAAAAAGTACGTCACATGGACAGGATCATTAAAATCAGCACTGGGGCTTTTGGGAAATGGAGATTCACTTCACAGTCTAGAAAGACAGAAGTATGCCAAAAACCTGGAAAAATGAACAACTTTATTTAAGTCTGTAGGAATCAGGTTATTCTGGGAAGATTCAGTGTTCTTCTCTTTACTGTAAAAATAAATTGCACCTGTAAAAGGCCAGTAGGCTAAAGTCAGCCCCAAACTTTCTGGATATATGATTTTATTTTATTTTTGTTATCTTATGAACTATGGAATTGACAGCAATATGCTTGTGATCCCAGACTGCACACATCTATGTAGACTGAAAAAGATCTCTACCAGGTTGTCTCTCTTAATAATTGTTTTGGATTATGACATTGATTTTTAAATCTCCCTGAACCGTACCTTTATACAGTATCTAATGCAACATCATTCCTTCATTTATTCATTTTGTAAACTTTGTTTTACCCCTACTACGCTTCAGACACTATACCTGGAACTTTTAATGAACAATGGACAATCTCTACTCCAAGAAATTTTAGTCAAGTAGGAAAAAGAAATTTAACAAGCAGGATATTGGCCACTCTGATTTTTAAAATTATCTAAAACCCATCGTTTTGGTTGTTTGATCATTCCTATGGTCTAAGTACACATTTCTTTCTTTAATCTAACATTATTTCCATAAAAAATAAATCTATATATTAATTGTCTATTGTTTATGGAAATGAAAAACAACTGGCTATGTTTTCCTCTGAGGGGAAATAACGTGAATGAAACTAGCATTCATAAAATGTCTATTATGTATCTAAGCTCTTTACATAGGTTATCTCATTGGATAATTAAATGTCTTTGTATATTTGAACAGAAGCAAAAAGTACTCTATTAAGGATGAGAATGATTCCAGTCCAGGTGAGTTCTGTGTGTGGTCACAGAAAGTCTAACTGTAGTCTCCAGAAAGCTGTAGAGACTTCAGAGTTAGTGTAAGTTCAGACTGCCCGTGTCAGAGAACCTGGTTAAGAGGGCCTCTGCAGGGTGCCTGGGCAGCTGGCTCAGTCAGTTCAACATCCAACTTTTGATCTCAGCTCAGGTCCTAATCTTAGATTGCAAGTTAAGGCCCTATGTTGGGCTCGATGCTGAGTGTGAAGTCTACTTGAAAAAAAAAAAAAAAAAAGTAAATAAAATAAACGACCTCTGCGGGACTGAAAGAATGACTCACATGCCTGTTTTGTATACATTCCACACTCTTGTGTTATTATTTTTATTTTTTTGAGAACCTGATACCTAGTAGGAAAACAACAATGAGTAAGGAGCAGATCTTATCTCTAAAGACATTAGAATATATTAAGTTTCAGCAATCTGAAGACAGCCATATATTTGGCAATCTTTGACTGCTTCCATCTTTCAACAACCAGGCAGTTACTTCTTAGCTGTTTCTTAACATGTCAAATATTTATCAAGCACCAGCTATAAGCAAGGCAATCTGCAACTTGATTTTGATTCGTTTAAAAGAGAATCTGAAATTTAAAATTGTGGGCACTCATAAGCAATGGTGATGGGGCTTCTAGAAGCTGGGATGGCTGCATGAAGGTAGAAGAACACGCTTTAAAAATGCAAGATAGGGGCGCCTGGGTGGCTTGGTTGGTTAAGCGTCCGACTTTGGCTCAGGTCATGATCTCACGGTCTGTGAGTTCGAGCCCCGGGTCAGGTTCTGTGCTGACAGCTCAGAGCCTGGAGCCTGTTTCAGATTCTGTGTCTTCCTCTTTCTCTGCTCCTCCCCTGTTCATGCTCTGTCTCTCTCTGTCTCAAAAATAAATAAACGTTGAAAAAAATTTAAAAAAATGCAAGATAAATATTGTCAGTAATAGAAGAGCACCCTCCTATATGAACTCTTCACTTCTACATATTACCTATTCTTTTGCAAAGCAATGGTGCCACAAGAGAGGACCTTCTACTGTTCTGTTCTGTGACTCTTTCTACTTCTCTCTTCCTATAACGTATTAAGATTGGGGACGTCTAAAAAGATAAACATGAGAAAATTTGATTGCAGTTTCAGTTTTAGAAATATTCAACACAAAATAAAGATGCACACGTTGAAACCAGATCTAGGATTACAAGGCAGTTTTGTTTCTACTGTATTATCAGTGTTGCATAGCGTGAGAGTTTCACTTCATAATTACAATATTGAGTGATAACAAGATTAAAAAATAGTAAGATTTGGCTCTTACTGTGTGCTGAGCATTATGCTAATAGTTTTACACAAGTTATTCAGATGCTACCTGTTTCATCCATCTCTTTGAGTTGCCCTAAACAAAAGTCTATTCCCATAAAAAGTATTATTGTTGAAGGTATAGAAGTGAAGTATCGTTTCATTAAAATGATAGAATAGAATAGTGGGCTTATATATCATAGTAGTAAATGGTGTCTATGCCTACTAGACATTTATGTTCTCCATAAAGGACCTTCTTTAGCCCAACTAAAATTGAGGGAACAGAGCAAAGTTTTCCTGACTCATTCTCCAGGCAAGTTTAGAGTGACTCACTGGTATTTTCTTTTCTAGTTCACTGTTTTCTATCACTGACTATTCTTGATACCCTTTATTATAAAGAGTAATGTTTCTTTTCCTCAGGTTATATGAACACTTTGTTCAACACTGAGCCCCTGGAGGCCCTGGCGACTCACCTAAGTGCTCATCAAGCTTTCTGTCAAAAGAGCATCCAGGTTGGCAGTGTAGGAAGATCCTGAACTTACCTTCTCCCATGGAGATACTAGATTTGCTACCACATGGGGATCATTTCCCTCTGAAATATATCTGAGAATGCGATAAACTGCTCTCCACACTCGAGGATAAAAGAACCACATTGAGACTGGTAGGAAAAGCCCCACCCCTGGCACAGCAACACACAGAAGGGAGGGGTGTCACCAGACAAGCGCTTCTCCTGGAGAAGCAGGAGGCAGGGATTCGTTCCCCACATTGGGTACTCTAGCTCCTGGGATCTGAACCAAAGAGATGAATCCCAGAATGTATGGCTTGGAAAACCAACGGGGTTGACATTTATAGTTCCCAAAGTTAAAGGAAACTGAGATTCCCCTCTTGAAGGGCTTGCATGCTGCCTTCCTTGCCTTGGGACCCAGCAAAACAACAGCACTAAAAAGCACCTACACTATACGTGAGGAAGATTCATTTGCTGATCTAGGGGCATGGGCTGGAGGGGCAGGGGATAGTTGAAATGCTCTCTGGAGACAGAGGAACTGGAAAATAGGTGTCACTGTTGCACTTTCCCCATAGCCTACTAGCGCAGGTGGATGACCTTGGATATGGCACCCTCTTGCTGCCTTGCTGAGATGGACAGGGGCAAGTGGTTGCGGTAGTTGCTGACACAGGAGGGCATTGGTGGTTACAGTGTTCCCCTTCTCTCTGACTAGGGCGGCAAGCACAAATGGTCATGGAGTCCTCGTGCTCACTAGCTAAAGTCTGGGAGAAGGGGGGACTGCAACACTTCCCAGCCCTCGGGCTGGGGCTGGTGAGTATGAGTGAGCCAAGCATTCTCCCATGCACAGACATGGCTCTCTCCAGCTGCCTTGCCGAAACCAGTGGGCACACACAATCCACACATTTGGACACCCCTTGCACACTTGGCCCTGGTGGCCAGGAGGCCTAGCATTCCAGAGCTCCACAGCACTGTGACAATTGGAAAGACAGTTCTTGGCAGTCCACCACCCCCAGGGCACTGCACAGACAGCAGACTGAAACACAACCCTAGTCTTCCTGTGACAAACGCCTATATCTAGAGGCTAAGAAGTACTCCCAGGGAATGTAAGCGGGGAGAACCATCCTTGAGCACCACCGTGGCCTTGCTACAGCTCCACAAAACTTCCCAGAAAGGAGCTTCTACAGTAATCTGAAAACCCCAGTTATGCAACTGTCACCCAGGGGATACCTCCAGATCTCCTGGTCTGCAGACCAGCAAGGATTACATATGGGGCCCCACTGACTTTAAACATTTGCATCCTTTAAAAGCTGTTTCCTGAAAGTAGATGCTAAATGAGATTCCTCCTCTTGGACTGCTGACAGGTCTTGGCACACACTCAACAATTGAGACATACCAAGAATAAATTTTGTGGTTTAGAAAATCACAAAGGTTCAAGAGACAACCAAAATCTAGGGCAAGGTTAAATAAGAAGGATCATCACCTACACAAGGCCACTCCTTCAAGATGGGGAGAGGTAGTTGTTTTCACTTAAAATATAGAAACAAACACAGAGTCGAACAAAATGAGAAAGAGAAATATGTTTAAGACGAAAGAATAAGACAAAACCTCAGGAAAAAAAAATACCTTAATATTGTAAAGATAAGTAATTTACTTGATAAAGAATTCAATGGTGATCGCAAAGATTCCGATGGAACTTGAGAGAAGAAAGGATGTCCATACAAAAACTTCAACAAACAGACAAATAAAATTGCATGGAAAAAAATAACAAACGGAAGTTACAGAGTTGAAGAATACAGTAACTGAACTGAAAAATACGTTAGAGGGGTTCAACAGCAACTGAGTGAAGCAGAAGAAAAAGTTAGCAAGTAAGAAGATAAAGCAATGGAACTCAACTTGGAACAACAGAAAGAAAAAAGAATTTTAAAAAGTGAAGGTAGCTTAAGGGACCTATGGAACCACATCAAGTGATAATATTTGCATTTATAGCAATCCCAGGAGAAAGGGACAGAAAAGTTATTTAAAAAATAATGCCTGAAAACTTCCCTAAGTTAGAGAAGGAAACAGACATCAGGTCAAAGAAGAACAGAAAGTTCCAAATAAGATGTATCCCCAAAGAGCCAAGCTAAGACAAATTATAATTAAAATCTCAAAAGTTAAAGAGACAACCTTAAAAACAGCAAAGAAAGAAAAACAAAAACAAAAACAAAAACAAAAATCAACCTTGTTATGCACAAAGGAAATCCCATAAAACCATCAAGAGATTTCTTAGCAGAAACTTTGCAAGCCAGAAGGAGGTGACATGACATATACAAAATGCTAAAAGGAGAAACCTTCCAACTAAGAATACTGTACTCAGCAAAGTTATCATTCATATTTTCAGGAGAGATAGAGTTTTCCAGAAAAGACAAAGCTAAAAGAGTTTATCACTATTAAACTCCCCTTACAAGAAATATTAGAGGGGCTTATTTAAGCTGAAAGAAAAGGATATTAGTTAATAACAGGAAAACAACAAAAGTAAAATTCTCACTGTAAAAAGTAAATATAAAGGTAGTAGATGAATCAGTTATAAAGCTACTAAGAAGATTAAAAGACAAAAGCAGTAAAATTAAAACTATAGTAGTTATATAAAATAAAAAGATGCAAGAAGTGACATAAAAACATAAAATGTGGGGGGGGGCAGGGTACAAATATAGAGTTTTTGAATGTGTTCAAATTTAAGTTGCTATCAACTTAAAAAAAAACTGTTACATACATAGTATGGTATATATGTGAATCTCATGGTAACCATGAAACAAAGACTTACAGTAAACATAAAAGTAAATGAGAAAGGAATCTAAACATAACACCGAAGTCATCAAACCACAAGGAAAGAGAAAAAGAAAAGAGAGAAACAGAGAGTACCTACAAAAACAGCCAGAAATAATGAAGAAAATGGCAATACATACATACCAATCAATAATGACTCTAAATGTAAATTGACTAAATTCACCAATAAAAAGATACAGAGTGACTGGAGAGATTAAAAAACAAAACAAAACAAAACAAAACAAAAACAAGACACACTTAAGTACTGCCTACAATAGACTCAATTCAGAAATAAGGACACACACACTGTAAGTGAAGAAATGGAAAAATATCTTCCATAAAAACTGAAAAGAAAACCAGTGTAGCTCTACTCATATGAAACAAAACATACTTTAAAACAAAGACTGTAACAGACTGCATAAAGATATAAGGGTCAATCCAGAAAGGAGATACATAACATTTACAAATGTATATGCACACAAAATAGAAACACCTAAATATATAAAGCAAATATTAACAAACCTAAAGGGAGAAATTAATAGCAATACAATAATAGTAGGGGATTTTAATACCCCCACTCACATCAGTGAATAGATCATCCAGACAGAAAATGAATAAGGAGACTTTGGTCATAAAGGACACATTAGACCAGAATGGACTTAGTAGACATACAGAACGTTCCATCGAAAGGCCACAGAATACACATTCTTCTGAAGTGCACATAGAATATCCTCCAGGAAAAGTCACGTTAGGCCACAAACAAGTCTCAATAAATTCAAAAAGAGTGAAATCATGTCAAGCAACTTTTCAGATCACAATGGTATAGAACTAGGTATTGATTACAAGAAGAAAGCTGGAAAACACTACTTACACATGGAGATAAAACATGTTACTGACAAATATTGGGTCACAGAAGAAATCAAAGGAGAAATTAAAAAAAATACCTAAAGACAAATAAAAACAGAAATATGATATAACTAAATCTATGGGATGCAGCAAAAATGGTTCTAAGAGGGAAGTTCATAGCAATGCAGGCCTACATCAAAACATAAGAAAAATCTAAAATAAATGATATAATTTTACCCCTGAATGAATTAGAAAAAGAAGAAAAAATGATGCCTAAAGTTACTAGAAGGAAGGAAATAATAAAGATCAAACTGCAAATAAATGAAATAGGGACTAAAAAGGCAATAGAAAAATATAAATGAAATTAAGAGCTGCTTCTTTGGAAAGATAAACAAAATTCACCAACCTTTAGCTAGACTCACCAAGAAAAAAATACAGAGGACTCAAACAAAATCAGAAATAAAAGAGGAGGGGCGCCTGGGTGGCTCAGTCAGTGAAGCGTCCGACTTTGGCTCAGGTCATGATCTCGTGGTTTGTGAGTTCGAGCCCTGCGTTGGGCTCTGTGCTGACAGCTCAGAGCCTGAAGCCTGCTTCGGATTCTGGGTCTCCTTCTCTCTCTGCCCCTCCCCCACCTGTGCTCTGTCTCTCTCTATCAAAAATAAATAAATGTAAAAAAAAATTGAAAAAATAAAAGAGGAAAATTTACAACTGTTACCACAGAAATACAAAGTATCATGAGACTACTTGGAACAATTATACACCAACATATTGGACAACCTAGAAGAAATAGATAAATTCCTAAAAACTTATAATCTTCCAAACTGAATCATGAAGAAATAGAAAATCTGAATAGTCCAGGTGGCTTCACTGGTGAATTCTACCAAATATTTAAAGAAGATTTAATACCTATGTTTCTTAAACTCTTCCAAACGCTGAATAGAAGGAATGCTTCCAAATTTATTTTAAGAAGCTAAAATTAATTACCCTGATACCAAAACCAAAGAGAGACACCACACACACAAATTACTGATGAATACAGATGCACAAAATCCTTAATCAAATATTAGCGAACTAAATTCAATACTATATTGAAAAAGTCATACACTGTGATCAACTGGGATTTAGGGATGCAAGGATGGCTCAATATCTGCAAATTAATCAATATGATGCACCACATGAACAAAATGATTAACATGTAATTATTCCAATAGATACAGAAAGGCATCTGACAAAATTCAAAATTCAAGCTGAACCACAGCTTACATCATACTCAATAGTAAAAAGCTGAAAACGTTCCTCTAAGATCCAGAATAAGATAAAGGATGCCCATTATCCCTGCTTTCATTCAACAAAGTATTAGAAGTCCTAGGTGGCGCAATTAGGCAAGAAAAAGAAATAAAAGGCATTCAAGTTGGCAAGGAAGAGAAGTGAAAGTGTCACTATTTGTAGATAACATGATACTACAGATAGAAAACCTTAAAGTTTTCAATAACAACAAAAAAAAAAACCTGTTACAACTGAAGAAATGAATTCAGTAGAGGTGCAGGATACAAAATTAAATACAAAATTTTGCAGTATTTCTAAACACTAGTGATGAACTATCAAAAAAAAAAAAGAAAATGATCTCATTTACAATAGTATCAAAAAGAATAAAAAATCTAGGAACAAATTTAACCAATTAGGTGAAAGACTTGAACAGTAAAAACTAGAAGACACTAATGAAAGATATTGAAGAAAACACAATAAATGAAAAGATATTGCATGCTTATGAACTGGAAGAATTAATATTGTTAAAAATGTCCATATTACCTAAAGCAATCTACAGATTCACTGTAATTCCTATCAATATTCCATAGCATTTTTCACAGAAGCAGAAAAAAAAAATTGTAAAATTTGTATGGAACTACAAAAGATCACAAACAGTCAAAACAATCTTAAGAGATAAGAACAAAGCCACAGGTATGACGTTCCCTGATTTAAAATATTTACAAAGCTAAGGTACACCAAACGTTATGGTATTGGCAGAAAAACTGACACACAGGGTCAATGGAACAGAAAAGAGAGCCCAGAAATAAATTCATACCTATACGACCATGAATTTACAACAAAGGAGGCAAGAATAACATAATGGAGAAAAGACAGTTTGTTCAATAAATGCTGTTGGGAAAACTGGACAGCCACATGCAAAATAATAAAACTGGACCACCATCTTATACCATATACAAAAACAAACTCAAAATGGATTAAGGACTTGAATGTAAAATCTGACCATCAAATGCCTAGAAGAAAACAGGCAGTAAACTCCTTGACATTAGTTTTAGCAATGCCTTCTTGGATCTGACTCCAAAAGCAAGGGAAAGAAAAGCAAACAAAACAAAACAACCCCCCCCCCCCAAAAAAAAACAACACCAAAATAAGCCAAATAAACCAAATAAACACATGTATGGCATCGAACTAAAAAGCTTCTGCAAGCAAAGGAAAGTATTAGGAAACAAAACAAAAATGCAACCCACTGAATGGGAGAAGACATTTGCAAATCATATATCTGACAAAGAGCTAATATCCAAAATATATAAAGCACTTATAAAACTCAGTAATAGCAAGCAAACCAACAGTCTGATTAAAAAATGAGCATATTTTTTTAATGGGACACCTGGGTGGCGCAGGTTAAGGGTCTGAATTTGGCTCAGGTCAGGATCTCGGTATGTGGGTTTGAGCTCTGCATCAGGCTCTGTGCTGACAGCTCAGAGTGTGGAGCCCGCTTCAGATTCTCTGTCTCCCTTTCTCTCTGTCCCTCCCCCGTTCTCACTCCGCCTCTCTCTCTCTCTCAAAAATAAATAATAAACACTTTTTTTTTAAAACTATTTTTTTTCAACGTTTTTTATTTATTTTTGGGACAGAGAGAGACAGAGCATGAACGGGGGAGGGGCAGAGAGAGAGGGAGACACAGAATCAGAAACAGGCTCCAGGCTCTGAGCCATCAGCCCAGAGCCCGACGCGGGGCTCGAACTCACGGACCGTGAGATCATGACCTGGCTGAAGTCGGACGCTTAACCGACTGCGCCACCCAGGCGCCCCAATAATAAACACTTTAAAAAAATGAGCAGAGGATGTGAGTAGACATTTTTCCAAAGACATACAGATGGTCAACAGGCTGATGAAACGATGCTCAATAATTATCAAGTAAATAGGAATCAAAACCACAATGAGATATCACCTTACACCTGTCAGAATGACTATTATTAAAAGACAAAAAATAACAAATGTTGGTGAGGATGTGGAGAAAAGGAACCCTCATGTACTGTTGGTGATAGGAAAAACGATGCAGTCACTCTGAAAAACAGGATGGAGTTTCCTCAAAAAATTAAAACTACTACTACCATATGATCCAGCAATTCCATTACTGGATATCTATCTGAGAAAAATAAAAACACTAAACTGAAAAGACATATCCGGCCCTATGTTCATTTATAATAGCCAAGATAGGGGAACAACTTAAGTGTCCATTGACAAATGGATGGATAAAAAATATGTGATATATATGTATATATATGTATACACATATATACATATATATACATATACATATATACATATATATTATTATACACACACACAATGGGATACTGCTCAGGTTAAAGAAAAAACGAAATCTTGCCTTTTGTGACAAAATGGATGTACCTTGAGGGTGTTACGCTAAGTGAAATAAGTTAGAGAAAGACAAAGACCACATGATTTCACCTATATGTAGAATATAAAACAAACAAACAAACAAACAAAAAAAACAAAAAAAAAAAATCCAGGACTCATATATACAGAGAATAGATTGGTGGTTGTCAGATTGGAGAGTGCTTGGGTGGAGAGCAAAATTTGTGAAGGGGATTAAGAAGTACAAGACCTTCAGTTATAAAATAAATAATTCATAGAAATGTAATGTGCAGCATGGGGAACACAGTCAACAGCACTGTATTAACTTTGTAAGGAGACAGACATAACTAGATATCATGGTGACCACTTTGCAGTATCTACAAATGTCAAATCATTATGTTGTACACCTGAAACTAATATAATATATCTCAATTATACCTCAACAAATAAAAAACAAAAACAGAGGTGAATTTATTCTCTCTTCAAGGAGTTCTCAGATCTGTTGAAATAAATGCGTAACTTTTTCCATAATTTTTATATTATCTAATTTTATCCTCCAGCAACTCTTGGACATCTGTGTCAATATCCTTAGTTTTCAATATATGACAAAAGTTTGGGTTCTTTAAGTGGTGTTACACAGCTCATGTTGGTGAGTCCAAGAACTGGGTTTGGGAGATGACTCTCCAGCCTCCGAAGTATTCCTCCTTAATTCCTGCATCTGTGCCTTTGTGCTAGCTATTGGCCTGGAGAACCTTCCCTCTTTTTCCTGCTAATGAAACTTAGATTCCTGTCCTGCCCATCTCAAATCATGTATTATTGTGAAATTTCAAAGCACAGGGATAAAAAATATTCCAAATGCCCTTTCAGAGGAAAAACAGGTGACTTACCAAAAAATAAAAGTCAGCATGGCATCAGGTTTTTCTTTTTAAAAAAATTTTTTTTAACGTTTTTTATTTATTTTTTAGACAGAGACAGAGCATGAACAGGGGAGGGGCAGAGAGAGAGGGAGACACAGAACTGGAAGCAGGCTCCAGGCTCTGAGCCATCAGCCCAGAGCCCGATGCGGGGCTCGAACTCACGGACCCTGAGATCGTGACCTGAGCCGAAGTCGGATGCTCAACCGACTGAGCCACCCAGGCGCCCCGGCATCAGGTTTTTCAAAAACATTAGTGTTAGAAGAAAATGGAGCTACACCTCCAAACCCAAGAAAAAAAGTTAATTTTACTATAGAATTCTATACTTAACATATTGATTAAATATAAGGGTACAACGGAAACATTTTCAGTCATGAAATGATTGAGTTTACCTTTTATATGCCCTGTAAAACATATTTGAGGGTATTCTGTAGCGAAACAAATGCATGGCCTAAGAAAGAGGTTCAAAACACAGAGGATCACACTGCCAGCACCAGATGCTGGCAAGGATGTATAACAACAGGAACTCTCATACATTACTGGTGGGAAGTCAAAATAGTACAGCCACTTTGGAAGACAGTTTGGTAGTTTCTTGTAAAACTAAACATACTCTTATCATAGAGCCCAGAGTTCACACTCCTTGATATCAATCACATGATTTGAAGACACGTCTGCACAAAAACTTGCACATGGATGTTTATAGCAGCTTTATACATAATTGCTAAAACTTGGAAGCAACCAATATGTCCTTCAGTAGGTGAATGGATACATCAATTATAGTAGTTCCAGACAATGGAACAGTATTCAATGCTAAGAAAGAAATGAGCTGTCAAGACATGAAAAGACATAGAGGAACCTCAAATATATATTACTAAGTGAAAGAAGCCAATCTGGAAAGACTACATACTGTATGATTCCAACCAATTACATTCTGGAAAAGGCAAAACTACAGAGAAGTAGAAAAAAATAAGTGGTCACCAGGCATTATGGGGAAGAGGGATGAAAAGATGGAATACACAGAACTTTTAGGCAGTGAAAATATTCTGTATGATATAATATTGATAGACACATGTTATTGTCCATGTGTCCAAACCCGTAAACTGTGCAACAGTAAGAGGGAACCCTAATATAAACTATGGACTCTGGGTGATTTACCTGTCAGCATAGGTTCAGTGATTGTAACAATTGTAACATTTTGGTGAAGGAGGTTATGCATATGTGTAGGCAGGGGGTGAACTTAAAAGTCCTCTAAAAAATTAAGTCTATTGAAAACAACAACAACAACAACAACAACAAAAACAAACAAACAAACAAAAAAACCCAGGAGATTCAACTGAGACATAGTATGACAGATTTGCAAATAAACAAACAACCTAGAAAGAAACACCTAGAGAAGAGCTTGTGCCATATAAAGAAAAAGAGTGGGGATAATAGATCAACTGATATCTATTTTTAAAAAGGAGAAATATTATAATGGAGATTTTCAAAGAGAGATTCTAAAACATTTGTAGGACCCTGATGAATATGGATGCAAAAATTCTCAATAAGATACTAGCAAATCGAATTCAACGGCATATAAAAAGAATTATTCACCATGATCAAGTGGGATTCATTCCTGGGATGCAGGGCTGGTTCAACATTCACAAATCAATCAACGTGATACATCACATTAACAAAAAAACAGAGAAGAACCATATGATCCTGTCAATCGATGCAGAAAAGGCCTTTGACAAAATCCAGCACCCTTTCTTAATAAAAACCCTTGAGAAAGTCGAGATAGAAGGAACATACTTAAAGATCATAAAAGCCATTTATGAAAAGCCCACAGCTAACATCATCCTCAATGGGGAAAAACTGAGAGCTTTTTCCCTGAGATCAGGAACACGACAGGGATGCCCACTCTCACCGCTGTTGTTTAACATAGTGCTGGAAGTTCTAGCATCAGCAATCAGACAACAAAAGGAAATCAAAGGCGTCAAAATTGGCAAAGATGAAGTCAAGCTTTCGCTTTTTGCAGATGACATGATATTATACATGGAAAATCCAATAGACTCCACCAAAAGTCTGCTAGAACTGATACATGAATTCAGCAAAGTTGCAGGATACAAAATCAATGTACAGAAATCAGTTGCATTCTTATACACTAACAATGAAGCAACAGAAAGACAAATAAAGAAACTGATCCCATTCACAATTGCACCAAGAAGCATAAAATACCTAGGAATAAATCTAACCAAAGATGTAAAGGATCTGTATGCTGAAAACTATAGAAAGCTTATGAAGGTAATTGAAGAAGATTTAAAGAAATGGAAAGACATTCCCTGCTCATGGATTGGAAGAATAAATATTGTCAAAATGTCAATACTACCCAAAGCTATCTACACATTCAATGCAATCCCAATCAAAATTGCACCAGCATTCTTCTCGAAACTAGAACAAGCAATCCTAAAATTCATATGGAACCACAAAAGGCCCCGAATAGCCAAAGGAATTTTGAAGAAGACCAAAGCAGGAGGCATCACAATCCCAGACTTTAGCCTCTACTACAAAGCTGTCATCATCAAGACAGCATGGTATTGGCACAAAAACAGACACATAGACCAATGGAATAGAATAGAAACCCCAGAACTAGACCCACAAACGTATGGCCAACTAATCTTTGACAAAGCAGGAAAGAACATCCAATGGAAAAAAGACAGTCTCTTTAACAAATGGTGCTGGGAGAACTGGACAGCAACATGCAGAAGGTTGAAACTAGACCACTTTCTCACACCATTCACAAAAATAAACTCAAAATGGATAAAGGACCTGAATGTGAGACAGGAAACCATCAAAACCCTAGAGGAGAAAGCAGGAAAAGACCTCTCTGACCTCAGCTGTAGCAATCTCTTACTCGACACATCCCCAAAGGCAAGGGAATTAAAAGCAAAAGTGAATTCCTGGGACCTTATGAAGATAAAAAGCTTCTGCACAGCAAAGGAAACAACCAACAAAACTAAAAGGCAACCAACGGAATGGGAAAAGATATTTGCTAATGACATATCAGACAAAGGGCTAGTATCCAAAATCTATAAAGAGCTCACCAAACTCCACACCCGAAAAACAAATAACCCAGTGAAGAAATGGGCAGAAAACATGAATAAACACTTCTCTAAAGAAGACATCCGGATGGCCAACAGGCACATGAAAAGATGTTCAGCGTCACTCCTCATCAGGGAAATACAAATCAAAACCACACTCAGGTATCACCTCACGCCAGTCAGAGTGGCCAAAATGAACAAATCAGGAGACTATAGATGCTGGAGAGGATGTGGAGAAACGGGAACCCTCTTGCACTGTTGGTGGGAATGCAAACTGGTGCAGCCGCTCTGGAAAGCAGTGTGGAGGTTCCTCAAAAAATTAAAAATAGACCTACCCTATGACCCAGCAATAGCACTGCTAGGAATTTATCCAAGGGATACAGGAGTACTGATGCATAGGGGCACTTGTACCCCAATGTTCATAGCAGCACTCTCAACAATAGTCAAATTATGGAAAGAGCCTAAATGTCCATCAACTGATGAATGGATAAAGAAATTGTGGTTTATATACACAATGGAGTACTACGTGGCAATGAGAAAAAATGAAATATGGCCTTTTGTAGCAACGTGGATGGAACTGGAGAGTGTGATGCTAAGTGAAATAAGCCATACAGAGAAAGACAGATACCATATGGTTTCACTCTTATGTGGATCCTGAGAAACTTAACAGGAACCCATGGGGGAGGGGGAGGAAAAAAGAAAAAAAAAAAAAAAAAAAGAGGTTAGAGTGGGAGAGAGCCAAAGCATAAGAGACTGTTAAAAACTGAGAACAAACTGAGGGTTGATGGGGGGTGGGAGGGAGGAGAGGGTGGGTGATGGGTATTGAGGAGGGCACCTTTTGGGATGAGCACTGGGTGTTGTATGGAAACCAATTTGACAATAAATTTCATATATTAAAAAAAAAAAAAACATTTGTAGGAAAGAAAATATAATTGTATCAGTACTTGGTTCTGCAATTGACAACATTTTCATAATCTCAATGATTATATATTTGTTTTGGTTTAAATAAAATCATTTTTCTCCCCAAGCAGAATAGCCTAACGGTTCAAAATCAAACTGCCTGTGTCTACTACTTCCTATATGGAGACTTTGGGCAAGTGACTATGATTCATTTCCCTCATTAATATGATAGAGACTTTAAAATAGTGTCTGTTTCATTGGTTTCTTGTTAGGAGTAAATGAATCAATGCACACAAAAAACTTAGAATGTTACCTGGTACATAAAAATCACTCAGTACATATTCACTACTAGTAAGAGAGTTAAATGGAGTGATGTAAGAGTGTTAAAAACCACTTTTCTATGCATAAAGTAAATAGAATACACCTAAAACTAATAGGTGAAAACAAGAGCAAAGCATTTTTTTAATAGATGTAGAGTAAATGATAAGAAAAAAATCCCAAATAATTCAAAGAACAGACCTGGTGACATACAAATGGTAGGACAGAGGCTTCCTGTTTTCTTGCAAGTCTATACATTCTGCTTTCTTCAATGTGCATATATTATTTTGGTATGAACATTTACAAAATTAACAATAACAAAAATCCCTAGTGTTCTGGTTTTCAAATGTGGTCTACAAACTAGAAGAACTGACATCATTGTTAGAAACGCAGACCCCTCAGTCCCAGACCAGACTTCTTTTTAATTAAATTAAAAAAAATTAGCATTATTTTTTTGAGAGAGAGAGAGAGAGAGAAAGATGGAGCATTAGTGGGGGAGGGTGACACAGATTCTGAAACTGGCTCCAGGGTCTGAGTTGTCACCACAGAGCCCATTGGGGGGCTTGAACTCACAAGCTATGAGATCACAACCTGAGCTGCCATCATCAGATGCTTAACGGACTGAGCCACCCAGGTGCCCCTAGGAATTTCTGAATCAGCTTCTACTTTTAACAAGATTCCCCCATGTGATTCTTATGCACAGTTAACTTTGAGAAGTCCTATCTATTTACTGTTGTCACGTCACTTCTCTTCTGACCGATAAGACCAAGAAGAATCTGTTGAACGACTGGTGGACTGGCCTTTACCTTCTTATACTAACCCCCAAAACCTATGGCTAAGAAATAACCTAATTTATCCAACTTTAATTAGCTCTATTGTTAATTTACTAGGTACCAGCTTACTTCAGCTTAATGCTTGGACTTCCAAGTTGAATAGACATTTTTTTTTTTAAACATAATTAAGGTGCTTATATTCTATTGATGATAGCATATGCAGTGGCAGAATGTGATATGCATTGTGCTATGGAGATATTCTCAGGGTGCAAAGGGGACACAAAACAATGCCATTTAGATCATGGTGTAAAGACATGATACAATTAAATGCAAGTCTTAGCAATATCACTCTGGAAGCATAGATTAGAGGCTGGATGCCATACCAGGGGCAGGGAGATGAAATGGGAGGTTGATATAATAATGTGGAAAAGAAATGAAATGGATTTTAATTGTGGCAGTGGCAATGGGAATGGAGTAGGGGGCAAACTCAAGAGGTATCAAGGAGCCACAACCTATAGGACATGGATGAACATGTGGAGTATTGGAAAAGGGTAAGGTTCTAGTATGACTCCTGTGCTTTTAGCTTTGTTTGCTACATGTATGGTGATGCTTTTTAATAGGAAGAGTTGCATGTTTGGCAACGGTGGGAACTAAGAAGTTGGTGAACTCTGTGTTGAATGTGACATTCCTAAGGTGAGGTTCAGTGTCTTTTGGATGTGTAGGTCTGATGTTCAGAAGGGAGAACAGCTCTTGAGACAGATTTGGGTGTCATGAACCTATAATAATGTCATTCATCAAGAATAGATTACTGAAGGATGTGTGGCAAATACAAATATCAGATATTAGACCATGGAACTGTGGAATGCTGACATTTAAAGGTGAAGCAGGAGAATGATATCCTATGAAGGAATATGAGTACTAGTAGCCTGAGGGGTGACAGGAAAAGTACAACGAAGCACCATGACATAAACATTCCCACCAGTCAATCTTCAGTGTGGCCGATTCCTCGGCAAGGCCTTCCAATTAATCGTATCTATCTAGGCTAGTCATGGCCCAGATTATCACAATGGTTTCCATATAAGTGATGTAAACTCCTAAATTGTTATACTAATTCTAAATCTAAAAATAATTATAGTTTAGAGTTTTATACAGTAGGATGTTTAAGTAGTTGCTTATATGTAACTTGAGGGTTGGCAAGTATTTCCTGTAAAGCAGCTTCTGCTAGATGGTAAATATTTCAGGTTTTGTGGGCTGTGGGGTCTCTGTAACTACTCATCTCTGCCATTGTCACACTTAAGTATCCATTGGCTACATGTGAAAAAAACAGCTGTGATTGTGTTCCACGAAAACCTTATGTCTGAAAACTAAAATTGGAATTTTATATAATAATTTTAATGTTATTAAATATTATTCTTCTTTTGATTTTTACAACTATTTAAAAAAGTAAAAAAAAAATTAACTCTTTCACTCTACAAAAATAGGCAGTTGTCCAGATTTGGCCTAAAGGCCATAACTTTCTGACCCCTGATGTAATTACACTCAAATATAATTACATCTAGAATTATGAGGCACAAAGTGAAAGAGATTTTAATGTAAAATTATGATTTAATGGGTCCATGCCTAGAATATGGATAAAAGTGGACATAATTTCATATGGCATATCTTTGATATTCTGAGTGCCACCACTCAGAAATCATTCTATAAGTTCTGAATTAGAATACATATGAACTTTCCCAATTTTTGTAAAGTATCAACGATAATGTTTAGCTCAAATGTACAATCTCTTTAGTGCTTTCTACTAGGGTGGCCTTAATAATATTGTGGTTCTTAGAAAATACCTCAGCAGGTAGTATTTTCCTTAAAAATCTCTCCCTGTATCTAGTCAAAATGTTCTTTTCCTGCCTCTTTAAGAGTTTATTATCACTGGATTTATTTAGCTACCTTAGAAATGAATGGAGTTCTCAGAGCAAAATAAATGCCATAAAATATCTGTGGGGAGAGCCTCATTTAGCAATTATCTGGGACATTAAAAGTTACCTAGCTTGGTTCTGGAATAAGATGGTATCCTTCCAATAATGGAAACCATTTTGAATTCATGCATGTAGCTGAGACATATGACAGCAGGAATAAAGAGCATGCTAAATTTTTCAGATCCATAACTGCCAAAAAGCAAAGCAATGGAAACATAACAATTTTCTAAAATCCCTGTGCCAGCTTCTTTATGATTCCAGTCATTATTTTCTGGGATGGTAGTAATTTCCAAGTTTAATGTTAAAGTCTTTGATCTAATATCAAATTCAGATAAATTATTGTGAAAATTTACAATAAAAAGTTCAAAAAATGGGTTTAGGAGGTTTACTCACTGATGAAATTCACAGAAATTTTAAATATATATGGTAATGAGGAAGGAGAAACTTTTTCTTGAAAGTGACAGGCTCTGGCTACACTGGAAAGGAAATACTTATATGTGGATTTGAAATCTCTTTTAAGATATAAATTTGGCTCTCCTTTCCAAAATATTTTATGGTTATAAGTTGGTTACCAGGGAAGGTCAACAACATTTTAAAAAACCTTTTTATAATATTTCCATGTCTCTATAGAGAAATTATACCCACAACATTAACCTAGTAACTGGTTTTCTTTCCCTAGGGCCTCTCAAATCTTTGGTCATATGGAAAAAATGAAAAACAAAAAAACAAACAAATAAAAAATATATAAAAGTAAAAACAGAACGACACAAAAAATTCCCCTCTTTTACTACAACCAGGAATATTCATTATATTCACAACTTGTAACTATACTTTTCTTAATGAATAATATTTTGTATGTCCTTTCTTATATGGTCTTTTTACATAGCATAGGAGTTAAAATCATGGACTTGGGAAAAGAGGCAAGAGTTTGAGTGCCAACTTAGCCACTGGCAAAAGGATATCACATTTTGATCCTCAGTCTCTATTTTCTAAAGGAGAATAACAGTGCATCTACTTTCTAACAGCACTGCAAGTACCAAAGGAGGCTATGTATGTCATATTATGTGCTTAAAAAACATTACCTATTATTTTAGTTTAGCCCAGTAGAAATCACATTTTGTTCTTCTCTATCCCCTCTTCTATCTGGAACAATGCTTTTGGGATTCCTTAGGTGACATTATGAGATGGCATATTACAGACATTTGCCTTCTCTCTGAAGAGACCAGAAGCACCTGATAGGATTCCAGGCACATTCCAGGCTCCACTTCCACCCAAAGAAAATACCAGAAAAAAATCCATGTGAGAAATTTACCAATCAACAGAAAGTTTTTTTTTTTAAACTAAGGGAGACCAATAATCTCATACTAACAATATGTGAGAACAAATTTTTTTAATGACCCAACTCCTGGACTCAGCTATATATATACCCTTTGCTACCGGGAGGATCAGGGAACTGATCTGAGAGAGTTTCTTATCAATGTTAAAGCATTGTATAGTAATCCAACAAACATTTTGACATTCAGAAAAAATTGTTGCATGGTAAAATGATAATTGACATTCCCAACAATGTGCCTAGGACATTGGTAAGAGACCATCATTTAGTTGAGTTAAACTGGAGTAGAGAGGAAGTAACCTGATTATTTTCCAGACTCTCCTATTATAACAAATTGTTCCATCATTTATTCAGTTGTTCAAGCCAGAAATCTGGATCATCTTTGGCATCTTTTCTTATCTGATTACTAATTTTATCCCTCAAATATTTTCTGTATCTCTTGACTTTTGTCTTTCTGCTTCCACCATTATAAAGCCTGACCAATTACAGAAGTCTCCCAACTGGTTATTGCCTTCCTTTCCAATCCATTTCCCATCCAGAATGATCTTATCACCATGCAAATTTGATCACATCACTCTCCTGCTTAAACTCTATTTATAGTTCCACTTGACTCTTAAGCTAAAGCTAATCATCCTTCCTGTGGGTGTCAAGGTCCTGCAGTTCTGATTCCCACTGAATCTCCTGTCTCGCCTCACACCTCCTTTCCTTCTGTTCCACATTCATCATGTCTTCTTTCAGACTCCTCCCACCTTGTGCAGTTCCCTCTGTAAAGGACACTCTTCCCTCCTTATATGTTTAGTTATGTTCCCCATCCTTTAGTGGTCAAGCCTATTTTGAGTTTCTTTGAAAGTCTTCTTAGACCTTCTTTAATGAGGTCAAATCCCTCTATTATACCCTCTCATAATGCCATAGTATCACAGCTCAAAGTACCATGAACCGTTCACTCAGAGACCTTGCATCATTACTGAAGTACTGTATTTGTGTGATTCTTTGAACAATGTATACCCATACTGAATTCAGAAACCATGCGCTTGTTTGTTTTATTTTGTTTCCTCTCCATTGTAAAATTCTAAGGCAAAATATCAGTACCTTCATAGAGAAGGAATTAGGTAAACATTTGTTGAAGAAATGAAAAAAATAAGTTACTGACATTCTTGACTTGACTTAAATAGTTGTATTCTTTCCTTAATTTTATTTTCTGATTTGAAAATCGTCTTTAATAGTATCTATTTAATGGGGCACCTGGGTGGCTCAGTGGGTTGAGCGTCTGACTTTGGCTCAGGTCATGATCTCACAGCTCATGAATTCAAACCGCGCATCGGGCTGTGTCCTGACAGCTCAGATCCTGGAGCCTACTTTGGATTCTGTGTCTCCCTCTCTCTCTGCCCCTCCCCTGCTCACACACACACACACACACACACACACACACACACACTGTCTCTCTCTCTCTCTCAAAATAAATGAAACATTAAAAAAAAGATAATAATATCTATCTAATTCTTCCCATGGAATTGTCATGTGTACAAAACAATGTAATACATTAAAATTTAAAAAAAAATTCTGGATCAAAGACCTAAATGTGAGACAGGAAACAGTAAAAACTCTAGAGGAGAAAGCAGGCAACAACTTCTTTGACCTCAGCCACAGCAACTACTTGCTTGACACATCTCCAAAGACAAGGGAATTAAAAGCAAAATGGAACTATTGGGACCTCATCAAAACAAAAGCTCCTGCACTACAAAGGAACCAATCAACAAAACCAAAAGGCAACCAATTGAATAGGAAAAGATATTTACAAATGATACATCAGATAAAGGGTTACTATCCAAAATCCATAAAGAACCTACCAAATTCAACACCTGAAAAACAAATAATCTGGTGAAGAAAGGGGCAGAGGACATGAATAGGCACTTTTCCAAAGAAGACATCCGGATGGCCAACAGACTCATGAAAAGATGTTCAATGTCACTCATCATAAGGGAAATACAAATCAAAACCACAATGAGATACTACCTCACACCGGTCAGAGTGACTGAAATGAACAAATCAGGAAACTACATATTCTGGCGAGGATGTGGAGAAATGGGAACCTTCTTGCACTATTGGTGGGAATGCAAACTGGTAAAGCCGCTCTGGAAAACGGTGTGGAGGTTCCTCAAAAAATTAAAAATAGAACTACCCTACTACCCAGCAACAGCACTATTAGGAATTTATCAAAGGATACAGGAGTGCTGATTCATAGGGGCACTTGTACCCCAATGTTTATAGCAGCACTTTCCACAATAGCCAAATTATGGAAAGAGCCTAAATGCCCATCAACTGATGAATGGATAAAGAAGATGTGGTTTATATATACAATGGAATACTACTTGGCAATGAGAAAGAATGAAATCATGCCATTTGCAGCAACATGTATGGAACTGGAAAGTATTATGCTGAGTGAAATAAGTCAGAGAAAGACAGATATCATATTTTCACTCATATGCAGATCTTGAGAAACTTAACAAAAGACCATGGTGGGGAGTGAAGGGGGGGAAATAGTTATAGAGAGGGAGGGAGGCAAACCATAAGAGACACAAATACAGAGAACAAACTGAGGGTTGATAGGGGTGGGAGGGAGGGGAAAGTGGGTGATGGGCATTGAGGAGGGCACCTGTTGGGATGAGCACTGGGCGTTGTATGGGAAACCAATATGACAATAAATTTCATATTAAAAAAAAAGATAAAATGATCTTCAAAGTTAAAAAAAATTTTTTCCCAAATCTTCTTAAACATGTGCAACTCTGCTCTGAATATTCAAGAAAATAAAAACAAATATTATTATATTCTTCTTAGTGCATTTTTATTATGAACTTTTTTAATTCAAATTTTTGTTTGAAATTAGTAAGCCATCCAGGGAATATCTCCATGAAACACTGGACCCAATTCTTTGTTAGTGGATAAGAAGCCTTACTACTCTTAAAACTTTCAACATTGCAGTATATTGCCTTCTGAGGTAAGACTTAGAATATTTTCTAATTTTAATACATAAAGTCAGAGGAAATGAATAGCTAGATAAGATAGGATCACAAGGCAAATGTGGGAGAAAAGTTAGGCCCTGTGATTCTATAGTTTGGATCTATCAGAAGGGTGACCTTTAAGTGTTCTGGTAGAAAAGAAATCAAATCTATGTATTAATTTGATGATGCCCATCAACTAGGAGACACTAATAACTACCCATTCTAAATGAGTATCTTCATTTTGAACCAGACATAAGTATAAATAAAATAACTATGGGCCCTCTTGAAACCTAACAACAACAGTCTAAGTGCATATAGCTTGATCATTTTTAACATGTTTAACAATCCTGGATCACATCAGTAGAAATGCAAAAGGTCTTATATACTTAGTAGATGTCTCATTTAAATTTTTGACCTTTTATGTTTTTGGACATTGTGTCCAATTTGGGTAGGAGTTATTATCAAAGAATATGAATATTAGAGACACTATCAACTGAAATGAAATAAACTTGTCTAAATTTAAATGGATAACTATATTAATTTTCAACATGAAGAATACGAATGATTTAGGTTTATTTCACAGTATTTAGGTTGAATGTGTTCAAGAGAAAAAGTACAAAAAAGGTAAGTCTAATTGTAAACATAAGGTTTGGGATAACTTTTAAAATATAATATAGTAAGAAAAAATTCTTTAAAATATTTTAGTGCAAAATGCAATCAAATCTAATCAGTTTGGCATTAATTAAGCTCTAATAATGTACTTCAGTATCTCTCCTAAGTAGTGTGATCCGTTTCCCCTTCATCCAGGTCGATTTGTGCACATTATGGTGTCATCATAATTTTAAAACACACTGAGAAAATGACAGAGCTGCAAAATTAAAATAAATGATTAATGGTATTTTTTTTCATGTTTTGTACTAATAGGTATTACTGAGCCTTTAAATTAATAGAGCTGTCAAGCTCATGGGTGTTACAGATCCAGCAATGAACCAAAATGGAAATTATATATTCCACAGACACCTAAAGATGACACTTTGGAATATTTTAAAATTTAATTAGTAGGTGCAATTGTTTTGTTCCCTGTAACCACTGCAAATTAATTGGAAATTAGTCACAACCAATCCTTTTTTTTAACAATCTGAAATGAAGAGATTGGTGCTTTACACCTTAACATTCTTGTTTGGGGGCCAGAATGCACACATGCAGTAAATTGCATTGTCAATTACAAAAACAACAACTGTTGTGAAATTAGGAAAAATTATGCACAGGTAAACAAAATTAATTAATGCATAAGTAACAGGGGAACACAAAAAATAACGCCCAACTAAACATTAGCAAGCCAGTCTTTGGAAAAAAAATAAAGGCTTAGAAATGCAAATTTATGCAAAAGAATTTACCATTGAAGTCTTAAGTAAAAGACACTTCTAGTTTATGTTTTATTTAACTGCATTTGGAGTCTTACTACCACTCACACCTTAAAAAATATATACCTACTAGAACAGCAGTCTGCTTACTCAAATATATTTCAAGATGGCAGAACAATGTTAGTTAATTTTCTAGTTTTCCAAGTATCCACATTTAGACTCATTAAATAAAAAATGGTGGCATTTCCTTCTTTAACCTTTATCCCTCTTCTCTATTTAAATATTAGGCAAAATACAATTTCCAGGCACATCAAGAAAATATGCATTATCTACATATACCTGTTAAGCATTTTCCTACTAATATTTTATATGTTACTCTTTTTCTTCCATCACTAAAAATACACATGTCCCCTTGTCTGCTTTGCCCAGTCCTTTCTAAAGTAAGCCATTAGAGCAGATTAAGATTCCTTAAAAATAGTGTGTCTACAAAGTCAGCAAGTGTTAAGTTACAATAGCTGCATAACTTTTAGTGAGAAAATAATATTTTATTAAATTTTCAAAACAAGAATAATTTCTAAAAAACACTGGTATATTAGATATTACTGAATGCTATTTAATCAGTTTAGGGGCATCTGAGTGGCTCAGTGGGTTAGGCATCCGACTCTGGATTTCGGCACGGGTCATGGTCTCTGGGTTTATTATTAGATTGAGCCCCGTGTTGGGCTCTGTGTTGGGCTCTATGCAGTATGAAGCCTGCTTGGGATTCTCTCTCTCCCTTTCCCTTTCTGCTCATGCTGTCTCTGTCTCTCAAAATAAATAAATAAACGTTAAAAAAATAAAGTTAATCAATTTAATGCAAGAATCTTGGGAGAGTCAAGAGAGGTAAACTTGCAGATAACTTTCACAGCACTATTCCATTTGGATGAGTTTTAATATAATTTTCCCTTTATTTTTTTAAATTTTTTTTTTCAGCGTTTATTTTTATTTTTGGGACAGAGAGAGACAGAGCATGAACGGGGGAGGGGCAGAGAGAGAGGGAGACACAGAATCGGAAACAGGCTCCAGGCTCT
Organism: Puma concolor; assembly: GCF_028749965.1. Lineage (NCBI taxonomy): Eukaryota > Metazoa > Chordata > Mammalia > Carnivora > Felidae > Puma > Puma concolor. The sequence continues at coordinate 62,940,191 of NC_141668.1, read as the reverse complement.
GAGCCATCAGCCCAGAGCCTGACGCGGGGCTCGAACTCCCGGACCGCGAGATCGTGACCTGGCTGAAGTCGGACGCTTAACCGACTACGCCACCCAGGCGCCCCTATAATTTTCCCTTTAGATAATTATTCAAATATTAAATGTTATGATGAAATGATGTCCTTTTCCAATATTAGTTTATCTGTAAATGATTATGGGAAAACAAACAAAAAAGTCACAGCTACTGTAACACTATGGCCAAATCTCAAAAAGATACCAAATTTTGTCACCCTAAAATAACGTTGGTTTAACTTTTTTTCCTGTATGACTTAGATAATGGGAACACTAGATATTAAATATAACAATACTTAATATAAAGCATAAAATAACTAATACTTTCTCAGTGTTGCAAAATGTGATGTACAATAATTTTCTGCAACTCTTCAATACTCCCTTGTGATTTGTAGGTAGCTGGTTTTAGGAATAAGGAAATAGTTTCAAGAAGATTAAGTAATTCTCTAAAGTCCAGAGGTCACTGATAAAATAAAAAAAAAAAAAAAAAAAAAATTGGCCTCTGGCCTCTTTCCTTGTTTTCTATCCATTGGGATACATTCTTCCTAAGCAGTTTTTTCCCTCCTTCCTTATTGAAATCCCATAAAACATTGCTTTCAAAGAGTGAAAACCATTTTTAACGCTGGACTACATGGAATTTCAGCTAAAGTGCTAGAAATTTTACTATTTCAGTTGTAGATATTAGCTTGCTCAAAATAACTTTTAAAATATTAAGCTAGAATGGGTTTCAAATAAAAAGCTGATATACAGAAGTTTTAATAAAATGGTTGAGATTCTGTAATAAAAGAATGGTAAAGCTATTTGGTTTCAAGTCTGTTTTTAGTTCCCAGGTCTGAGATCAGTTAATTTAGGTAGTACGTATAAGGGGAGCCACCTACCATAAATATAAAAAAATTCTAGCTATTTCCCTCTTCTTCTACTCTTATTATAATTACTGTCATGTATGTTTATAGTTAGGCTTTAGTAACTTCTTGTCAGGAAACACAGCTTCATCCACAATTTGCCTATAGTCATATTTGTTGTATCTCTAGCAATCGAGAAAGATGTAGACACATAAACTATAGAGAAAAGCAATCCATCCACTACTATTATATTTTCTAATATGATATTATGTGAAATGCTCATTTCAATGGTATTTCCAACTAGAAAAAGATTGTCATGGTATTCAACTTTGTGAGCGGGCTGAAAGGGCCATCAAAACAATCTTTTCTTAATACAGTTTATCTTGCTTTTCAGCATAAGTGACCTACACTGAGTTTGCTGTGGTTAAGGTGCTAGAGAAAGTCCAAGTGCCAAGAAGTCCCACTGCCTCACTGTTTGTTTTACACTTGAGCTCCTTTACACAACACTATGCATTACAGAAAGCTTCAGAGACACTGTATTACCTCCTCCCTGAACTTTTTACCCTTCGGCAAACAAGCTTAATCAACTGATGACCAGTTTGGGAGTAGAAAACCAAGTTAGGGACAGACCCAGTCTTATAACTCTTTGCTTGGTGACCTTGGACACTGAACTAACCATACCTCCATAGTCTAAAAATCTCTCATACAATCACATAACTTACTTGTAATAGTCTTAATATATGTTTTCTTATAGACAGAGTAATCTAAAAACCACATCTCATGTAGTGATCCACATCATTACTGGCTTAGAGAAATACCTAAAACATTACAGTTGAGTATAAAAACTATGCCATTTTGATCCATTATTTTCATTCAAACAAGGTCTCAACTACTTATATGCAGGACACAAGAATGGAACAATAATTCATGAGGTTTTCTCAAAATGAGTAAGATTTGAGATTCAAGGTTTAGTGAATTTCTTTGTCTTACGTAGTTGCTGTTGTTGTTGTTGTTTTAAGAACTAGAGAAATGGGGAATTATGCTGTGAAGTCTCCAAGTTGGCAGATAAGCACTTCTGGCTACTAATACTTCAACCTCATGGGGATAATTCAGACAGATCTCAAAATAGCCAAACACAATAACATTTAAGGAGAGTGGTGACATTTTCAGTTCTACTCAAGTAGGAATAAGCAAACTTCACCCTAACAACAAGTACAAATCCTACATAGAATACATAGAGCAGCTTTCTGAGGATGCTGAAAGCAAATGATAGCAGGCAGAATGGAGAAGGAAATCAGAACATAACGTGTCACTAAACCAGCGATGGGTTTCTTGTTTTCTCTTCCTCCTCTCATTTCCTAGCCAGAGATCTTGGAATAGAGGAGGAACACAAAAACCTATTCCTTAACATTGTATACAATCTCCCGTGTTTACCCTTGAGCTGTGTATGGATAGCTTTGTCCTTCAGAAGCATACTGACAACTTAAAGAACCAAAATAGGGGTTAGACTACTATCCAGATTCCACACAAGCCTATGGATATTATACATATAGAATGATTCTGAATAAACTGCAAAGACTTTGAAAGTTGAACTGACATTGGAAACCCAACTCACAGGAAGCAGCTCAGGATTTGTGACCTGAAACTAACTGGATCAATTACTCGCTAAAATAGCCACAACAATGACAAATCAACATTCCCCATAAGAATTAAAAAAAAAAAAATACACAAGAGCTTCATAAGATGATATTTAAAATGTTCAAAATACAATTCAAAATTTCTCAACATATGAAGATCCAGGAAAATCTCAAAAACTCACAAAGAGAAAGACAGTCAATAATGTAAATCCTAAGATGACACAAGTGTTAGAGTTACCACACAAGGGCTTTAGAGCAGCTACTACAACCATGCTCCAAAAAGTAATGATAGATATTCCTAAAATGAAAGAAAATATTGAAACTATTGGCTGAAAAATAGAGGAAATTAAAAAAAAGAAACAATTAGAAATTTTACAATTAAAAAATACAATGACTGAAATTAAAAAAAAAATTACTTGGATGGGCTCAAGAATCCAACAGACAAAAAAAGAGGAAAAAGTCAGTGATCTTGAATAAAGATGAATAAACATTATCCAGTATGAAAAACAGAAAGAACAAAGAGGAAAGAAAAAAATATTATGGAGACTCAGAGATCTGTGAGATACTACTTAAAGTATCTAATACATGTCATCAGAATTTTAAAAGGAGAAGAGAATGAGTATGGTATCTAAATTAATATCTGAAGAAATAATGGCTGAAAACTTTCTAATTTGGCAAAGACATAATGCTAAAGATTCATGAAGCTCAGAAAAACTAAAACAGAATGAGCTCAAAGAAATCCATGCCCACGCTCATCGGAATCAAATTACTGGAAACTGAGGACAAAGAAAAAATCTTGAAAGCAGCCTGAGAAAATGATGCATTACATATTGTGAAACAATGATTCAAATGACTAGATATCTCATCAGAAACCACATTATGTAAAAGCCACTACGCGATATATGAAGGGGAATTGAGGATGAATCTTAAAATGCTTACAATTAAGTCAGAAGAGCTGGATACATATACACATAGCCGAAATACAAGACTGTGCACTGCAATGGCTTCAAGAAGGTATCAACAGAGAGCCACAGAAATACAAAGGATAAGGCAAATATTTCAAACAGATGGGGAGTTAAAAAGGCTTCATGAGGAAATTGCTGCTAAGCTTGGCTTTGAAAGAAGGAATTTTATTTTATTTTTAGTATACATGTATTTATATATCTCATTGCCTTTCAAAAAGATTTTGTAGTAAATTATAAAAATACATATATCCCAACAGGATAGGATAATTAATTCAGGCAATATGAATAAAAGGGAAAACAAAGCATATCAAAATAATAAACCATAGGTTCAATGAGAGAAATCCAACCATGGGTCCTATAGGATTGCTGGAAGAAACCACAGATTTGTTGGTTGGCTGCTTGAAGGCCAGAATAATGAGTTTATTTCTAAAACACAAAATAGCAAATTGGGATTTTAGACACAAAATTAATAGGCATGAGTAGAAAGCCCCTGGAAAGTGGTCCCTATGAAGCATGGCAGCTTTGGGAGAATTATTTAATGCCATCACAAGGATTCTAAACTTATTTTGTGTGAAACAAGGAGGCATTGAACTTTGAGATCTGGGAGTAAAATGATCATTGTGGTTCAGTAGTAATTTTGGCAGCAACGTGATGGATGGCTTTGGCTATACTGGGAAGAAAAAAAAAATACCCCCCAAAAAACAAACCCAAAAACAAACAAACAAAAAAACCCCATGACATATAAAAGAGAAAAATGTAAATAAGCTGAAAACTATTTCAATTCTGTTATAAATGATAGAGTTGTAACTGATTACTAATGTTAGAGATACAGTAAGGGCCTGAAGAGTAACTGAGTGAGACAGCAAAGCATTATAATTATGAAAAAATGAAAAAAGGCATTAGAGCGACCTGCTCTATTTCCTACCTTGTGGCCTTGGAAAACCTGCTTAATTTATCTGGATTATTTTCATTTGTTTGTTTGTTTTCAGTGTATGATATGGGGATTATAATAACCTTACTGACTTGTTAGGGTTTTTGTAAGGATTAAATAAGTAATAAATAGAAACAGAAACTGGTTCATGGTCAACACTCAAAAAATGTTAGGCATTGTTATAGTGGATACCTCCAAACATATCTATCTGGTACATCCAAATATCCCAAAATTCAATCAGCCTTCATCTAAATGGCACTAAATTTTACAAATTAAAAATTTTAATTTTCTATGTAAATAGTCTGAGATGAATTTGTATTTAGCAAATCATTTCAGACTAAATAATACCTTTAGGTTATGCTTATTTTTAATAATTAAGCAAACATATAAATAAAGATTTAATAGACCACAGAACACTGCTCCTCTTTTTTAAAGACTTTGCATTTTAAAGCTGGGCTGGATATATTCTCTTTGCAAACACAAGTCAAAATTAAGATAAGCTCCAGATCACTGCATCATCTTGAGCAATCACAAAAAGATCCAGTCTTCCTAAGTGAGGGTGAAAGCAAAGGCTAGGAACGTAGCTAGTGTCTGAATCAAGGAGATACTAGTACCAGGGAAAGAAATTGGCATTCAAGTCAGAAGACAGTATCTCATAGAACGGCCTACACATTAGAAATGGGGAAGGAGGAGACAATTGCTCTTAGGTCACTAGATGACCAAGTATCTGCCCCAGGAATAACAGGGATCAAACCTAAGGCAGCAAGACAACCTGGTTTGGCAGAAATTGGCTGAGTACCAAGTCAGGGCTGACTTGTGTGTTGATGGTGTCTAACTTTGGAAGTAGACATTGGGGAAGTGGGTTCAGGGTCCTGAGAGGTAAATAAAAAAGGCAAATAGAGATCAAAAGACATGTAAGTGCTTTCTAGAAGTTGCATTTACTTCAGCTACCCCTTTGAGAAGTCTTTATATTTAATCTGTGGTCATTTCACCAGTTAGCTTATGATCTGTTCATGACTTCCTTCCCATTTGCCACCACACAGAAGAAAGTTCCAGGAACTCCCTTCGTTTTAATCACAGGCAAAGCGCTCAGGATAATACCGCATTACAACCTCTTTGGCATTATTTTCATAAAAGTATCATAAGTAACAACTAATACATGATGATTAATATTTCAAAGTATTATCAGAATTATTAACATAATTGATAATGCAAAGGGAAGTGGACCAAAGAAATTTAACTGTACCATACCAAGAAACAGAAAGAAATTAAAATTCTGAAGGTTAAGGATGTATTTTTTCTTTGATACATTAAAATTCTTTGCTTTGAGAATGTAATGAATAAAGTTAACTCAAAATAACTTTTACATGTATTTATATATGAAAAATATGTGAATGAATTGCTAGCCAACCTACATTATGTTCAGTGAAAGAAGATTTAGTAGAAAGCATTTTTTAAAAAATGTTATACTACCTCAAGAAGTATTTAAGAAATTCACAAACTCAAAATGCACTTGGCATTGGCAGCATAATTATGTATAAGGCACAGTGCTATGCTCTGTGGGTATAAAGATGATAAAAATCATGGCGCATGACCTCAATAAGCTTATGTCTATCAAGGAACTAGACAGACAAGCTGATAATTTTGATGTAATATCATTAGTGCTTGGATAAAGCTATGAAGCACTGAGGCCGCGCTTTCCAACTAGCTGGGGTCAGGGATGTGGTGCAAGAAATGGCAATGCTCAACAAAGGCTTCATGGAGAAGGGGCAGCATGAAATGACTCTCAAGCTGAATTGTGTAACTCAACCAAAGAAGAAGAAAAATTTATTTGGACACAAGGGAAGCACATGAAGAGATTAAAAAGAAGTAAGGTAAATGATACTGGTGAAATAGGAAGCCTGATTCAAATTATATTTCATCAGAAAGAAAGTAATTACATGATTTTAAGCAGAAGAGTATCATGGTGAAATTAGTATTTTAGAGAGATCATTCTGGTAGAAAGTTACAGGATGGGTTAAAATGGGGGACAAAATGGAGATGGGGAAAGACTGATGTGGTTACTGCCAGGCGTGAAAGAGAAATGAAGTGGGCCAGATCTAGGACAAGAGTAGTAGGGATGGAAAAAAGAAAAAGATCCCAGAAATATGTCATATTGGTAGGTGGACATGGTATTTGAATTTGGGGGTATGGAGAGAAATATAGGAGTGCATTCATGGTTCTAGCTTGGGAAACAGTAGGTACATAATGGTTTCACTAACTCAATATGGTAAAAGGAGGAGTATGTGTTTTGGAATGTAAGAAGTCAGTATTTGTTTGTGGGGAGAAAATGAAGGGAGACAGATGATGAGTCCATTTTAGCTATATTGAATTTGTGGCTTGGTATGACTCCTAACTTAACAGAACTTTAGCGGGCACTCATCACTTGTTATGAATGGATACAAAATGAAATCTGACCTCATCTATGATCCCCATATCTTACTATGCTCTCTCCTCCTCCCCAAGCTATTCTGTTTGTTCTCTCCACAATAGGAACATACTGACAACACAAACAGTATGTTTGATGTGCTCAGGGAGAAGGACTGGGGAGGAAGAAGACAAAAGGGGGAAAATAGGCTCTGGGGTCCTGCCTAAAGAAAGGCTCTTCTGGAACTATTTCAATACAAAGTGTTCTGAAACTAACTGTCTCTTCAGTTTGATAGGCTTGTGAACATGGCCGATTGTTATATGGCTAGAATCGATACTCTGTTAGTGACTATTATAAAACTGTGAACTGAGGAGTATTTGACACATTTCTAATGACTACTTTGTAGTGAGATATTTTAAAAGGTCATAAATGTAATTATTAAGTATATAGTGGAAAAGCTTTAGTTTTAAGCTTTCTTAGTTTTGCTTTTCCTGATACTTTAATTCTGGACTGGTGAAATTTCTAAGCAAATATTATCTTATTTTTTTTTTTTTTTTAAATTTTTTTCAACGTTTTATTTATTTTTGGGACAGAGAGAGACAGAGCATGAACGGGGGAGGAGCAGAGAGAGAGGGAGACACAGAATCGGAAACAGGCTCCAGGCTCTGAGCCATCAGCCCAGAGCCCGACGCGGGACTCGAACTCACGGACCACGAGATCGTGACCTGGCTGAAGTCGGACGCTTAACCGACTGCGCCACCCAGGCGCCCCTATCTTATTTTTTTTTAATTCTCTTCTTATTGTGGTAAAATGTAGGTAACAGAAAATCTCACATTTTCACCATTTTTAAAGTATACAGTTTGATGGCATTATGTACTTTCCCCTTGCTGTAGAACCACCACCACCGCTTATCCGCAGACCTTGTATTACTTTGATTTTTTAAAAAAAATATCATTAAAATCAGAATCAAGACCCACTTATCACCTGCCTTTCCATTTTATATATTCCACTTAGAGAAAACCAGACCTCTGCTGTGCTCTATATATCTAGAGCAAATCCTTCATAAATTAAATATCAGCTCAATCATCAGAGTTTTTACATTCTATCAATTTTTATGTTCTGTATGAAAAACATTTTGTTATTCAATTGAAACAAAGAAGACTCTTTAGTTAAACCATACCAATGCTATGAAGACTATTTATTTATTTTATTTTTTTTTTTAATTTTTTTTTCAACGTTTATCCATTTCTGGGACAGAGAGAGACAGAGCACGAACGGGGGAGGGGCAGAGAGAGAGGGAGACACAGAATCGGAAACAGGCTCCAGGCTCCGAGCCATCAGCCCAGAGCCCGACGCGGGGCTCGAACTCACGGACCGCGAGATCGCGACCTGGCCGAAGTCGGACGCCCAACCGACTGCGCCACCCAGGCGCCCCTATGAAGACTATTTAAATAGTCTCTTCATTTAAAGTGAAATTTAAAGTTCAGAACTCCATGTGGTTCTAGGAAAAGTAGAATATGCCAGAATATGAAATGACAAAAATGAGCCATAGTCTAGTACAGCTCTTGGCCCGCTAAAGAATGGAATATTCTAAAAGAATAAGAGATTTGGGGTGCCTGGGTTAAGCATCCGACTTGGGCTGAGGTCATTATCTTGGGGTCCGTGAGTTCGAGCCCTGTGTCCGACTCTGCTGACAGCTCAGAGCCTGGAGCCTGCTTCGGATTCTGTGTCTTCCTCTCTCTCTGCCCCTCCCCTGCTCATGCTCTGTCTCAGTAATACATAAACACTAAAAAAAAATCTAAAAAAAATTAAAGAACAAGAGAGTTTAAAGGAGAGAAAATTAGGGGCACCTGGATGGCTCAGTCGGTTAAGCATCTAACTCGGTTTTGGTTCAGGTCATGAGCTCAAAGTTCGTGAGTTCAACACTCAGATGGGACTCTGTGTTGACAGTGCAGAGCCTCCTTGGAATTCTCTCTCTCTCTCTCTCTCTCTCTCTCTCTTTCTGCCCCTCCCCCACTCATGCTGTCTCTGTGTCTCTCAAAATAAATAAATAAACTTCGAAAAAAAATAAAGGAGAGAAAATTAAATATAAGTTATATAAAATTATTATTAATTTAACAATTGTATAGATCATGATAATTAATAGGCAAAATAAATATCCAGTTAGTAATTGAAATATAAGTTAACAAAAGTATCTTTTGAAGTGCTCGTGCTATGTAAAATAAGCTAAAATTATTCTGAAACACTATTTAGATTTTCATAGACATAGACTTTTTATTTATTTATTTAATTAATTTTTAAAAATTTTTTTTAACGTTTATTTATTTTTGAGACAGAGAGAGACAGAGTATGAAAGGGGAGCGTCAGAGAGAGAGGGAGACACAGAATCTGAAACAGGCTCCAGGCTCTGAGCCATCAGCACAGAGCCTGACACGGGGCTTGAACTCATGAACCGCGAGATCATGACCTGAGCCAAAGTCGGACACTTAACCGACTGAGCCACCCAGGTGCCCCAGACATAGACTTTTTAAAGTAAGTGATTTACCTCATGCTCTGGAGGGGGAGTCACAAGGATGGTGTAGGGCCTTTTTGGATTGAGATCCATGATGGGAAATAACCATGGAGAGTGAGGACAGTGGAGCCAGACCACTGGTTTTAATTACTATTCTACCACTTAAAAAAAATGTTCATTTATTTTGAGGGAGGGCATGTGAGTAGTGGAGAGGGGCAGAGAGAGAGAGAGAGAGAGTGAGAGAGAGGGAGAGAGAATCTCATGCAGGCTGTATGCTCAGCAGGAGCCTGGGGCTCATGAATTATGAGATCGTGACCTGAGCCAAAATCAAGAGTTGGACACTTAATCCCACTGAACCACCTAGGTGCCGCTCTACTCTAACACTTTTTACCTGTGTGGAATCAAGCAAACAATTTGACCTTTGCTTCAGTTACTTTATCTATAAAATGAAACTAATTATAGGGCTTTTGTGAAAATTAAATGTACAGGTCAGTACAGGTCAAATGTCTCAAACTATACATGGCATAAATTAAGAGCTTAGTAACTGTTAGATATTATTATTATGACTATTAACTCTTTTGGATTTTAGGCATGGAGTAAGGAGTAAACATCCCTTCTCCCTGAAAAGAATCCAAAAATTACAGAGTCCTTGTGGAAGGCATTTGGTGTTCACTGTTTTTCATCTATTATCTTGTGAAGCAAGCTGATGAAAACTGGCCTTCCATTAAAGACAAGAAGACTGTTACTACCAGCACCACTATCATCCCACATCACAACCACTGTCACCGCTACCACCACAACTACCATCACCAGCATCGGTGGTAGCATGTCCACCAGTTCATCCCGACCACCATCACCAGCCATACATCACCAGCACCTTAGCGCATCACTACCACCACTATATCACCAGCACCTTAGCACATCACTACCACCATCACTTGTGGCAACACCTTTAATATCTCTGTGAGTATAAACGTCACCTTAGAAGTGTGGGGAGAGTGAAGAATACCAGACAAGATGCAAGTGCATACATGCTGGTAAAGGGAGAACAGGAAGTCTTTTAAGGATATTTGGAACCAAGTACAAAGAGAGCAGAAAGTATAGGAAGTAGCCAATCTACAGAGATTTTTAAACAGGCTTTTTTTTACATTATTTTTAGAGAATAAACTGATGCACAAACTTGGGGTTCAAAGTGGCTAAAAAGAATATATCAGGAATAAACAAAAGATCATATTTATCTGCTGTACACAAAGAGTAAAGATAATAAGTTTAGAGTAAAACCACTGGAAAGGTAAAATTAACACTTCCATTTTACATGCTAAGCTGGACTGTTTGGAATCTGTAGCTAAATGTGTTTAAACTAGTGGTTAAGAGAAGGGGCCTTAATCAAAGAGCCTGGGTTTGAGTTCTACTATGTATCTGACCTTGAATAAGTTATTCAACTTTCCAAAGCCTCCATTTTTTCCATCTGAAAAATGATGATATCCATTATTTAATGTTTATGTGAATATTTAATACATACTAGTACAATGCTGTGTATTAATTATATCTCAATTTAAAATATACTTAAATATAACACCAGCACTTAGCACAATGCTACACTAATCTAAGATTAAGACCTCCTCTGCCACTCCCAACTGGTTACCCGCCCCCCCCCCCCCCCAGTCTTAACTACACAGTAAATACATCATCAATCACATGTAAGAGGTAACCTGGATTCATGGCTTTCTCTTAGCCCCCAGGGAACTCATTAGCAAATTCTTCTTGTTCCACCTCTCGAATGTTGCTTAAATCCATCTACTTCCCTGTCACTATCCATGCCTGAGCCCAGACTACTCTGATAGACTCTCTCCCAGCTGCTACTCAGTCCAATCCAATCTCCACCCAGTGGCCAAGGTGACCTTTTAACATGTAAATCGGATGATGCATAAAGCCTTCAAAAGCTTCCCAATGGACACAGAATCAAATGCTAACTCTTTGCTATCATTTTTTCTACATGGTCTGTCTCCTGTTCATCTTCTATACTTTATCTCTTTCTGTTCTCCCCCTATCTCTACAAACTAGTTTCGGTCATCAAAACCCTCCTTACTGTTTGTCTAACATATTGAATTTTTATTTCTTCTTTCAAAAAAGGCCTCCTATGTCGACTAATCTAAAGTAGTATCCTCCATATTGTACCCTGTTCCTCCTTATCATTTCACCATACTTGTTTTCATAACTCTTGTAATCTGAAGTTACGTTTGTGATTAATCTGTTTATATTTAACATTTAGTGTCTTATCCAAAGAGTTCCTTGAAGATAATTATATTATTGATCCTGTTGTATTATTGATCATGATATTTATCACTGATCGTGTTTCTATTCTTAGTACCAAGGGCATTGCCTAACATATTTTTGAAATATAATAAAATATTCACTATAAAAAATGTAAACAAATTTTGTGGGAGGTCTAAATGTCTAACTTAAATAATATCTCATTATGGAGAAAACAACAACAGGGAGAGTGTTCTACAGAGAGGACTCCCTCAAATCCCCAAATGGAGGTAAAAAAATAACAAAACAGATGGGTTAAAATTCAGGGAGATTTATGTCTGAAGGCCCTACAAATAATTTTCTCACGTGGTGCTCTGAAATAAGTACAATAAAAATTAAGAAAAATTTTATCAATTTTCTTTAGTTCCAGAGTTTAAAATATAATCGATCTATGGTATCTAAAGGTTGTACTTACACTAATACAAACATTCAAAAGTCAAACCACTGCCAAGGGCATATAATCCCACAAACCTGAATGCAATAGTCCTGACACATCAATAATAAATAGAAAAAGGTACTTGGTAATAGATCCAAAGCTTAAATATTGTGATTATTCAGTTATAGGATTATGTGATTAGTTAGTTATAGAAGTACATGACATCTGAAAAGCAAATATGAAGTGATATAGCATTTCAACTACTCGGTACTCACCGTGCATGGGGTCTGCATCCATGGTTCCCCATCAATCTGCATTGGCAGAGACTTGCTAGTCCTGGAGGAAAATATTTCATTTTAAGTATAACAATGAAATATTTTATATAATAGACTATACGTAAGATATAAGATGATGAGACCAGAAAATGCAAATATGGCAATAGCTGGCTCTAAACTTAACTCTTCTGAAGGAGACTTTAAGTCTTGACTATTAATGAATACCCTGAAAAGGTACCTTGGTAACAAGAATATGAAGAGCTTCCTGGTAAATGTGATGATATAAAACAAATTATGGATACTAACAGAAAAATGTAGGGTTTATGGTTAATGATACAGTCAGAATTCCTATAGCTGAAAATAAAGCCTCCTTGTTTTCATGAAAACCTACATCTCAGACCTGAAGGAAAGGTGTTTGATGTCTCAGATTTTCCAATATCAACATTTTTATACAAATAACACCAATTATACCTGTGCTATGACCCATGGTTTCACCTTAGGGTCAAAAATACTTTTTTTTTTTTTTTCCCTAAAGGTAAAGTTCTGGAAAAATGCTTCTTAAAAAGGTTTAAATTTAATAAATATATAAGATCTTACTTTACAATAATTGATTATTTAATTTTGTAGAAATGATGGTGTACTTTAGTTCATGAAGGAATTTAAGTTAATGGTGCTTCACTAGTGTTTCCATTGGGTATTATGCCTGGTAGATACTTCCATGCCTCTGCAAACTAAACTGTATGGGAATCATGTTAGTGGAGATGAAATTTGTACGTTAGAATTGTATCCATGGTCTGAACACGAGGGTATCAAATTCCAATAAACTTGATAAGTAACAGTTAACCAAAACTTGGTAAAATCTGCCAATTTCCATCATTTTCAAATATATCAGTGTTAATTATTGATAATTTGAGGCACAAATAAGACAAATGTTGTTATCAGAGTCCTGCATACTTTTAATTAACTTTTATTTATATCATCTCAACCCCCTGTCTCAATTACAGAGAAACAGCTACCTGATGACCACAGAGGAGCACTGAGCCAGCCGCCGCCCAGCACTTTTCAGTCCCGTGTATATTTGTCCCATCTCCATGGCTCCTTCCAAGCCAACTACCTCTAGCAGCTGATCACTCAGATCTGAAAGAAAACAGAAGCCTTGTAAGTTACAGTGTAGATCCATATGTGCACAATTTAATGCCCTTAGATATTATGAAGATGAAAAATGAAAGCTACTTGACAAAGAAAGCCTGTCTTGGATTCTGAAAGTAATGAAAAGATGGCCTACGTCTAAAGCTCTCAGTTTAACTAAACCCCGAGATGCTGTGGGAAAAGATCTGCTGTCAGCTTGGTCTAAAACAAAATGGGAAGAATGAATTTGGAGCCAAATAATGCCAAAGAATATACCAGTAGTTTTTAACATCAACAAACTTAATGTTATTCCACATGTATATATGGAACGTTTATACATTTGGCAGCAAATATACATTTCAACACTATAAATAAAGTATGAGGATATGCTGTCAAACATGATTTTGTTATATTACTCGAACAAAAGACCCTAGAGATCGTGGAATTTGAGTCTTTCATTTAGAGATAAGAAGATTGAGTCTCTGAATCATTGAGTGACTTGTCCTTAGTGATGGGTGACTTTGTGCAGAAGTTCAAGAAACAATATTAATTTCTTGAAATGTTTTTTTCTGATGATATGCTGCTAAAATACTATTTGGACACCACTAGATAATTAGCACAGTGCAATTATTATTATGATTTTTAACAGAGGACAGTAGAAAGAGGCTAATAGTAATAGCTCTTGCTTGTTGAGTGTTTACTAAGTGCCTGTCGCTGGACTCCTTTGGTTCCCCTTAAAACAAACTGTGGGTAAATATGATTATTCCCATTCACAGACAGAGAAGCTGAACACTAGAGAAGTTAACTAATTTATTCATATTAACACACCTAGGAAGTGACAGAGCCAAAATCTGAACCCAACTACTTTGATGCATAAGCACCGTGCACTTGATAAATCAACCATATAAAACAGAGAGTCTTAAAAATTATAGAAATGCTTCTTACATAGGGAAAGAGGTTGGACTGTATAAGCTTCAAGGTCCCTTTCCAATCTGAAGACTTTGGCTCAGCCAGAGGCAGAGGGTGCCCTCACATCAGGAGAATCCCACGAAGCCCAGCCCTGACACACAGCCCCTACACAGCGTACTTATTGAGCTCAGAGTGCCTGGATCCCTGAGAGGGAGGCAAGATTCCAGGTGCATATATATGGTCCTTTTATATTTTAACATTCTCATGCTTCTTTCAAATGTGAATACTTTAATATTACTTTAGTAGCAGAACAAGCTGGAGATTGGAGCACAGAGTGGGAGGGCAGGATGATTTTACAAGATAATGACGTAAAAGCTGGTCATAACTGAGGTTGGACGTGCAGAAAAACAAGTGTATTCTGTACGAACTCCATTTTGCATGGGAAACCCTCTTCCCGCACTACGGATCCACTGTAGCACAGAGTTCATAAAAGTAGATAATACATTTTAGTGTAGTTCAAGGGTATGGCAACTAAACACTCTGAAATCTCAAAATTTGTTAGGCTCATGATCATTGGCAAATATAAACCCTTAAAACAGAAAGTGTGACCAAGCCACTGGATTTTTCTTTAAATGAACTGATCAAAAAAACCCAATTATTTTTTTTAAACTTTAAGCTATAGCTGCAGCTGAGATTTCACCAAGTCAACACAACATTCCAGCTACAAAATCAAATGTTAAGAAGTCATAGATTCATTCACCTTGCTGTTCTAAACCCTATTTAGACTTATTTCTCATGAAACTTATTCTGTGTTTCTAGTTTAAATTTATGTTGCCAAGAACAGATGGACAAGGAATGGAAACATATTCTTTCAGCTGCAGCCTGCACTAAAATGTACTTGGCTCTATAGCCTGGGTGTTAATATACGTATTTCTTAGATATATGTCAACCAGAAAACTACACTGTGGCAAGCACTAAAACCCCAGATGTGTGTCTGGTGATATTTATAAAACAACAACAACAACAACAACATTGAAGTTCATATGAAGTATTATGTATTTTGCAACTGTCTGATTCCTAAATAAGGGAAATTTTGTGCTAATCTTGCAATGATCTGGTTGATGGGAACTATTCTACAAGAAATAAAACACTTTCTCATGAGAGTTAATCTGTGAGTCCTAACTTTTCCATGAATCACAGGGATTGTCTAACCCACACCATATTGCTGCTGTCTACCACCCTCCTTCTGATTTTTTTTTTTAATTTGTCTTTGTTTTTCCTCCTTGAAAAAATACCCTGAAAATCAATTCTACCATTAATAATCAGTAATGAAGATATTTCTTACAGATTTAGAAGACAGGCTTTCAGATTTTCATGTTCTTCATAACACAAAGAACTGCATAGAAATTGTGGAATATTTCCTAACTCCAGTAAAAGGAAACTGATACCATTTATTTCAGGTTAATACCAATAACGTTCAGGAAAAAAAAAAAAAAAAAAAAAAAGCTCTAAATTTGTGCTGAACAAATTTGCTTCTATTACACTTCCACATTTTGTAAATACAGTAGTCTGCAATGTCTGTGCAAAATTGAGGCTTCTTACTTATTGTCTTTGGGGGTTGGATCTTGACTGATTTCAGACAAAGATAGTTTCTATCTATGCCATTTTGAATTTTGTTTCTATATGTAGTATCATCTAAAAACATCAAAGACTTCGTCACTTCACAATCTAGCTAAAATTAGTTTACATGAAGGTCCCGCTGGGATGTCACAACCAACCAAATAAACCTACTGAATTGGTTTGCTACCTGGCTATTGATTTCATACATAAAAGTTGAAGTAGCGAACTACAGCCCATGGACCAAGTCTCGCCTGCTGCTTGTTTTTGTGTGGGTTGCTAATTAAGAATGGTTTTTATCCATTAACAAAGTGAAAACATTTAAAAAGAATAATATACTGTGACATCTGAAGATCATATGAAATCAACATTTTAGTGTTCATAATTTAGCTCTTTTTGTCTTTTTTTTTTTTTTTTTTTTGAGAGGGGTGGAGAGACAGGGAGCAGACAGACTCTCAAGCAGGCTCCACCCTCAGTGTGGGGCCCAACGTGGAGCTCAATCCCATGACCCTGGGAACATGACCTGAGATGAAATCAAGAGTCAGATGCTCAACCGACTGAGCCACTCAGGCATCCCCATAATTTAGCTTTGATTGTAGCGCAGCTACATTGTTTCTTTTAGGATTTGTTTGTTTGTTTGTTTGTTTTTGTCTATGTCTGCTTTCACACTGCAATGGCAGAGTATTTGCAACAGAGACCATACAGCCTGAAAAGCCTGAAACATATACTATCTGAACCTTTAGAGAAAAGTGTCAACCTCTAGTCAAGAGAAACATATAATTAACTAGGCCATTGAGATTTTCACTTCAGTACTGCCACTATAAATGCTAAATGGCATCACAGTGACCTGAATGAAAGTCCGAACATCCTTCCTTCCTCAGTGTATGTGTCCCTGAGTAAAACCATGGAGTCTCAACCATGGAGTCTCACCACCTTTTTATACTGTGAGGATTCTCATAATCAATTTGTTATTGCATCGTGAAATACCAAAGTTTCCAAATAACTTTGTTACAAAAAAACGAGAGGCTTAATGTTCAACAATATGCGCAGTCATTGCATTCTGGTTGGACTTTTGAGCGTGAGAAAAAAAAAAGGGAGATGATACACAGGTAGGCATGAATCACAACCAGACCTGTAGATCCAGAAGAGCTAGCTCCACCTGTGAGCGTCACCCACTGAGTACTGAGACCTCCTGACATCCTGGTATTTGGAAGTATGTGTTGATCCTGAGGAAGATACTGCTTTCACTCAGTGGGAAAAACTGCATTTCTAACGAGTTAAATGTCTTTCCAAACGGCTCTATGGGGGTAACAGAGTTAAGAGAATCTGCCATATTTGATTTTTTTCATATTTAAAACAGAAAGTCCAGAAGAGGTGCGTCAGAGGGAAGGAACTTGATGAAACAACCAAAAACTGAGTCATATTAGAGCGACATTCTTTTTTTTTAATTAATTTATTTTGAGAGAGAGAGAGAGCACACAGGAGAGGCAGAGACAGAGGGAGAGAGATAATCCCAAGCAAGCTGCACACTGTCAGCGCAGAGTCTGACACAGGGCTCAAACCCACGAACCATTGGGATCATGACCTGAGCCAAAATCAAGAGTAAGACACTTAACCAATTGAGCCACCCAGGCACCCCTGGAGCAACGTTCTTAACACAGGGTCAGGTGACTCTTTAACAGTATTTCAATATAAGTGGTGTCCTTCATTATCCTATATATTTTTATGAATTTTAAAACATGCTCTGAAGATATTCAGTAGATTTCACCAGACTGTAACAGAAATATGACAAGAAACACTACTTTAGAGTTTAATTTGCCGCGGACTTTGTAAATGTTTTTCTGAATACTTTTAGTGCAGGGCCATTTTGTTACACAGGCAATCAGGGGGTAAAGTATACCCCCAAGAGTCAGGGATAAAGTACAGATTTGAGAACACAGGAGCAGCACAGCTAATAAGTGGGTAATATTTATTCACAGCTCAGTCTCTTCATTTTTGACAGTTATGCCCTGATAATATGTCTCATTATGTAATTGTTTCAAAATGCCATATGTGAGGGAAGAGAAAAGGACGCATTACAAACACAGACTGAATGTGGGTTGCAGCATTTTACATCTCGTAGAATATAATGTGTACTGAAGTGAGGGGAAGGAGGGGCAAGGCAGGGCATGCTTCTTTGTGACTGGTGTCCAGCAACATGCTGTGACATGGGGGGAGGCCATATCCTGGGCTATACTCACTGACTCAGCAGGGACATTTTGTATTCACCATAAATTGCTAATTATATCAACGTCTATTATGTCTTTATTTGGCCATGATGTGTCCAGGATATCTATGGAGTTGTACCTTTGAGGGTGGGCAGATTGTATGCCTTCTAGTGATGTTTCATTTATCTAGCAATTATTGGAAACATGCCTGGAGATCCAAAATAAACTTGTAAAAAGCCAAGGTATGTATGAAATTCATCCACGTAGGTGAATCTTTGAGAATTTTTCCTTTATATGTGCATCTATTGTCCATTGATTCTTTATTTAGATGGCTCCTCACACGCACCAATGGCCATTTTCCCTTACCTCCTAAATTAGAAAATGCAAATAAAAGAAGGTGATTGGAGAGAACTAAAGCCACTGTTTATTCATATGGACTTTGTTTCACAGCCCAAGTATGTAAACATTAAAGAAGACTTTGGGGTGTCTGGGTGGCTCAGTCGGTTAAGCGTCCAACTTCGGCTCAGGTCACGATCTCACGGTCCGTGAGTTCAAGCCCCGCGTCAGGCTCTGTGCTGACAGCTCAGAGCCTGGAGCCCCTTTCAGATTCTGTGTCTCCCTCTCTCTCTGACCCTCCTTCGTTCATGCTCTGTCTCTCTCTGTCTCAAAAATAAATAAACGTTAAAAAAAATTAAAAAAAAAAAGACAACTTTTAGCACCTAAGGCGATATACCATGCAATTATAGGTCTATCAAGGAAGTGGGGAGAGTTTATATATATATATATATATAAACATATATACTCTATGTCTACTATGGGCAGCCTCTCTGCTCAGGAATTTATAGGCATTTTTTCATTTAAGACTCCCCCAGTAATCCTTACAAACTGATATTATTCTCCTCATTTTATTGATGAGAAAACTATGTTACTTGTGCAAGTCTTCACATGTAGTTGAAAATCTGATTTTCAAACTACATATGCCTGACTCCAAATTCCATGTTACTATACATACTGACACAGTAAGAAGTAACCATTAAATGTTATCACTGATGGAAGAGAAAAAAAAACAACACTAATAGTACCACTAATACAACTAATTTTCTTACTGCTAAATCATTTCAGATGTCACTGAATGAAAATATAGAATAAAACTCTCATTCACAACGACTACTCCAGGTCATGTGTACATTATACTCTGCAGAATCCTGCAAGGAGGCTATGAAATGCAAAATACTTTTTGGAATAATTTATATCCAAAATGGTTAAAAAATGAAAACACTAGAAAATTAGAGTCTGGTACATAAATGGATTAACTAGAATTATTTGGAAAATTGAGCAGCATGAAATAACCCATTCTATTTTAAAAATTTGAAAAATAAGGGGTTAAGCTACACATACCGAAATTTTATATATATATATATATATATATATATATATATATATACACACACACACACATAAGAGATATATATATATATACACATACATATGAATATATTATGTATATATATGTGTATGTGTGTGTATATATATATATATATATATTTATAAATCACATGCCTGCTTTTTTTAAGTGTTTATTTATTTTTGGGAGAGAGAGAGAGACAGAGCACAAGCAGGGGGAGGTGCAGAGAAGGAGATACAGTATCCAAAGCAGGCTCCAGGCTCTGAGCTGTCAACACAGAGCTCGATCCAGGGCTCAAACTCACAAACCCAACTGCAAGATCATGACCTGAGCTGAAGTCGGAAGCTTAAGGGACTGAGCCACCCAGGCGCCGTCCCCGCCCCGCCACATGCCTGCTTTTATTTCATTTAATTTATTTGTTTCTTTTTTTTAAAGTGAGATACCACCAATTTTATTTTATTTTTAATTGTAAAGAAAAATTTATTTATTTTTATTTTTTTAAATATAATTTATTGTCAAATTGGCTAACATACAGTGTGTAAAGTGTACTCTTGGTTTTTGGGGTAGAATCCCATGGTTCATCACATGCCTGCTTTTAAAAATGACTTTTAAAGAATGGTTTTGATCATGTCTTTGAAAGCCATCTGGTTTTTGAAAACAACCAGCCAGAGCTGACTATAACTTTATGTATTTTCATTCTAAAATTCTGAACTTCTCTAAATGGATCCAAAAAAAGTAAAGACCAGAAATCACAGCGTGGCATATTGTCAACAACCTCCCTTATCGGGACCAAAGTGATTCAGGGCCTGCAAATCACTTTCTTACGTGGCATACTTGAAAAGCGATCTTCACCCCAGGGCACACAATCCAAGAAATCATAAGCATTTCTTTCACAAGGCCCATAGAGAATCAGCTTAAGGACTTCCCACAGCAATCTATTGCTGCAACTGACAATGTGTATTATGACTAAATGTAAACAGAGAGTTTGTGAGCACAAGCTAGCAGTGATTCTGAACGCTGTGCTTCTGGGTTCTTGAGTCAGTTTGTTCTTGTTAAGCTTTGTGGAGGGACTGAAGGCCGTCGCTTGTTTTCTGTGTGAATGAGCCATTAGTGTGTGTGGGGATGTTTTCACAGCACCATGCCTCTGCTGCCCTCTTCCATAAACCAAGCTACCTCACGTGTCTCCTCATATTAGCACCATCACTAAACAAAGCAAGTGCTCATGAATGATGGCTGATGTCAGCAAATTCTGAATAGCTTCTGGAGGGGCATCCTGCGCCCCAACACTGATGCCTGCTAAAAGGGTGAAGTCATCAGGGAGACGACCAACTGTCTTCTCCTACGAATTAAGCAGTTCCAACAATTAAAAAAGAAACCACCCCAATTCAAATCAATTTATTAGAAGGCAGTGCCAATATTACTTTAGATATGACTTTGTAGTTTTGCATTCAGTATCCAGCAGCAATATGAAGATGTTATTTTCTTGACATAGATTACAAAATACAATGTTTTATTGTCCCCTTATTTTAGTTTCAATGATGTATGAAAAACACTTATGAAAAACAGTAACGTTTTAAGAACATGGTAATGAATTTGATCTCATTTATAAATTAATACTGAAAATTTAAATAAGAACAAAACATAATAATGACACATAGTCATTTACTGAATAACAGAGCTGGTTTTTATGTCCAGTTTATCCTGGTTACATACAAATAGTGTACTCTTAACAAGGGATTGAAAGATTCCATTATATTGCATTGACTGTGCTTTTTCAGACCATTTGTATAAAACCCTGCTGGTCAGAAGTAAATCATACTTCAGAATAGTATTTCTTCAGAAAAAAGGCTCCATGACTAAATATAATTAAATCCCAGTAACCTTCATTTGGAATTTTTTGGTATTCATCAAATATAGAATTATATCCTGAAATCTGGTGTCTGGCCAGAGAATCCTTGAAAATCTGCTGACTTCAGGGCTCTGCACAACAGGAATGCCACAGTTCCTGGTTAGAATAGTGTGTGTGTTTAAGGGGTTTTGTTGTTTTACAGAACTGAGGACCCCCTCCTCTCCCTTCTGCTCAACTGAGCATAGGACGTCAGAGCAGAACTGAGACAGGAACTCTTATGGTCTCAAGTTCTAACAACACCCTAATAGCATCATTGCCTCATGGTTTAAAGATGAGCTGTTCTTGACTCATCAGTGCCTCTAGTAAAGAATGATTTGAGTCAGAAGATTCTGCTTTTTTTTTCCTTTATTTTTTAAGGCTTATAATAGATTGTAGACAGATGAACCATCCTATCTAAAAGGCTACTTGTTAACATGTTAGTACAACTTGGTGTATACCTAGATTCTTTTATTTCATATAGATCCTTCCTTTTTTTTCTTTCTTCTGTAGTAAGAAAACCTTATTTTATAACTTTATGGTTACAGAAAAAGAATTAAATTACATCTTGGATTACTAAATTGAATTAATGTTGACACAAGTAGTTTTATTTGGATGGGATTTTAAAATTAATCCCACTTGTAAATACTTGTAAGAAATAAATATCCTTTGTCATGTCAATTACAAAGTTAGCAAAGAAATCCTTTCAACACATGAAATCACTTAGAAGAGAGAACTTGCAATCTACTACTGTATAGGAAATTTTCAGTATCTAGTCACCTCACCATGCTTATTAATCATGTACTGACACGTTTCCAAAGAGCTTGGATTTAAAAAAAAAAATAAAGAATAAGCCCTTGTACATGGACATGTTGAGGGATTCAGATAAGTACAAAAGGTCTCTGTGAGAAAGTTTTCCTTTACGTTTTAAGAAATATGTCATTTTATCTTTATAAAAGAACTGTACTGATATTAATCCAACTTTCAGAAAATACAGCAACATTTGTGACTAATAGTTATGTGAAAAGTAGAAATGGAACATTCGAAGTACCTTTGCCCCCAACAGCACTTGAGTACATAGGAGAAGTTCAAATGCAAACTTTCAGATTTCCAACACTGAAAAACTAAGGACTTTATCTCCCCTTTCAAGGAGTTGCTTTGTGGGTAGGGAGAGCCCAAACCTCTTTTATAGTCCAAACTTTGTTAATATAATTCATTCTTTTCCTACGTCTTCTTATAAGAGATATATTCTTCTTAAAAGAGTTTAAAACACTTTTGCACTGATACTGTTGTATAGTGAAAAATTATTCTATTTAGTTGTATTCTTTTAAAAGTTATTTGTTTAAAAGGGCTTCACTGTATTAGTCTTGCAGCCCTTCATACAACAGAACAAAAGCAGTTCTATGAAAGAAGTCTAAACTTGGACAAACCGTAAAAAAAAAAAAAAAAAGCAAAGTTCCTCTCTGTTTTTATCAAATTTGATTGCTGCAGCTGTTCCCAGTTTCTGTATTTTAAAAATAGCCTTATTCAGTGCCTTGTTGGCTAAAGGCCAGAGTGCCATTAGAACATGCTGTACGGAAAACCTCTATTCAGTTACAGATACAGAAATATATTTAAGATCAGTGGGGGTCATCTGCAGCAAACACTTGTAAAGGAAAATAGAATTTTAATGTGTTTAGACTGATCGCCACTTTTGCCACGTAGTTTAAAGCTTCTGTACAGAATCTTCCTAACAACTTTTTTTTTTGTTGTTAATTTTAGGTAAAAATGCAAAATGAGCATCAAGTTCATTGGAAAAAATATTATTAGAAAGGTCCTATTTCTCAAATAGTACCCATATAATTGAGATACATATTTCAAAGAATATTACCAGTGGTTTCTGTTCAACAAGTTAGCTGGTATGCATCGATCCCGTAGAAAGGTAGGTATTATGGGAGCAAAAGCTGCCAATGGAATCACAACTTCTCTTGGATGCAGGCCACCTAACCAGAGGTCACCAGGTGTGAAACAAACCAAGGTACCCAAGGAAAATGAGTCTGGAAACTCATTTTGGACTGAGGAATTTTTATCTTTGGGCTCCAAGTGTATGGGAATAGGGTCAAAGAAGTGAATTATTAGTAGAGTTTCAGACCCCTATTCTCCATCTATCCAGTTCTTTTCTTTTTCCTCAACAAATAATAGAAACTAGCATTTGAGACTAAACAGATTCATAAAGGAATGCTAATTTGAGTTCTAAGTAAGAAGAATCTGTTCCATATGGATCATCAATAAAAAAGAAAAGATTTTTGAAGCCAGGAGATGAGAGCAGTAAGAAAGAATTAGCAAGCAGAGGTCTAGGGAGAACATAGGTGAGAAAAGAAGCTTTCATTATGGAAATGAACATCGTTGTCAAGAGGTGAAACATCTGAGATTTTACTTTTTTTTGAAAGCTAACATATTAGCCTTCCACAGTTTTGGGATGGGTTGTACAAGACAGAAATCTCTGAGGTCACAAACCCAAGACTTTATTACCTACAACATTTATGTCAGTCTGCCGAACCCCAATTTACATAGGGTGAAGCAAAGAGCATTTAAATCATGGAATCGAAGGGGCAGAGAGAAACTAGGCCAGCATTCTGCAGGCTTCTTAGCCAAGTGTTAGGCTCACTGTGAACCTATGGGCGGAAATAGGACAGAGACTGCTCTTATTTCCACAAGTAATGGGGATGGAGAGATGATGCTCAGGTGCTCCAGGTGCAAGGCATGGTAGAACCAAAATTCAGTGGGATTGAATTGGTAAGCAGAACCAAGCTATAATAGGACTGGACCAGTGGCAGCCCACTGCAATAAAGTTCTTTATTAGGCTACTAAATTAACACAACGATTGTACTATGCCATTGCTTGATGATTTCCGAAGGAAAAGCAGTAGTGATGACAAAGTGCACAGTATCTCAGAACTCTGGACAGCAATATTACCAAAAAAGACACTTGTCCTTCACTACATCCTTATAATCTCAGAAATAACAAAGACAAGAATGTCAAAACAAAAAAAAAAAAAAAGGAGAAAAATATTAAAAACATATATTTCAGTTGCTAGGCTCGGTGCTGGGAATATAGTAGTAAGCAAGACTAAACAGAGACTCTTAATACAATCATTAGAAAGGAGAGGTTCACATTTTACTGCACATTCAGAACCGAGCATCTGTCTGGAGCTCCTGGGAGGCAACTTGCTACTGCATGGTAGGAGATATTATGGTTCCTGAAAGGTTTGAGCACTTGGATTCAGGCATTTCTGAATACAGTCATAGATTTTTCCATTAAGTGAGCGAATATATCCACTTTGCCTCCTTTACAATCATTTTACATTTAAATGTTTAAACTAAGACAAACTAGTTTTGTTTAGCCAGTTGAATTGGGTTTTTCTCACTTGCAACTAAATGGCAAGTGAGTGACATTACTTCTGGTTCTAACTATTGCCAGATTCATAGTCCTCAATATACTTGGTAGTGTCATTCTCCATCACTGTCACCTTTAAGTGATTTATATTCCTCAAACAAGAACCTTGGCATTTAGGTACCCATAATCTTTATTTCCAATACTCTTTTATGCAAATTATCAGACCCTGCTCAGACTACTATTTTCTGTTCCCCTAAGTAGGCTTGATTGTCACTACTCTGCTCCCCTCAAATATGAAAGTTTTTTCGTCCTCTCCTATTTAAACTCTGTCAGTTCTTTAAGGCTGAGCTAACAACATCTTTTCTGTAATGCTTTCTCTTATGTCATCACCCTTTGCTAAATGTTGCAAAAACACGGTATCAATTATGACCCTTTGGCACTCAACCTACACTGGGAGGCAACAATCACAGAATCAAAGATTCACAGTGTGGCTCCCAGAGCGTAAGACCTAGCAGTTAAAAAATGGCACACATCACTTTGCACTTTGGTCATCTCATTGCCTAATGGTCTACATGAGACTCCTTACTGTTGACCTTGATCATTATCAATATTTTGGTCCAAGTCTGTTTTTTCCTCCACACCACTTACAAAAGCAGTCCCCATTTTGACATAACTATTATGAATTTCCAATTATCTCATTTTGTTTCATCATGATTAGGGATTTTGGCAAGAATTTTTATTTTCCTGGCTTAAGTCTCATCTCCATATTTATTTTGTTATATTATACATATTGTTTCATAATATTACCTAACTTCCTTCCATTCATTCATTTATCCATTTACTTCACACAGCACAGTTACACAAAGCACAAAATAGATGCTCAGTAGATCAATACAGGCCTGGTAGCATGGAAGCTACCTGAGATGTGTGTGAATGAAGTTATAGTCTCTAATCTCAAAGAGATTATTATCCTTAAGAGAACTGATGTGCAAATAATGTAATGTAGTATACATCATGCTACAGTAGAAATATTCAAAGTATAAGTGCAAAAAAAGGAGACTGTTTAACAGTATGGATGGTGGCTGGGGTGGGGAGAGTTGGGATATTAAAATTTTAGCCAAAATCTTTCTGGAATTGATGACATTGAAGGTAAATTTTAGTTATCTGATGTCAGGGTGAGTGAAGCTCTTCGAGGATGAGAAACATGCATGAAAATAAAATAACATTTAAATCACACGCTATGTCCAGTGAACTACACAAATCTCCATGTTCTGGCTTCCAAATAGCAGGGAGAAAAGCTGTGAGAAAGGACATAATGAGGACCCCATCAGGAAGGGCCTTATAAACCATGCTTGGTTGCTTGAATTTTCCTTGTAGTTTACTGGAGGCCAGTTAAGATTTCTAAGTGAAGCAGATAAGTGATTAGATTACATTTTAAAAAGAACATTTTGGGAGGCATGTGGAAGATGGATTGTAAGGAAGTGAGGTTAAGAAGCAGGGCGATCACTTTGAGAGAAGTGCTGAAAGAATCCCGTGAGAGATAACAAGGAGGTAAGGAAGGCTGGAGCCATGTGCAGGAGAGAGAAATTTGTTCATGAGGCAGAACTGGCAGTATCAGCACCTGGGAGGTGGGAAATGTTAGAAGGCATGGTGACACTCACGCTCAGGCTTGGGAGACAAACCGATGGCCATGCCACCAAATCAAGATGGGGGAGGGGGGTTGGGGGAAAGGACAAGTGGGGAAGTAGAAAACATGATGGGTGTGGTGTAGGATGTGCTGATATTATGGGCTCTGGGGGACATTCACACAGAGCTCTCTGAAACGCCACAGAGAGGACTGCTTGGAGAACACATGTCTGTATATTACCACTATCTCCAAATTCACTTAAAATCTTTAAGGGTAAGAATCATACATTGTGCTGCTTTACAATTTGTTGTTGTTTTGTTTGTTTTTAGATCCCCAAATGCACAACCTGGCATAGAACAGACAATCAATAAGCAAATGTTGAATTAGTAATAATGTACTGTATTAAGTACACTTGAAGTTTTCCTGATAGTGTTCTGTAACTGTTGCCAAAAGACAGACTCACCTTTGAATTTGTTTTACCTAGCTGGTGAGGAGGGGCAGGGTTGAGAGAATGGCTTATGATTTCAGAGACAGTTTTTTGAAGGGACAAATGTATTCCTTTTGATTAAAGGTAAACATTGATGGATCATCTTTTATGTGGAAGTATTTCTTCTATTAATCTGGCCCTATTTAGTTTCCCAGGGTTTTTCACGACCTAACTATACTCATAGTAATTAAGAACTATGCTTAAGCCATTGTTAGATATGTTTATTTTTTTTAAACTTGCAACCAATAACATTTCTTATGTATATGATTTTACAGATGGGGAAAAGCAGAGAATATAAGCTATTTGTCAATAGTTATTCAGTGAGCATCTAGAGTTCTGCTCATGATATGAGAGTTCCTTTCTGTCTCTCAAGGATGCTGATGGAAAGATTCTTTGGAAAACTGCCATTAATTAATAATATCTTGTCAAGGTAAATTTAAAAGGCAAAACTGTTGTTATCTAGCCATTCTATTTGTTGGAAACTCCTTTGTCATTATTAATTCTTCTCTATTCTCATTGTGATTCAAGAATGTTGGTAATTTAATTTTTACTGACCGCTGTAAAAGTTGACATCAATTTGCTCATTCTTTGTTGTCTTTTCAATAGCATAAAGAAGTTAGGATTACATCTGTAACAATATAATAAAGTATTATATAACTGCCTACTGAATGTTTTATTTTCAAATCTCTCCAAAAATAATTATAATTTGATAGCATTTTTAATATCTAAAAATTCTTTAAATCAGAAATAGTGTGTTACTTATTTGTCATAAGATGCTAATCATACCATTACACTGTTAGTTGTTAGAAGTATTTTATGAATTTTGAATTCTATTAAATGATGATTTATTTTTTCCAGATAAGTCACCATGCAAGAGGCACTTACTTATTACACGTTTTTCAGCATATGTTGCAAGTTTATTTTAATGCTGAAGAGGCACATTATGATCAAAGCAGAATTCTGCCCAATTTAAACTGTTCCAAGCTATTTTCATACATTCACTCATGTAATACTGTAAAATTTACATTAAAATGAACGCTCCTCTACAATTAAGTGATTCAGTCAACATTAAAAAAAAGGTGCAAATGTGTGCAACGTGAAAAAAAATCAACAGATGTGCGAATAATCTCTGCTTGGGGATTAGTATCAAAAAGAACAGTAGCCAAAAAAAAAAAAAAAAAGGTTCCAACTCATATTCTTTCTATACTCCGAAGTTTTTCTGCACCCATGTAAAAGGACATGCACAAAAACAATCACAATTTCCCCCTATGATGATAATTGGATTAGCCAATAACAAATTGGAGTGAGGAGCAGATAATAACCTACAAAATCAGCAATAGCTCTTGGAGATGGATACATATTTTGATTTTGCCTCATTCTCACACTCTTCTATCCTGATAATGGATACATTTCAAAAATAGCAATGATCCCCCCACATTCAGAGAAATTCTTTTGCATGGGATAAATGAGATCAAAGTGCTTCATAAAGCTTCATTTATGTTTCTAGGAGGTAGAGTGTGGTGGCCACCGGAAGAATGCCCAGTCTTCATCTACTTCAGTAGGTGTGGAACAAAGAGTAACTTGAAGTGTCAAGTGACAATCTGAAATATTTAGACAATCTGAAGCTTCTGGTCAAATAACAGCCATAAAAGTTACTTAAGTGTCATCCTGTTCTCTACCACCATCACCCGCGACCCCCGCTCCAAGGAAATGCCAGATATTTGTCTCTTCATCATTTTAACAGAGCATTGCAGTGCCATCTATTTAAGAAAACATAAAACGAAATGTCACTAACTGACAAGGATATTCCTAAATAAGAGGAAAATGAGTTGAAGTAATTGTACTTAAACATATTGTCTATTAATGTTTTTTTAACTAATTAACTTTTACAGAAATCATTGATATACATTATATTAAATCAGATAAAAACAAGGAGAATGCTTTTCTTCACAAATCTCAACATTTTGTGCTAGAATGGATGAAATTTTAACACATGGAAACTTGAATAGAGAGGCTTAATGTACACATCCATGTTCAACTCTGACATGACCCAGAGCATCAACTGTTCTGATTGACTGCAGCTCTCCTACACAGTTCTACAAGTAAGCCTTGGTGAACTGAACCTTCTAAGTGTGTCTGTATGTGTGTCTAACTAGATACATGTGAATGAGGAGATGATTAGCCTGAGGTCTCTGGTTAAGTCATTGACCATACCTCATTCCATAAGACTGACTCTCCACATAGATTTTAAATTGGGAAATATAAAACGGCTGAGAAAATACAGGGCTTATGATTTGGTAAGGAGTTAATATGACTTAAATTGTCTCATGAAAACCTTCATTGGCTCTTTGCCCATGAGAACTAAGTGGTTCAAGTTCTTAGTCAACTGACTAAAAGGAAGTTTAGAGTGAATGTTTCTGGAACATTATGAAATAGCCAAGACCCATGACAGACCATTAGGATGGCGATTATTTTCTGTACAAAAATAAAGAATGTTAATAATAGTGTCATGGGTATGGGAGAGGAAAATATATGCTCAGGTGGTTCAATTCAAGGAGAAAAAGAAATATATTGCTATGAGTTGTTTCCTAGCTCTGTCTCTGGTAGTTATGTGCATGGAATTCTTTGAAATTGGGAAATTTTTATTTAGAAAAACCTGAATAAGTTTTCATTGTATGTTTATATGTGTGGGCAAATGTACACCCACAAGATTAGGTGTCAACAAAAATATCATAATTTTAATTTCCTGATAATCAACTTAATTCTGCTTCTATGTTCCCATGACTCTATCTTATCAGTAAATTCCATCTGAGATATTTTAAAGGCCCATTTCCTCTCTGAAGTTTGTATAAAAGCCGGGGCAATTTGACAATAGCCTCTCATTCTTAGTCTGTTACATTGTCAGTGTTAATTACAGTATACAAGCTGGTCTCCTGATGCACCTGTGGGACTGAGGGAACCTTCCTGAGCCTTGGAGGCGGCCTCCCAGCTCTTCATTGGAGGTGGACAATACCTTCACAGCCCATCCGTTTGAGGATGTCATACCACCACTTCCTTGGAACTCTTCCAGGAGCCGATTATGGTTCTACTCTGTTCTCGGGACCCACCATAGTAACCCTTTCCCCTGCCTGGTCCAGCAGAACCTCTCTTTTCTCTTTCTTCATTCGTAAAATCTTCCACTTTGTTTGGAGTCTCAGAACATCTCTTCAGGGAGCAAGAGTCACAAATACTTGGCCAGATGGCCGAATATGGTCCACAGGATTGTTTGACTTATACCCCACTGTGTTATAAAATTTTAAGTTGTTGCTAACTTTGTTTATTCTGTCAATTTTTTCTTTGAAAAAAAAAACTTCATTGAGGTATGATTGTTATACAAAAAGCTGTATATATTTAATATATAGAATTTGACAAGTTTGAAGAGAAGTATATACCTATAGAACCATCATCACAATCTATGTCATAAATATATCTTTCACCTCCAAAAGCTTCCTCCCTTCTTTTTTTTGCCAATAAGAACACTTCTTATAAGATGTACTCCCCTAGCAAATTTTAGGGATACAATACAGTGTTACTAACTATAGGCTCTATGCTTTACACTATGTATCTGTGAGTTCTTTTTTTTTAATGTTTTTATTTATTTTTGAGACACAAGAGTGTTAGCAGGGAAGGGGCAGAGAGAGAGGAGAGAGAGAGAGAGAGAGAGAGAGAGAGAGAGAGAATCAGAAGCAGGCTTCAGGCTCTGAGTTGTCAGCAGAGAGCCCTATACCAGAGCTCTAACTCATTGACCGTGAGATCATGATCTGAAGTCAGATACTCAAATGACTGAGCCACCCAGGTGCCCCTCTGAGTTCTTCTTATGCAACTGAAACTTTGTACCTGTGACCAACACTTCCCTGTTGCCCCTGTTCAGAGCCCTTGATAACTACCATTCTATTCTGTGCTTCTGTGAGTCTGACTATTTTAGATTCCTCACATAAGTGGGATCATGGGATATTTGTTCTTCTGTGCCTGGCTTATTTCCTTTAGCATAATGTCTTCCAAGTTCATCCATGTTGTCACACATGGCAAGACTTCCTTCTTTTTTAAAACTGGATAATATTCCATTGCATGAATAACCTACATATATGTACTTTATCCATTTATCTGTTGATGGACATATAGGTTGTTGCCACATCTTACCTATCAGAAATAATGCTGCAATGAACAACTGAATACATGTATCTCATCAAGATCCTGATTTCAATTACTCTGGATCTATACCAAGAAGTGGGATTGCTATATCATATAATAGTTTATTTATTTTTTTCATTTTTTGAGGTACCTCCATACTATTTTCCACACTGGCTATATCAATCTACATTCCCACCAACAGTGTACAAGGGTTCCATTTTCTCTATATTCTTGCCACCACTTTTTTTTTAAGTAATAGCCATTGTAACAGGTGTGAGGTGGTATCTCACTGTGGCTTTATTAGTGGTACTTAGTACCTTTTCATACATTTATTGGTCATTGTATGTCTTCTGTTGAGAAATATCTATTCAGGTCCTTTTTTTTTTTTTTTAATCAGGTTATCTGGAGGTTTGTTTATGTTAAGGAGTTGCAGGAGTTCTTTATAAATTTTGGATATTCATTCCTTATCAGATATATATACAAATATATATGTACAAAATATATACAAATATACATACATATATATATATACAAATATATGTACATATATATATATACACACAAGTATTTTCTCACATTATGGTTAACACGTTAAAAAATAAGTAGATTTCCACATAAACATGTACTTCTGAGTCTCTTGAAAGACTAGAGGATCTGGCAACATTGAGCCAATTTGCTCTCCTTGCAAATCTCCTCATCTTAGGCAAAGCAATGCCCTTTACAATTCAACAAAGTCCCTGCCTAGAATATTTCACTTCTGGCTGCACCAAGCATTTATGATTTTGTCTTCCGAGCTTAGAATACTAACTGCAAAAAGTCCCAGAGCCAAAATGTGGAAAATCCTTACCACATCCATAAAACTTAGAATGGCAGACTATAGGTAGACAATAATAAGAAAATGAGTAACAAACAAAATGAATAATAACAAAATGTACACATACATATTATATTTTAGACAGAGATGCAGACAGATGGATAAATATAAGCAAGGAAATCTATAGACTGAATAAGATAATTTCTGATATAGAACACTAACCAGATGATAATTTAATAATGCACATATTCAAAAGAAAAAAAAAGTTATGTGCTAACTACAAGCCATCAAATCTTTACAGAATTGATATTACTGAGATGAATTACACGGCATATATTCTCATAGAGATACTAGTCTCATAAAAAGAGCAGGTGGTGTATAGAATACATATAGGCAAGCAGTTCATTAAAACACACACTGAAAAATGTGATAGGGGTTATAATAATGCTAAGCTCAAGATGCTAGGTTGCTTTTAGGAAAGGAAATTAACCAACCTTATAGAGAAGTTTCTCAGAGGAAGCTATGTGTCAGCAAAAACCGAAAGAATGAGTCTGAGCCGGGTGAACAGGTAGGCAATGGTGGTTTCAGGCAGGGGAATGGCATGTGCAAAAAAACAGTGAAAGGTGAGATAAACCCTGATGCTTAAAATGACCTAGAAATTGTTCAATTTGGCTGGAGCAGAGAATTTCATGGGGTATGAAGGAAACAGCAAGTAGGGTCAAAGAGCAAGCAGGTGCATGTATACAGAATTTTATAAATCACATTAAAGAGTTTGGACTTATATGAAGGCTATTGCTCCCCCCCCCCCCAATTAAATACTGAATACAGTACACAACATAATCAGATTTTTGGTGCTGAGAAATCATATGGCTCCTTCAAAGTCTAGTTTCTTTAACTGTAAAGTGGAAATAATGTCATATACTCTTCTGGCTTCATTGGATTGTTGCAAAGATCAATTAATGATATATGCAAAAGCCTGGCAAACTCTAAGATATAAGTAAACCTTATATTGGTTAAAATTTATTTAATGCGTTAACTGTTTTTGCATGAGGCGGGTGAGCAAGATCCCTGATAGGTAAATAAATTGTATTATATAGAACACTAGCAGTAAAGTACAATGTGAATAAGTTACTACCATCTAGTCAATTAGGAGAAAGACAATATGATAGGAAAAATGAGCGTTAGAGTAAAAAATGAGATAGAGGTTATAGATGTTGCAAATAACTTTTAATTTACCTTTTCTCTTATTATATTGTTACTCTTATTTAAGGTGTTGAAGACGTTTGTCCTTCTTTCTGCCTAATACTTTAAGTTTTAATTTAAATACCAGTCAGGTAACATACAGTGTAATATTAGTTTCAGGTGTACAATATAGTGATTCAATCCTTCCATACATCACCCGGTGCTCATCACAATAAATTCCCTCCTTAATCCCCATCACCTATTTCACCCACCCTCCCACCCACCTCCCTTCTAGTAACCATCAATTTGTTCTCTATAATCAAAAGTCTGTTTCTTGGTTTGCCTCTCTCTTTTCCCCTTTGCTCATTTATTTGTGTGTCTTAAATTCCACATATGAATGAAATCATACGGCATTTGTCTTTCTCTGTCTTATTTCACTTAGCATAATACTCTCTAGCTATATGTACGTCATTGCAAATTCTGCCCGATATTTTTTAAGCAACCTCCCTCTGTTTCATGAACATAAATTCTGCCTTCAGGAAAAGGCAAAAGCTCACTCCCTTTGCCTCCTTTGGGGTCAGCATGTGATCTAACGGAATGTGAAGCATCAGTGTGTGATGCATCAGTAGGTGACCCTTCAGAGTGTGACCCATTAGACAGTAATTCACCTGCATGTGACCTATGCTTTGCCAATCAGGTGCACTAATGCAAAACTTTAGTTTGGAAGTCAGTGGTGAAGGAGGAGGTGCCAGGAAGAAATGACTTCGACCAGGATGGCACGGAGTTATTCTGTTCTCTGACAGAGTAGTGTCAGAGGCCCTGGGGTAGCATCCTGTCTCCAACATCTCTACATTGAGGTGTTATACTTGTGCACAGAAGCAATGACCGTAAAGTTTCCTATGGACAAGTCAGGTGATGTAGTCCATGTGTGGTTTCTGGCCGAGTGGCTTTTAAGCCTAATTTTCTGTCCTTTGAAGAGGTCCTGGGGCTCCTATTAAATACATTTCTTTTTTTCTTATACAAGCGAGACATGATTCTGTTGTTTGCAACTAAAAACCCTGACTGATATCTGTGTCAAAGCAAAACTATGATATTTATCCTGAAATGGCAAACTTTTTAGTTCTACTCCCTTATTGTACTTGGGAACTAGGACATGAACACAGCAAGGGTGAGAGTATAAATGTGGGACAAAAGAAAGAACTGGATCCCAATGCTATATCCTCAAAGTAAAACAGATTTTTTAAAAATTAACAACCTTAAAAACTTAGTAGGACTTATTAACATAATTTCTCATGTGACCCTTGAACATTTTGTTTCTAAACACTATAATCTCAGGGAGGTTTTGCAGTGAGTAAACGTGCAAGCTTTAAAATAGGAGTCTGAGTCCAGATTGCTACTCCTTAAGTTGTTAATTGTGTGATCTTAAAAAAAAAAATTTATCTTTGCGAGCACCTGTCCCTTTCCCTTTAAAATGAAATAAAAATACCCAGTGAGATGGGGCGCCTGGGTGGCTCCACCAGTGAAGCATCCGACTTTGGCTCAGATCATAATCTTGTGGTTTGTGAGTTCGAGCCCCACGTTGGGCTCCGTGCTGACAGCGCGGGGCCTGGAGCCTACTTCGGATTCTGTGTCTCCCTCTCTCTCTCTCTGTACTTCCCCTACTTGTGTTCTGTCTCTCTCTGTCTCTCAAAAATGAATAAATGTAAACAAAAATTAAAACAGAATACCCAGTGTAAATATTTTCAAGACTCTTTATGCCATGCTTGGTACAGGACAGACATTCAATAGTTGCTTGTTAACATCATAAACAATAACATTTTGTAGAACTAGAAAAGTTCTACAAGGATGGAACAAGTATATTGAGTATTGGTACTCTGGATTCTTGAACTGTGATGGGACTGCAGTATTAGAACTCCTTAAAAACTTGAAAAGAACATAGGCTAGTCTAGGATAAACAAGTATATTCTATTTAACATTCACATTTGAAATAGGAGGCAGGAACTATTAATGGGAGTTCAAGTTCTACCACGAATAGCTTCTACCCATTTCACTGACTGCCAGGCATTGCCAGACAGCCCCAATTTCCCCCTTTATAAATTTTCTCCTTCCCTCTCCCTTTGAAGTTATTAATGTTTCTTTGTGCCTGTGTGTACACAAATGCTAGTATTTCTGTATTGAACACAAGAGTTCAAAATGAAGAGTTCAAACTGTTGCATTAATTTTAGAGTATCTTTGGAAGCAGGCTTTTATTTCTTTCTTCATTTTTCTTCATCCAAGCCATATGCATTTAATTTTGGAATACAGGAGTACAAGTAGCCTCGGGGGCTAACTACATTCTCTAATTACTCACTGAATTCACTACTAATATTTGCTCAGTCCTATCCTAGTGCTCCAGGAATTGTCTGAAATAAACAAAAGGCCATTCAAAGCCACGTGGGTATAGCTAGTTTTTATTTTTATTTTTTTTCATTTACCTCTTTGCTTCTTCATTCTTTCTTTTGTAGTCTCTTCTCTCTACTCCATCCCTAAGTAGCTGGCTTCTTGGTAGCCTATGTGTTTTACACAATGGATTACTAAATTAGCAGAGTAATATTGATACAATGGCCCTCGTCGTTTCTCTTTTCTCTGTGGGGTGCATGTGTAACTCCCTAACAGAATACAACCATGGCTATATGCAGAGTGGAAACAAGTAGGACATGAGTATAAACCTGGAAAACTATTACTACTGATGAAAAAAAAAACTTTAAAAACCATCACCACTCATCAATTTTTAAAATGTAGTGCATGTTTAAACATTTATTTGTTTCAAATGAATAATGAAAGGCAGTTCTATCTTCCCCAAACCAAAATTAAGTAGCAATGAAATTTCTTTTCATAGAGTGATATATTTCAAAATTAGGTATTTGGAAAGATACAGATACTGCTTGCAACTATAAAAACAAGATCAAAACATTTTGATGCCCTTTTCCCACTTCAGTAGGACAGCAACTACACAAGGCTATTCTCTAGAGTAATGATCTTCCCTCCCTCCAAGGGTTTTTTTTATCCCATATTCAGGAGGTCATATCCAGTCTTCAGCTGCACAAAGCTCCAGTCCTATTAATTTAAAATGGGGGTTTCAGAGGTTCACATACAGGAAAACCTGCTTCTTAAGAGGTAAGCTCTATCAAAATCCTATTTGAAGAAAAAAATGAGAATATAACTTTGAGAAAAAAAATCTATTTATATAATCTGTCTTCTTCACTATTAAGAAATAAAAGCTTACAACAGAAGTTAATAATATATCTTTTGCTGAAACATAGTTCAGTTTAGCTCCATGTTTTCATAATATTGGTTGTTTTTTTTTTTTTTTTTTTTTTTTGATCTGGTATTATTTTTGTCATCATCATCATTGTTAAGCTATCTGACAGATACAAAAGGTTATTCACCCTATGGCTGTCTCATTTAAAAAAAAAATGTTGCGCATTCATCGAAAAGAATAAAAGAGATCTGGTTGAAGACGCAGGTGCACTAATAAATGGGTGGTCTTTGGATTACAGTATTTATGTGCACGATGGCAAAGCTGAACAGAAACCTAAATGTTATACACACAAAGTGGTACAACAAGAACATCTGTGTTGGGGGGATTGAACTGGCATGGCTAACACCTCCAGTGCCAGGTGCAAAGGAAATTTCAATACAGCTTGAGTAATCTTGACTGCTAGCATCTGCCTGCATCAGATTATCTCCTACGTTCCTAGTCCACCACTATCCATTAGAGTATTTATAAGATACATCTGGTGGTGCAATGGCCAAGCAAGAAGTAGCGATGCCTCCATTACTGGGGGCAAATGCCCGACTCTTTAACTCAACATAAAAGCAAACAGGAATTCTTTTCAGGTCCAGGGAAGCCAGCCAATTCTACAAGACTGATTAGCAGACGGCACTCCAAAAATATGGCTGCTCTGGCTTTTCAGTTTAGTCAGATGTATATCCATGTGCATAAGGTGGAGAAGGTTAATTCTTCACTTTTAAATTATGTCTTTAAATATTATTTCTAGGAAATAATAATTAAAACAGAGTTTTAATGTACTGCAAGAATCATAACAGAGTTTTAATGTGACTTGGCTCAGTCTAACGTCCCAACATACATCTAATTTTCAGAATCAATAATTATGGTAGGTATGAGAATGGTGGAGATCCTCCATCCAGTGGTCTCCACATAATGAAGCTTCACATGACCAACAACCCATTTTACACAAAGATTATGTCTCTTTCTTCAAATCTGCAAATCACCCTTATCTCTAATATATGTCCATGCCACCTACAGCAGAGAAAGTAGAAGTCACCAGATCAGCCTGACTTCAACATTCTATCAGATTACAGCTGCACACATCACCACCTGCCCTTTCCCCTTTGCCTCTGCTTCATGCTGGAAGAGATTTATGGGTTCTTGACCTTTACAAAGCAAGCCCACCTCCTTCTGCTTTATATCCTTAATTTTACTGATTTTTTACACACTCTCCCTCTCCCCGGGTTCCTTCCCATCTGAATCTCAACCTGCTTTTAAGCCACTTGCTTAGAAGAAAACCTCTGGATGGCCTATTCCCCTACAACAGTCACCTTCACCACTGCTCTCCTCTTTCTCCAAAGATCTTTTCAAGTTTCTGACTTTGTTCCCCTCCTACTCACCTCTCAAACCATTAAAATCTGGCTTCTTTCCTCAACATTCCATTAAAATTCGTCATTCATTTTGTAAGTCACATCTCTTCGTGCTGCTAAAATCAAAGGACTTCATTATCTTAATAAGATACTTCAGCAGCATTTGGATGTGTGACCACTGCTTCTTCACAGTCTCTTTCCTTAGCCCCTACTTTTGTGACATTCACTCCCATGTTTTGTTTGGTTTTGCTTATTCCTGCTATTTACTATCTCCTCTGCTGAAGTCAGATGCTTAACTGAATGAGCAACCGAGGCACCTCAATACCTATTCATTTTTAAAGTTCTCAATCTTGGGGCACCTGGGTGGCTCGGTTGGTTGGGTGTTCGACTTCAGCTCAGGTCATGATCTCGTGGCTCATGAGTTTGAGCCCTACGTCAGGCTCTGAGCTGTCAGCAGAAAGGAGCACTGAGGAGCCTGCCTCAGATTCTCTGTCTCCATCTCTCTCTGTTCCTCCACTGCTCATGCTCTGCTTCTCTCTCTCTCTCTCCCAAAAATAAATTAAAAAAATTTAAAGGGGCGCCTGGGTGGCTCAGTCGGTTGAGCGTCCGACTTCGGCTCAGGTCACGATCTCGCGGTCCGTGAGTTCGAGCCCCGCGTCAGGCTCTGGGCTGATGGCTCAGAGCCTGGAGCCTGCTTCCGATTCTGTGTCTCCCTCTCTCTCTGCCCCTCCCCCGTTCATGCTCTGTCTCTCTCTGTCTCAAAAATAAATAAAACGTTAAAAAAAAAATTTTAAACATTTTAAAGGTTCTCATCCTTCCAAATTTCACTACCATCCACCCAACTGATTAAGCCAGGTAACCTAGGTCAACTGTGACACTTTTCTTTCTCCTTTCCCAAATCTATCAATGGTCAAGAATTCCCAATTAACTTTTACTTATTTCTTATTTGTTTATTAAAAAAATTTTGTTAACATTTTTGAGAGAGAGACAGAGTGCAACTGGGAGAGGGGCAGAGACAGAGGGAGAGACAGAATCTGAAGCAGGCTGCAGGCTCTGAGCTGTCAGCAAAGAACTTGATGTGGGGCTCGAACACATGAACTGTGAGATCATGACCTGAGCCAAAGTCGGATGTTTAACCTACTGAGCCACCCAGGTGCCCCCAATTAACTTTGAGAAATTAAACAAGTTATGCACAAATATGTACTTTACACAAAATGGCAATTTTCACCATCACTCCCAATCATTTGTCCATCTCTGTCTCTATCCAGAGGTAAAATTAATTATGAATTGGGTGTATATTCATCCAAATATCTTGTCCCTCTTCTATGTACTCATATATGTACTGGTTCAATTTCAAATATATGGATTAATTTGTATGTCAATTAAAAAAAGGCAAAAATGGGGCACCTGGGTGGCGCAGTCGGTTAAGCGTCCGACTTCAGCCAGGTCACGATCTCGCGCTCCGTGAGTTCGAGCCCCGCGTCAGGCTCTGGGCTGATGGCTCAGAGCCTGGAGCCTGTTTCCGATTCTGTGTCTCCCTCTCTCTCTGCCCCTCCCCCGTTCATGCTCTGTCTCTCTCTGTCCCAAAATAAATAAAAAACGTTGAAAAAAAATTTAAAAAAAAAAAAAAAAGGCAAAAGGTAGCATACTCTGTAATTGGGTTTATTCAGACAAAAACATGTCCTGGGGAGGTATTTTTGTATATATAGATTTATATAGATTTGTTTCATTTTATTTTATGTTATTTTATTTTACGTTATTTTATTTTATGTTGAGAGAGAGAGAGAGAGAGAGAGCGAGCACACAAGGGCATGAACGGGGGAGGGGCAGACAGAGAGGGACAAAGAGAGAATCCCAAGCAGGTTCCATACTGTCAGTGCAGAGCCCAATGTGGGGCTAGGATTCACAAACTGTGAGATCACGACCTGAGCAGAAACCAAGAGTTGAACGTTTAACCAACTGAGTCACCCAGGTGCCACTAGATTTGTTTCATTTTAATTAATGCATAAAGTACCACAATATGAACATTCTACTGTTAGACTTTCTTTTATTTAAAGTTAGGCTTTACCTTTTCTATTACAATGCTGCAATGAATATATTTATGCAGAGCTTCTTATATGAGTGTTTTTCAAGGTTGAAGAATACAGGTTTGAAAGCTACTGGCAGGTTACACTCTCACAAGTAGCCCTGGAAAATTATTCTGCATGGATTTGTCACATTTTGGTATATCTGGGGTGTAAGGCTTGGCCCTTTTTCTGCATTATCTTTTCAAAGTTGAATAGTGAAAAGTCTTGAAAAATAACATGTCTCTTTGTGGAGCAAAAGGGAGGCAAGCTTACTCTATACTAATGCTTTCCCCATGCTCAGGAAAGTTCTGCAACACCACACATTGCATAGACAGATGTTATCTGGCCCCGTTCATGTTGTCCTGTGGCAATTACAATTTGGGAACCAGTGCCAAAAGGCTGATATTCTGATTACTGCTATTGTTATGAGTAATACACTATACTTCATCTCTAACTCAGAAGTTGTGTGCCTTCTGCCAGCATTCATGAAACTGACAATGGCCACGCAGTTTATATTCTAACCGTAAGAGTATGCAGGATATAATATTCCCCACATTATAGCCCATAATTGATAGGAGCGAATTTTTCTTTTTTATGTCCAGTAAAATAGAAGAAAAAAATGATACCTCACTGTTTAGTCTGAATTTCCCTGGTGATCAGTATAATGAGGTTACACATTTCTTTCTTCCTTCACTTTGATTTGCTTCTTCCCAAGGACTCCTCCTACTTGATTCCATTTGTTCATCTCTGATATCACCATCCTAGTGTAAAGTAATTGTAATAGCTTCCCAACTGGTTGCCCCAC
Source organism: Puma concolor (assembly GCF_028749965.1). Taxonomy (NCBI): domain Eukaryota; kingdom Metazoa; phylum Chordata; class Mammalia; order Carnivora; family Felidae; genus Puma; species Puma concolor. The sequence continues at coordinate 62,899,564 of NC_141668.1, read as the reverse complement.
ATCTACTTAGTCTCCCTCAAATGCAGACCTGATCACACCATTTCTCTGCTTAATAACACTTAGTCTTTGAGATTACACTTAGGATAAAACCCCAAACCCAGATTATCTTCACCCTGCTCACCTCCCTAGCTCTGACTCTTGCCATTCCTGTCTTCATTTTCAGCAGAAAACTTAACTGTTCACTTTCTTGAATATGTCTCACTCTTGTTCTCAGGATGTTCATCCAGTTACAAATCAAATTTCATGTCATGTCCTATTTCACATGCATGCTTTCAAAGAAATTTGTTACAATTTCAGGTTGTGAAAATAAATTTTTATTTTTTTTTATTTTTTTTTTTTAATTTTTTTTTTTTTTAACGTTTATTTATTATTTTTGGGACAGAGAGAGACAGAGCATGAACGGGGGAGGGGCAGAGAGAGAGGGAGACACAGAATCGGAAACAGGCTCCAGGCTCTGAGCCATCAGCCCAGAGCCCGACGCGGGGCTCGAACTCACGGACCACGAGATCGTGACCTGGCTGAAGTCGGACGCTTAACCGACTGCGCCACCCAGGCGCCCCGAAAATAAATTTTTAAAAACCCATGTGTTTGGGTTGCATATTGTATCACAGATAAAAGAAAAAGTATAGGAAGAAAATATATAGACATGTTGTGGGAAGTTATTTCTGAGTAGTGGTATACATACATATTTCTCATTTAGTTGTTTTCCATATTCTTCCCTTTTCTGCAACAAACATTTTGCTCTATTAGAAAACATATTTCTAAAAACTTGCCTCTTTGTATTTTGCTCTAGCACATAATTGCAACAAAACAAATAATAAAGTTTCCGATGCAGCATCTGATTCTTCCCATAAGAAGGTAGCACAATTTTGAAAATATCAAGAGAAGATAAAGGGAATGAATTGCTTTATTCTCACTTAAATTAACTTTGAATCAAGAAGCTGTGAGGAAATAAGGCATTGAATTGAGAGGAAATTCCACTGATGGCTTCTTAGGTTTTAGAGTCCCATGGTACTGTTTTGGCTTCCATTTATGTCTCCCTTTCTATCACTGTCCTTTCTCCTCCTCCCACTCAACATTTAATAAGCACTATCTGAGAGCCAGGATGCTGCTAAACAAGTCAAAGGAGTTCATGGTGAAATGGAGGAGTTCATCTATAAAGACCTATTCTCATCATGATGGCAAATGATAAGAAAAAACATGAAGGCAATGACTGTAATTAGAGGTAGCATTTGAGTAGAGTCTTGAGGAAAATGTAGACACTTGCTTGGTTGCTGAGGGATGCAGTGAGATTTTTCATACAGGGTAAACAAGAAGAGAATTTCAAGTTAGGGCAAATGTAAACAATTTCACAGGAGACTTACCTATAATATTGGGATGCATGTGTGACAAGGTGGTTAATGACAAACCTGGGTTTTACCCTTTCCTCAAGGGTAAAATATAGGCAATATATTAAAAGCATCTCACAAAGTAAAGGGCCCCAGTGTAATAATATACCTTAGCTATTTTCCCTCTTCTATGTCTCTTATGAAAATTCCCTTTCTCTCAAATTTCCTACCAGTCTATTTGTGAAAATGAGCCCAGAATAATAATGATGGCAAAACAAAAATAATTATCACAAATATGTTGAGCATTTAATAAGGGCAGTTAGTGTACAATAGTTTTATATGTTTAATCTCATTTACTCCTCAAATAGACCCACAAGGTGGATACTAATATTATCCCCATTTTACAGAAGAGACAGAGGTAATTAACTGATTTAATTAATAGTGGAACTAGGGTTTGAAAGAAAACATTTTGATTTTGAATTCAAGGTCTCATTTTTTTTTTAATTTTTTTTCAACGTTTTTATTTATTTTTGGGACAGAGAGAGACAGAGCATGAACGGGGGAGGGGCAGAGAGAGAGGGAGACACAGAATCGGAAACAGGCTCCAGGCTCTGAGCCATCAGCCCAGAGCCCGACGCGGGGCTCGAACTCACGGACCGCGAGATCGTGACCTGGCTGAAGTCGGACACTTAACCGACTGCGCCACCCAGGCGCCCCTCAAGGTCTTATTTTGATTAAATTACTGGAAATGTTACTTCTCTGTGGACTGAAAAATATGTACATAAAAAGGCTTGAAAGGCATGCATTTTATTCATTAAAGTGAAACATTTTCAAACATATTTGTTTATATAATTTTAAGCTTATTTCCCTCTATGTGTGTGCCACTGTGTACATATGGCCTGGATACTATTTCTTTAAGCAGACTGATTTGCAGATTCATTCACAAATAATTACCAAGCTCTTATCATGTGTTGACCCTATGCTAGGACTTTAAAGGGGTGAAAGCAAGTAGATACTATTTTTGCCTTCCTGGAGTTTGCTGTCCAATAAGGATAACAGATTTAGAACAGAAACTAAGGTATAAAATTGTAAATTATAATAAATACTATGAAGGGAATGAAAAATAATGCCATGATGAGAACAATTAATAAGGAAAGATAATTTTGATAAATCTCTTTCTTTACATTTTTTTTTAATGTATATTTATTTTTGAGAGACAGAGTGTGAGCAGGGGACTGGCAGGGAGAGAGGGAGACACAGAATTTGAAGCAGGCTCCAAGCTCTGAGTTGTCAGCATAGAGCCCTACGTGGGGCTGAACCCACAAACTGTGAGATCATGATCTGAGCCAAAGCTGGGCACTTAATCGACTGAGCCCCTTAGGCGCCCTGATATTTCTTTCTTAATCTTGTTAACCTCACCAGAAACTGGAGGTAAGGAATGTGAGCAGGAAGAAGTAAAATGGCACTGGTAAGATGTTAAAATGCTTAAATCTCAGTAACGCGGAAGTTTTTTGGACATCTCAAGTCCACACTAGTGTATTGTTATGCCATAAGTGATAAATTTTGTTTAAAATATTATTATAAACTCGAATTATAGAAGGAAAGATGAGGATATGAAAATATATATGGTAAGTTACCACCTGTATCAATCAATATGTGGGGAAGGGATTTGGGGAGGGTGATGTGTGTGTTCAGAAAATAAAATGCAAGATTTGCATCTTGAAGAATATACTGGGCATAGTTATCTCTGAAATATGGAATCATGAATGATATTTTGTTCCTTTTCAACACTATATATTTTCTATTTAATTAGTCTTATATATTATATTTAATAATAAAACCACATAAAAGTAGATTAAAAAATTCTTCTGAACCTCTAACCTGGCTTATTTCATTTGCCCATTGAATGAGAACTTGAATGGATTTATGAAGTCACTTTTTCTTTACATTCCAACCTATACATCAAATGATGAGAGAAAGGGCTAGAGGGTTTCTAAGGTCCCTTATGAGTCCAAAGTGTATTATATATTTAAAGGATATACATGAGGATTCTGAAATGCCTTTTTTCAATTTATAAGATTTTGTTTGTTACTTTGGCATGACACTGAATATTATATAATCAACACATTTCTCCCAAATATAAATGTGTTAAATTCATGACATGGACAGTTGTTCTCCATTAGCACAGGTTCTTGTGGGCTGGATAATGAGCGTGATGATGCGTTATTTTCAGACTATGGGTCTCTAGGGTAGCAAATTTTTTTTTTTTTTTATTTAAGTATAATTAACATAAAGTGTTATATTAAAGTAAATAATACCATCATTCAAAAATTCTGTACATTTCTCAGTGCTCATCAAGGTAAGTGTACTCCTAATCCCCTTTACCTATTTCACCCATTCCCCCACCCCCCGCAACCACAAGTCTGGTCACTGTATTTAAGACTCTGGTTGTTTCTCTCTCTCTTTTTTTTTCTTTGTTTATCTGCTTTGTTTCTTAAATTCCACTTGAATGAAATCATATGGTATGTGTCTTTCTCTGACTGACTCATATCAATTAGCATTATATCCTCTAAGTCCACCCATGATGTTGCAAATGGCAATATTTCATTCTTTTTGTATATTACACACACACACACACACACACACACACACACACACACACACACCACATTTTCTTCATCTATTCATCTATGGATCGGTACTTGGGTTGCCTCTATATGTTGGCTATTGTTAATAATGCTGTGATAAACAAAGGAATACACATATCTTTCTGAATTAGCATTTTTGTTTTCTTTGTGTAAATACCCAGTAGTGAAATTACTAGATCATACGGTATTTCTATTTTTTTTTTTTTTTTTTTACGAACTTCCATACTGCTTTCCACAATGGCTGCAACGATTTGCATTCCCACCAACAGTGCATGAAGGTTCCTTTTTCTCCACATCCTCACCAACATTTGCTATTTCTTTCTTTTTTTATTTTAGCCAGTTTTACAGATATAAGGTTATATTGTGTTTTGATTTGCACTTCCTTGATGATTAGTGATGTCGAGAATTTTTTCATGTGTCTGTTGCCCATTTGTATGTATTCTTTGGAAAGATATCTATTCATATTGTGTGCCCATTTTTAATAGGATTATTGTTGCTTTCTTCCTGTTGAGTTATAGAAGTTCCTCATGTATTTTGGATATTAACTCCTTATTGGATATGTCATTTGCAAATATCCTCTCCTATTCAGTGGGCTGCCTTGTTGTTTTGTTGGTGGTTTCCTTCACTGTGCAAAAGCTTTTAAGTTTGGTGTAATCCCAAAAGTTTAATTTTCCTTTTGTTTCTCTTGCCAGAGGAGACATACCTAAAAAAAAATGTTTCTACAGTCAATGTCAAAGAAATTACTGCCTGTGTTCCCTTCTAGCAATTCTATAATTTCAGGTCTCACATTTAGGTCCTTAATCCATTTTAAGTTTGTATTTGTTTAGTATTGTATAAGAAAGTGGTTCATTCTTCTGCATGTAGCTGTCCACTTTTATCAGCACCATTTGTTGAAGAGACTGTCTTTCCCCCATTGTACATACTTGCCTCTTCTGTTGTAAGTTAATTGACCTTGCAAGAATGGGTTTATTTCTGGGATCTCCATTCTGTTCCATTGATCTATGTGTGTATTTTTGTGTCATTTTATACTGATTTGATTACTGTAAATATGTAGTATACTTTAATAACTGGGACTGTGATACCTCCAGATTTGTTCTCCTTTTTTGAGATTTTTTGGCTATTTGGGGTCTTTTATGGTTCCATACAAATTTTAGGATTATTTGGTATAGTTCTGTGAAGAATGTTGATGGTAATTTGACAGGGATTGCATTAAAACTGTAGAATTCTTTGAGTAGTATAAATGTTTTAACAATATTGTTTCTTTCAACCCATGAGCAGGGAATATTTTTCCATTTGTTTGTGTCATGAATTTCTTTCATCAATGACTTAGTTTTTGGAGTACAGGTCTTTCAACCTGTCTTTCCTTGGTTAAATTTATTCCTAGGCATTTCATTATTTTTGTTGCTTGTAAATGGGATTGTTTCCTTAAATTTTCTTTCTGCTACTTCATTAATAGTCTGTAGAAATGCAGCCAATTTCTGTACATTAATTTTTATCCTGCAACTTTACTGAATTTGTTTACCAGTTCTAGCAGTTTTTTTTGTTTTTTGTTTTTTTTTGTTTTTTGTTTTTTTTTTTTTGTGGAGCCTATCAGGTTTTCTATATACAGTATCATGTCATCTGTAAATAGTGAAAATTTTACTTCTTCTTTACCCTTTTGGATGCCTTTTCTTTCTTTTACCTGTCTGATTTCAGTGGCTAGGGCTTTCACTGTTGTGTTAAATAAAATTGGTGAGAGTGGACATCCTTGTTTTGTTCTTGATCTTAGAAGAAAAGCTCTTAGTTTTCCTTGAGTATGATGTTAGCTGTGGGTTTTTCATATATGGCCTTATAGTGTTGAGGTATGTTCTCTCAAAACCTACTTTGGTGAGAGTTTTTATCATGAATAGATGTTGTACATTGTCAAGCGCTTTTTCTGCATCTGTTGAGATGATCATATGTTTTTTATCCTCTCTCTTGTATCATGTTGATTTATTCATGAATATGGAACCATCCTTGCATCTCAGAAAGAAATCCTACTTGATCAGGGTGAATGATTTTTTAAAAAAGTATTGCTGAATTTGGTTTGCTAATATTTTCTTGAGGATTTTTGCACCTATGTTCAACAGAGATATTGGTCTGTAGTTTTCTCTTTTTTTGTAGTATCTTTATCTGGTTTTGGTATCAGGGTAATGCTGGTGTCACAGAATGAATTTAGAAGCTTTTTTTCTCTTCTATTTTTTAGAATAGTTTGAGGAGAATACGTATTAACTTTTCTTTAAATATTTGGTAGATTTCATTTGTGAAGCCATTTGTTACTGGACTTTCATTTGTTCAGAGTTTTTTGATTACTGATTCAATTTCACTGCTAGTAATCAGTCTGTTCAAATTTTCTATTTCTTCTTAATACATTTTCCAAAGTTGTATGTTTTTAGCAATTTATTCACTTCTAGGCTGCCCAATTAATTGGTATATAGTTTTTAATAATATTTTCTTATAATCTTTTGTATTTCCATGGTGTTGGTTTTTTATTTCTCCTCTTTTATTTCTAATTTTATTCATTTGAGTCCTCTCCTTTTCTTGATGAGTCTGGCTAAATGAAACCAGGAGCTTATTCTTTGAAAAGATAAAACTGATAAATCTGAAGTGTTATTTGTACATTGGATTTTAAAAGGTAAATGCAATTCAAACTTTTAATTATAAATGATACATTTTATAGTAATAATTTTAATAATTATAACTGTCAACTAATTTTCTCTGCCTTTAACTGAATCCAATGGTTAGACTTTTGTTTTCTTCCTTGATACATGGATGTTTTTCTAGATATCACATCTCTGAAGCTAGTACTCTAGCTGCAATTCTCGTAATTTTACCTTTTACCATTTTCATTAACCTTTAGGAAAAGCAATCATCAACAATATTCTTTGTAGTTAATCTGGACAAGCATTCTTAAGTGTTACAAACTTTTGTGATCACTGACAATGATTAATCATGTTAGATTATATACGAGTCTATGGTGAATAGTCATAGTGGAAATTCCAAAGACTTATTTAGAACAATTATGGACAACAGAAGAAGAGATCTTAAAATAAGCTAAAAGCATGAGAGATGCAAGTAAAAAAATGATGGGATCACTCTTCCATATATAGACTTATATGAAATGTTCCACATAGGGCTCAAACTATCTACCCCCTTGACAGAAAGTTATATATCTTTCAAGGCAAAGGATTGTGTACCACTCTTTTTTTTTTTTTTCATTTTCCTTTTCTTTTTTTCTTCCTTCATCCACTGAGGTATAGGTGGTGACATCTCTACTGGATATAACTCCATGTTCCTGCCCAGACCCTTGTAATAAGTTCCTTTGTAAGTAAACCCTCCTCAAGTTATCCTAACTTGAGTGTTTAACCTGTTTTCTATTAAGACCTTTACTAATAAGCAAATAATAGATTTCATTTGGCTTTGAAACAAAGTTTTATTTGCTAGGGTAGATTCATATAAACACCCAGATACACCTACCAGACACACCTTCATGTTCATAAGACTTCAGCCTTCAAAAAGAATCTGAGCAAAAATAATAATCATTTCAATATGAGGTATTCTAATATAAATGTTTTCAAATAGATAATAGAAAAACAAATGTACTGGTTTATTTACAGGAAACGGAGAAAGAATTTAAAATCTTTTCCAAATAGATAATAAATTTAAGATGTAGCCTAAATTATCTGTGATACTTAAAGTCATATTAATAAGTTCACAGACTTAAAAATTATAAATGTCAGCAAGATTACTCTGTGGGGCTCATTCCTAACTCCATCTTTCAAAAGCACTAGATAGTTAAGTAAAAATATCACTTCACTAAAAAGTAGTAAAACCCACAATGATATTTGCTCAACTTCTTAGGTGAATTTGTTGGTGGTCTAAGATGTCTGCCAACAAAAGATTTTTTTGTGTTGTGAAGTGACCAAAGGCCAAATGCTAATGGAAATAAAGACCTGATTTGCTCTGAAAGTAGCTCTTTCTCATAATCAATAAGAGATGGCTCAAAGGAAGATAAGGGGAAGTTAATCATAATTTTGCCCATTTATGGAATTTCTAGACTAAAATATCATATTAGATCCTTTTAAGAAGTTAAACCACAATTCCTGGGACAGAGACTTTATTTTGCAGATTTATTGTAATATAGTTTACATACCATATAATTCACACATTTAAAGTGTACAATCTTTAGGTCTATACTTATCTGAGCACCACACTGCTTAGATAACTGGTGCTTTGTACTAGGTTTTGAAATTGTGAAGTGTGAGTATTCTAATTTTATTCATCTTTTTCTTCACTGCTTTGGCCATCCTGGATTTCATACAATTCCGTCTGAATTTTAGAATCAGCTTATCAATTTCCACCAAGAGGCTAGCTGGGAATCTGATGGTGACTATGTTGAGTATTAGATAAATCTGTACAGTTTGGCCATCTTAGCAATTTTAAGTTTTCTAATCCATGCACATGAGATGTTGACTTAGATCTTTAATTTCTTTCAACAATCTCCTGGGGTTTTCAGAGTATGAATTCTGAATTTTGTTTATTCCTTCGTTTTATTATTTTCTGATGCTATTATAAACAAAAAAATTTCAATTTCATTTTTATTAGTTAGAGATGTGTAGAAATATAACTGGCTTTTATATATTGATCTTGTATCTTCTTACAAGCATACTGAACTCATTTATCAATTCTAATAATATTTTATTAGACTCCCTAAAATTTTATACATAAGATCATGTTATACAAGAGCAGATATAGTTTTACTTTTTCCTTTCCAACCTGAGGTCTTCTATTTATTTTTCTTTCCTAATTGTCCTTGTTGGTAACTCCAGTACAATATTCAAGAGAAATGAGGAGAATGGATATCCTTGTCTTCTGATCTTAGGGGGAAAGTATCTAATCTAGTCTTTCATCATTAAGTATGATATTAGCTGTGGATTTTTCACAGATGCTGTTTATCAGCTTGAGGATTTTTATCCTAGTTTGTCACGTTTTTATTTTGAAAAAAATGCTGGACTTCTTTGAAGATTTTTTTCTGTTTATTGAGAAGATCATATGCTTTTTGGTTTTTAGTCTTGATTTTCATGTATTACTTTAATGGGTTTTCAGATGTTAAGCCACCCAGGTGCCCCTAAACCAACTCACATTCTTGAGATAAACACCAGTTAGTTAGCATGGTGCATAGTTCATATTATAGGTTAGTTGAATTAGTTTGCTAGTATTTTGTGAGGATTTTTGCATTTGTATTCATACAAAATATTGGTTTGTAGTGATTGTAGTTTCTTGTTATTGTGCAATTCTGGTGTCATAGTCAAAATTCCCTCACAGTATAAGTTAGAAAATATTTCCTCCTCTTTTACTTTTTGGAAGAGTTTGTGAATAAATTATATTAATTTTTCATTAACTGTTGGACAGAATTCACCTGTGAGGCCACCTGGGCCTGTACTTTTCTTTATAGGCAGATTTTGATTACTCCTTCAATTTCTTTACCTATCAATTCAGATTTGTTTATTTCTTTGGAGTTGATTTCAGTAGTTTGTGTCTTTTTGGGAATTTATCTATTTCATCTAATTAATCTGATTTATTGGCATATACCTTTTCATAGCATTCTCTTTTTCCCCCCTGTAAGATCCATAGTAATATTCCCTCTTTCATTTCTGGTTCTAGTAATGTGAGTCTTCTCTCTTTCTTGGTCAATCTAGATAAGGGCTGATTAATTCTGTTGATCTTTTTAAAGAACCAGGTTTTGGTTTCATTGATTTTCTCCATTATTTTTCTATCCTTTAGTTAATTGTTGTTTTTCTCCTTCTTTATTGTTTTTCTATACTCTATTTCACTAATTTCTTCTCTAATATTTACTTTTTTCATTCCTTTTGCTTGCTTTAAGTTTAGTATGCTCTTCGTTTCTTAAGATGGAAGGTTAGGTTGTTAATGTAACATGTTTCCTCTTCTTTTTTAAAATATGTATTCAGTGCTACAAATTTCCTTCTAAGCATTGCATCCCATAAAGTTTGTATTTTGTATTTTTATTTTCATCCCCTTTTTTCCCTTTATTCCCTTAATTCCTTAAATTTCCCTTTTATTTCTTTTGACCCACTGATTATTTTGGAGTGTGATGCTTAATTCATATATTAGTGAGTTTTCAAATTTCTTTTGCTATTGGTTTCTAATTTTGCTCCACTGGTTAGAAAATATACTTTGTTCCTCTGTCTCATCCTTCCTTCCCTCCTTCCTTCTTTCCTTCCTATCTTCTTTTACTTTGTATTATTTCTATCTTTTAAAACTTAGCAAAGATTATTTTATGGCCTAGTGTGTGGTTTATAATGGAGAATATTCCATGTGCTCTTGAGAAGAATGTATATTGTACTCTTGTTGTAGTTTTGTATAGGTATTATATAGATGTTCTATAGATGTTTAAGTAGGTGTTTGTACAGATGTTAGACAGTGGTTTACAATGTTGTTCAAATTTTCTATTTCCTTTTTGATATTCTTTCCCATTCTACCATTATTGAAAATGAGATACAGAAGTCTTTAATAGTGGATTGTATATTTCTCCCTTTATCTCTGTCAGTTTTTGCTTCATGTACTTTTGTATTGTGCTGTAAGTACATATATGTTTATAATACTTATATCCTATTGATGGGTAAACACTTCATCATTATTCAATGTCCCTCCTTACTTATAGTAGTATTTTGGTTTTAAAGTCTATTTTTTATGTGACATTACTACAGCCACAACAGCTTTCTTGTGATTGCCATTTGTATACAATATCCTTTCTCAGTTTTTTATTTTCAATCTATTCTTTTTTTTCTTTTTTTTTTTTTTTTTTTTTGAGAGCGAGAGAGAGCAAGCAGGAGAAGGGCAGAAGAAGAGAGAGAATTTCAAGCAGGTTCCATGCTCAGTGCAGAGCCCAGAGCAGGGCTAGAATCCCACAACTCTGGGATCATGACCTGAGCCAAAATCAAGCTGGGACACTCAACCGAATGAGACATCTAGGCTCCTCAATTATTGTTATCTTTCAATATAAAGGGTGTCTCCTGTAGACAGTATATAGTTGGATTTTGTTTTATTTTGTTTTGCTTGTCCCATTCTTACAATCTCTACTGGGCTGTTTTATTCATTCACATTTTAGGATATTTATTATATAGTTGAATTTATGTGTGGCACTTCACTTTTTGTGTTCTGTATGTCAAGTTTTTGGTACCGCTTTAATTTTTTTTTTTTTTTTTGTGAGTGATTATTTTTCTAATGTAGTATTTTAATTAATGATTTAATTACTGTAATGATATTTTCACTATATTTTTGTAAGCAATGTCAGGGTTGGCTCTAAGGCCTACCAAATACATCTTAATTTATCAGAATCAGCTTCAGATTATACTACCTGAATTCCAGTAAGATAAAGAAATGTTATGATTACAACTATTCTGTTTTCTATCTTTTGTTACATTATTTTTATGATTATTTTATCTATAAATGTTAAAAACATTTTAACACTGCATTTATAATTATTACCTTATATAATTTTATGTCTTTAAAGAAGCTAAGAGAGGGGCGCCTGGGTGGCTCAGTCAGTTGGGTTCAGGTCATGATCTTACTATTAGAGTTCAAGCCCCACTCTATGCTGACAGCTTGGAGCCAGGAGCCTGCTTCAGATTCTGGTCTCCCTCTCTCTCTGCTCCTCCCCTGCTCACATTCTGTCTCTCTCTCTCTCAAAAATAAATAAACATTAAAAATATTTTTTAAAGAAGCTAAGAGAAGACAGGGTAGGAAATAATAACTTTTTCCAATTAACCTTATTTATCACATCTGGATATTCTCATTTGTTCCTGTGGCTCTAGTTACTATTTGGAATCAACTCCTTAGCTAAAACAGCTTCTATTTCACTCTCCTCCTTTGTGTTGTTATTGCCAGATATATTACATATCTATATGTTATAGGCCTAATAATACATGATATGCATCATGTTTTATGTAATAGCATTTTAAATCAGTTAAAAGATAAAGAAGGATGGGTGCCTGGGGGCTCAGTCAGTTGAGCATCCAACTCTTGATTTTGGCTCATGTCATGATCTCACGGTTCGTGGGATTGAGCCCTGCTTTGGCCTCCATGCTGACAGCATGGAGCCTGCTTGCGATTCTTTCTCCCTCTCCATCTCTGTCCCTCCCCTACTCACGTACTGTCTCTCCCAAAGTAAATAAATAAATATTTAAAAAGAGAGCAAGAGAGGAGGAGAAATATGCACTTATATTATATTGTACAGTTACATTATTATCTTTACCAGCACTCCTTATAATTTCACATGGATTCAAGTTACTATCTGGTGTCCACTGCTTTTAGCCTGAAGATTTTTCTTTAGTATTTCATGTAAAGTGGGTTTGTTAGCAATGAATTCTCACGGTTTTGTTTATTTGGGGGTATGTTTATTTTGTTTTTAGTTATTTAGTTTTTAGTTAGTGTCCTTGATTGACATTTTTTTTCTTTGAGCACTTTTAGTGCTTTATTCTACTTCTTTCCAGCCTCCACTGTTTCTGATGGGCAGCACCAATTAATCTTATTTTAATTTCCATGTAAATTAGAATATTTATTTATTTTTCTCTGTTTGCAAGATTTTCTCCTTATCTTTGGTTTTCAACACTTTTTCTAAGATGTGTCTCATTGTGAATCTCCTTGTACTTCTTCCACTTGGAGTTTGCTGAGCTTCCTGGATTTGCAGGTTAATGTTTTCAATAAATCTGGGGAGTTTTTAGACATTAGTTTTAAAACAGTTTTTCGAATCCTTTCTTTCTATCTTTTCCTTGTGGTACTCCCATTATGCGTACCTTGGTGTACTTGACAATATCTCATATTTATCTGCATTGCATTTTTCTTTATTCCTTTTCTTCTTAATTCTTATAATTTTCTTAATTCTGCATAATCTTTATCAATCAATTTTGAAGTCACTAATTTAGTTCAAATCTACTGACTTATTTACTTTGGTTACTGTACTTTTCAATCTCAGAATTAAACTTTGGTTCTTTTTCATAATTTCTCTGTCTTTTTTGATTTTGTATTGAAATTGTCTATATGATGCAGCATTGTTACCAAACCTTTCTTTAATTCTTTAGTCATGGTTTCTTTACTTCTTTGAACATATTTATAATGGTTACTTTGAAGACTTTGTTGAATCCCACATGTGCTGCAATCACAGGCAGATTCTGTTGTCCACTTTTTTAAAATTTTAATTTTTTAAATGTTTATTTATTTTTGAGAGACAGAGAGAGAGAGAGAGAGAGTGGAAGCCATGGAAGGGGACAGAGAGAGAGGGAGACAGAGGATCTGAAACAGGCTCTGCACTGTCAGCACAGAGCCCAATGCGGGCCTTGAACTCACAAACCATGAGATCATGACCCAAGCCAAAGTCTGACGCTTAACCAACTGAGTCACACAGGCGCCCCTCTGTTGTCCACTTTTTACCCCTTGTGTATAGAGCATATTTTTCTGTTTTTCTGCAGTTCCAGTATTTTGTTAACTGGAACCTTGATACGTTAGATTACATGTTTTTAGCTACTCTGTGTACCTCCCCTAACCCTATGGGCTGGTTATAATTTATTTGCTTAGTGCTTACTTTAGTGAAGTCTACTTTGCCACAGTTACCAACCCCTCTCTCTCACCCCCTGTAGCAAGAAGCCTCTGTTTGTTGCTCCTCAGACAATACAAGCTTGGATAAGCCCCCAATCACTCTGAGATGACAATGATTTTTGCAGGGCTTTCTTTGTCTCCTAAGCACACTCAGGTCCACTACTTATTTTCAACAATGCCCTGGGGCATAAACTGCTTGACAGGCTGATACAACCACATTTGGGATCATTTGAATGTATAGTTCCTGAAGTCCTAGTTTGAGATTTTTTCTGGCCCTAGGAGTACGCTTCCCAGCTGCACATGCGCCTGGTTCTCGCCAGCCAAGTAGCCTACTTGTACTTTAGAGTGTATCTCCAATGAATCTACCCATCTCCTACTAATTGCCTTTCACCATAATCAACACTTTTTTTGATGGCATCCTTCATCTTGAACTTCTCCACATTCTATTGCAAATGAAATCAGTCATTATGGAAAGAAATGTGAAGCTCTCTATATTACAGTCCATTTTTTTTCCTACTGCAAAATCTGTGAGCTACAGCTCTGGAGCAAAGGGTGGGAATAACAGTACACTTCTCTCTGAGTAAGACCTCCAATTTAGGAGTTGAATGTTGAATTGATGGGAGAGGGCAAGGCAGTTTTATCAGGTTTTCTGGAATGTTTCTTAATTTATTCAATATATGACTAATGTTTGCTTTCCTTAGAACCATTTTAGAGACTTTGAATGTTTCACGAGGACAATTTCTAGAAACTTAATGTGTTTTTGGTGTTGTTGTGTTTTACATTTCTTCCTAGTTTCACTAGGGAGTGGGTCCACAGAACTCCTTGTGTCATCGTGCTGAAAGTTTTACTTTCAACTTTTATTTCTTTCTTGTTTGCTTTTTCAGGTTCATTTGGGCAGGGAGTTGGAGGCTTGATTTACAAAATTCAGCCATATTATTAAATGAAATGTTTTTACTCTTTTTTTTAAAGCTTGGATGCAGTGAAGGTCACAGAACCAAATAATTATTATTTAAAGACATTAACAAAAGAGTGACTGGTATGCTGTCATAAATTAATTTGGATCTGGTTAGCTAATGACATAGATTATTACAAGATCTTTTAAGAAAAAGCCAAAGAAATCAAGATAATAGTAGCAGTGAGTTAATTCAGAGTACAATTTTCTGCTTTCCCTAAAATATAAAGGCCTAACTTTATTCTTCAAAGTCAGCAAGGTTGATGCTTATGAAATGTACTATTTTTATAGAAAGTGAATTTATTTCTTTTTAGCAAAAGAATTCAGACTATTTAATCTTATAATTAGTTTCTTAAAATTAATTAGAAAAATATTACTGCCCTCCATACATAACAGAATTTCTATTTATTTTTTCTCTCCTCATGAGTCATTGATTTTCTAGTTTCTAGACTAGTTACTTTCAGTCTGAAATATCTGAAGGTCAAATTATTACTTGGCTACAGAGAACCAAGGATTGAGAAAATGTCTAATCCCATCATAAATAACCTTTCAGAATCCCAATAAGGTATAATAGAAATGATATAAGTAAAAATAAATCCACACACACAGACAGAAGCATATCAAAAATTATTACAAATGGTTGAATTTCAGGGAAAAATGCTATTACAAATACATAATCCCTAGTTACTCATTTTCCCCCAGATTCTTAGATTTAAAGCCAGATTCCTTCATTATTTCTGACCTGATATGAAACACCATCTGGCATGTGCATGTTAAGAGGATTATATGTAAGCAAAATAGATATTTTTTCTCTTTCTGACTATAAGACTTTTTAAAGGCATGCTGATCATTTATCTTGGAAATGTGAATTAGAACAAAACTGATAAAGAGAAAAGATGTTATTTAGTTTATATTTTTTTAATTAAAGCAATTATACATTTAAATATTTTAATTGGCATTCTGTAATTTCACTAAAATTTTAGCCTCATGATTATTTTTCTTGAACAAGATTTTAAAGAGACTCCACAGACCAAAGGGTAAAGTAAATATTTTTATATTTACCCTTGGATGTCAAACACATGTCAAACTGAGTCACACAGTTCACCAAATCTATGTTGGCTAAATTTTCCATATAATAGCAAATATTTATCAGTATACAGCATTTTACTTATAATACATGAGGGAATCATATGTGAAAAATATAATATGGCATTGGAATCAGTCTATGATTACTCTTTTAGGTGAGGCATTTCTTCCATTTTTAACATTTACTTGGAATCATAAACTTTTAAAACTAGTAGCTAATGGGTCCTATGGTGAAAAACTTGAACGTTAAAGATAAGATGGCTGAGGTCTAGAAGGTTTATATAACTTACCTAAGGGCCTACCGTCCTTTAAGGAGAAGTTCAGGGTTAGACTATAGGTTGCTAAACTTGTGGTCCATTCTACTTTGGGCTCTACTGTGCTTCTTTTACAAATATGATGAACTCCTACTGTCCAGAAAAATCTCACTTTAAAGGTCTTAGGTATTATAGAGTTACCCCATCCTCATGCACACTGGAAACTGAAACTAGGGTCATAGATTCAGAAGTTTTCTTTTTGTGAAATTTTTATCCAAACAATCATACCGGCTAAGCATTTGAGTCTCAAAACATTTCCCAAATGTGCAAGCTACTAGAGAAATCTATGATCAAACAGCCAGACAAAACTACCCAATTCAAAAAACAAAACAAAACAAAACAAAACAGAATGTAATAAAGAATTAGAATAAAGAATAAAAAATAAAGAATTTTCCGAGGTCAATTCACTAGGAAATAAGAGTCAATCATTTCCATTGCAAACATGGGACAACTAAGGTCCATTGGGCTCTACCTTGGTAAAATTACACAAGTAGGAGAGGAGAGAATGAAGGAAGCAGAAAAGAAGGCAAGTCAGCAAACTTGTTTATCAGTCCAATCCTTTATGCTGGGCTATATAAGAAAAATGTGCAAATACTAAAAGTATGGGACAAGGGTATATAGTTACATATACATTTCACATATAGCTATGTACAATATAGCCATCATTTTTTTAAAACAAAGCAGCAGAAAAATAATGGAACACTTACAAACTTGAAGTTCTGTAAAGTTTGAGCTACTCTTTCACCTTTTACATACAAGAGCCATCTGTCTTCTGAATTCTGGATGACTATATGTGCCACTAGAAAACATTAAAATGGTTTTGCAAAGTGCATTTGCTGCTGTTACGGTGTGCCTGCCAAGAATACTATCGACTAAGACAACATTTATAAAGCCACTGTTTATGCTGAACTAGCCATGGTACAGAATGGTTTAATCACTCTCATTCTTTAGGCTCAGGGATCTGAATTTCAGCAGAATAGAGAAGTTCTGGCTTTGAAGACAAAGGTTATTATGTCATCAGCTTCTGGGGCTCACTAATTCCAGTGACGACATGGTTCTTTGTAATTTATTTTCATTTTATTTTATAACTGATGCCTGTTTGCCTTGCGGACCACAGGACAGAAACAACAGCAGAGCATGCTACCAACTGTTTTCTCAACTTGAAAGAACTAAAGATAGAGACTGACAACACTAAGGACAAAGACTAAGTTGTTGCTGGATATACTCTGATACATGGGCCAATTCCTATTGCAACATGCTCTAAATTAATGCAAAAAATTATTTTATATTACTGTAATTTTAATACTATAACATTCAGAAGTGGTCCGCATGCTGTAATGGGGAGTTTCACCTCATTATTGTTTTGTAAAACCAGACTCTAATTTGAAAAGGCATTGCATTTAGTATGAATAGTCTGAAAACATCTTCAGGGCTATGTTGACAGCATACAAGTGCATGTGTACAAATATAAACATGCACACACACAGTACACTACTACACTGGGTGCATCACGAGGAGGGCGATCCAGAGGGTGCTACTGCCTCTGCCTCTCGGTTTCAGCTCAAGTCATGATCTAACGGTTCATAAGATTGAGCTCCACATTGGGCTCACAGCTGGCAGTGTGCAGCCTGCTTAGGATTCTCTTCTTCTCTGCCCCGTCCCCTGCTCGTGTGCATGTGTGCTCTCTCGCTCGCTCTCTCTCTCTCAAAATAAATAAACATTTAAAAAATCCAACTTCCCTTCTGTCTGAAAACTCATTATTCTGTCATTAACAAAGAGGACTACAGTTTAAAACTGCTCGGCATCCGTTTGTTTTTTTTGTTTTGTTTTGTTTCTATGTGTGTTTTAAAATATTTTCCTATGGGGACGCTTGGGTGGCGCAGTCGGTTAAGCGTCCGACTTCAGCCAGGTCACGATCTCGCGGTCCATGAGTTCGAGCCCCGCGTCGGGCTCTGGGCTGATGGCTCAGAGCCTGGAGCCTGTTTCCGATTCTGTGTCTCCCTCTCTCTCTGCCCCTCCCCCGTTCATGCTCTGTCTCTCTCTGTCCCAAAAATAAATAAACGTTGAAAAAAAAATTAAAAAAAAATTAAAAAAAATTAAAATATTTTCCTATGAATGATGACAATGAATTCAAAAGAAGAACATTTAGGATTACATATGTATACCTATACATATATGGAAACACATATATAATATGATTTTTATATTTGTGTGTATATATATCTATATATATAGATATATATACACATGCATATAAATGTTTTAGAATAGTAATTAAGACTAGAGAGAAGCCTTAAAATCATTTATACTCATTCTTATATTTTATAAAGGAGAAAGCCAAGATGCATAGTGTAAAAGTATAACTTTATACTTCACAAAACAGGGGCAAGAATGCATTTTATATTACACCATACACTTAATTATCTTCTTTAAAAACCAAATTTGATTATTTATTTTCTAAAGATACTACTTTTACTCATTCTACACTATTTGACTTGTTTATAAATTTACTTGTTTATAAAATTATTACTACTGATACATGGATATGCATATATATACACATATATTATACAGATTTATAGATATCTCATTTATTCCTTTCATTCTGTGGAATTTACACCATAATAGAAATGCAAGAAAATCAAGTCATCCAGGAATATTCTTTGGGTTAATTTTTAGCGACTATTTCTTCATAAGTAACTAACTAAAAAATGCTTTTATCTTCAATGTTCAATTTCAATGACTGTCATTCATTCCTGAGAAAACTACCTCTAAATGAAAAGTTGTTTAAAAATTTTAAGAATTAATTGTAGTGGGATAAAGTATATGTATTCCATCCCAAGCCAAGATAACCAGATAATTTTTGTTATTAGAAAAAATAAAATAACCATAGATTTATATGTAATAAATGATAATTCAAAAGTAAATAAATATAGTATGCATATAAAATGTAAGGTACTGAGGTTTTATTTTTCTTTGCCAAAAAACAATACAACTTCATTGTGAGACATAGCTGGTGGAGCAGGTATAAAAGTGAATTGATTCTTGAAAAGTTCATTCTTGCTACACCAGTTTTTTTCAGTATACATATACTTAACATATGTGGGTTCATGCTTCTCCTATACTAAAACTGGAATTAAAATGCAGTCATAGAGGTTGGAGATTTTTGGTTCTATATGTGAGGAGCTTGGAAGCCATCACTCTGTCCTAACAACAAGTAAAAAGCCGAACAGACTGAAAAATCAACAACGCTTCTTGGATCCATGTGAGGGAAAACACAGGGCAAAGTATGTCCTTCAAGACTGGAGACAAAGACAGGCAAATATAGGGAATCCAGGCTCACCTAGGCTGGCTCAATTTACAGGCAAACCTACTGTGGGTACCAGTGCTGGGGTAAGCCTGAACTGTAATTGATGAACTGCTAGAGTTCAATGCAGACAAGCCTCAGAGTTAAAAGCCTCAAGGAGAGACAGTCAGAGGGAGTCACCACAATAATGTGAGATTTACTTCCAGGTGCTTGATCAGATTCCCGCAGTAAATATCAGAAAAATTCCCTCAGCCTTCTTGCATACTGGGGGCGGGGGACGAACCATTTAAAAATATACCAGAGCATTCTGTTCCTTTTTTTTTTTTTTTTTTTTTTTTTAATTTTTTTTCAACGTTTATTTATTTTTGGGACAGAGAGAGACAGAGCATGAACGGGGGAGGGGCAGAGAGAGAGGGAGACACAGAATCGGAAACAGGCTCCAGGCTCTGAGCCATCAGCTCAGAGCCCGACGCGGGGCTCGAACTCACGGACCGCGAGATCGTGACCTGGCTGAAGTCGGACGCTTAACCAACTGCGCCACCCAGGCACCCCTCTGTTCCTTTTAACAAGGCGTGCCTTCAGGGGAAGACAACAACAGCCTAACCCTGCTACAATATTATCAGAGCCTAACTGACCTAGGGAAGGGAAATACCCAATTCCAGCCAATTCTAGATGAAAAGTAAACACACACACACACACACACACACACACACACACACACCCCTAAGAAATACTACTGAAATTCACAGTCCAGAGGCATAGGCTTGCTAAAAGATGGAGACCTAATTATAGGACCATAGAATGCTCCCTTCCCCCTACACCCCACCACCACATTGCTAAAGGCCTATTTACAGCAGTTCATTTTAAGTGGCATATCATGTCCTGCTCTCAAGAAAAATTTACAAGAAGGCCACAGTTTATCCTGTTTCTCTCTCATGAATCCAAGAAGAGTTGTTGATTTTTCAGTCTGTACAGCTTTTTATTTGTTGTTACAGCAGAGCAGAAAGCAGAAAACAAAACGTGAAGAGACAGAGGAAGGATCAGGACCAGATATTCAGGGATGTAGAAATGATCAGAACAGGAATCTAAAACAACTATGATTAATATGTTAGTACTGCAATGTAGACAGCATGCAAGAACCAAGAATTTAAGCAGAAAAAAGGAAAATCCTAATAAATAACAGATAAGAAATGCTAGAGATTAAACAAAACCCACTGTAACAGATTTGAAGAATGCCTTTTTTGAGTTTATTAGTGGACTGGATATGGTTGAGAAAAGAATCTCTGAGCAAAGACTGAAAAACATAGAACAATATATAAAGACTATAGGACAACTACACAAGGTGCAACATACATGTAATGGTAACATCAGAAAGGGAAGAAAAGGGAGAAAGGAGCCAAAGAGATATTTGAAGACTGATAATTTTCCAAGTTAATGCCAGAGACCAAATCAAAGATACAGAGAGCTCACAGAGCACTAAGTAGGATAAATGCCAAAGAAAGTATACCAACAGATGTCATTTTCAAATTATAGAAAATCAAAGACAAAAAAATCCTGAAAGAAGGCCGAGGAAAAAAAATACCTTACCTACAGAGGAACAAATATAAGAATCATACCTGACTTTTCCTAAGAAACCATGTAAGCAAGAAAAAAGTGAATGCAATATTTAAAGTGCTGAAAGAAAGCGAAAAAAAAAAAAATATCAAGCTAGGATTCTGTATCCTGAAAAATTACCCTTCAGAAATAAGGGGAAAATAAAGACTTTCTTACACAAATGAAAATTGAGGGAATTTGTTGCCACTACACCTGCCTTGCAAGAAATGTTAAAAGAGAAGTGATTTAGAGAAAAGAAAACTAATATAGGTAAGAAACTCAGAAACTCAGAAACTCTGTGCTGACAGCTCAGTGCCTGGACCCTACTGGGGTCCTATGTCTCCCTCTCTCTGTGCCCCTCCCTCTCTGCACTCTCTCTCTGTCTTTCAAAAATAAATAAAACATTAAAAAAAGAAAAAACAAAGAAAAATAGGAGCAAATTAAATCTAAAATAAGCAGAAGAAAACAACTAATATGAGTTGAAGCAAAAAAAAAAATCAGTGGAATTGAAAACAGGAAATCAACAGAGAAAAATCAATGAAATCAAAAGCTGTTTCTTTGAAAAGATCAATAAAATAGATAAGCTTCTAGCCAAGCTAACTAAGAAAAAAAGAAGAGAGGATACATATTACTAATATTAGAAAATGAAAAAGGGGCATCCTACAGATGCCATAGAAATTAAAAAGATCATAAAGGAATACTATAAACAACTCTGGGCTCCCAAATTTGATAACATAAGTGAAATGTACCAGTTCCTTTAATACAGTATCTGTCAAAACTCACACAAGAATAAACAATTTATATCTAATAAATATATTGAAATTATAATTAACAATCTTCCAAAACACAAAAGGCCCAGATTGGTTCAACAGTGAATTTAACCAAATATTTAAGAGAGAAATATATCAATTTTCTCCAGTTTCTTTCACAAGATAGAAGCAGAGAGAATATTTCCTAACTCATTCTATGAGGCCAGCATTACTCTAACACCAAAGCTAGACAAAGACATTACAAGACAACTATAGACCATGATCTCTCATGAACTTAGGTTTAAAAAAAAATCTTTAACAAAATGCTAGCAAACTGAATCCAAAAAATTATGAAAAAATTATGCAATATGACCAAATAGGATTTATCCCAGTTATGAAGGGGTGGTTTAACATTTGAAAATCAATTACTGTATTCAAAAAAAAGAAAATCTCATGATCATATCAATAGATTCAGAAAAAGCATGTGACAATATCTGACACACATTCCTGGTAAGAATGCTTAGTACACTAGGAACAGAAGGGAACTTTCTCAACTTTAAAGACTATCTACAAAAAACCTACAGCAAACATCAAATTTAAAGGTGGGAACTCAGAACTTTCTGTCAAAGATCAGGTACAAGACAAGGGTGTCCACTTTCACTACTCCTTGTCAACATAATACTGAAAGTCTTTCCCAATGAAATAAGACAAGAAAAGGAAAATAAATGGTATACAGATGGGAAAGGAAGACATAAAACTGTCTTTGTTTTCAGATTATATGATCATCTACAGAGAGAATCTGAAAGATTTCACAAAAACAGCATGAGTGGGGGGAGGGGGGCAGAGAGAGAGAGAGAGAGAGGATCCCAAGCAGGCTCTGCACTACTGGTACAGACCTGATGCGGGACTTGCACCCACGAAGCCGTGAGATCATAGCTGGATATGAAACCAAGAGCAGGACTCTTAACTGACTGAGCCACCCAGGCAGCCTGAGAAGATATTTTTAATAAATGGTGCTGGAACAACTGGACAACCACATCCAAAAAAAAAAAAAAAAAAAATCTAGACAGAGATCATATACTCTTCACAAAAATTAGCTCAAGATGGATCATAGACCTAAATGTAAGATGCGTAATTATAAAACTTCTAGAAGGTAGCATAGGAGAAAACCTAGATGACCTTGGGAATGGTGGTACCTTTCAGACACAACCCCAAAGACACGATCCACGAAATGACCTTGGGAATGGTGATACTTTTCAGACACAATCCCAAGGATGTGATCCATGAAATAAGTAACTGAAAAAGCTGGGCTTCATTAAAGCGAGTATCAAGAGAATTAGAAGATCACCACAGACTGGGGAGAATCTATTTGCAAAAGATATATCTGATAAAGGACTATTACCCAAAATGCACAAAAAACTCTTAAAACTCAACAATAAGAAAAAAATCTGATTAAGAAATGGGCCAAAGATCTTAACAAACCCCTCCACAACAACAACAAAAATACTCCCATAATAAATAAGCCTATGGGAAGATGCTCCACTTTTTACGTTATCAAGCAAATGAAAATTAAAACAACGAGATACCAAAATCTGAAATAATGACAACATAAATGCTGAAAAGAAAGTGGAACAGGAACTCACATACATTGCTGGTGGGAGGGCAAAATGATTTTCCCACTTTGGAAAAGAGTTTACCAGTTTCTTATAAAACTAAACATACCCTTCCCATACAATGCAGCAATAATGCTTCTAGGCATTTGTCAAAAGGAGTTGAAGACTTATGTCTGCACATGGATGTTTCTAGCAGCCTTATTGATAAGTGCCAAAACTTGGAAGCAAGCAAGATGTCCTCCTGTAGGTGAATGGATAAACAAAATCTGGTACTTCTAGACTATGGATAATTATTCATACTAGAAACAAATAAGCTATCAAATCATGAAATGATATAGGAGAAACTTAATGGATATTACTAAGTGAAAGAAGACACTCTGAAGGGCTACATACCACAGGATTCTAACTAGTATGATGTTATGGAAAAGGTAAAACTATGGAGACAGTAAAAACATCTGTGAAAACATCTGTGCAATACTATAATGGTGAATACATGTCATTATATACTTGTCCAAACTCACAGAACATACAATACCAAGATGAACCCTAATGTAAGTTAGGGATGTTTAGTAATTACGATGAGTCAGTGTAGGGTTATCTATTAGACAAACCACTCTGAGGGAGGATTTTTTTTAATAGTGAATGCCTTTTTGTAAAATTTATTTTATTTTATTTTTTTTCAACGTTTATTTATTTTTGGGACAGAGAGAGACAGAGCATGAACGGGGGAGGGGCAGAGAGAGAGGGAGACACAGAATCGGAAACAGGCTCCAGGCTCTGAGCCATCAGCCCAGAGCCTGACGCGGGGCTCGAACTCACGGACCGCGAGATCGTGACCTGGCTGAAGTCGGACGCTTAACCGACTGCGCCACCCAGGCGCCCCTGTAAAATTTATTTTTAAAGAGAAAGAGAACGGGAGCAGGGGAGGGGCAGAGAAAGAGGGAGAATCCCAAGCTCGAACTCACGAAACTGTGAGATCGTGACCTCAGCCAAAATCAAGAGATGCTTAATTGACTGAGCCTCCCAGGCACCCCGATGGGAGATATTGATAATGGGAAAGGTTGTGCATGTGTAGAGAGAATGGGGGACATGGAAAATCTCTGTATCTTCCTCTCAATTTTGCTTTAAACCTTCATTAAAACTGCACTAAATGCTTAAAGAAAATATTATTAGGCCAGAAAACATTAGGACAAAACAAATGCATAACACATGACTGCCCTGAAACTGAAGGACTAGACTGAAGTGTTGTAAGAGATGCTTCCTCTTTATTTTCTCACTTGGCAAATTCACACAATTCAAATTTATTTCATATGATTTATTAGAAAATGTGACTTCTCAGGGAGCCTGGGTGGCTCAGTTGGTTGAGCCTCCAGCTTTGGCTCAGATTATGATCTTGTGGTTTGTGGGTTCAAACCCCACACCAGGCTTTGCCCTGACAGTGTGGAGCATGCTTCAGATTCTCTCTGTGCCCCTCTCCCACTCTTGCACGCACTTGCGCACTTTCTCTCTCTCTCAAAAATAAACATTAAATTTTTTTTTTTTAAAAACATTGTGACAAAATTGGTTAAGTGCATTTTTGCCTAAAATACTAATGTCAAGATAATACTTCTTATGGTCTAGTTACTTGGTGAATTTTTTGGGAAAAAGTTATTTCTTCTAGAAAAGAAAGGAAATCTTGTCTGAAAAATGGTATATATTTTCAAAAGTTATGATAAAAAGTCATTAATGGAAGAATTATTATGTGAGGTAATCTGTAAAGTCAAAGGTCCTCCACAAATTAAGAAAAAGGAGTAGAAATTAATGACATCCAGTTAAGATAGAGCAATAACAAAATGATTTCAAGTGAAAAATGGGTATAGCCAAAGAATTAGTGTAACATTAACAACTTTGTTACATTTTATTATAGCAACACAGATTCACAAGTATTTTAAAATGTTAAACTTCAGAACAAATTTGTTACATCAGTATATCACCCTCACTAGTATTATCTCTTTTTATTCTCTTTGATGTTTATTTTCCTTATTTCAGTTCCTCTAAAGAACCAATCTCCTTGGGGCGCCTGGGTGGCGCAGTCGGTTAAGCGTCCGACTTCAGCCAGGTCACGATCTCGCGGTCCGTGAGTTCGAGCCCCGCGTCAGGCTCTGGGCTGATGGCTCGGAGCCTGGAGCCTGTTTCCGATTCTGTGTCTCCCTCTCTCTCTGCCCCTCCCCCGTTCATGCTCTGTCTCTCTCCGTCCCAAAAATAAATAAACGTTGAAAAAAAAAAATTTAAAAAAAAGAACCAATCTCCTCGATGCATTGCAACTCACAAATGTTATTTTATATGTCTGGAAAATGACGCTGTCCATAATTACTGCTAGTTCCAAATACCTCAGGGCAGTTTTCCTTCCTCTCCCACCAGATAAGATATGTCTCCAACATGTAGGTGTATTACAAGTATCTTTACAGCAATTAAATAATTACTATGTAATTATTTGTATCTTCATTACTATGTTGTAATCTTCCTAGAGGACCCCTGTCTAGTCTCTTTTGTTCATTCTAGCTTGACAAATTAGATTAAGCGAGAATCTATTGTTGAATTACTATTCAGGTGATGCCATATTTCCTGATAATACTTTATTAACAAAACTACTCAATAAAAAAGTACTTAATCAGCATATTGAAGAAGTGACTATATAACTTCATAAAAAATTGCTATAGAATAGTTCAGCATATTGTAAAATTAAATTTTGTCACGTGTATATATATTTGTATGTGTATTGTGTATATATTTGTACATACGTTGTGAATATATGTTTGTGTTTGCATACACCGCCCCCCCCCAACACACACATATAGTATCGTGGTATAGAATGGAAAGTAATTTTCTGCTATCCAGGAAAAAAAAGTTGTTTAAAACTAACTACTGTATTATATTCCCTGACAATGCCTGAAGATTCACTATATTGTGATATTTATCAAAAACAATGATGTTTACTGGTTTTGAAAGAGGAAAGGGAAAAGTCTAGTTGATGTGCAATTTTAAAGTTTCTAAGGAAAAGAGTATACAGTGTTCGAAGTATATTGATATTATTAAAATATCTTATCGATTTATCAAGTCTGCCTTATAATGTTCAACTTAGCCTAAGCTCCATTCTATGAGTTTGAGAGAAGTTGTTGACTTTTATTGACTTTTCTATTAGTGTTTCTATTCTAAGAGATCCTAGGATTGTTTTCATGCCACACCAATCTGCCAGGTGCTTATTTCCTGTAGACCACTGCCCAAATTCTTCTTCTGGTCCATTCCACCTAGCTCCGGACCACTTATTCAGACTGTTGTATTCTTTCTGTATCAATTTGCTTTTCCTTGGATTACCTCCCATGTATGATAAAATGAAATAAGTATTTAAGAGAAGGGAATTAAAAGAAGAAAAGTAAAAGTTTAAAGTGGATATGAGATATTCCCTTATCAGCTTTGCCTTTCCAGGAACCCCCTGTGTATGGGTTCTCTTTATGCTCAATGCTTCAGTGCTTTGGAGTTTTAAGAGCCATGTGTCCACAGTAGACAAACGACTGCTCAAAATTCCTTCCTTTCTAAATCCAGAAGAAGCTTGGGAGAAAAGAAGAGTTCTTCCCCTCAGTAGTCCAAGGCTGACTTTTTTTTTTTTTTTTTTTTGGTGAACTTGGGATAATCGACAGTATGATTATGCCTTGTTATAAGAGAAAGTCCCCATCCTACCATATAAGGTGATCCAGACCATGGACACAGAGGCAAGATAATCTTTAAAGTAGACCAGATGCTTTTTAAAATGTGTGACTCAATCTTATCCTACCTGGCATGTAGCATCAATATGACAGGGCCAGCTCAACTTCCTAATTAGGAAAGCAAAAACCTAGCTTCTTTAAGGGCATAGTGCTGCTAAGGAAGCAGGTGAAATACATTAAGAAAACAATATTTACTGTAAAGTGTCTAATTATTTTACTAGTTGGAAGGTTTATCTCAAAGCCATACAGAGGTACCTCTAAGACTAAAAGGCACTTTGATTAAAGTGGCAACTCCCAGAATGATCACTGTATCTGCTTGAAGGCTAAATTCCTGGCTTTATCTTGTAAGGAAAAGTTCTTTAGAAGCCCTAAGAGATCAATTTCCAAACCTCCAACAATTTTAAGATCTAGACTACATCCAGAGCAACAGGAAGAATCTGCTGGCCACTTTAAAATAGCATTTTGTCCTTGCTGCACAAAGACAACTCAAGTTTATTATTCATACTTGATAATGCGCCTTAATGGTTGCAAAAAGGAAGAGTGATTTCTCGAGGTGTCTTGGCTAGAGTCGGAAGACGGGGAGTGTACATGAAGGACACTCAAGACACTGCAAGCCTGTGTATGAAAAAAGACTTGCCTTAAGCTATGTGCAGGCAAAGAAAGAAGCAAAAGGACATAAAAAGGAAATAGTGGGGAAATGGTTTTTTCAGACAATTCTCCACCCTAGTCTGGTTAGCCAATGACAAGTGGCACTATCTGAAGAGACTCTAAGTACAGAACTGTGTAAAATTCTCTCTGTGTCCTTCTTTTTTCTTGGTACTTTATATCTTAGCCAAGGAGGATGTTCACATTTGCTATTTTGTAAAGCAAGAATGTGGTTTCTTCTTTCACATAAATTGAGTCACAAAATTTTCTTCTTGATGTCCCTTTGAGCCTTAGGCCTCATTTTTCACCACTCTGAGTTCCAAACTTAGCAAGGTAAATGCTCTCACTTCCTCCTTCCATTTTCTCAGCAAGGGTGATAGGGTGTGACTGGGAAAAATCCTACCCCAGCAGAGGTCCATACTGCTCACTATTAACTATTCTTAGGAGTACGGTGTCTGAATCCCTGAGGTGAAGGTAATAAGGTAGGAATGCATTTACATCCACCGAAATAAATGTTCTCTGGTACTCTATAAGTGGCCTATGGATGATGATCACTATCTAAGAACACTAAGTCAAAGTTATGGTGAGGTGGGAGGGAGGCAGGTAGTCTCAGAAGAAAATTATCTATATAATTAAGAACTAAATTTCATGGTGCCTGGGTGGCTAAGTGGGTTAAGCTCCCAACTCTTGATTTTGGCTCAGGTCCTGATCCCAGGGTCATGAGTTCGAGCCCTGCATCAGGCTCTGTGCTGGCAGTGAGGAGCCTGCTTGTGAGTGTGAAGTCTAATATTTGCAAATACACAGATGTATTTTATGATTCTTAAACTACTTGGCCCTATCTTAGCAATATCTCCCCTGCTAAAATAGCCTTTTCTTGAAAACATGAACCATGCGTTGCTAAGTCAAGTACTTACTATAAATATTTTTTCCAGTGATATAAATGCTCCAAATGCCAAATAGATTTCTAGGAATAAAGATAATATTTTGAAAATAGTTTCATGTGAATGGATTGTTTATGCAAGCATAGATTTAATAATCTGAATCCAAACAATATAAACCAGTCTAAAATATCCTCATTATATTATACCACCCTATTCAGTTTTTATCAACACTTATGCCCATGGAAAGTTACTTCCTATTAATACTTTTCCACTAGCAACAGTAAAATCCCAAGGGACTTAGAAAAGGTGATGGAGGGGGTGTATGCCCAATCTTGTATCACTGCAGTATTCACTTTAAAGCAATGTAATCCTTTTCTGTTTCTGCCCCAACATTTCATAATTATGTCATTTTACAAGAATTGTGTAATTTACATAACCACCTAAATTGTCATAATTGCTAGAAAGTGCTGAAAAAGCATACGTTAGGCATTTCAGATTCATTTCTGCTCTGTGTTTTAAACTCATTTGAAATGCCTTTTGCATAAAAATTCTTTTGGTCAACAAAAAAGTAGCTTGGGTGTGATTTGGAAAGAACTATGTCTTCTCTGGCTCAAGCCCTGTTCTCCTCCTCTTCTTCCAGGAGCCCTGTGCCAGGTGAACGCTGAGATTCTGAATACTCAAGGCCCAAGGTAAAGAATCCTCTGCTCTTGATTTTACAGAAGAGACTGAGACCCACAGAAGTCAGCTGACTTGATCTGAGTACAACACAGGCCATCTCCACAGTCCAAGTTAGAGCCCCACTTTTTTCTAACTTACATATTTTGTTCGCTGTCCCACTGCACTTAGGAAAAGGAAAAAGGAGATAAAAGAATGGAATGGTCTCTCCACAGTTTTCTCAGCATGCCATTTCCATTATAATTATCTTAACCATCTGTTTTGCTTGGAACAGGCAAAAGAATTTGATATTAAGAAAGTAAACTGTCATGCTGTACAGCAGAGAAGGGCTTCAGAAATGAGAACCTATTTCAGGATGCAAGAGTGAATATCAATTTTATCAGAGGCTTCACCACCACTGGTGAAGCAGAATGCTGATATCTGATTATTCCTTTTGGAAAATTAGTGGCTTATAATTTTATAAATAAAATTTTACAACTAAAAATCATTGCATCATATTGTAAATGATAGTTGCTAAAAGTGTAATCAGGACACATGTGAAGTAAAACATCACTAAATAGTTAAGCATATTTGAAAATGCCAACTATTTTTTTTTTATCTAACCCTGCTTCAACTTCTCCTCTAAAAAGCTAACCTATCCTATTGTACTTAAAAGACAATGTATTAATATTTAGCTTCCTGAAGCTAATTTGACTGTTATATGAAACTATAAAGTTTTGTGGCAATATAAGTAACACGTATAAATAGCAAATCACATTTCTGGCATGTTTATTTCTTGCATGTGCACACATAGATGGATACACACATTGCACCCACACACACACACACACACACACACACACACACACACACACACACACAATTTGTGATACTATTAATGCAGACGGATGTTCGAAATGGGATACATAAAAAATAAGCTCGGGGCGCCTGGGTGGTGCAGTCGGTTAAGCGTCCGACTTCAGCCAGGTCACGATCTCGCGGTCCGTGAGTTCGAGCCCCGCGTCAGGCTCTGGGCTGATGGCTCAGAGCCTGGAGCCTGTTTCCGATTCTGTGTCTCCCTCTCTCTCTGCCCCTCCCCCGTTCATGCTCTGTCTCTCTCTGTCCCAAAAATAAATAAACGTTGAAAAAAAATTAAAAAAAAAATAAGCTCATTTACTTATCTGATAATTTTTTTTCTTAAAAGTTACCGCAAAATATGCATTTGAATCCTTATTTAAAATAGAATTTAAAGAATGATACACCTGTTTTGCAGTTATAGACTTCTCAAATTATAGATTATTTGAAAGAACCAGTAATACTTCATATTCATCATTTAAAGTGAATTACAATTTTTGCAATACACCCAAGCATCAGAATAAGTAATTAGCAACAGAAAAGGCAGCTTATCATTTCCCAAAATAAGCAAGAAAAACAGAGCAGTTTTTTTTTTAAATGAAGGAAGTATTCAATTCAATTAAGAAAGAAAAGGAATAATAAATTATTATTTCTTTCCCCCACATTGGGAAAATAGTAGCACAGCTAGAAGAAAACAAAGGCTCTTTGAACAGCAATGTCTTTCAGAACATAAAACTTATCATAATGATTATAAATAAGAAAAAAAGAAAAACATATACATTATGATAAAAGGACAATTTTGAGTCTTCAATAAAAATCAAATTGAGAAGCAAATTTTATAGGACTGATCGATATAACATAGTGCTCTTATTTTAGCCAAATAATTTTAGAAATGTTGGAAAATCTTCATCTGAAAGAAACAAACTTTAAGTTCTAAAAAAATTCTAAAAACCAAAGCAATTACACTTTTCCCAACTATGAATTATATAGGAGAAAGAAATAAATTCTAAATTTTTCTTTTCTGACACTTATCAAAAGACATATCAACCAATGAGTTGAAACACTTAAGCCAATTCAATGCTTTTACTAACAGTACAAGTAGCTTGATCAAATCTCAAAAAATTGAAATTAAATGGGAAAAAATTTTTAGTGAAAACAAGCATGAATAATATTAAATACTTTCAGAATTTAACATTTTTCCTTCTGACCTCTGTTGTCTTTTCTTAAGTCTTAATGTAATATTTTTCCTCCATTTATCCTCCTTTTCTTAACTTTTTGGCAATATTATAGAGAACGAATAAATCAATAAGGTGTGCTAGCCCTAGGAATCAGTCTGGAATACAAAGAAATATCTTACTGAGATTTCTTACATTTATTCTCTTCTCATAAATAATGTTCATTTTTAAGCCATAAGTCACATCCTACAGTCTAGCATTGCACTTAACTCACACTTTCCTACATTAATCATTCACAATCTTTGCTATGTTTCAAATATATATGTATATAAATGAAAATATTATATATGTATATATATATACATATACATATATGATGACATATGTATAAGTAAAAAATAAGTTGAAATGAACTCCACTGAAACAAAGAACACAGATATGAATGGCATGCTCAATTTGTTCATGCTTTTCTTCTTCTTTCCTTCCTACTTTCCTTCCTTCCTATTATTTTTGATTACCTTCTGGTTTGTGTATGGTCTTATTTTTTGTTGTTTTCCTTCAAGTGGCAGCTGTGAAAGTGCTAACAAATGAGGCACTTTTTTTTTAAGATAGTATGTTTCAACCACTAATATGCCTGAGTAGGTAAGTAGCCATGAATATGAGAAAATGTTATCTTGAATAGGTGTAAGTAATATATAATTCACTTCTCCTAATATTTTATAATTATTCAAGATAATTTTTAAAAAATTCCATTTGAATTTTAATTCATATAGGATTCATAGCAATTTACCTCAGATATTTAAACAAATTTAACATTTATTCATTTTTGAGAGACAGAGAGAGAGAGACAGAACATGAGTGGGGGAGGGGCAGAGAGAGAGGGAGACACAGAATCTGAAGCAGGTTCCAGGCTCTGAGCTGTCAGCACAGAGCCCAACCTGGGGCTTCAAACTCATGAACTGGGAGATCATGACCTGAGCTGAAGTCGGATGCTTAACCAATTGAGCCACCCAGGTGCCCCTACCTAAGGTATTTTGAATAAAAGTCAGAAATAGGTCTGATAAAACTAAATCATTTGCAGGGAGGAATCAACCATTTGGTTACCTAAGATAAGGAACAAGCCATTAAAAGCATCAATAACTTGGCAACAAAAATTAGAAATTATCACCATTTTAGGTTCACCCTTTTAAGATGATATAAAAACAAGTTTTTTTTTCTCTCACATATTTATTTTTCTTGATAATCTTTGTAGACTTTAGTGAATGTTAATCATTCATTCAAAATTAATTTAAACACAAAACTCAATCAAGAATTCTGTGGTCCCTACTAGAGTTTATAAGCATTACAGGTTATTTTTATTGTTACATATGTCACCAAAACCTAACAAAATAATTTTGATGTTAACACATTCTGAATGTATCTATTACATTGATTAGCATCCTCTATATACAACCATATGATAAATACAACTCAGAGGTTGGTAAAACAAAAAAGTTTCTCTTAAACCCATGAACTTCCTTTTATCAGAGAAAAAGCTTAATAAAAATTGTGTTATTTTTGCCTTTTCCAAGGGCTTAACTACAATAAGTTTTCTTGGAGTGCATGTTCTAATTTATTAAGAAGGAAACTTAGTAATGCTACCTCAAATAAACATTCTTAAAATAGTACAGGACAATGTGTCAAAATTTTATCTTCTGGGGGAGCAGAGAAATGGAGGTGAACTTGAACCCAGTCAGGGGAGTTACAGGCAACATTCTCTATGTTGGGTATCTGGACAGAGGTGCATCGATCCCCGTGTCCTCCAGAGTCTCCTTGACCAATCTCCCTGGATTAGGCTGATGGGTGAGAACATTCCTAACATTACTGCTACTGGCTAGGAAGTCCTTGTGAGCCACAAGACATGTACCATCCCTGCTAATATTAAACTAGAGGAGACAAGTATCTCCATGTGTCAAACTCAACTGAGTCACAGTAAGATGAAGAAAGTATATACCCACACCTGTTGTTCTCCTCGATGGATAGCTGTATAGAAGCCCCCAAAATCACCTAATTAATTTCACAATGATACAACGCTATAGTTTATGGAAGTGGATTCATCATATAATGGTGGGAATTAACAGTTCCCCCCCTTCTCAACTCTCTGCCATTTTATCTTTCATTACGGTCTCTTTATTCCTAGTTTAAAGTTTTTCAACTGTGTTACATCTGTATTTTTTACTGTAAATCTTGAAAATCTTTGGAAATGGGTATGGTCTAAATTCATGTACAATAATAAGCTTAACAATGCCTGAACTATTATACTAATCAGAGACCTTGTTGGAGAGGAGAAGGAGAAAATCCAAGAGAACTGCACACAGTAGGTATCACAAAATGATTATTATAGCTATTATTAGTTGAATAAAATCAGAATTATATAGGTTTATGGAAAAGTAAACATAGAATATGTGACTCAAGACAGTGTAATTGCTAGTAAGAACATACATCCAAGCAGCAGTTGAGTACTATATGAAGAAAATATTAGTTGATAAACTACATATTATATCTACATATACCATTTAATTTTTAGAAGCTGGTTGAAGTATCACAGGGAATACAGCCTAAGAAAGTTAGCATGTTTTGTATTCAGTCTTAAATTTTTTTTCTTTTTTTTTTAAACTTGTCAAAAGGAGAGAGAGACATATAAAGCAATGATTACATTACAGTGAAGAAGGATTTTGTTTTGTCAGCAATAGAGCGTCTTCCAAGGGAGATAGATGAATGCCCACTCCCAAAACCTAACTTTGTAACTGCTTTTGCTGTTTGTTTCCTCTCATTCATTTTGCATCCGTGTTAGGCTTGCATCTGTTTATGTACTTGTCTATTATTCATCTACAGGATAACTGCTCAGCAGTCGTTACTTCCTTTCATATCTTTTCTGCATCTTTTGTTTCCATGGGTTGTTTTGGCAATAAAACCAAGAAAAGGGTACAAAGCTTATAAAAAAGTGCAGTTGGAACATCATGTTTTTACAGCTCCAGGAACATTATTGCTGATTTCAAAAAGTTTAAAAAAAAATGTTAAAATGTATTCGGCAAAGTTTAAAGCTCCTAGGTATGATAAATTTGAAAATTTGAGAGAATGGAATTTAAAAAGTGTTTTCTAAAATAGCTCACTACTTTTTGATCTTTACATGGCAGACTGCCTTGTGCAATTTTCTGTAGACTGTACATTTTAATACCAAAATCTCAAGCAATGCAGTCGCCGTAATTCCTTACATTTATGTAACACTTCGTAATTTTATTATGTGTTTACTCATTCATTATGTCCTCTGATCTTCCTAGGTAGATAATTAGCACTTCCATTTTAAGAATAAAAAAAGGAAAGTAACTATATTAAATTATGTGCTAAGGTCAAAAGGTCAATGAGTCTCTGAGCCTAGACCAGAACCTACATTTACCTGACACCCATTCAGCCTGGTGTGTGCTAGAAGAATCCTCACAAAACAGATTTGCCCCAGACTTTCTATAGGCCCAAGGTAGTAAAATATAAACTGGGAATATTAGACTATGTAAGTCTAGCTCTGTATGTGATTTTTAATTATTAATGTGTTCCTAAAGCCAGTATGATTTTGTTGGTAATTAAAGTCTATCACTCCAGAATACAAAAAATTTGCCTTCTATATCAGAGGGTTCATGGATTCTCTGAAGCCCTTCCAAACACCCTAGAATAAAAACTTCAATTTTGTATGATTAATTTGGTCTTCTCAAACTATATTATTTCTTAAGTGTCTGATTCAACATGCTAGTCTGGGCCCAGAGAATACTTTTTAGGTTATTTTCAGGAAAAAAAAAAAAATGAAGATACATGAAAGTAATTCAAAGAATCAAAGGCAAAACATTTGCATTAGCTCATGCACTGAGAATAAGCTATGGGGCACCTAGGTGGCTCAGTTGATTAAGCATCCAAATCTTGATTTTGGCTCAACGTTTGTGAGTTCAAGCCTGGCATCTGGCTCCATGCTGACAGCGCAGAGCCTGCTTGGATTCTCTCTCTGCTCCTTCCTCCACTCGCGTTTTCTTTCTCTCTCTCCCCAAATAAATAAATAAACTCAGAGAAGAGAGAGAGAGAGAGAGAGGGAGGGAGAAAATATGTGTATATTTGTTTCCTGGTGAACATAAAGAACCATCAAAATCAACCACAATGTCTTCCCTTCAAATGCAAGACATGTGAATCATGACAGTAAGAAATTCTTTCAATTTTGATAAGCAAAATAAAAGAAACAACAAGAATCATGACAAAGTTCTAGTGCACTATTTAGGTTTGGTTAAGTTTTAAATGTTGAAAACGACCTGCAGAATTGGTTCTGGTTAGGATGGGGACTTTTATCTGAACAATGCGAAATATTCCATGGTTTGGAAAGCCTAGACTTTTCATATTTAAAGCAGCACTATTCTTTCACTAAAATCTACTTTCATTAAAGACTTCCACTGTAGCCTATTAATATAGGTTATGGTTTTTTTTTCTAAAATTTTTTTTAACATTTATTTATTTTTGAGACAGAGAGAGACAGAGCATGAGCAGGGGAGGGTCAGAGAGAGAAGGAGACACAGAATCTGAAACAGGCTCCAGGCTCTGAGCTGTCAGCCCAGAGCCCGATGTGGGGCTCGAACTCACGGACCGCGAGATCATGACCTGAGCCAAAGTCAGATGCCCAACCGACTGAGCCACCCAGGCGCCCCGGTTATGGTTTCTAAAATAACATGAAATTAGGGTCTCTGGTGATGAGATCATCTCTCGAGTTGGTCTGAGTATTATTTGATTGAAGTTTAGTTGGCATAGGGGATTAATATGGGACAGGATTTATCTAAAAATAAATCTATAGAGATATATGTACTTTACCATATTATGGTTTATAGACCCTATTGAACTCATTTTAGGTTTAAATGTTGACATGTAGATATAACTAAAACACAATTTGATTCTATTACCTTACTGGTCACCGTACACTAAGTTTTATTTCCAACAAAAGAAAAAGTGAGGGCATAGCTCACAAGCAAAGAGATAATAGTACAATTACACAGATGTCTTAAATCCTCCCTCACCAATTACATATTGCCAAAATATTGACAATTAACCAGAAAACACATTTCTGCTATAGAGAGTTCATTAACTCTCCTCATTAAATTCTTTCAACATCCTAAGTCCCGTAGTTGTAAAATAACACCAAAGCAATCCTAGCTTCCACTTAAAATAAATTTTCTTTGATATCTATCTAGTACTTATGAAAAATCATAAAAGAATTGGTACCCGAAATAGTAAGAAGTATCAATGTTTAAACAACTGTTTAATTATTTTAAAAGCTATTATCTTTGGAGTGAGTAATCTATCATTAAGTGATACATGACCAAATGATTTTATTTTGGCCCATGTCATCCAGGATTCTCCAAAGAAACCTACATTTGTGCTTTCGTATTATCAGAGCTCTCACTGTGGCATAATACAACTCATAAGGGAAAATAAACTACCTACTTCTTTCAATACCCTCAGGCAGAAATGTCAGAAAGTGCCCCCTTACCCTTTGTTCCCTCCCCAACAGAAAGCTTCTCAGTGAAAGGGCTTAGCTTCTGCCATTTGGGTCTCCTATTTACTTATAGCATAAAGAAAGAGGAAAAAAAAAACCATGAAGCTAGAAGGGGCTGCCTCTCTGTGCTGACATCTTGCTCTCCATTGCTGCCTTTCAGTCAATGAGTAATTAACTCTTAATACCCTAACTGACATTTTCAGTAAATGGTAACAGAGTAGAAAGATTCACAGAATGTGCTATTAAAACAAGTGAACTTAATAAGCCACAAAGGTGGTTGAAAATTTTTGAATGTGCTCCTTATTGAATTTGCAGGAACTGTGATTTAATCATTTCACAAACTTTTTGGAGAGGGTCTCTCCAACTCTCCTTCAAGCAGCTATGGTCATATGTGGCCTTCATGTCCATGTGACCTCTGTCCTCTTTTTTTGATTCTCACTAATAAACGCCTACCTCTGGTTAGAAACACAAGCACCATCAAGATATAGTCTGGAAGTGTGACTTAATTGTGTTCTGACTTAGTCTTTCAATGGATTAATTAAATATATCCTTCTAACCTAGCTCCATGGTTGTTTAATTAATTATTATTGTTATAAATCATAATATTAATAACTCCTGTGTATAGTGCATATTGGATGAAGGTTCATGATATAAAACAATCAGTAGCTTTATTTTCATTTAGTAGTTCAAACATACATTTTCCCCTACCTAAGACTTTTTTCTTAGCATTCTCTTTCATGGCAATCCATAATTCTTTATAAAGGTTATCAAAATTCTGAGTACGTTGACCATGTGAAGAACGGTCCTACATAAATCCTGATATATTAAATTAAAGATCTGAATGTTATGTTCCTAAACCCAACTCATACAGCTTATGAAAAATGACATATATAAGTAATATCCTATAGCACTTTTGTGTGTCCTAAAATTGTCCTGAAGAAATAAGCTTTTTAAGCAGCTTATACATACTTAACAAGAAAGAGTGCAAATTAAAGGCTTTTAAAATTTTAATTAAATTGGAAAATATTTTGTTTTAACTGGTTGGCTTTTACCCAAAAGTAGGAAAGCAAGCAAAGTAAAATGAATGAGTAAAATTGATTTACCTGAACTCTAAGAAACATATAATTATATCATGAGAATATTTCTGTAGACATAAGAACAGAAAGGAGGTAAGCATTAGAAAGATAAAATGCAAAGTCCAAGGCCATTATTAAGAACAAGAAAAAAATTTACCAATATTATAAAATGACTGCAAACTAACGATTAAATAATAAAGTATAAAGAAAATTCCTTGCAGTAAATTACTTTTAGAAACAACATATATAAAATAACTAGTTGAAATAATAGGACAAATTGCATTAGGTTACTTACTGACCTGCAGTAATTTATGTATTTCAACACATCTATATAAAAAGGCTAGTGTGAAGCAAATTGACATTCTTTAGCCCATACTTATTAGGCAGATGATGCCCAATGAATGAGAAAACCTAAGCCGATTTCATTTGATTCCGTCAGTCCCTGACCTGCCTGCAGGCTGACATAATTTTCCTTCACAGAAACCAGTCTCCGGTGGTTACCAGTCTTGATCTCACCCACTGTGGGATGAGTTCTCTTTGAATTACTGTAGCAGGGTGTGTGCTAGGATGTATAAATCAGCCAAACAGAAAGGCCCAACAGGGCAAAAAAACAGTAGGGCAACTGTCCTTATATTGTCCTGAAGGTGACCTCAGGAGTGACTTTCTGCGAGGTAAGAGGTAATTCTGTCTCTACTTTGGCTTAGCTTATATCACTCACAGTAAAGGTCACAAATCGTGACAGCTTTCTGTGCTCAAGAATCAGATTACTGTTTGTCTGAGAAGGAGCGGAGAGCCGTGAGGCCTGCTTCTCTCAGGAATCTAGGTCAGAATTCATCCAGTAATGCCACCCAGGCC
This sequence comes from Puma concolor, assembly GCF_028749965.1. Taxonomy (NCBI): domain Eukaryota; kingdom Metazoa; phylum Chordata; class Mammalia; order Carnivora; family Felidae; genus Puma; species Puma concolor. The sequence continues at coordinate 62,860,897 of NC_141668.1, read as the reverse complement.
CTTCAAAGCAATATCTTACATTGTGGAAATACTTTGAGTGAATCTGGACGGTTGTTCATAAATTATATTACAACCTGAAGGGAGAAAAAGTTATTCTGTCCCTTTTTTGACTCTAGCTTTTCATAAGATAAGTCATAAAATTTAATTGGTGACCTCAGAGAAAGGTCATAGTCCTTAAATTCAACTATACCCTTCATAACTTCCAAGTCAATAATAATAAGTGAAGATGATGTTAGTGTTTCTAAGTTCTATAGAAGTGTCAGCAGCAGTAAATATACAAGAACCACATCAAAATAGAGGAAGGCTTTTTTTTTTCAAAGTATTTGAAGCTTTCTGGGTGTACCTAAAATACTGCATATGTTTAGAATTTGGATTTGATGCAAATAGGGAGTATAAGCATATTTCTTAAGAGAGGTGACATTATGAAGACTGGAGATTGGAAGAAGATAGGAAAGGGGGAGAGAATCGTGGTTATAGAAGAATTTTTTAAAAGCAGTTTCAGATATCAAATGCAAATAAATGAGAAAGTCCACAAGCAAATGCATTAAGCCTATTTTTAGGGGATTTACCTTTTCTTACACCAAGAGAGTTGAAAACGAAAAAAAAACAACCAAAATGGAAAAGTAGAGACTTATGGGGAAATTTGCTTATTGCTCTGGGGCTGTACAAATGTTGCCAAAGGTATACCCAGTGCCTACTAAGTGTGGGAAACAGAAGTGGCATGAAACAAGGTTTTGTGCAAATGCGACTCAAAAGTGTGGAAGCCTATTGCTAGTTCCCTCAAGCAGCAGGCAAAACAAAGAAGGTGAACAAGGAATAGAAAGTGGTCGTGATAAGCAACACAGGGATTTGGATCTTAATTATTAGATTTTAATATTGAATAACTAACTCAAATATCTTGATTTTATATTTAAAAGTGAAGGTCAGGGGTGCCTTGGTGGCTCAGTTGGTACGTGTCCAACTTTGGCTCAGGTCATGATCTCACAGTTCTTGGGTTTGAGCTCTGCATCAGGCTCTGTGCTAACAGCTGGGAGCCTGGAGCCCACTTCGGATTCTATGTCTCCCTCTCTCTCTGCCCCTTCCCCATTCTCTCTCTCTGTCTCTAAATAAATAAATAAATAAATAAATAAATAAGTAAAATATAAATAAGTCAAGATTATATATGCTGAAATCCCCAACATTTCATACCTAAGAAAGTATTCAAAATAGGGAAACCACACTTTTAGAGCATAGTATGGCATTTCAGTTTCCAAAAAAATATATTTAGGAATGTCTTTTGAAGCATCAGTATACCAAAGCACATCACCATTCAAATCCTGTATTCAGAGATAAAATATTTAAGTTGGATAATTTCCTCAGTGCAGTGTAGCTGATAAATAAAAATCTCCCCTCTTAATATGACCACTATTCTCCCAATAAAGCTGAGACTACAATTGCCTTTGACTACAGCCTCCTGCTCAAATTACTCCATGACACTGTCAATTCTTTTTTCAAAATGACCCTCACTTTGTCCTTTTTATTCCTATAGTTACTGCAAACATTTGAAACTAAAGTGGGATCATAATAACTAACTTTTAGCCCAATTTCTACTACTTCATATTGGCAAAATCCTCTACCTTTATTCTCTAAATATTAAAATTGAAGACTATTAAATCTAATTTTATATTGATATTTTTCTTCTATATGCCTAAGGTATTTTGAGAGATTCTGTGTGCAGTGTGTGGGGGTACTTTCCAGATGCTTATTATCATATAAAGAGAATAAAGTGACTTCTGGCAAAATGAGAAAGATTGGGGAAGACATAAAGAGAAGACAGAACATGGATCAGTCCTGGAATAATGAGAAGAATGTTAAAAAGCTAGAGGAGAGGGGAGTAAGAATGAATTTATCCACTTCCATTGTTCCCATTAACAGGTTTCTCAAAATCTGTTTTTTTTTTTTTTTAATAAAATGTAGCACCACGTCACTAAATACCAGTCATGCTTATGACTCCACAATTCTTATTACCTTTATTCTTTATATTTCATCTGTAGAGAGCGACCCACATATGAAGTAATTTCTGAGTGAAAAGAGGAATACGATTCAGGGAAATGTCACAGAAGAGTCTTCCCCAAATTTGAAAATAATTTAGCCATCACATTTATTTATACCAGGGAGACACAGAATCTGAAGCAGGCTACAGGCTCTGAGCTGTCAGCACAGAGCCGACGCGGGGCTTGAACTCACCAACCACTAGATCATGACCTGGGCTGAAGTTGGACGCTTGAATGACTGAGCCACCCAGGCACCCCTATTATTGCAATGTCTTTAAACTTTACTGATATTTACGTTAGTGATTTTTTATTTTATTTATTTATTTAAAAAGTTTTTTAAATATTTATTTATTTTTGAAAGAGAGAGAGTGTTATATCAGGGGTGCGGCAGGGAGGGGGAAGGGACAGAGGATTTGAAGCAGGCTCTGCTCTGACAGCAGAGAGCCCAATGTAGGCTCAAACTCAGGAACCTAACTGTGAGATCGTGACCTGAGCCGAAGTCAGATGTGTAACCGACCGAGCAACCCGAGCGCCCCTCGACCTCTAATTATGATTACATATGATTATTTAGGGGAAATGTCACGTGAAGAAGATTGGAATTTGACTGGAATTGATTAAGCCGAAACACAGAAAACATGCCATGTTTAGTTACATTCCTGTCTGGAAAAAGACGTCACAAACTAAAAGAAGCTGAGTAAGCCAGGTAATTTAGGAAAATGGAAATCGTAAAAGTAGGTGCTGCCCAAAAGGTAGGGAGCCTAAGTGGCCCCCAACTTCTAAACATTGTGGTTCCTTTGGTAAGACTAATGGTATAATAAGTAAGAGTGCTTCAGGCTATTTTAACTAAGGGACAAGTTTACCAACAAAATTTATAATAATTTGACCCTTCATTTAACACGTCCTCATGAAGAGAATGTATTGGCTATATCATAGTGCAAAGGTTTATTTGACAATTGTATCTTATTGCAAATAACTAGTATTCTGGTTATAAATTGGCTTTCTCTATAAAAAGAGAGACTTAAGGGACATTTCTTAGTTGGTTTTTTTGCAATGTTCTTGAAGGCATCAATTAGCCCAGGGATCTATAGGTAACCCTGGATGAATATTTTAAATGTTTAAAATAAATATTTGTTTTAAACATTTATTTTAAAATATTTTAAATAAATATATTATTTATTTATACATTTATACATAGGCAATTATTTTTTTTTAATGTTTATTTATTTTTGAGAGAGAGAGACAGCGGGGAAAGGGCAGAGAGAGACACACACACACACACAGAATCTGAAGCAGGCTCCAGGCTCTGAGCTGTCAGCACAGAGCCCCATGCAGGGCTTGAACTAAAAAACAGTGAGGTCCTGACCGGAGCCGAAGTTGGATGCTTTACCAACTGAGCCACCCCCGCCAGGATAAAAAAAAATAATTCTAAGTGTAATGACTAATGTTTATTAGATAATGATCACTTGCCATATACTTCTCTAAGTGTTTCACATTTAATCTTGACAAAAACCTTATGCTATGCATTTAAAAATGAATCCCTTTTTACCGATGAGGGGACTGAAGGACAGAAATGTTAAGTATCTTGTCCAACATCACACAGTTGCCAAATGTAGGAGTTAGAATTCAGAAGCAGATAATCTAATTTCTGTAGCCACATTCTTAATAACCATGCCAAACTGTATCAAACTTTATCCGACTGTAAAGAAAATGTCTAGATCTGTCTTCTCTGCTAAGAAGGGCATACAATTCACTATAAAGGTACATAACAAATTATGATTCCTTTTATTTTTAATTTATTTTCAAGTGTTTATTTGAGAGAGAGAGAGAGGGCAAGCGGGGGGGGGGGGGGCACTGAGAGAGAGAGGGAGAGAGAAAATTCCAAGCAGGGTCCCTGCTGTCAGCACAGAGCCTGACATGGGGCTCGATCTCAGGAACCATGAGATCATGACCTGAACTCAAATCAAGAGTTGGACCCTTAATCGAGTGAGCCACCCAGGCACTCCACAACAAATCATAATTTTAAATAATATCCAGCAGCTTCTAATATCAAGCTGTACCTTTTTTTTTGGCTAAGGAACTGGGAGTAACTTTCACAAGAGTGGTACACAGATGAGTTCCCTCAGTCATGGGTCTATGCCCTTCTCTGGGTCTCCAGCTGTCTGGCCCCAGTCTATGGGTACTGGATTGTCTACCATTTCCTTGAGGGCCCATATTACCTAGTCTTAATAACTGATGGTTAGCTACTGAAATAGCTATACCTCCCTATTTCTCTATCCTTAATGCTCTTAGGTCTGAAGTCTCTCTGGCATCCAACGTTTTTTCCTCTCCTGTGGTCAAGAGTTTTCAATACGTGATAAGGACGAATTTTTAAACGTATTCAGTAAAATCTTCTCTTTGTAGTTGTAAATTAAAATAACTCTCCCCTTCTTTTGTTATATCAAAACTGTGTGTCTCTTCTATGAAGGCAATCTGACTCTTCCACAATCAGAACTCACCTCCTCTTGTTCTCCTTTGTCTGCCTTCCCTCCTCCTCCTCCATTTCAATTCCACACACACAGAAACATCCAGTCAGTCAGTCACCTTCTGAGGTGGACACCTCTATTAGGCAGTATCTTGTGTTATGTTGTTTGCCAGGGTTCACTGTTCTTTAAAATGTGCGGTGTGCCGATATGTGACTTTGTTTCAAGTCACCAGGGTCAGTTCTGACCAAGGTATAAGGATCATGTGGGGGGAAAAAAGATATTTTATATTCAGACAACTAAGTGCAGCTGCTAAACTCCAGAGGGTTATGTGCATAAAGTTCTTGAGTTATTTACGGTTATCCAATGTAACTATTAATCATTTTCCGAACAACAAGTTGTTGAGACTCAATAGCACGTGGGTTTTACTATCATTTATGAAGGAGGAAGAAGAGGAAGAAAGGGGAGGAAGGGGGAAGGGAGGAGATAAGAACAACATTTCACAGATACAAAATTTGAAATACAGAGGGGATGAGTAACTTTTCCCAGGATATGAAAAGAAACAAAATTTGAATTGAAAGCATGGATGCCTGTCTTATATTATTATTACGCTGAGTCCTAGAGTAGATTTCAGGTTCTTTATTAAAGTTCCTCTCCACATCCTTGTATTCTCCATATGTTTTATCAGCTTTCTCTTTCTCCTTCTCTCTCTCTGTCTCTCTCCCACGTGCGTGCACGCACACACACACACACACACACACACACACAGTAGTTCATATTTCAATTATTACTATTTTTAAAAAAAATTTTTTTAATGTATTTTTATTTATTTTTGAGACAGAGAGAGACAGAGCATGAATGGTGGAGGGGCAGAGAGAGAGGGAGACACAGAATCCGAAACAGGCTCCAGGCTCTGAGTTGTCAGCACAGAGCCTGAAGCGGGGCTCGAACTCAGGGACCGTGAGGTCGTGACCTGAGCTGAAGTCGGACGCTTAATCGACTGAGCCACCCAGGCGCCCCAATTATTACTATTTTTAAGCTATTTCTAAATATTTTAAAACTTTTTTCTAAATAACCAAAATTGTGCTTCTTTCTTTGTCTTCCTGTTCCTCCAGAGCAAACACAATGAATGGTATGTTCTCAAGTTTATCCTAAAAAATAAGAACTAAAAAAATAAAACCTAACAGAATAGAGGAATTTAATAAAATAGAAAATATAGAAAAATAGAATCCCTATTTTTACCCCATCTCAAACTTTTCTCATAAAGAGGTGGTGCCTGGGTGGTGCAGTTGGTTGACATCTGAATTTGGCTCAGGTCATGATCTCACAGCTCCTGAGTTTGAGCCCCGCATCAGGCTCTGTGCTGATAGCTCAGAACCTGGAGCCTGCTTTGGATTCTGTGTTTCCCTTTCTCTCTCTCTGCCTCTCCCCTACTCACGCTCTGTCTCTCTGTCTCTCAAAAATAATAAATAATCATTAAAAAAACTCACAAAGAATTCTTTCTACTATAGGTATTTAGAAATACTGAAGATTTCCCTAGAATGAAAAATGTTCCTTAGCACCTACCAGTGTAAATAATTGGGCTTTTCTCTTCTATTTGGCAGGGCAGCCAATGGAAGCTGATGGAGTACCACATTTGATTCATTATTTAAACTTAATATAAAAAAAATCACAAATTTTTCAGGTAAAGAATGAGTTACACCAGGATAGAAGGTTACGAAAGAAAAGACAGATGTGGAGGACAAGGTGATGAAGTCTAAGTGTGGTGTCAAACCAACTAAATTAAGCTTCTCTTAAAACTGACTCCCATTGCCTAGCTAAGAGTTATTTGCAATCAACAAACTTGAAAAAGATAGATGTAAACGGTGCAATAAAAATGAAAACATTCCCATATTAAGCCTTGGAAAAAATAAAATAATTTAATTAGAGGTGTTTTAATGATTAAAATATTTTAATATTCATCACCCTCCTATTGCTACTACACATAATGCAATCAGCAGAGTCAATACGTGTATACTCATGATGATAAAGATCAAGACACAGAATTCAATTAAAGACATTTCACTTGACTCGAAGCATCTCCCTGGGCCCTTAATTAAGTGAGAAGAAAGAAAAAAATATATAAAGACTTCTTGAAATAATTTCAAAGAACTGTAAAACAGGAAGCATATCCAGAGCTTATTTGGAGACCACTAGGCTGCTGTAAATGTGAGAGTGAAGAAAAAAAAGAGAGACGTAAAATAATATCCTTGATACAGACTTTCACACATACATAATATTACGGGTACCTACTCCTAAATCCCGAACTTACTTCTTCCAATGATTCCTTCTCTGTAGTTTGTGAAAAGCCCCTTCATTTGCTTTGTACTATCCCCCCAGAATTTTTTTTCTTTTCCTCCTCTTCTCTTCACAGCTAAGCTTTTAGCATAGTTAATTTGCCCTTTATTTTCTACAAGTCCTCAACTGCCATTCACTCTTCTGTAAACTGCATTCAAGCTGTGACCGTGTTGAACTGAGTTGGCAAAGATCACCCAGCACCCACTAAGTATGAGATGAAATGCACATATATTTCAGTCCCTCTTCTCTTTACATTTTGGAGACTGGTGAACCAAAACTATATTCCAGAAATCCCAGTATCTTTATGATAATGTTCTCTTATGATTCTCTTCACTCCTTATTGATCATTCCTTTTAATTTTTTTAACATTTATTTATTTATTTATTTATTTATTTATTTATTTAAGAACCAGGCTCCAGGCTCTGAGCTGTCATCACAGAGCCTGACACAGGGCTTGAACTCATGGATCATGAGATCATGACCTGAGTTGAAGTCAAAAGCTTAGCCGACTGAGCCACCTAGGCACCCCTTGATCATTTCTTTTAAATCTTAGCAGCATTTTGTCCATTTTATTAGACTTTCCAAAAACCAGTTTGTTTTATTTGCTTACCTACTGAATCTTTGTTTACTACTATTTTTTTTACTCTCTCATTTTATATTATTTCTCTTTTCATATTTTTTTGCATTTGCTCTATTTCCCTAATTTTGTGAGTTGATTTCTTAGCTCCTTAATTTTCAGTCTTTCATTTTTCCTAGTCTTTCATACTACAGGTGTATAATTTTTCCTCTACATACCACTTAAGCAGGTAGTCTTAAAGTTGATCTATAGTATTTTATATTGAATTCCATTCCAATATTTTAAAATTTCATTTTGATGGGTTAAATTTTCAAACGTACAGATATTGGAAATGCAACTGTTCTGTATTTTATAAAAAAAATATTTTAAGTTGGAGAATGAAAGAATCTTCTTTATGTGTTTCAAAAGATTCCTCTGGCTTTTGTGATGAGAGTGAACAGAATAAGGCCAAAGTCGTAGCTGGGAGGTAAACTGGAGCTTATTGCAGCAGTATGAGAGAGAATGATGCTCCTCTTAAGATATTCATGGTGAGGGGCGCCTGGGTGGCTCAGTTGGTTAAGCGTCCAACTTCGGTTCAGATCATGATCTCACGGTCCGTGAGTTGGAGCCCCGGGTTGGGCTCTGTGCTGACAGGTCAGAGCCTGGAGCCCCTTTCAGATTCTGTGTCTCCCTCTCTCTCTGACCCTCCCCCGTTCATGCTCTGTCTCTCTCTGTCTCAAAAATAAATAAAACATTAAAAAAAATAAAATAAAAAAAAAAGATATTCATGGTGAAGGCAGAGAAGAAGCAGATACATACAAAATTGAAGGTACAGTGCACAAGTAGTAGCATAATGAAAAGTATTAAGAAAAAGTGAGTGAACGGTGAGCAGAGGAAGGACTAGGAAGGAACAAGTACCCTCTCTCTACTTCGTCTATGTCTGCCCCTTCTAATTAAATAAGAGGAAAAACTCTTATTGGGTCTAGGCTTTAAGGTATCTGAGCCGTGATTACACTCCTGATTTCCACGGTTAACAAAAATACAGATGTGGCGTTTATTAGGAACTTAGTAAACACACTTCAAATGATATCAATACAAAATAATGACATTTTTTATTTAGAAGGGATTCCGAGTAGAATAAACAAGTGAACTAAAGGAATGTGATGAGCGAAAGGTGACAGACATAATAGTAAGAAAACTTTTGCTTAACTGTGAAAAGGCTTAACATGAATCCTGTTCAATGTTCACTTTTTTGTAAGCCAATATGAATTTGTAATAACATTTATTCAATATATCTGGTTGCATTTAATCTTTAATGGGCACCTAGAATAAGACTTCATGTGTGTGTTAGGGGTAGGGAGGATAATGCTTGGGGAAGGTACTCTGGACAAGAAGAGGCATACAGATTCTTTTTGTTGGGGCATTAAGATTTTTTTTTTTCACAGTCAAGAAACAATCACTAGTCTGAATTAAATAATATTTGGATTTGTTGCCTAGAAGACTGATGCATTTTCCAAGACCCAGAGAAAATTTATCGGCAGTTGAAATTAGAATGAAATGCAATCGGGCATTCACTGTCACTCTGTCCTATAGTGTCCTTGCATAATCCGAGAACATTTAATCAGTTCAAATTTGCCTGAATGGAAGAGAACAAAAATTGCTGGAGGGTGAAAGGGATGGGAGGGAACAACCCAGAGATGGTGACTGCAGCTGGAGCTCTCCAATGGCAACAAGTGTTATGGAAATACACATAAGCACAATCAAGTCTATGTACAGCAGAAACTTGGTCTTTGGTGCAGAGAGGAACAGACTTTTCACAGTTGATTTAATTTGCTCATGTTACAAAACGGAATAATGACCATATAAAGGAATAAAAAAAGGATCTGTAGCTCTAGGGTAAGTATCTTGCTTCAACTAGGGCCCACTCTTTTAAAAATACGTGATTAGCCCTAGGAAAATGCGCAGCTTTTAAATCATTATTGGGAGGAAATTTTTTTAAACCAAGAAAATGTTGATTCTTAAAGCCTTGTTTAAATCTTGCTCTAATTTGTAATGTAGATTTTGAGGTATTTGTCTATGAAATTTGTTCAATGGTTTTGAAGCAAGCATCCTATAGCAACGACTTCTTTTTCTTTTTTTTTTTTTTAACTCTGCACCATTGCCTGTTGAACATGATTTAAAAAATCCCTTGGACACCAATTTCTTTTCTACCTTAAGTATAGATTCACTAATGTGCATTGACTGTCTCTGTCTGACCCAATAAGATGTTTCATTAAAAGACAAAAAAATATATAAATAAATACAAACTCAAAAGAGGAAGGTACAAGTAGGTGCACTGAGTTTTGACTTATAAGGACCATGTTATATATGTATCAGCAAGAGTTATTTGTGAAAAAATTCAATACTGGCAATGTAGTAAGGCCTGTTAAGTTAACCCCAATAAGAATTTTTTTGCATTCACTCAAAGAACAAGTCTAGTGAAGTGAATATATTAAAATGTTCATTGCCACTGCAGTTACCTTATAACTGTGAAGCATCTGAAATTGCCAATGGATTAGCTATGGGTTTCTCTTTTTTTGGTAAGTAATAGGACTTTATGATATTGTCAGTGAAACATTAAAATTACAAAAACTTCTCATTGTGTTGCTTCCCACTTTTTTTCACCTTTGATCTAATGTTAAATGGTGTTTCTTAACTTTACCAGCAACTTGTTATGGTAAATAAACACATTTCAAATTGTTGAGGACTTTTATCTTCTAGGTTTGCAATTATGCATGTCCTGACTTTGAAACTTTATTGTAGATTAAAAACAGACGAACACACACACACACACACACACACACATTCACATACACACAACCTTGAATTTGCTTAGGAAAGAAATCCATCAAAATAAATAATTCATGTTGGGATGGACTGAAATCTAGTCTTTTAGAAGGTGCCAACAGATGGTTTACATTTATAGAATGCACACTTGCTGACTTCCAAACAGAAATTAAAATTCATAAAGTATATCATTAGTACTCCTTATAAGCAGCATTATGTTTATGATATGAATTTGGATTTTCCCAGGTGAACAGTTTTCCATCATATTTTTACTAAGAAAAAAAAGTGAAACAAATTGCTTTCCAGTTACTATTTTATGTTAGCAGGTTTAAAATTAAACGCTGCTGGTGATCATCCAGCAAGACAAGCCAATGGGCTCAGAGCTACATGAGGCTGTTGTTTTCATGATATTCAAGATTTTATAAGAACTTTTAGACATTTTTCATTATTAAAACAATAGGCATTATTACAACTAATAAAATAAGGCAGCCTCTCTAGCTTCCATTTCTTTTTACATCAGTTACGTTAGGAACTTTCAACCAATATAATTAAGAATGAGACTCTGGCTCATTAAAGTTCAGGAAACTAGGCATTTTTACTAAAATTTAGCAAGTTTTTGGCCTAAGTATAGCCACTTAATGCAAGAAATTACAGTAACATTTCATTTTTAGTGAACTTTGCTACTAACCAAAATGTTAACATTGAACTTGGGTAAGGTTATGAAAACTTGCTCTAAGCCCCCCAAAGAAGATGAAATATCGCTCATTAAGATTTTTGTCTACATAGAAGAAGGGGAATATTGTCAATTATATAATTATATATTTAATAACAAATCAAGAAAATCTTTAAAGATTTAGAAAGCCTAGACTTTATTCACTAAGTATAGCTAGTGAATTCCTCAATCACATTAACTGAACAAATGACAAAGCCTCTTCAGAATGGCCATGTTTACACATGCAGAATATAAGAAAATTAACTAAATGAATCAAACAATTGCTATATGCTCTTAACCATGTTTTAACTGCCTTAAATTATTACACATGCAATTATTTTCACTCTTCTTCAACATGTTGGGTTCCACAGTGCCAAAATAATTAAGACAACTATGACAGTAGCGACAATTTGTCATTTCAGCAAAAAGATTTTTTAAAAATTTAAAAAAGTAAATAAAAGTAAAGTCAAATATAAGTGTTTTGGTATCACAGAAATAAAACAACTAGAGCTTAGGCTAATTATGTTGCTTTTCAAGCAGCAGTTTTAATAACGTATAGCTCATTCCTTTCATATTTTTATGCAGAAATATCTAAGTGCTGGCATGGATTTCTCCAGGCAAACATAATATTTTCCCTTTACAAACTTTAGGTATTATATACCCTACAGTGAATAATGAAGGACAGAACTTTTGGACACATATGTTCAAAAACACCTAAAGTTGAGTTGGTAATTTTGCCTTTTCAGTGATTGATTTGACACGTTCCACTAGGGATAAAAATAGACATTATATTCAGATTCAATTAATCCAATAATAATTTAGTATGTGGTATACACACGGCCAAATGCAAGTAAGATGAATTAAGATCTTCCTTAAAGTGAGTATAGAAAAAAAAAAAACAAAAGATATTTTATATAGCCTATATTTTATTCTTAGGAAAAAACATGAAATACAATTTTGATATTTTAAAAGGGAAATGATGATCTGGTGGTATTTTAAAAATTTTATATGCCAGAATTTAATATTTGTATCTGTCGCTGTGATACTTTTTCTACTAGACACGCAATATTCCAAAAGCTTATATTTTATATTCTTTTTTTAAACTTTACTTATTTTAAGAGAAAGAGAGTGGTAGGGGGGAGTAGAGAGACTGGGAGAGAGACAGAGAATCCCAAGCAGGCTCCACTGTGAGCACACAACATCAATATGGGGCTCAAATTCAGAAGCCATGACATCATGACCTGAGCTGAAGTTGGATGCTTAACAGACTGAGCCACCTAGGCACCCCTCTATATTCTTTCCTGATAAGCAATTGGCAATAAATGCCCTTAAGAACACAAAACAGAAATAAATTCTACCTATAAAGCTTCCTAATTAAGCACTTTAGGAACAAACTGCGAGAATGAGAATAAGCTTAGTGAAATGTACTTTATATATGAGAGAAGATCTTCAATAAATCCTGGGTTCTGTGGTGAGTAATTAATAAAATGGATTTATCATCTCTGGCCTTGGGTTAGGAGAGGATGTACTGAGGGCAGAGGGAACCCTCTGGAGAGTATAGCTCCCTAGATAATAATATAGCAGTTGAATTTTCAGTCTAGCAAAAGAAACTCAGTAGTCCAACGGTGTTGGGTAGAAGAGTTCACAATTTTTAGCTGTCTCTTTTACCTTACTGTAGCACGGGTGGAAGAAACTCAGATGTATTCACTGTGCCTGGTGGAATGGCTTGGAAGACTCTAGGGCTCAGAGTCAGGGACCTGCCACAGGGCTATTGCAAAGGACAGTTAAAGCAAATTAAGAGAAAGCACTTAGGAGTGGATGTGGAATGACAGAGTTCTCACAAATCAGCTCAGAACAAACTTGGCCAGCAGCAATAAACTAGACAAGGGTTATTGCCCCAGGAACAAAGGAAGCCAGAGGAGATCTTATTCAACAAGTTCAATTTTCTATCCCCATAATGAGGTGACTTAGGCCATACTGCCCCCCCCCCGCCCCCCGCCATCACACATTAAGATAATATATTCACACATATTGGAATACATACGAGAACAGATGGCACATGGGTGGCTCAGTTGGTTAGGCGGCCAACTTTTGATTTCGTCTCAGGTCATGATCTCCCAGTTTGTGGGTTCAAGCCCCGTCCGAGGTGGGCTCTGTGTTGATGGTGCAGAGCCTGCTTAGGATTCTCTCTCTCCCCCCTCTCTCTGTGCTTGCGTGCACGCACGCTCTCTTCGTCAAAAATAAGTAAACTTAAAAAAAAAATCTGAAAAGGAGGACAAGTGGCTTAAACTCTGAGAGGGTACACATTCTATCTTAGAATGACTGAGCATTACATAAAAAGACTCAGTAAGCATCAGAACAAGCACATTTAAAACAGGACAATACTATGTTTTCCTTTCCTCATACTTAAATGATAATAAATTCGACTTGATTAATCACTGATAAAATAAAGGTTTTCTGTACACCTGAGTAAACTGGAGTGAGTGGCAATCTTACAAAAAAGCAGGTAGCATTATTGTGGTTTTATGTTCTTCATTGTGTGATGACATATCCTACATCCAGGTGAAGGAGGGGACCATGAAAAGACTTTTTAGTATTCATGAATTTTATCAGAAATATCTCTAAAGTAGCCATATCACATGCTCTCAGGTTAGTCTTGGTTTCTACATTAAATATCAGAAATCAAATGAAAACACCTGCTTCTGGGGATCTCAGTGGTCTGATTATGAGGTTTCTAATGATGCTCTGGTTGCTTTGCTTTTCAAGCAAGGATCCTAAGAAAATATCCTTAAGTCCTAATCATAATCAAGGATCTCACTCCGAATATAGGCTCAAATTTTGTGAGTGGTAGGAATCATCAACGAACATGGTCTAAATCTAAAGAAGCAGAGGAGTTGCTGTTTTTGCACTTTCTGGAACTCTGAGTCACTTTTTGGAACTCTGGCTATTCTTCTAGAATGACCATTAAAGAGGCCACATGCAGCGTGAGTGTCTGAGACTACATGGAAATAGAGGCCAAGCTGTCCAGGTATCCCAGCGTGGGTACAACTGTGTGAGCGAGCCATCCTTAACACTGCAGCCCATTTGTGCACAAAAGATGTTTTAGCACCAGCCTACCCCACTAGGAATGGAAAAATTGCCAAGCGGAGCTCAGTTAATGCACAAAATCGTGAGAAAAAAATGGTGGTTGTTGTTTTAAGCCACTTAAATTTGGGATAGTTTATCACACAACAAAAGTAACTAAAACTGAAACTTCATCAGAAGTAGTGTTTTTCTGGAAGATAAAGCAAAAATATCTGGCATTGGCTTTGTGATAAAGACTGGGAAGAATCTGGAAGAACTCTGAGGAGACTGTTAGTAGGAGCTAGAAAAAGCTAATTTTTTTCTGTTTTCCATCCCCCACTTGAATTTATGTAATAGTCTCTTGATCTTCCGGTCTCCAATCCATTTTTTCCAAGTCAGAGATCATTCTGAAACCAAATATGATGATGTCAAATTCAAAAACCTTCAAAGACACTCTACTAAGCATTGGATAATATTTTTCATTTTCATACTGTGGGCTTCATGATCTGGTTCACATTTAACCCTCTGGTCCTAACGGTTAGCATATCCATTTTGGCTTTAAAAACATTTTTTTGGAATGCTTCCCTTACTCTTGCACTCCCTGTTTAAAAATTTTTTGCTTAGTAGTGTCACTTCAGATATTACTCATCTTACCACTTAAATCTCCATACGCCTCTGCTACCCTCCCCATACCGTGCTAACTGCTCCAACTCACACATTTTTTTCTAATCTCCTGACATTTTCATATTCCTTTCTTTCTATCCTGCTTTCCATATATATATATATATATATATATATATATATATATATATATATTGCCACTCTAATTCCCAAATGCCTTTCAGGTACTTATTTTGGGAAATTGCTTCATTGTTTCCCATTTTTCCAAGACTGAGTTAGATATCCCATATCCCACCTATGGATCCCATATCCCATAGTGTCCTATCCTTACCCCAGTGATTATGTTTTGTTTTGTTTTTTGTTTTTTGTTTTTTTTTTTCAAATTATACTGTAACTACCTCTTTAGGTCTATCCTCCTATCTTTCCCTTTAGATTCTCAGTATATCGAAAGCAAGAGCTGTGTATATTTCTCTCTACCACCAGAATTGAGAAAAGTATCTGACCCACAAGTAGGCTCTTTATAAACGTATTCTAAATAAATGAATGAATAAAAAATAAATAAATGATTGGGCCAAGTACTTTTTCCCAAATACACTTTTATTCTGGCAAAGTAAACATACATAAGACATCTCCCAATTTGAGGTATTTATGTGAGTTTTAGTTTGCTCCTTGCTTTTAGTGTGAGAGGATTATATAGGGTGGATGGTGGTATAAACTAGGGGGGTCTGGGTCGTTGTTGAAGGACCCTCTTGCCCTTGGCCCAGACTAAATAGGTAAATGTTACTGAGTGCATGTTGGTTCTACATAAAAGGCAACCTTTTCTATGGTAGTCTATTCTCTGTGCTCATTCAATTGTTATTTTTACAAGGCAAATAGCTATCAGTGTGTAAAGAAGCCATCAAGCTCTTATAGATGGTTTTAAAATACTGTTTTTAGTTTGTATGCCTTCAAATTGCGCCTAAATAACACAGTTATTTTTGACTGATTGATTCTAAGAATTTTGCTATTACAGCCAAACTATGACATTTTGCATCATATATTTTTAGCATTTTTGAAGAATGAAATGCTTTTCTATTTTTTAAAATGATTTTTCATTTTGAGTTTCAGCCAAATATCTGAAAAATTCATAGCTCCTAGAACTCAGAGAATATTAGCAAGGCCAAATAAAATATATGTGGCTTGCTGCTGTAGTTGTATATTTTAAAGAAAGCTAATATATCGACTAATTCTTAGAAGAGCATCCATAAATTGCTGTCTTTGAAAAATGTTTGCAGCTATAAAGGCTACAGATGATGTCATTTTGCCGCTACAGGTAAAGAGGCTTCTGTGTGTTTGACCTTTTAAGTGTTTCTATTGAGATTCTAAATACCAATGTACCAAAATATATCTACCACTATTTATTCAACAGGACTCAAAGTAAAATCACAACATTCCACTCTATCAATTTGTATCCTTATATATTTTTACTCTGGTTATTTTAGCGGTTCAACTGCCTTTTGATACACAAAGGAATATACATTGATTTAACTAAATGTACAACACTGTTCATTTTAATACAGCCTCATAATTTAAAATGATTGTTGTTTGTCTAATAATTTCCTTGGTATTAATGGTCAATATTGGCATTAAAAACACATGAATACTTAAGCAAATTCATATGCCATAGTGTAATCAAATTTTTTTTTGTTTTAATTTGTCATATGAACATAACCTAACATTTGAAAGCCAATGGCATTTGAAATGTAGATGACTGACAATCCTAGTTTCTCTCAAGTGACATATTTGTATATAAGTGTGTACCTTTGTGTGTCTTTTAGGGTGTGGCAGATTAAGGATGTCACACATTTTTTGATGATTTTTCTATCAAGTCTGAGAAGGTTCTGTAACTGTTTTAATCAAAAGACAATGGCAGAAGTGGGAATACTGGGGGAATTCCTGGGACAGCCCTTAAAAGAGATTAGCAGCATTCATCTTTCATCTCTTGCAACTAGATGGAGAACTAGAAGACTCCAGATCAACCCATCCCTCAGCCTTCCATGCGAAGGTGCCAAGATGAACACCACCACGTGATGTCAGTCATACCACATGGGGCACAAGAATTACCTGCCAAATTACTAACCCACAGAGCCGTCAGCTGTGATACATGGTTGCTGTTTTAAGTCACTAAGTTTTGAGTGGTTTGTTATACAATAATAAATAACCATAACAGAGGGTAAATGGGGTGATTCTCTGGGCTGATACTCCATTTTGTGCTTCCCTTTCTAAAAGAATGTCAGAACCACTCTACTAACAAGACTCCAATAGGACAATCAGAAAATGATTCACAAGGGTAAATGGAAATATTGAAACTATTAAGTCTGCAATCTAGGACTAATGAAGAAAATCAGGGGTGCCAGCCACATATTACCCAATTATTATATTTGTTTTAGAGATAAAATCAGGTCTGGTAGCTTCCAGCTCACTGATCTAACCAATGAGTAGAGCTATGTGACATTTAGATTTTAAGCATCTACCTTATACATTAACACGCACACACATACACACAGGCACAAACACACTCAAAATATTTCTTTCATATCGCTAGATTATAAAGTGCTTTATAAGTCATCTTAAAAAGATTCTGAGATAAGCAGTGAATTTACCCACCACCCACAGGCAGCTGCTTCTGGGTAGGAACTAATCTACAACAGCAATAAATAAATAAATAAAATAAAAATGGAATGAAAAACAACATATGCACTTCAGTATTCATATCTATGTGCATAAATACAGAGAGACACTTCAAGCATATGCAAGGTTATTGATTTAGAATTCAGCATGAAGAGGTGCCCAAAGAATTCTCAAAATAACAATGTAAAAACATATAAAAAATTCTTCTTCCATTTGGTTTCTTTTAAAATTTAAAATTGAAACTAGTGAAATTTAAGAAATGAATAAAAAATATGTTAGAGGATGCAGAATCTTTGGGGATTCCTAGCATTACTAATCAGTTTTAGAGAGTTAATTTTGCTTTTCTTTTAAGAAAAACACGTAAATCTTCTGTTGATTGAACAGTTTAATCCATTTAACATCTACAAAGCATAACATATGTAGAACACACGTTGAACATTTTGAGAATATGTTATTTTATGTACCACTTTTGATCGAGAAGAAGTTGTTGAAAAATAATTTGAATGTAAGAACATTAACTTTCACTTTGATGGTGTGTCTGTGGGTGATGTGAAGGCAGTGTATTAATTATTATGGGTAACAAATGACCTTTAAATTTAGCAGCTTAAAACAGCAAATATGTATTATGTCACAGTTTCTGTAAGTCCTGAGGTTGGGAGTGGCTTCACAGGGTCATTCTGGCTTAGAGTCTTTCATGAGGCTCGAGCTAAAGTCATCACTGAGTGTCTGAAGGTTTACCTGGGGCTGATCTGCTTCTGTGATGGCTCACTCACAGGCTACTGGCTCAAGGCCTTGGTCCCTCACTGGTGTTTGGCAAAGGTCTTAGTTCCTTGCCATGTGGATCTCTCTGTAGGATTATCTGAGCGCCCTCATGGAATGGCAGATGAGGGACCAGAAAGAGAGGAGGGAGCTGCAACGTTTTTAGGGCCTATTTTCTGCCATCACACACCACCACTAGCACTTGATTTATTAGAAGTGAGCCACTGAGTCCACCCCCACTCAAGAGGAGATGATTTGGCTCCACCGCTTAATGGGAGCCCTATCAAAGAATTTCTGGACATATTTAAAATTAAAAAAAAAAAATTAATGTGTATTTATTTTTGAGAGAGGGAGAGAGACAGAGCATGAGCAGGGGAGGGGCAGAGAGAGAGGGAGACACAGAATCCGAAGCAGGCTCCAGGCTCTGAACTGTCAGCACAGAGCCTGACACAGGGCTTGAACCCACGAGCTGTGAGAGCATGACCCAAGCTGAAGTCAGACGCTTAACTGACTGAGCCACCCAGGCGCCCCCTGGACATATTTTAAAACCACAAGCGGCAGTCTCAAAGACTTAACAAAAATCAACTTCTTTGGTTTGGCCCCGAATTAGAGGTGACAGTCTAACTACCGTGCATTTCATAGCTATGCACAATAGCTCGTGTGTATTTGTGAGGAC
This sequence comes from Puma concolor, assembly GCF_028749965.1. Taxonomy (NCBI): domain Eukaryota; kingdom Metazoa; phylum Chordata; class Mammalia; order Carnivora; family Felidae; genus Puma; species Puma concolor. Next base: position 62,842,185 of record NC_141668.1, on the reverse strand, counting down.
TATATTCTTTTAGGAGCTTTCACTGAATCCATCATTTCTCCAACTCCACCTCTGAGTCTCACAAAATCAAATATATTCTATCAAAATGCAACTTCATATTCTGGCAGCATGGGAGCAATCCAGGTCAAGGTGTTAGCCTGTTCAGAGGAAAAATAGTGCTTGGTTGAAAATAGCCAGCACTGAACTGTAGTCTATGGGTTTAGAAACTTCCTATTGAGATGCAATCCATTTGCCTTCTTTATTTTGTTAGGGAAGTTTTGTTTTCAGCACTGAGAAATATTGTAACATGATTTGAATCCAAAATAAATCTGGAAATCAACTACACAGAGGAGAGCCTATAATACATCTTTAAACAGGTGGCAAAAATTTAATTATCTGTGCTAAAAGTCCTGTAACAATCCATAAGATAATCAATAAGTAGGCATCATGGAAAGGTGGAAATATATTAACCTTCCTGAATCAGAGGATATGAATTCCTATGCCTTTCACTAAGTTGTTTATTATTATTATTATTATTATTATTATTATTATTATTATTGCAAGAGAAGGATATTCCTCAATTTACCTCATGAGAGGTTTCAGTTTCAGGATGCATGTGAACAGTAGTGAAAACAGAAAAGTAAAGCTTTCAAAGGTGACACAGCTTCAGCTTCAGGCTGTTCTCACTGTCTTTTCTCTAATAGGCTGCATATTCTGTCTTTCATGGCATTTCCACTTTCTCCTGCACATATGCTACATTTTTTTCCTCTTCTCCCTCCGAACCAGGTTCCTCTGCTTACTCACAGTTTCTACATCCTCACACCTTTAGCTGGTGTGCGACCTATGGCAGTCTTTCCCACCCCTTTGCATCTCATGCCTTTCAGTTTCTAAGTCACTGGTCAGCCCGTGTTCTGTTCCATGTAATTTGGGTTGCAGTTCTGCCCACCCATTCAACCTATGAGCTCTGGTTGAGGAGGACAGCTGGGAAGCAGTACTTCTTCAGGAAGGCCTATGGCAAAGCTGTTTCTCTAGGAAGGGGGTTGTTGGGGATGTAAGCATTCTGAATCCTTGCCCAAGTATTACAATATTAAATAAATAGGTGATAAAATGAATGCAATATTTTAGTCCTATCTCTTCTAATTTCCTATATGACCCTGAGAAAATATTGGTAAATATAGACTTTTTCTTATCTGTCAAAGAGGTATTCATTTATTTATTTACTAAATAGACACACTGAAGGCCTATTTCTGTGAAGCCTTGTGGTAAAACTTGTGAGGTCTAGAAAGATGCTTCAAAAGTTTCCTTACCTTCAAAAGCTTTTAGTAATTAATAGAAGGGATGAAGCTTTCAAGCGAATAAGGAAAATATGAAGTGGAAAGTGATTTTTAAAAAGAGAGTTGAGGGGCGCCTGGGTGGCTCAGTCAGTTAAACATCCGACTCTTGATTTTGGCTCAGGTCATGATTTCACAGTTCATGAGTTCAAGCCCCACGTCAGGCTCTGCACTGCCCTTATGGAGTCTGCTTTGGATACTCTCTGTTGCCCTTTCTCTGCACCCCTCATTCAATTGTTCTCTCTCTCTCTCACATAAAAAAATTAAAAAAAACCCAGAGTTTAAATATATAGCTATTGGAGTTCAGATTAGGTAAATCAGAAATAATAATACTTTCTTTCACTACCTCACAGAACTGGTATTACATTAACTGATATAACATGGGTACAAATTTTGAAGGGAAGAGCTTGTAGGGACATGTTTTGAAAGTAATACAGTCCTATGGGAACATAGGCTCTTTTATGAGTCAGCAATAATTTACAAATTGATAAGTGACCAAAAAATTTTGAAAAGCTGCCTCAAATTATTTAAAATATTTTAACAAAACTCTCAGACTTTTCCAAAAATGTTTGTAGCCAAATGTAAAATTATTTCAATAGATATCAGAAATTCTATTCAAAGAGAAATACCATGGGAAACAGAATGTTCTGTGGTCCAAACTATGTTACTTGCTGTTATGTTCTTATGCAAATCTTTTAATTGCCAAGGACTCAGTCTTCCTTGAATACATGAATTGAGCAGACCAAATAATTTGAAGATCCTTGTAGCTTTGTGATTCTATTGAGTTTGGTCCAATTAGTTAAACAGTTACCTGTCATTACAGAGGCTGTGGTATATACATTTTAGCACCAAACCACAATTTAATAACAGGGCACAAGAGCCGCAAAGCCTCCTATTCTGTTCCATTACTAATTTATCAGGGACTAAAAGCAACCAAACTGAGGAAACCAGGCAGACAATGGTGCCTTTGAGGGGCAAAGGAAGCATCATTTAAAAAGAAAGCATTACCATTCTAAAATAATGGCAGAGCACATGGCCTGAGTGCTTTGAAAGAGAGCACTACACAAAAGGTATTCTTGGCTTAAAGGCCCCAAACATAAAAGCTTTTGGTTGGGACTTATAAGGGAAAAAGAAAATAGCTCCCAATAAATGGGTTTCACCAGTATCCTTTTGTGTGTGTAGTGGTGCCAAGGGGATGGAGTAAAGGCAAACTATGAGTTTCCAAAATCTAACAATATTATGTTTCGTATCTGGAACAAAATCCCAACATTTTTCTGTGAGGATAAGGAAAGCAGAGATATTCTTGAGCTCTTACCTATTTTGGTTATTGAAAGATCATGCCTACAACTATATTTGTTTGTGTGTTAGTGATGTAGTTATGTATCTTCCGTCCTCTACTTTCCTTGATACTTTGATTTAAAACAAGTAAATAAGCATACAGTGTGATAGGTTGAGGTGATCTAATTTAATCTGATTCGAAGGGCAGCAATAAGACTACAAACCAAATAACTTAGTAATCAATTATGTCATTATGTATTATCTCTCATAAACAACACATGATGATAGTATGTTTATTTGAAGAATTACCTGAATTAGTGGTCTGTCAATTTAAAGAACTAAAAAAGACATTTGTGCAAGTAACCTTTTAGTAATGGGATCAGATTGGAAAGGTGTTTGTTCACAGATTCTCAATGTTAAAGGTGTTTAATTGTGAAAAATTCTATACACACACCAGGCATTACCATTACTATATATATATATATATATATATATATATATATACACACACACACACCATATTTATATATATATATATATATATATATATATATATATATGCATATATAAATTATATCTTGGAAGAAATATCTCACATGATAAAAGAGGAATGTGTTTTCTAAATCTGTATAAACTATGAAAGAACATTTAAAGACTTAGGTCAGAAAAACATTTTCTGACCACTTTTCTGTTGAGATTTATGTCCTTGAAGAAGCTATACACTCAATTACTTGACAATTACATTGTGTAAGAGTTAGCTTCCTCTACCATAGCGTTAGAACCTCCTTAACTATACCTTTTGTCATTGTCGATCCACTTTGTTGTTTAAATCAGATGTCATCCATGACTACAAACAATTTCTCTCTGATCCATTAGTGTCTTCATATAACAAAAGCAATCCCATAAGAATCAGGAAATGTTCATAATGTAGACTGTTGACTTTAACTATTTAACAATTTGACTTACTTCACAGAAATTGCCTTAAAGACAATAGGTTCCAACTGCAAATCCCATTCTGAATAATCAAGGATTTAAACAAGAAAGAAGGATATAAAGTTTGCAGATTGTAGTATTGAGGAAGGATATTTGCAGGGGTAAATGGAATAGCTGAACAAAAGAATGTCTGTGATAATAGTCAGGATATCTGGTGTAGCAGGACCAGAAGTGAAGGTGTTGTAACCCAGTGTCTGCCCCACTGTGAGTTCTAAATCCATAACAAGGGCCACAATTTTCCTCAACACTACATGTAATGATGTGTTGGCATCACTTCAGATGTAATGGCAGAGTAAGGGCATGAAGGTGATGTGCATGTGTATTTTATGTATTCAGATTGATTGCTTTATACTCATAGCCAATGCATGTGTATCAAAAACATGGGGTCTCTGGTTTATCATACTGTTGTAATGACTATAGGCTGGAATGCTAAGTTTAAGGATGATTTAGGATCTTACTATTCTGGTTAGCATAGTTTAATGGTGGGTCTTCATGTGATATGGTTTCAGAGAATAGATTTTAATTGAATGACAACTCTATAAACAAATGCTGCAGATGTATCCACTGGCTAAGCTCATCCCTCTTGTTTTGAAAAGGTATGTTTTAAAATTGTACAGACATGTTGCTAGTAAATGGCTCTAATCCTTTCTTTCTTTCCTTCTTGCTCTTGTTCTCTTTCATCTATTCATATGGAGGTGAGTATGTGTGTATATACTCAAAACTACTAGTAATTTCTCACTGCACCCACAGATAATAAATATGACAATATCGAGAATTATTTAAAAAATTTTACTTTCAGAATTATTTTTCAGGGTGATTTAAATTACTGAAAGCATATTTATATTTCATGATTTTATGGAAGACTCTACTAGACTTGAGCAGCTACGTCTCTTTTGGATGGGACCTTTCCTCTTGATAATGTCTAATCTTACCTTCATATACCCAATCAGAATTTTCCTACTAAAATGCAAAACTCAAGTCCCTTCTTACAAAAAGTCTTCAGTGATTCCTACTTATCCAAATTTCAGATTTTCTGGCATGGCATAAAAGATTCATGATGAACTGATTCATCTCTACCTGCCTTTTATTGTCTTTATCACTTGATAGTTTTGCTCATTACCTCAATTTCTCCCTCAATACTGTTTCTGCCTGGAGGGATGTGTGTGTGTGTGTGTGTGTGTGTGTGTGTGTGTGTGACAAATGCAGTTTCTTCTATTTCAAATGGCCTTCTCCATTGGCCTAGATTAATTTCTCTTCATTGTTTAAAAATCAGGGGCATAAGCTATCAGCATGGAGTTTGCTTGGGATTCTCTCTCTTGGTCTCAAAATAAACAAATGAACTTAAAAAAAGAATTTAGCAATTCTTTTATTTTTAAGTTTATTTATTTGGAGACAGAGAGAGTGGGGAAGGGGTAGAAAGAGAGGGAGAGAGAGACAGAATCCCAAGCATGCTCTGCACCGTCAGTGCAGAGCCAAACACAGGGCTCAAACTCAAGAAACTGCGAGATCATGACCTGAGCCGAAACTGAGAATTGTACGCTTAACCAACCCCAGGCAATTCTTAACAGCACTTAACAAATCTAAAATGCCAATGATGTCCTGCCAGTAACAGATTAGAAAAATTCCACAAGTTTCGAAACACATCTCCAAAGCTAGTTCATAATGATGATGAGGCTAATCAGATTTAAGGACAACATAAATTTTAAGTAACAAAATAAATTGTCATCATGTCTTTTATGGTATGTGAATATCTAATTTTTCATTCATAGAAAGTAATTTCTTCATTCTTTATAAATGCAAGAAGTTCTGAAATCTTATTCACAATTTTAGTTCCTAGCCTCATCTACAGTGCTATACCTATTAGTATACAAAAATATTTTGTTTTTTAATATTCAAAAATTAGATGATATAAAGTTGATATTACTGTAAAATTGATAGATGAAACTTTATTTATTTTTTTAACTTAGCACTATTATATGTAATCTATCCCTGCTAAGAACTACAGGGAATCACTAAGAATCACTAAGAATCGCTATTTGGTGACAGAATTTTTTTCCATCGATGATATCACACAGCTTCCACATTCCCTATATAATAAAGGCAAGTAAACCTGGTCATCATTCTTGTTGAATTGTAGAACTACATGTTTTCTTAAATCCCTTCCACTCCAATCAAATGAACATCCTTAATAGGTAACATTTCTTGATATTTCTACTTTTTATAAAAAAGTATTTTTTTTTGGTTAATAAAGACACAATACAGCATGAGCTGAATGAATTATAGCAGATCCACATGATATAATGTTAAATACTACAGAAATCCTATCTTAAAAATATATCCGTGGCATGAGGTAAACCCCAAGGTAAATTTTAAGTGAAAATTGTAGTTTTGCAATATTATATACAAACTATCATTCCAAATTTGTGCTATATATATCTATGTGTATACATTAACAGAAACATTACTGAAAAATACACATTAAATTATTAGAAGGTTTATGTCCAGATCACTTTACCATACATTGTTCATAACTTTTCTTTGGTAATTTCCAGTATTATAAAAATATTAATCATTAACATTTGGAGACTATTATATGCTGGTCACTCTGTTAAAAACTTTCCTGATTATCTCAGTTGATGCAACAACCAAATGATGTAAGCACTATTATAATATCCATTTTACACATGGACAAACATAATATTTATCTTTTTTACAGTTTACTATTTTGAACATTTTTAATAATTTAAAAAAATTTTTTAACATTCATTTATTTTTGAGAGATAAACAGAGCACAAGTGGGGGAGGGGCAGAGAGAGAATGAGACAGAATCTGAAGCAGGTTCCAGGCTCTGAACTGTCAGCATACAGCTGACGTGGGGCTTGAACCCACAAACTATGAGATCATGACCTGAGCCAAAGTCAGACACTTAACTGAATGAGCCACCCAGGCTCCCCTTTAATCATTTACTTTTGAGATAGCATGCAAGCAAGCAAGGTGCAGAGAGAGAGAGAGAGAGAGAGAGAGAGAGAGAGAGAGAGAGGAGCCTGATGCCGGGCTTGAGCTCACCTGAAGCAGGGCCTAAACTCACAAACCATGAGATCATGACCTGAGCCAAAGTCAGATGCTTAATCAACTGAACCACCCAAGTGCCCCTAGAGTTTACAAATTTGAAAAAAAATAAATTGGAAGGTTCTACTCCTAAACATTACTTAGCCCACACCTTCTCATTTTGCACCCACACAGACCATTATTGCTTTATAGTGAATCAAGAATAACTTGATTTAACCCTAGTTCCTAATATATGCATTTTATTGATTCACCCATATATGTTCACCCTGCCCTAAATGAGTTCCTAAAATGTATTGCCATTGCACAGGTGCCACAAGATTGAACAAGACATGAAACTTACTAGCTTGTCAAAAGGCAAATCACTGATAGATTGGACCACAATTACTGCCAAAATAGAGGGGCTAAAAAGTGCTAATGGAGCAAACTAGTGGGGGAAGGATGTAGTAAGTAAATATTTCAGAGAAAAGTCCCTTTCTACCGGGTGGGTGTTTAAGCTACTCATCCTATTCATCTTTCTTGAAGGCATTCTAAGTACAAGAGACTGAATAAGAACAAGAACTAAAATTAAATGTACAAGGGGTTAGCAGGGACCAGGGAAATGTTATTTTCAAAGAAGAAAGTCTCACAGACCACTTTGAGGATGACATATCAGTTGGCTGGGCTCACTGATGGTTGTACCACAGTGCATCTTATAATTCATATTGTATATTAAGTAGACATCAATATGTGCCAAAGGGCAAATATTAAATGCTTTTTTATTTTGGAAATCAATTATGATACATATTTTTGGAAGGTACATTTATATATGTGGGAAGATGTTACATAAATAATTTAGAGAAACAAAGAACATATTAATGAGACAAATTCACATTTAGTATGTTTGAGAAATCTTTGAACTTAACAGCCCTAATAGTTGTCAGCATTTGTGGGGCAGCTTCAAATACTTAAATATCACATCTTTGTGTTTAAAAAAAATTTTAAAGGAGACTTTATGTTTGAAACTTCCTTTTCTGTATTACTAGTAATTCTATGCATCAATGGACTAGTATAGGTTTTTGCTGTTGTTCTTTTTTTAAAATTCCCTTTAGAAGGTGACAGCAATTAGATGCTGGAGACCTCCTTGCCTACTGACCCACAAAGTCTGCAATGTCAGAAATCATTATTTATAATTAGTGCCAGGGCACAGCCGAGCATTCTCTACATCCACTGTGGGAAGCTCTTCATGAAATCTATCTTATATAACACACAACACCTGTGAGCAAGCTTTTCCCAGAGCTGTGTGGTATTACTTCTATCCATCCAAAAAGTGTACTTCACTGAGCATTGAGGCATAATACTTTGGAAGGACAGAGTACATGTAAAAGGGCAAACTGAGGAAACAATATAGCTTTACATGCTGGCATGGTGACGATATGAACTTTATGGTAACCAGGCCTTGGAAAATGAAAGGATAATGAGAAAGCATTGCTTGAGAGCTAATGTCTTGCATGAAACATGAGAGTAACCAGGACTTGGAACTGGATTTCAGAATCTCCTAGGGTAACTACTGATCTTCAAAAAGGGAAAGATGTCTGAATTTGGAATTGGGTAAATGTTCATACCTGAAAAAGTCTGCTTATACCTGACTTAAACCACTTACATATTTCATTGCCCTAAATTCTCCTTTTTTGCAGTCCTTTAAGTATGTTTAAGACAATTTTTTTCAGATGTTTCTTGTAGGAACTGTTCATAAGTTCAATAAACATTTATTGCCTGGATAATTTCTGAGATTCCAGACTGTGTTTCAATAACTGCAGTTATAAATACATAAGCATATTATAACTTAACATATTTTAGTTATTATTAGAATTACAAAATAATGTGCCAAAAACTGAAGACAATGTTAGAAAAATGTTTTAATGGACAAAAAGACACGACCAATGTAAATTTTTCCTCACCTGCAACCAACATATTAGCCACTTGTGCCCATATATTACTTCTCCTACTCATCACATCTCTGCATATAAAGTGACATATTCACAGAAGAACATTTAAAAAACATTTTATTTTTGGAATGTGGGGGGTGAGAGAAAAGTAGGACCATGTGATCTCTACCATCTCTTTCAGCAATAAAATTCTGCGACTATGGTCTAAAATATGACATTTTTGTCCATTAAAAAATTCTGGGTACGAAAATAGACATCTAAATCAATGGAACAGAAGAAAGACCACAAAAATACACCTACATATATATGGTCAATTAGTCTATAACAAAGGAGGCAAATACAATGGGGAAAAGATTGTCTTTTCAATGAGTCGTGGTGGGATAAAAGAATAAAACTGCACCACTTTCTAACACAATACACACACACACACACACACACACACACACACACACTTCAAAATAGATTAAGGACCTAAATGTGAGACCTGAAACCATAAAAATCCCAGATGACAGCACAAGCAGTAATTTTTCTGACATTAGCCATTAGCAACGTTTTTTTTTTTTAGATGTCTCCTAAGGCAAGAGAAACAAAGGCAAAAATAAACTACTGGGACTACACCAAAATAAAAAGCTTTTGCACAGCAAAGGAAACTACCAACAAAACAAGAGTACAACCTACTGACTGGGAGAAGATACTTGCAAATGACGTATCTGATAAAGGGTTAATATCCAAATACATAAAGAACTTCTACAAGTAAACAGCAAAAGACTCAATCTGATTTAAAAAATGAGCAGAGGACCTGAAAAGACATTTTTCCAAAGATGACATACTGGTGGCCAACAGACACATGAAAACAAGTTCAACATCACTCATTATCAGGAAAATGAAAATCAAAACTACAATGTGGTATCACCTTACACCAGTTAAAATGGCTAAAATCAAAATGACAAGAAGTGTTGGTAAGTATGTGGAGAAAAAGGAACCCCCGTGCACTATTGGTGGGAATGTAAATTAGTATAGCCACTGTGAGAAGAGTATGAAAGTTCCTCAAAAAAATTAAATACAGAAATACCATGTGATTCAGTAATTGCACTACAAGGTATGTACCCAAAGAAAATGAAAACACTAATTCAAAAAGATATATGCACCCCTATATTTATTGCAGCCTTATTTACAATAGCCCAGATACAGAAGCAACGTGTGTCCATCAGTAGACAAATAAATAAGGAAAATGTAGTGTGAACACACACACACACACACACACACACACACACACACACACGGGAATATTATGCAGCAACATAAAAGGACAAAATTGTGCCATTTGAGACAACATGGATAAATTTAGAGGATATTATGCAGAGTGAAATAAGTCAGAATGAGAAAGATAAATACCATATGATTTCTCTTATATGTAGAATCTAAAAAAATACTCAAACAAAAAGCAGAATCAGACCCATATAGAAAACAATCTGGTGGTTGCTGGGGGAGGGGGGTTGTCAAAATGGGTGAAGGGAAGTGGGAAATACAGGTTTCCAGTTATTGGATGAATAAATCATGAGAATAAAAGGCTAGGTAGGCATAAGGAATACAGTCAATGATATTATAATAGTGATGTAATGGGATAGATGGCAGCTATACTTAAGATTAACAGCATAATGTATACATTTGTCAAATCACCATGTTGTATACCTGAAGCAAAGGTAACATTGTGGTTCAAGCATATTCAAATTTAAAAAATTTTAAAAAGCAAACAAATGGGTAAACAAACTTAGATATGCCCATACAATGGAATTACTCTACAGCAATAAAATAAACTACTGATGCATGCCACATTAATGAATTTCAAAATAATTATGGTGGATGAAACAGGATATTTGGAAATACCAAAACAGATTTTATTAACTTCTCCTTATAGTAGAATATATTACTCAGACTCTAAAATTCAAATATGGCATAGAATAAAAGGTAGCTTTTGAGTATGTTATGCTATGTCTAACAAAATAAAAAGGGGAAACTGTAGGTTTTAAGGCTATATTAGCTCCTCTACCACCTGTTCTTTTTAGATGTTTTAATGGTTTCTTGGGTTCTACATTTCCGTATTTCTCTTCTGTTACAGTTAGGCTGAACTCAACAGAGTAGGGTTTGTGATGCCACCTTTAGTTACATCCCAATTTTTTAACGGCAAATCTACAGGAACTTGTAAGTTGTTCTAAAGGTCTGTCACCATGGTTGGCATCCAGTAAGATGCACAGTGAAAATTTGCTGAACTAATATTTATTTGCCTGTGGTTGGCTTTTACCTATTTCTATTGCATGGTTTATATGACTGATAAAGAAACCAAGTCACTATAAAAACCTGGTTAGTGTCCATGGTTAATGTCGTATTACACTTTCAAATGGAATATGCTGACAACTGCTAGACTCAATCAGAGCTTTTAAGAGAAACACCTTCTTAAATTAGGAGATGGAGTAGTACTGTGAGTAGAACAGAGAATGGTGAGCACCGGAATCTTTGAACACATCACAGTCCTGGAACACGACCGTCTAGAACTTAGTGTCAAATTGTTGTTTAATATGGCACTAATATGCTTAGGTAAAAGTCATCTTAAAAGTTTTAATTCAACAGATGGGTATCCTGTACTCACAGAAGCTACTGTGAGGTATATTTAAAAGATGAGAATTTTAGATTTAATTATACCCCACAGTATTATCTCACGTCCACACAGGTCTTACTGGGATACACTGGAGCATATAATGGAAAGAAAATGCAGAGGCAACTGAGGCTATGTCACTTCAGAAATAATAATGGTTTCCTTTTCAAGGAATTTTCTTAAGGTTCTTATGATTCTTAGATTATTGGGATCAGAAAGAGAAGTGTCAAATACTATGTTAGAGAAGGTCATATTTGCAAGCTTATAAGAAATGGTACCTTGAACTTCCTGAACTGGTTGGGAACAATTTGAGTGTGTTAGAATTCTTGACATTCCGTAAGTGAGGCCAATCTCTGAGTTTTTATATAGCTCTAGAATGCTGTGGCTTGGGAGATAGAGATTATGAGATATTTATTTCTGCAGTAAATTTTGGCCCCACGACTATGGCACATTTTATACACTGAATTCATATACGAATTCAAATTCCTAATTTGAAAAGAACTCACTCAGGTATTGATTGCAAATATGTATTTTAGTAGTTAGGCCTAATTGGTAATTGCTGTAATTTACTTTTGACCAATTATACATTTCCAGGAATAAAGTGCCCTTTGCACTGTTATCCACTATCCTCTTCTATTTTCTTCCTTGCAACTTCTTTCCTTCTTTTCTGTATTTTCCTTCTCTGCATCCACCTTATTCACACCCTTCTTTCAACTCTCTTTACCTTCATCATTTTTCCTTGTAGAGCAGTGAAGGCTGGCTTTGGTTGTTAGTCAGACTCCATGGGCAATTCCCTCAATGTTTTCATTGTTTACACAGAAGCATCCAAACGTATAGCAAATACACCAGCTTGAAACCTCCCCACCGACAGACGCATCCAAACAGGAGGTTTCTTGATGTCTTCTGGTAGGTCGGTCCTGTTCTGCTACCAGAAAGAACAGCCTACACCCATATGCACTGTTGCTCCTGAATGCAAGGCCTACATTAGCATCCACATGGGCTGGGTCTCAGCCAAAACTTAGCCCTTAGCACATACAATGATACCAAAAGATGTGACAGTGACAGAGTTTTGGAATACTGTTTATAGCATGCTGTTCTTTGGCACAGTTCTTCAGAATCTAAGAACAGATTTTTCCTAATTGTCCCAAGTCACACTGCTTATTATATAAATCAGACTTTTAAGATGATTATGGATTTGAAGGCAATTGATCAACTCAATATTAAACTCAATATTTATTGTAGATGTTTTGGAAATTGTTTTAAAATGTTGCAACAGAGACTCATGCTCGAAAAAAACCCCACCTGGGGCGCCTGGGTGGCGCAGTCGGTTAAGCGTCCGACTTCAGCCAGGTCACGATCTCGCGGTCCGTGAGTTCGAGCCCCGCGTCGGGCTCTGGGCTGATGGCTCAGAGCCTGGAGCCTGTTTCCCATTCTGTGTCTCCCTCTCTCTCTGCCCCTCCCCCGTTCATGCTCTGTCTCTCTCTGTCCCAAAAATAAATAAACGTTAAAAAAAAAAATTTAAAATAAAAAAAAATAAAAAAAAAAAGAAAAAAAACCCCACCTAATTTATAGTATTTTTTCAGAATGGGGTGAAAGGAATATTAGCAATGGGATAAATACAATAATCCTTGACTCTAATTAGGGAAAAACAGTGAAGATTTATCCATAAAAGTAAGTTGCTTAAGAACTGAAGCAAATATATTTATTTATTTATTTATTATTTTTTTTTTAAATTTTTTTTTTTCAACGTTTATTTATTTTTGGGACAGAGAGAGACAGAGCATGAACGGGGGAGGGGCAGAGAGAGAGGGAGACGCAGAATCAGAAACAGGCTCCAGGCTCTGAGCCATCAGCCCAGAGCCCGACGCGGGGCTCGAACTCACGGACCGCGAGATCGTGACCTGGCTGAAGTCGGACGCTTAACCGACTGCGCCACCCAGGCGCCCCTGAAGCAAATATATTTAAATACACTTCACAAACACAGGCAGTTTGAGCAAAAATGTTTTTGCATAAGTATCCATTTATATTACACATAAAATCCTGTTTAAAAATTAAATACTTCATGTCACTTATACACTCTATTTTGATTATGATAGATACGGGCTAATAACACATTAAATCATTAAATATTTTTGTTATAAGTGATTTGAAAGAGTAATCACAAATTCCTAAGTCACAGGAATATGCCATAACAAAGAAGGATAATACCATTAAGAAATCACTGTCTTAGCTTAGGTTTAAAAAATATCCCTTCCTTTGTTTAACACTGTACTTTGAAAATAAAATGATGCAAAAATAAATATGAAAACGGCTAAAAAATTATCATAAGAAGTTCTGTAAGGTTAGTGTTATTAGAGAAACAGATCTTTAGTTTATTCTTTTTTTTTTTTAATTTTTTTTAACATTTATTTATTTTTGAGACAGAGAGAGACAGAGCATGAACGGGGAAGGGGCAGAGAGAGAGAGGGAGACACAGAATCGGAAGCAGGCTCCAGGCTCTGAGCCATCAGCCCAGAGCCTGACACGGGGCTCGAACTCACAGACTGTGAGATCGTGACCTGAGCCGAAGTCGGATGCTCAACCGACTGAGCCACCCAGGCGCCCCGATCTTTAGTTTATTCTAAGCAAATATCATTTTTTTATTTTAACATTTTTTAATTTATTTTTGAGAGACAGAGTGACTGTGAGCAAGGGAGTGGCAGAAAGAGAGGGAGACACAGAATACAAAGCGGGTTCCAGGCTCTCAGCTGTCAGCACAGAGCCCAATGTGAGGCTTGAACTCATGAACCACGAGATCATGACCTGAGCTGAAGTCTGAAGCTCAACCCAGTGAGCCACCCAGGCACCCCTTCTTCTTCGTCTTCGTCGTCGTCTTCTTCTTCTTCTTCTTCAATTTTTAAATGTTTATTTATTTTTGAGAGACGAGAGAGAGAGAGAGAGAGAGAGCGAGTGAGAGAGTGGGGAGGGGCAGAGACAGAGGGAGACACAGAATCTGAAAAAGGCTCTAGGCTCTGAGCTGTCAGCCCCGACGTGGGGCTCAAACCCACAGACAGTGAGATCATGACCCGAGCCAAAGTCAGACACTTAACCGATTGAGCCACCCAGGTGCCCCTGGGTGCCCCTCTTAAGCAAGTATCTTGAGAGGCAATGAGACTTTATTTATCTGATATGATTTTTGTCAAGAAAACACAGCTGTATTTTTCTGTCCTTTATGTTTGTTACTCTAGGATGGTTCACCTAAACTACAAACTCATTAATTGACACTCAAGAAATATATAAAAACAAATGCTATTTCCTGGTGCAAAATGTATATAGCCCTTTTTAAAAATCGGGCAAAAACTGCAACCAACATGGAACCACCAGTGTGGATGATTTGGAACTACCTCCTTGCTCATTCTCACAGGCACACGGCAAGAAAGGAAGACCCTGGCCTAACCTTGAAGCCCAAAGGGTGTAGGTGAAAAGGTCTATGCCTTATTCCAAGCAGGCAAATATTTTTAATGCATTGCATTCTGGGAAAGTATTTTGGAAAACATGAGTGAAAATTAAATCTCATTCCTCTTTGTGAAGGCAAAGAAAATGAATCCCATAGACTGAAGGTTTATTATTTAATCTGCAATTTGAATAGTGTAAGAATGACTCCTCAAACTTTACTTTTGGCCTTAGAAAACCTATAAACTGTGAGATGAATGTTCTGTCAGTCAAGAAAGGCTAGGCTATTTCTGTTTAACAAACAACCCAGTGTCTTGGTGGCTTACAATCATAAAGTTGTATTTTTCATTCATGCACATACCCAAGATGAGGTGTAAGCTGGCTACACATTTCCTTTACTCTATCTGGAACAATGCTAGTTCTTTTGACAGGGGGAGGAAAGGGACACACCAATTACCCACTGGCTCCTAAAGGTTCTGCCCAAAGGAGATGCCAACTACTTCTGCTCACATGCTATTGGGCAAAGAAAGTCTTCGTGGCACACTGGAGGTCAATAGGTTAAATGAGGAAATATAATCCTTTCTCTCATCAGAAGAAAGTATTTATAAACAATAGTCCAGCTTACTAGAGACAAAATCAGGGAACATAATTCCCAGGAGTAACATAAAGGAATTGCCCTTACTATGGACTAAAGTAGAGAATGTTGGATTGACAGGCATTTGGATGGACTGTGACCTCCTGGTCAAGCAAAATGACCACAAAACCAGATTCATTGTACCAACCCTTAAGTATCAGGGAAGAAGTGCCAAAATATCACGTTATCTAAAAGTAGACAAATGATGTCCATTGTTAAGCATAGAGCAATGAAACAATAAGTAATTTCCTAACTTGTAAATTCAAGAAAGTTCTTTATTATTGGCCTAGGTATGGAAAAGAATTTATGTCTCAAATAGCCATAAGCTTGAAGTGAAATGTCTCCCAAAATGTATCTTCTCAGATTTGGGCCCTTTTCTTCCTAATCTTATATTCAGGTTGGTTCAGGAATCCTGAAACTTCCTCAGAGTAAATTCTCCAAACAGTTTTATAAGGAATCCATAGTTTTGGAGACCCAAAGACCTAAGCCTAATGGAAGCTTGAAACTCTTTCTCTGCCACTTTTGTTTTAATGAGAAAATATTTCAGTGCAATCACTTTTGCCAGACCCAGATAAAAGGTCCAATTTAAAAATTTAATTCTCAGAAAATTTTTGTAGATTTTGAAATAGTAAATAGCAGGAATACTTCCAGGTGAATTATTCAATGTAAGCAGAAAATTCTGCCGTCACTAGTAAAAATCACAAACCTTTTAAGTAGGCAACAAAGATTCTGTTGCCCTAAACATTTTGCTTTTCTAAGCAGTAGGCCATAATGTCATTTTAGACAACAAAGCAAACATTGGCATAGAAATGCAAGAGCTAATCTCAGGAGTTTCAGATAGAGTAACTTCTGGAAATTGTTAGTAGCATCTACCATTTACCTCCTTTTCAATTTTTTTACAAAAGAGGCATAATCTCTGAGGGCCAAGTGCTCACTTCAGAAGTTTGAATGTTATGTTTATCAGTGCTACAGAAGGCAGTGGAAATTATGACAATTTGTTCTGTTTCTGAAAAGTCATTTTAGTCAAGTATTTTTTGTTTTAAAGAAATAATTGTTAATGTTTTGGGGACAGATATTAATTACAGTGTTTAAATTCAAGAATCCCTCTCTGTGAGAAGTTCTCATTCACTGCATTTTCATCTATGGTGGATACGACATGATTCATTTATGTTGTCTTTTTTCCCTCCTGCTGGGTCTTCCCTCGCAAAATGGCGCTGCACCGTCAGCAATGACTCAGAATGAGGAACATGATGAGGCTGCCTTTCCCACAGTATTTATGTGTGTTCAAGCTGTGAAAAGTGTCACGGCAATACTCCTATTCTGTGTCAGCCGAACTCTATTCGTTCATATTCATATCTTGAATTGACTATAATTTAAACCTGGCTATTTGGGTTTTTTTGTTTGTTGGTTTTTCGTTTTTTATAAACTGTCACAAAATGAAAGGCATATTTCAGTAGTGGTTTGGGACCCCTAAATAGGAAGCCAATTTTTAGACAGATCTATACCATTCCCTCTTTGGGAGTATCAATCCTTAAAATAGCAGGTGAGAGTACATTTTATTAAATGGATCATTCCAATTCAGATCCTGAGTGGTCTTACTTATGGATGAATTGTGTTGCCATCCCAAGAAAGCCATTTAACCTTTCTGAAATGAGAGGCTTCTGGTTTTGAAGCATCCAGTGTTCTGGGCTTTCAGATGGCTAAATAAGAGACTGAGAAAACTCAAGTAATTGTTTGTAAATCATTCTTAGGATGAGAGAGAGAAAAAAAGAAAAAAAAAACCCAAAACTTCAGGGGATACCTACTGACATGTTCTTTAAATATGTTTAAAAATATTTTTCTTTATATTTTATTGGAGACATTGTGGTTTATTGAATATGCATATTATATTTTAATATATACAGTATGCTTAGCAAAATTGCCATTATTGAGTAGTTTGGAAATAAGGCTTCTTTTATAAATTTGTTCACATAAAAATAGGAAAACTCCTCAGAAATCATGTCAAGAAAAACGGTTTACCTGAGTTTGCAGGTGCATGATAAAAATATCCCAGTGCCCAGCTTCTATTTGTACCTGCCAAGATGAAGGCAAACAGGTAAAACTGTGAAATATTCCCATGGTTTCTGTGTTTTCTTCCATCTTTGGTCACCCTTCTTTCTTCACAGAATAGGAACTAATATCTTATGCCTTTGGCTGATGGTTTCTCCATATGGTGGTGCCACTATTGTTATTTAAAAAAATACTATGTAAGGTGTGTTCAACAAAGAAACTTATGGAACAGAAAGAAAAAAATAAAAAGAGAACACACCAATTATCTGTCATTTCACCACCCAAAATAGCTGCTGATAACATATGGTTTGGCCTTCCAGTGATTTTTCTAGGTCTATTCCTCATCTCTACCTAGGCTCCCTTCTCTTTCCTATCTGCATACTTCTTCTAAGTGATATCACCCTTGTGTACTTTTAAAAACTCTCCAGTTTAAAATCTTCCATGGCTTCCTACTGCAATTTGAATAAATTTCAAAGTCCTTCTGATGTTCTCGTGGAGTTTTTCTTTCTATATGACTTTGTACAGTCTGGTTTGTCTTCTCTCTTCCCTTTCATCAATTTTCTACTGCAAAAACAATTTGTTTCAATGATAATTTACACAGCCTTAGTGACTTAAAACAACATTTTTTTTTTTTTTTTAATCTTCCACTTCTGGAGGGCAAAATGCAAAATGGGTTTCATTGAGCTAAAATCAAAGTGCTGACAGTGTGGGTTCCTTTCTGGAGGCCCTCAGAGAGAATCAATTCCCTGCCTTTTCCTGTTTCTAGACACCATCTGCATTGGTTGGCTCATGGCCCCCTTCAAGACCAGAAACATTGGCCAAACTTTCTCAGGCTATCATCCTTCTGATTTTCTCTTTTCTACTTCCATCTTCCAATTATAAGAACACTTGGGACTACACTGGACCCACCCAGACAACCCAAGATAATCTCTTTAAAATCAGTTCATTAGCAACCTTAATTCCATCTATACCCATAATTCTTCCTTGCTATGTAGCAACATATTCATAGATTCTGAAGATTAGGATGTGGACATCTTGTGTAGAGGGGGTAGAGTGTGGTATTCTGTTTGCTATACTTCCAAACATTCCATGGAGAGTCAAAGAAAACTCATCGATACCTCCAATATCATCAAGCATGCAGATCATGGTGGCCCAGTGATAGACACTGTGATGTGAAGAGTGCCATACTGTGTGCCCAATGAATTAACTGAGCATTTGGAAATGGTGGAATACTGCAAATGAGAAAGTATAAGTGGTGAGAAGGACATTCAGCTAAGGTTTATAAGGGATAATAAAAAGACTTGTTTCATGGTACTGACATCCATTTACTTTGATTTACTAAATAGGCACTGTTTATTTTTCTTTTATTTGCAAATAATATCTTGGGAAACAGGTGATATGTTTTATTGTCACTTGGGAAGTGGTTTCATAGCTGTCGACAGAGCTGGCCAAAGATGAATGAAAATCTATTATGGAACGGCCCTGGGAATATGGTAACGAATAAGACCCAGGACTAGCTTTCACCAGTTTAATGAGGGGATCGCACAGGTGATCACTAAGGAAGAACTTTCACATAAGTTTCAGAGGTTGTTACTGAAATTCAAGAATTTAACCAGGACACCTAAGCTCTGGATCAGGGAGGTTCCAGATATCTTTCCAAATGGAGATGACCAGCTGTTAAGGGAGGAATTCTGATGAAGGGAAAGCTGTCAAAGGGTATTCTTTTTTTGTTGTTGTCATTTTACTCCCAAGAGATTCATGAGAGAAATAATCTTATTTCTCTTGATCGTCATGGTTTCCTCAGCATGTAGACTAGTTGTTGGTAAACGGTAGGTTCTACACACATATCTAATGTATATAGGAATGATCATATGCTTATAAAAGATGCAGTTTTCTTTATTAAAAAGACAATAGTGAATGAACTTTTTGGTAGCATATTTTGCTTTCAGTTATAAATATGTCACTATCATTGTCTGATCACATTTTGACAATTCAATCCCAAATAATTGCTTCTTTAAGCAGGCCTTTCTATATTAGAGATCCTTTTACACCGGTCACCTCCCTAATATTTTGTCACACTTTCCTAAGGAGCATACATTCTACTCCTCATTTCAGAAGTGTTGTCTACTGAGCAAGTATTAATAATTTGTGCTGTATTTGTGATTACTGAGCCAAAAGAAAAACTAAATTAAAACAAAACACCAAAAAAAGTCCCTATTGTTAGAACCATAGGGACAAAACATTTGAAATGGCATAGTTATCTATAATATGGGACATATGGTTTATTATATTAGTATAACAACTAGTTGCAACACACTTAGAAGACTGTGTAATTAGACTTTTATGACTGCTGAAAGAAATCTACCAAAAACTACAAAATAGCTCTAGTGTAATTTCCAAAGTCCATCAATATTTTGAAATCCTATGTGATGTAACAATTTCCTAACAAAATTAACTCAATAAATGATTATTCCTATGTTAGATGTCACCATTGTTTCATAGGTTGCCATGTAACAGCAAAGTGTATCTTCTTCATCCTATTTCACTTCTTTCTCCACAAATGATTATTACAACTTTTTAAAAAATTTTTTAATGTTTATTTATTTTTGAGACAGAGAGAGAGAGAGAGAGAGAGAGAGAGAGAGAGAGAGAGAGACTGTGTGAGTGGGGGAGGGGCAGAGACAGAAGGAGACAAAGAATCTGAAGCAGGCTTCAGGCTCTGATCTGTCAGCACAGAGCCTGACATGGGGCTCAAACTCACAAACTGTGAGATGATGACCTGAGCCAAAGTTGGACGCTTAACCACTGAGCAACCCAGGCACCCCAATTATGATATTTCTTAAATGGCTAGTGATTAATGGATTGGTATACACAATGATACTATTATACTCATCCAGTGTAACATTTAGTCTACATTTTAAATGACTGTGAAAATAGGGTATCAAAATGGATAAGAAAATAATACCCATCTATATGCTGGTTACAAGAGACCCATTTTAGACCTAAAGACACCTGCATATTTAAAGTAAGGGGATGGAGAAACATCTATCTGCTAATGGTTGTCAAAAGAAAGCTGGAGTAGCCATACTCATATCAGACAAACTAGATTTTAAAATGAAGACTGCAACAAGGAAGAACAACATTACATCATAATTAAGGGGTCTATCGACCAAGTAAATATCTATGCTCCCAATGTAGAAACACCGAAACATATAAGTCAATTGGTTACAAACATAAATAAATTAATTGACAACAATACCATAATAGTAGGGGACTTCAACACCCCACTTACAGCAATAGACGGATCTTTTAAGTAGAAAATCAACAAGGAAACAGTGGCTTTGAATGACACACTGGACCAGGTGGACTTAACAGTTATATTCAGAACATTTCATCCTGAAGCAGCAGAATAAGCATTTTTCGTGAGTGCACACAGAATATTCTCCAGAACAGGTCACATACTGGAACCAAATCAGTCCTCAAAAAGTACAAAAAGATTGAGATGATACCTTGCATATTTCAGACCACAATAATATGAAATTCAAAATCAATCACAAGAAAAGAATTTGGAAAGGCCGTGAATACTTGGAGATTAAAGAACATCCTACTAAGGAAACGATGGGTTAACCAAGAAATTAAAGAGGAAATTAAAAAGTACATCGAAGTTAATGAAAATAAAAACACGACAGCCTAAAACCTCTGGGATGCAGGGGAAGTATATGGCATAAGAGGGAAGTATATAGAAATCCAGACCTTCCTAAAGCAGGAAGAAAGGTCTCAAATACACAACCTAACCTTATACCTAAAAGAACTGAAATGAGAACCAGAAATAAAGCCCAAAACCAGCAGAAGAAGGGAAATAATAAAGATTAGAGCAGAAATAAATGATATCGAAATCAAAAAAAGAGAACAGATCAATGAAACCAGGAGCTGTTTCTTGGAAAGAATTACCAGAATTGATAACCCCCTAGCCAGACTGATCAAAAACAAAAAGGAAAGGACCCAAATCAAATCACAAAAGAAAGAGGAGAGTTCACAACCAACATAGCAGAAATACAAACAAGAATAAGAGAATATTATGTGCAATTATATGCCAACAAATTGAGCAATCAGGAAGAAATGGACAAATTCCTAGAAACATATAAACTACCAAAACTGAAACTGGAAGAAATAGGAAGTTTGAACAGACCCATAACCGGTAAAGAAATTGAATCAGTAATCAAAAATCTCCCCAAAACCAAGAGTCCAGGGCCAGATGGCTTTCCAAAGGAATTCTACCAAACATTTAAAGAACAGTTAACACCTATTCTTTTGAAGCTGTTCCAAAAAACAGAAGTGGAAGGAAATTTTCCAAACTCATTCTACAAGGCCAGTATTATCTTGATTGCAAAAACAGACAAAGACTCCACTAAAAAGGAGAACTACAGACCAATTTCCCTGATGAACATGAATGCAAAAATTCCCAACCAGATACTAGCCAACTGGATCCAACAATACATTAAAAGAATTATTCACCAGAATCAAGTGGGATTTATTTATGGTATGTAGGGCTGCTTCAATATCCACAAATCAATGTGATACATCACATTAATGAAAGAAAAGATAAGGATGACATAGTCCTCTCAAGAGATGCAGAGAAAACATTTGGCAAAATACAGCACCATTTCTTGATAAAAACCCTCAAGAAAGTAGGGATAGAAGGATCATACCGCAAGATGCTAAAAGCCATATATGAAAGACCCACCTTTAATATCATCCTCAGTGGGGAAAAACTGAAGGCTTTCCCCCTAAGGTCAGGAACAAGACAGGGATGTCCACTCTCACCACTGTTATTCAACATAGTATTGGAGTCTTAGCCTCAGCAATCAGACAACACAAAGAAATAAAAGGCATCCAAATCAGCAAGGAGGAAGTCAAACTTTCACTCTTTGCAGATGACATAATACTCAACGTGGAAAACCTAAAAGACTTCACCAAAAAGCTGCTAGAACTGATACATGAATTAGCAAAGTCACAGAATACAAAATCAATGTACAGAAATCATATGCATTTCTATACACCAAAAATGAAGCAACAGAATAAGAAATCAAGGAATCGATTTCATTTATGATTGCACTAAAAACCATAAAATACCTAGGAATTAATCTTACCAAAGAGGTGAAAAACCTATACATTGAAAAGTATAGAAAACTTATGAAAGAAACTGAAGATGACACAAGAAATGGAAAAACATTCCACGCTCATGGACTGAAAGAATATTGTTAAAATGTCGATACTATCCAAAGCAATCTACATTTTCAATGCAATCGCTATCAAAATAACACCAGCCTGCTTCACAGAGCTAGAACAAACAATTTGTATGGAACCAGAAAAGACCCCACATAGCCAAAGCAATCCTGAAAAAGGAAAATCAGAGCTGGAGGCATCACAATTCCAGACTTCAAGATGTATTACCAAGCTGTAATCATCAAGACAGTATGGTACTAGCACAAAAACAAACACATAGGTCAATGGAACAGAATAGAGAACCAAGAAATGGACCCACAAACATATGGCCTAGAATTTTTGACAAAGCAGGAAAGAATATCCAATATAATGAAGACAATCTCTTCAGCAAATGGTGTTGGGAAAACTGGACAGTGACAGGCAGAAGAATGAACCTGGACCACTTTCTTATACCAAACACAAAAATAAACTCAAAATGGATGAAAGACCTAAATGCAAGACAGGAAGCCATCAAAATCCTAGAGGAGAGGGGCGCCTGGGGGGCTCAGTCGATTGAGCATCCGACTCTGGCTCGGGTCATGATCTCATGGTCTGTGAGTTTGAGCCCCTGTCGGGCTGTGTGCTGACAGCTCAGAGCCTGGAACCTGCTTTGGATTCTGTGTCTCCCTCTCTCTCTGCCCCTCCCCTGCTCATGCTCTGCCTCTCTGTGTCAAAAATAAATAAACATAAAAAAAAAAATCCTAGAGGAGAAAGCAGGCAAAAATGTCTTTAACCTCAGATGCAGCAACTTCTTACTCAACATGTCTCTGGGGGCAAGGGGAACAAAAGCAAAAATGAACTACTGGGACCTCATCAAGATAAAAAGCTTCTGCATGGTGAAGGAGACAAGCAGCAAAACTAAAAGGCAATGGACCGAATGGGAGAAGATATTTGCAAATGGCATATCAGATAAAGGGTTAGTATCCAAAATCTATGATGAACTTATCAAACTCAACACCCAAAAAACAAATAATCCAGTGAAGAAATGGACAAAAGACACGAATAGACACTTCTCCAAAGAAGACATCCAGGTGGCTAGTAGACACATGAAAAAATGCTCAACATCACTCATCACCAGGGAGATACAAATCAAAACTAAAATGAGATACTACCTCACACCTCTCAGAATGGCTAAAATTAATAATGCAGGCAACAAGAGATGCTGGTTGTTGGTGAGGATGCGGAGAAAGGGGGACCCTTTTGCATTGCTGGTGGGAATGCAAACTGGTGCAGTCACTGTGGAAAACAATATAGAGGTTCCTCAAAAAAAATTAAAAATAGAACTACCCTATGACCCAGCAATTGCACTACTAGATATTTATCCAAAGGATAGACAAGTGCTGTTTCAAAGTGGCACATGCACCGGAATATTTATAGCAGCACTTTCTTTCTTTTTTTGTTTTGTATGGCACATTCCATCAAATTTTATTTATTTATTTATTTATTTATTTATTTCAATATATGAAATTTATTGTCAAAATGGTTTCCATACAACACCCAGTGCTCATCCCAACAGGTGCCCTCCTCAATACCCATCACCCACCTCCCCTCCCTCCCACCCCCATCAACCCTCAGTTTGTTTTCAGTTTTTAAGAGTCTCTTATTCTTTGGCTCTCTCCCACTGTTACCTCTTTTATTTTTCCTTCCCCTCCCCCATGGGTTTCTGTTAAGTTTCTCAGGATTCACATAAGAGTAAAAACATATGGTATCTGTCTTTCTCTGTATGGCTTATTTCACTTAGCATAACATTCTCCAGTTCCATCCACGTTGCTACAAAGGGCCATATTTCATTCTTTCTCATTGCTACGTAGTATTCCATTGTGTATATAAACCACAATTTCTTCATCCATTCATCAGTTGATGGACATTTGGGCTCTTTCCATACTTTGGCTATTGTTGAAAGTGCTGTATAGCAGCATTTCAACAAAAGCCAAAGTATGGAAAGAGCCCAAATGTCCATCGATGGATGAATGGATAAAGAAGATGTGGTATATATACATAATGGAATATTACTCAGCAGTCAAAATGAATGAAATCTTGCCATTTGTAACAATGTGGATAGAACTAGACTGTATTATGCTAAGTGAAATAAGTCAGCCAGAGAAAGACAAATATCATACAACTTCACTCATATGTGGAATTTAAGATAGAAAACAGATGAACATAAAGGAAGGGAAGCAAAAATAATAGAGACTCTTAAATACAGAAAACAAACTGAGGGTTGCTGGAGAGGTGTTGGGTTGGGGGATGAGCTAAATGGGCAAGGGGCATTAAGGAAGATGCTTGTTCGGATTAACACTGGGTGTTGTATGGAAGTGCTGAATCACTAAATTCTATTCACAAAATTATTATTACACTATATGTTAACTAACTCGGATTTAAATTAAAAAAAAAAAAACTTCACAACTGAATAATAACATTTGATGGTTGCAAAATAGCATGCAGCAGTTACAGGTACATAGCTGATGTTCAGGAAGGAAGGAAGGAATAAATAAGCCAGTAACCATTTTGAAGTTATCAACCAAGTATATTATTCAAATATGCTGTAGAAAAAACTGAAAGCACAATTAGCTGTATTGCTTTGGGAATAAAATGTTAAAGGCAAAAAATAAAATTAAAAATGTGTGAAAAGTGTCACTTATTTTTATTAGTAATTAATAATTATAAACCCACCTGATGAAGTTAATTATTCAATAAATCTCTGAATACTTTCAGTCAAGTCTATAACATTCTCTTAACCTTATATTTCCTCCATAATTTTTATATTTTATTATTTAAATTCCAGTTAGTTAATACACAGTGTAAAATTAGTTTCAGGTATGCAATACAGTGATTCAGCACTTCTATAAAACACCTGGTGCTCATCATACAAGCCCCACTTAATCCCCATCACCTAACCCATCTCCCCTTCCACAAGAAGATGTTGTATATGTGGTACACACACACACACACACACACACACACACACACACACACACACTGGAATATTACTCAGTCCTAAAAAAATAATGAAATCTTGCCATTTGCAATGATGTGGATGGAGCTAAAGAATATTATGCTAAGCTAAACCAGTCAAAGACAAATACCAAACGATTTCATTCATATGTGGAATTTAAGAAACAAAGCAAACATGCAAAGAGAGAAAAAAGAGAGAGAGAGAGAAGAAAACCAACAAACAGACTCTTACCTACTTCCTTCCTACTTTAGAAACTTGTTCTAAAGAGTTGCCATTCTGGATTTTAATCTTAAGCATACTGACTTTATTAAAGACATCCACAATCTAGTTTATGTATCATTCATAAAGACATGTCTTCTGTGGCTCTAGTCTTTCAGTTTCCTAGTTTTTAACAGTCTTATTTCTATCATCAACAATGAACTTTAAGGTACCTCATTTCAACTAGAGCAAATGGTCCTTAAATTCAATGATTCATTCAGCACAGAAATTTATTAGACATTGGTTTATCAGTCAAAAATGACATTTGTTTTGAGCCAGATGGGTTTTCTTGAGAAAATCCTTTAATGTGATGCAGATTTGATGGGATTTTAGTTTTCCTACCCTATTAAATATCAGAGTTTCATATGGCACACACAGCCTGCGATATATTTGTATACAGTTGACATGATTTAAATAGCTATGGCTTTAAAAATAAAATATTGTACTTTTCCTTTATTCCATTTATGGTATTTGACATTTTATTTGTTTAAACACATGCATCATCTTTTAAATGCACTTTGCAAACTTAAAGTTTGAGAAAATATTTTAAAATAAAATGTTAAACAATAAAAACAAAGAACAAAATCTCATTTTACTAGGACACCTAGTAACAATAAAATAGGAATATTGGATCCTAGATATTCCTGGATAATTTTCCCTTGGATATCAGCCTTCTTAACGCCTCTGTTTCCCATATACTACAAATCCTAACAATTAGCAAGTCATGAGATTTTACCAAAAGAAAAAAAAATCTCTCTTCACAGCAATCATACTCAAAGATATCTACATCTATTGTGAAGACAATAGCAGTATTGATCTAATTTACATCCCGTCTTCAACTCTTACCACTTAAATCCATTCTCCTCAAGGCAGTCAGTAATCTTTTAAAAATATAAATTAGGAAGACTATGTATTGTAATAAGAACTAGGTGACTTGAGCCAAACCTACAAAAAAAAATCCTAAGTATATGCATGCATATAAATTAACAAATTTATATACATATACATGCACGGATGCGTGTGTGTGTGTGCGCACGTGTGTGTGTGTGTGTGTGTGTGTGTGTGTGTGTGTGTGTGTATCAATGTATATATCCATATATTTGAAGGTTTATAAAGTTAATAAGAAAGTAAAGAAACTGGGCCACCAACTACTAACAACAGAGACCCTACCCTCCAGGGAGGTGGACTCCTTTTGCCCTGTGGGTTTTCATACATCCTAGGAAGCGTGGCTGGTAGAGTGAAGAGTACAGTTGTTAGACTCATGGGATTGAATTTAGGGCCACCAAAGTAGGTGACTTGGGAAATAGCACTTCTCTTGGGTTGCCACCACAAATGTCAGTGCCCTAGCAATAAGAGTCAACCAAAATTAAGCAAACATCCACAGGGAGTGCAGTTTTGTTTGATTCTCTGTCTCTGTGATACTATATAGCAAAAAATACAGACAAACTAAAGCCAAAAACAAAATGAGCAAATTCCATAAACATATTAGTTCAGTAAAGGAATGAAATACAAAAGAATAAATACTAAATGACCATATGTATTTTAACACACAAATTACACTGCTTAGAAATGGATTCTTAGGTGCTAAAATCAGATGGCAAAATCAAGAAAGCATTTATAATCAAAGTCAGGATAATATTTCCTATGGTGGACAGAGAATTGCAACTGAAGACAAGGCGTTAGGAAATTCTCCTGGTTGCTGCCAACATTCTATTTTTGGGGGATGTTCACACAGGTGATCACTTTGTGGTAAATCGCTAAGTGTATTTTTTTTGTTTGACATTTGTGTATATATATATATATATATATATATATATATATATATATATATATATAGTATATTTTATCCTAAAACTATTGAAGTGTTTAATAGATCATGTTGTAGCCTACTGAAAACCTTCCAATAACCTGCCATTGTTTTTCTCCTACTCTCATCTGGAAATAGCTTGCTTTCCCCTGTCCATTTCAATGTAGGCAGAGTTTCTTGCTTTTGTTCAAGAAGACAACTTTATGGAGTCCACTCTAGAGTCTGCACTTGAATTTCCTTCTCTTCTTGCAATACACTTTTATTGGGTTGTCACATAAATGTTTCCTCATTCTTGAGCCTCAAAATAATTGTAATTTTCTCAGGGACGCATTCCTTGACCACTCATTCTAAACTGAAAGCCATCCACCAATTACTCCTTATCACTTGTTTATTTCCTTCATCTTGGGAAGCTCCACATGATGAAGTAAATTTGTAAGTTTTAGTATATAGCTTTGACTTAACGTAAAATCTTCATTATAATGTAAGATTTATGAGGACAAGTACACCTTTGGATGCACTGAATAGATCAGTGTCCAAGAAAATTATTTTCAGAAGGGACTTTGTGGAAATTCTAAAGATTAGTCTACCATGCTATGGATAGAAGGAGAAACCTAAGATCTAATTATATAATCTGATCATTGTAGCTATGCTGCTAGGCAATCAGGAAATACTTATTTGCCCTAACTATCTAGAATTATCTTAGAAAAATATTATGTATCCAGTTCCAATTTTTGAAATCCTCCCCTCTCCCTTCGTTTGTTTGTTTGCTATATCTGGGTGAAGTATTTACTTAGAGACATTATAAAAAAGTAAAGGAAATATCTTACATTAGGTAGCAATGACAGTTATTTTTCTTAATGACAAAGTTAATTTGCAATGTAATGTAATAAAAACATTATTGTGTTTCATTTTTATTTCATAAATTGCATGTCCTTTTAAGGAAATTAGCCCTTATCGTTATGACTATTTCCACCCTCTGTATTTAGCTTTCAATTTAGAAAGTACGTTTCACATGAAATCATATTCACCCTCCCCCAATACTAACTGGATATTTAACCTGAATTGATAAACTATGTTTTTCTTATTAATTATTGATCATTTGAAACTGTGCCTCTTTCAACTTCATGAAACAACTTACCTGCCATATTTACTATTTGAACACTTTACTTTCCCATTTAATTTCTTTGCTGTTTGACATTGTTCTGTTCATATCAAATCTGGTCTCGATCCAGCTGCACCATGCTCATGTTCCAGTTCAAATACATCCACTGAATCATGGCGGCACTTTCTCTTAACTTACAAGCATCAAAGAAAGTCAGCCAGGACAGGGATAGAAATTCCAAAGGTTAATTTCCACTTATGCTAGAACACTAGCTCCAGGTAAACACTTAGCCATTTCATATGAAGAGTGATGTGGCCCAGGGACCTTTATAGTGCAGGTGACTTAGTGCTTACTTGCAGAGTTTTCATGCACTTTGCTTACAAACAATACTTTTGCCACCATGAAAGCCTCCTGGGGATTGAAAAATCTATCAAGTTTTAGAGAAGGAAATTTATCAGGTATACAGATAACTTAAAGTTTTTATAAAGCTCTGCCTTGGAAAATAGGCTTCTTCACTCCTATTTTGCCTTATTATTATTATTTTTTTATTATCTGTCTGCTGGTCTAGACAACTTCCTTTCTGAAAACTAACATCACAACACACACACACACACACACACACACACACACACACACACCATATATGCCTAAAGCAAAGGAAGAGAATGCAATTTTCTTTTTCCAAAATAACAAATCAACCTAAAATTCATTGCATGATATGCAATGTATATATATTTGCTTCAAGTTAAAATGACTACCTTTCAAATGAATTATTTTTTATTTTTATTTTTTATTATTTACTTATTTAGAGACCCACCTATGTTGTCAAGGTTCTACATTTGGCATCATTGCACCCAGTTATTTAAGACAGCTTATTTTTATAATGTGGTGTCTTATAGATTTTTTTTATTACACCATTAAGAGAATTTTGATTTCTGCAATATTCTCAGATTTTCTTGTCATAATACACAACATACTACAGTCCCACTTTGTGCTCAGCCTCACAGAATTCACTCACATTTGGTTTTCTGCCTCAGAAAGCCAGGTAATAAGCTGAGTTTTAGAAAAAGAAATTGCCGGGTTAGTTTTTTACATTAGAGACCTAGTAGATTGTCTTCTCTTCAATTGCTAACAAAAGTTCAGTTCACAGCTATTTCGCCTAGTAAGTAATCACTGCTAGTTTAGTGCCCAGTAGTGAGCTTACAGTTCATAAATGTCATCTGATTTTCAATTTTTAAAATGAGAAAGAAAATGTCTATTTCAATATTCTGTGAATTTGAATGGAAATTATGTGAATTTTTTCATCTTCTCAAAAAAGTAAAAATTTGTCTATTTCTGACATGGTAGGCCTGTTTTAAGCCTAATGAGACCTGTTAAGGTATTTATATTATTTATATTGATTATTTGAGGCAGCATTACAGAACTATGTCAATGATAGGGGCAGCTTCCAGTTTTGAAGTTTACTATGGTTTATGACCATATTACCTGTGATTTTTCACTCAAAACAGATACATAACTCATAAAAATACCATTTGAGATTTTTACTTCATTTCTTTCTTTCTTAACTTTACCTACTTGAGGGGTTTCAGGGTTTTCTTGGGGTGGCGGCGGGAAGGGGATTGGATTTTTTTGTTGTTGTCATCTTTTTCTTATCTCATTTCTGATGATATTACATAGAGCTCCAATCTCTGGTAGTTTGGTTTGAGGTTGATTTGCCAAGGATCTTTTTTTTTTTTTTAAATTTTTTTTTTTTTTTTCAACGTTTTATTTATTTTTGGGACAGAGAGAGACAGAGCATGAACGGGGGAGGGGCAGAGAGAGAGGGACACACAGAGTCGGAAACAGGCTCCAGGCTCTGAGCCATCAGCCCAGAGCCTGATGCGGGGCTCGAACTCCCGGACCGTGAGATCGTGACCTGGCTGAAGTCGGACGCTTAACCGACTGAGCCACCCAGGCGCCCCAATTTGCCAAGGATCTTATAGGGGTAATCACTGTAGTGTTTGCAAGTTTCTTGTTTTATGAGACAAATGTTAGGAAAGCAAAAGGTTCTATAGTATTTTCCTTAGTTTGAGCAGTTCTTAATACACAAGATGACTAGAGAGTTAGTCTGCTTGACTCTGTTTTTCCAGAGGCCTATATTTAAACTTTAACCTAAATGATTAATGTCAGTTTGTGTGAAAATAGCAAATATGAACTTTCAAGAGTTAAAAAATACATGAGACACAGTTTAGAACTTAATTTTGGAGATTAGACTTGATC
Source organism: Puma concolor (assembly GCF_028749965.1). Lineage (NCBI taxonomy): Eukaryota > Metazoa > Chordata > Mammalia > Carnivora > Felidae > Puma > Puma concolor. The sequence goes on along the minus strand of NC_141668.1, from coordinate 62,811,195 downwards.
GAGTTGGCCTGAAATCTAAGCGATATTTTATTTATTTATTTATTTATTTATTTATTTATTTATTTTTCTTAAGGTTGGCAGATAGTCCTAAGCAGAATTTTTTAAATTAATCCTAAAGCAGTTAAAAATGTTGATAAACTCTTAACTTACTTGGAATCATTCAGTTCTATCCCAGGGACACTGAGTCTCAGATAGATAGATGGACAGGTAGATAGATAGATAGCAAACAGACAGATAGATGGACATGGTTATTATCAGTAAAGCAAGATAATGAAGTTAAATACACTGCAATCAACAAAGGCTTGATAACATATAAAACTAAAATAAAGTGAGCAAGAAGGAAGTCACAAATATACTAGGAAAAGCAGAAAAGTTAATGGAAGGTTTAATGACTTGACATTTGATTTCTAAGAAGGGGCTGCTAATTAATGCTACAAAAATTTGGCTGCTTTTTGAACACGTTTTTATTTTTTGTTTTTGGCCAATACTGGTAACAATAATACAGACGCTGGTAGAATATCAGCCATTAAATGGGTACTCTGTGTTCACACTTGGGCCTTCATGAAGTGATGTCTTTTCTCAGAGTGTTTGAATAGCTAGGTTGACAGATTAGAGAAATGAAGTAAAAAGTTCCCTAGATCCTTTGGTTCTATGCTTCAGAATTAGGCCTATGGTTTTTCTTTCAAGAATCACATATATTTCCCAGGAATCACACTGAGGTGAAAAGAAAAATAAAGAATCATCATGTATATTGGAAACCACATTGGCTTTGGTTCTTACCCTCACTTCACTCTACCTATTTTGTGACTTTGAGCACTGTTTTAAAAGTTGAGTCAGATTCCTCACCTGTGATAGGTTGGTTGTTGTAAAGATTAGCATTAATATATCCCTGTGATGTGCACAAAGTTCTTCTTCAGCCTCAGGGCTTTCCTATTGTCCCCCCCTTTTTTTTTTCCCAGAAATAATCATTAGGGCACCCAGGTGTGCCAGAAACCAAGTTCAGTCAAGGAAATAAAAAGGAAGCAAAACAGACATGTTCCTTGCCATGATGTTTACAGTTAAGTGGGAGAGAAGGGAATAAAACCTAAGTATTTAGTTCAATAATTAACTAACTCCAATTCCACCGTGATTTTTTTCTTTTCTTTTCCTTTCTTTCTTTCTTTCTTTCTTTCTTTCTTTCTTTCTTTCTTTTTTTTTTTTTTTTTTGAGACAGAGCATGTGCGTGCATGCGTGGGTAGGGGAACAGCAGAAGGAGAGAAAGAATCTTAGGCAGGCTCCACACCCATTGTTGAGTCAGACACAGGGCTGGATTGTGCAATGGTGAGATCATGACCTGACCCTAAATCAAGAGTCAGAGGTTTAAACAACTCAACCACTCAGGCTCCCCTCTATTGTGATTTCATACTGAGATGCTTCTGATCCTTCACATGTGTCCTCTTGTCCTGCCAGAAACCTGGAAAAATATGAACATTCCTCTTTGTCTTTGTGTACCTAATTCATTCTCATTCTTCAAATCTCAACTTATTCTCACATATTTTTCTAACTTCCTTAATCTCCTCACCAAGATTTGGTGTCCTAGTATGTATTTCTATATCACCAGTACTTCCCCATCATACCAGTAACTATACATATAATATTTATGGTTTAATTTTTTTTCCACCTTCTTTCTATTTAAATCTACCACATTGCTTGGCACATATTAGAACAATGATATTAGCAGAAAAGTTATATAATTGAGTAATGTGTTTAATTATGTGTTTAGAGTATAATAGGAATCCAATACGTAACAACTATTACCACCATCTCAAACTATACCTCTCTCTGATTTCCAAAACAGGAGACTTTTGGTAGTATAAAAAAATGCTTATAGTCATTTGATATTTCAGACTTCAATTAATTAAAGTCTTCTATAGAAAAAGATGTGGTGTTATAAGCTTTCATACAAGACATTTAATTCTAGTTTTAACCTATTTCTAATGTATGACTAGGAATATTAATTGAACAGTCAAATAACGGTAAAGGTTAAAGACTGGAGTTTGTTCTAAATGAAAGATGAACAGTTAGGTGTTATATTTGCATATAGGAAAAGAAAGCTGGAATTTTCTTAGGATTAAAGAAAGGTGGCCTTATGTGTACAACTAAAATATAAATCTTTACCAGGTACCTTATTTAGTTCCAACTTATAAATGAGCTAATCTGAAAACAAAAACACAAAATCAGTAGTTAATATGAAAAACAGTAATGTTGGCATATTTAAATCAAGGAATTTGTTTCACTTATGCTTTGCTAACTATCCACTGTGCTTTTCCCTAAATATTGAATCAATGACTTAGTTTTTTTCTTTTTCTTTTAAAATGACAGTATCTAACTCAAAATCTTATATGAGATCTTTAGTTTTTTTTAAGATTTTTTTTTAAAAAAAGAATTTTTGGGGGCACCTGGGTAGCTCACTTGATTGAGCATCTGACTCTTGACTTCAGCTCAGGTCATGATCACAAGCCTGTGGGACTGAGCCCCACATTGGGTTCCACACTGAACATGGGGCCTAATTGAGATTCTTTCCCTTTCTCTCCCTATGCCCCTCTCCCTGCTATCTCTCTAAAAAAAAAAGTTTTTGAAATAACACATTTTCCTTATTCTAAAAGTAATACAAACTACTTTTAGAAAATCTAGAAAACAAAGATAACATAACAAATAATCTATTATCTCATTTTGAGAAATAATCTCTTTTTATATACCTCGTACATGTGTATATACTAAAAATGAAATAATAATAATACTGTATGGAGTAGTTTTATGCAGCCTTTCTTAATGTAATTCCAGATCATAAATATTTTCAAATGCTATTAAAATTCTTCAATCATATTGCTATATATAAATGAAACAAATCAACATGTTGTATACTTTAAACTTACAAAATGGTATATGTCAATTTATTTCAATAAGTAAATTAAAAAAGTACAAACATGAAAAAAAAAATAAGACCAAAACAAAACAGTGCTTTGAAACCTATAATTTATAATGGCTACATCATGATTAATTTAATAATTCCCTTACATTTGGACACACATAATTTATCTTGATGCAATAAATATATTTAAATATACATCTTTTTTATACTCATTAACATAATAGATTTCTTTAATAATATTTACTAAATTGTATGACCTAAACTTTCTTACATTAATATTTCTAATATTAAAATATCATTTAATGGTATAAAATATATGCTCAAAATGATAGTCAAATTATGAATATAATTTTTATTTTAATTACAAATATCTTTGCCAAACCTTATAACTACAAGGAAAATAATAATGAGGCATAATAAGCATCTTATTTAATGTGTGGTGTGACCAGGTAAGGATAGAGAATCAATCAGCTGCAAGACCACAAACATTAATTTAAAAAGGTATGTAAATCTAGAAACAAGAGTGAAACTGCAAGGATTAAGATACATGGAAATAAGGGAAATGTATGGGCCACACTAGGGTCATGAGAGAAGGACTGGGGGCTATTAAACATGGTGGTAAGCTTAAGGGAAAAAAGCCCTTGGAAGACTCTGCTAGAGGAGAATGCAGTCTTGTCTGTCAAATACAGTAAAAATTTGGGACACATTTTCCTCAGTTTCACAAGTAAATCTCTAACAGTCTCAGTGTTCTTTATCCTACTATTTGAGATAAATGTTCTGAGTTTTTTCATCTTAAAATTGGCAACATACTGCTTCCTTGGCAGTACTGTTGTTAGGTTTAAATGAAATAATCTGCTAGAGTCAGAGCACTGTCTCTCTTGGTCACTGTGTGTTTGTAGGAGCCAGCACATAGTAGATCTTCAATAGAATTTGAGGGTTTGTTTTTTTAATGGCTCTCTATGAAAGCAAATACAAAACTGATGAATCACCAATTCTAGGCAAAAAGTGGAAGCTAGAGGGCTTCTTTTGTAAGATTTAAGGAAATCTAATCTTCTGCAGCCAGAGAACAAGAAGAACAAAAGACAACGCCAGGTACTGAATCATAAAAGCAGGAGACTTCAGAGAAGTCTAGTCTCCTATTCTAAGATCAGAACCCTGAGAGCTGCAATACTGATAAGTGGATATCCGGGTAGGTCCAATTTAGAAATAAAATCTCCTAGATTCTCTCTGGGCCTGCAAAAATGACCCAATCCTTCTACTTACAAGATGTTACCCTTCCCATCTACTCCTAAAGATCATGTAGCAACCACAAGAGGCAGATTTCTCATAGATAATCTTTGCCCTTTGTCAGGATTTACTGCCATCACTTGCCTTGCTAGCCAGACAAATATTAAAGGCCACATACCAGTAAACCAGAATAGGGATGCAGTGGGACTGTTAAGAGAGAAGGACCATCATTGAAGTTCCTAAAGGATCTGCAGGAGCTGGGAGATGATGCATAGCATAGATGCTAAAGATCCACAACAACAGGGGACAGAATAGGCAATTTGATACAGTACTTAATTGATATGGAGCACTCTCCTGTGATATAGGATTTACCTGGCATATACCCTGGGAGATAGTGTTAATAGCTGCTAAGAAGCTTGGAAAATTTATTACCCATACTAAGTGGGGTAGAAATCCCAGAACTGCCAAGGAAGATGAAGGAGAAAAGGATCAAAAGACACAGTGTACTGGGTATGCCTGAGGGAAAAAAAAATACATATGTAAGGCTAGAAACCCATGCAGCTAGCTATAATTTATAGGATAGACAATTTAGCACTCCACTTACCAAACAGTAAGGAATATTCTATGAGAAGGGACATCAGTATCACTGAGAAGCTCAGTAGTAGCCAGTTCTGTAATCAGGGCAGGAGCTGTTATTATAGAACTGAGATTCCTGATAAAAATGGGAATGATAGAATCTCTAAATAATAGAAACCAAGAGGTGGCACTTAATGGCTAGAAGAAAGATTTGCATGATTATTGCAATGAACAGGAAGGTAAAAGCAGCAAACATAGGGTATGAACATTAGAAAAAAGATAAGAGTAAATACATAGAATATGGAGTTCCAATAGGCAACATAGATGGGCAGCCACTGAGGGTGTTGCTTAATTTAAACAATGAAAAAAAAATCAAGAATAGATGATTAGGAGTCTAAGGATGGGTTTCTCTCCTCTCTCCTTTCTTGCCACCTGAAAGACACCATCTTTTGCCCAGTTTATAGACCTGTACTGATTTGCAGATATTTGATGGAAGACTCGATTAAAGGAGAGAGCAGATCTCTAAGAGGAAGGACTCAGTTACCCTATGAGAGGATGAAGCAGCAATTTCCCCAGTCCTTTTTCACAGGGGCCTTAGGTCATACACTCAAGTGACTATGCACAAAATAAAGGAGAACATACAGAACTTTTTATGGATTGCTGAATTTGAGTCAAAACTGAAATTGAGACTCTGAGAACCAAATTGATCCAACAATCCTCCCTAGTAAAATGAAGGCATCTGAGGAGCCGATAATAAACAGAGTTTTGGCCTGCATCTGGCTCATGGTAGTCCATAGACCCACTGGGTAGACTTTGTCAAGATCGTTCAAGGAATTATATATCCTTAATATGTGGCAAATCCCTCACATTGGTTTCTTGTCCTGTATATTAAAGCTATCAATTCTTGCCACACACAATCATTTAAAGAAGATAGAGGTGCCAGTCTCTTATATATATATCTATATATTCCTAGCATAATGGAGCCCCAGATCAGCTTGGGGCATTAGCAATGAGACTATTAGAGGAGAGGGAAACCAATTTCTACCTGGTTGCAAGCACTGTTAATTTGGTATCTGTTAAAGCTGATAAATTAATATTCCATCACTATTTTACCTTGTGTAGCCTCTTTCAAGAATTTACATACCTATATTTTATAACCACAATTATTTAAAAGTTCACCTTTTTTTGTTCAATATATTCCAGCGCTTGTCAATAGTCCTTATATGCCTCAACATCACCATTTTCATAAATACTTCATTCTAATCATGCTCAGTGGCTCTGATGATCTTTTATCATTCCATAAGAGGAATATGGGTGATTCCCAAATTTCTTCACATGGGAATGACAATTTGTTTTTATAATTCTTGAATCAATTCCTTCCCTTCTTAAGTCTCTGTGGATTGCTTATTATTTATTTTTATTTTACTTTATTTTTGCTGTTGCTATCTACTGGGCTACTGGGAGGTTTGAGATCAGCCTGATTCTTTCTTCTTTTAAAGTAAGCAGATTCTTCTACTAGGGCACTTATGGACTGTAAACTTTAGAATAACAACTTCAGAAAAGTTAGAACAGCAATGTTCAATATGTAATCATTCAAAAATAACACTGTAGACTGTTCAACATGTAGATTTTTGACCTCTATCGTTTCATTTTATATCATTTAATATTTTTATTCTATTATCATCTTCAGAAATACTATCTATCTTAACGTATTCCTTCATTCAAAAATATTAAATAAATGTGGCTACCTGTCAATATCACTATGTGCTGCACGTTGTTTTATATGCCAACAGTAATGAATAGCATAGGCAAAATTACAGTCCACAGAGCATACCCTTTAGTGGGAAGAGGCAGAAAATAATTAAGCAAATAGAAGACAAAATAATTTCACCTAGAGCTATTTTCTCAGGAAGAAAAACCAGGAAGATGTAACAGTGTGAATGTCATGAAGCAGTGGACCAAGGACAACTACAGTGTTTGAGCTGAACCCCAAATGACCTGAAGAAGCCATTCATCCAGAGATCTTCAACTCCTCTTTCTTTGTCATACTTCACATAGAACACCTCACAAAACCCTGCTGAGGGTTTGTGAACACAGATTTCAAAACATATCTTGAATCAGAGAACCAGATCACTCCTCACCACTTCCGCTGCTACCACCCTAGACAAAGAGGCCTTTATCCCTTAACTGGTTTTTCTGCTTCTACTCTTGTGCTGACTCTTCTGGGTCTACTTTTCTCAAGCATCCACATTAGCTTCTGAAAAATGAGATTGTGTCACTGCCTTGTACAAATCCCTACAATGGTTCCCCATGACAGAGAATGTTATTGTCTGCCAAAAAAACATTTATTCTTCTTCCTCTGCTGATAGACTTACCCAGGTGTAGCTAGGCACAGCTCCCAACTTCTCTTGCAGCCAGATTTGGCCATGTAACCAAATTCTGGCCAAAAGCGTAAGAGTCGAAGTAATATTAACATTTCTAGGAGTATGCTCTTGACAAGAAAAGAGGTGTCCTCTCCTTCTCCTTTCCTCTAATTCTGTTCATGGACATGTGAACCCATGTGGGCCTTCTACCTTCTGCCATGTAATAGATGGCAAACTCTGGGGGATGGCAGAATAACAAAAAGAAATGTGGTTCTTGACACTGTTGAGGTCCTTGGGCTGCTTACCCTCACACCATTACTTGAAAGAGAAGTAAATTTCCATATTATTTAAATCATTGCTCTTTTAGGGACATGAGCAAAAATGATGTGTAGCACTTCTAGATTACACCATTAAAAGCAAAGATCAACTTGCCCTTCCCTGACTTTGCTGTCTGGGATTCAAACACAGTGACAGCAGAGGGAGCAGCCATCTTGGACTTGGAAACGAAAGCATCATCTTGAAGATGACAGAGCCATCCACTAATCCTAAACTTCCTACTTATGGACAGTTATGTGAGAGAGAAAAAAAGTTCTAACCTGTTGGAAACCCTACATTTTGGGGCCTCCTTGTTATAGCATCTTATATCCTTCCTAATGGATGTATTTCCTTTCACACTTAAATTTAATCTCAAATCTTTAATATGAAGATGGGTACGCCTGTCTCATGGGGAGACTAACACCTAGCACAGTGTTTGGAATTAAGTAAATACTGAAAGTATATCTTCCCTTCTCCTCCCCTTACTTCAGTCAGTGTATCATTTTAATGACTGGAAGGCCTGAGATCTGCATGACTAAATTTTTTTTTTTTTTTGAGAAAGAAAGCACACACATGTGTGTGCAAGCAGGGGAGGGGCAAAGAGAGAGGAAGAGAGAGAATCTTAAATGGGCTCTGCACAAAGCATGGACCTCAGGGAGGGGCCGGATACCATGACCAGATCATGACCTGAGTCACAATCAAGAGTCGGACACTTAACAGACTGAGCCCCCTATGTGCCCCTGTGTGACTAAATTTTAATGAGAAATTAAATACCTATAATTAGAAAACTGTGTTCTTTTTTTTTTTTTAATTTTTTTTTTCAACGTTTTTTATTTATTTTTGGGACAGAGAGAGACAGAGCATGAACGGGGGAGGGGCAGAGAGAGAGGGAGACACAGAATCGGAAACAGGCTCCAGGCTCCGAGCCATCAGCCCAGAGCCTGACGCGGGGCTCGAACTCACGGACCGCGAGATCGTGAACTGGCTGAAGTCGGACGCTTAACCGACTGCGCCACCCAGGCGCCCCGAAAAGTGTGTTCTTAAGAGTACCACATATCACAGGGGAAAATTAAAAAAAAAGAAAGAGACGTAAAAAGAAAATACTCAAAAGCCCAACCACCTTGACTCAATTTAGGACAACTGTAAAGGGCCGTCTGGAGTCCAGAAGGATCAGTTTGAGGCCTCAGTTGCAATGCCCTGTGGATCTGTTTCTCCATCTTTCCAAACTTGATTTCCTCACTCCTTGCAGGTGTTACTTCTGAAACTCTTTCCTAATAAACTTTTTGCATAAAACTGCCTCAGAGTTTCCAAGAGATCCCATCTAAGACATAGAACACCTCATTCCAGGAAATATGCTGATAAAAGTATAGGGACATTGATAATAATACTAGTGTTTATGGGATTAAAGCTATATGAATATTAATGTGACAAAACTATCATACAAGTCAGGTGATAGTAAAAATATACTAATATATTTTAGACTTTTATAAATCAAGGACGTCAATGTTGCCAAATAATGTATGATTAAGAAAGAAAACAGGCTCTACACTGACAACACAGAGACTGCCTGAGATTCTCTCTCTCCCTCTTTCTCTCTTCCCCTCTCCCACTTGTGCACTTGCTTACTCTCTTTCTCTCTCTCTCAAAAAAAAAACCATAAACATTAAAAAAGAAAGATAAAAGTGAAAAATGGAATAATTAAAAATACTTTCTTAATCCAAAAAAAGATGAAACAGGAGAGGAAAAGCAACATACAAAAGATAAGACAGAAACAAATACTAAAAGACAGTAGATATATCAGTAATTATATTAAATACGAATGGAATAAATACTCAATAATAGTACTGTCAGTCTTGTTGGGAAAACATACGTAACTGTATGAAGCTTATAAGAGACATACCTTAACCCAGCATAAAAATATTAATTAAGAATAAAGGATAGGGGCGCCTGGGTGGCGCAGTCGGTTAAGCGTCCGACTTCAGCCAGGTCACGATCTCGCGGTCCGTGGGTTCGGGCCCCGTGTCGGGCTCTGGGCTGATGGCTCGGAGCCTGGAGCCTGTTTCCGATTCTGTGTCTCCCTCTCTCTCTGCCCCTCCCCCGTTCATGCTCTGTCTCTCTCTGTCCCAAAAATAAATAAAAAAAAAAATGTTAAAAAAAAAAAAAAAAAAAGCATAACGCATTGTTAGGATGAGAAAAAAAAAAAAAAGAATAAAGGATAGAAAAGGATTTACAATGCAAGGATAATAAAGTTGGTCCAGCTATGCCAATATAAGGTAAAAAAGTCTTATACTGGCATAGTCTTAAATGTCATAGTGATAAAAGGATTATACCATTTGCTTAGACTGCTTTTTGTAATGTGACAGAGTTGACTAGGTACAATACAGAGCATATGACCCACAAAGCTTAAAATATTTGCTAAGTAACAATATAGAAAAAGTTTGCCTAATTTAAGTGCAGAATAGAGAATCCAGAAATAAATCAACACATAAATGGACATATGAATCAAGATTATGTTATCACTGATAAGTGGATTAGGACCCTTTTCAGTAAACAGTGCTATGTAAGTTGAATGCTATGAAAAAAAAAAAAAAAATCCGGGCTTGGATCTTAAGACATGACCAAAAAAAAAAAAAAATTCATCTAAAAGCTAAAGTTAAACAAATGAAGCTTCTCAAAAATAACACAGAAGATGTTAACTGTTTTTAAAAGAAAAAAAAAAAAACTAACCATAGCCTTAAAATCAATAATCAAAAAGGAATAAATTGATAAACTGGACTTCAATAAAATTAAGATGTGACCTTCAAAAGATGCCATGCCATTAATAAAGTAAATGGGCAAGCCAAAGTCGGAGAATATAGTTGCAAACCACAGAGCCAACAAAAGACTCTAAGTTTTTCAAAGATGAATGGTTAGATAGAGATAAAAACAATTTTTACATTTTTTTAATTTTAAAAATAAGCAAAAGACTTTGACAGACATTTCATAAAGGAGGATATCCAAATAACCTCGTTACATAAAATGGTAGTCCACATCATCAGCTATCACTTGAATGCATATTTAAAAGACAATAAACTAGAATGGCTACATTTAAAAGACTCATCATCCAAAGCATTGCTGAGGTTATGGAGGAACTGGAAGCCTCTCCTACCCCTGGCTGGAGTGTACATCGGTACAACCACTTTTAGCAGTATCTAACAAAACTGGACATCCATATGCCCTATGACCAAGAAATTTTCTGTCTTCAGTCGATACCCAGAAGAAATACATACACACGTCCAAAGACCTGTACAATAATGTTCACAATGGTAGAAGTTATAATAGCCCCAGGCTGGTAAAAAAAGAACCTACATTCATACAATGGATAATATCAAGTGATGAAAATATGAAATTAAAGAACCCAGACATAAATGAATATATGCTATATGATTCTATTTTTATAAAATTCAAAACCCAGCAAAACTTATTCATAGTAATAGAACTCAGAATACTGAGTAGGGCATGTGTTGTGGGATGGTGCTTCTGTGGTATTGGTATTCCTTTTCTTGATGGAGAAGACTGGTTACAGAGATGTGTTCATTTTGTCAAAATTCATCTACTGTACATATATGAAGTGTACACTTTTCTGTGCAAATGTTAGAGTTCATTAAAGTGTTCAAGGTTTTAAAAATTGTAACACCTAGTTGAGAGGGATTAGGGGATGGGAGGGAATGCATGACATTTTAGATAAATGATCCGGGAAAGCCTCTCCCAGGAGAACATATTTTTGCAGTGACTTGGAAGAAGCAAAGAAGAAGCTATGTGAAGCCATGTGAAGATCTGAGATAAAAACATTCCAAACAGAGGGAATTTCACTGGAAAGGCTCTGAGGTGGTATTATGCTTGGTGTATTTATGAACAATAAAAAGGCTGACTGGACTTGAGTGGAATGAGGAAGGAAGACACATATCTGATTGGCTGGGCACATATTAAACTCCTGAATGAATGACTTATATTCATGTTGACTTTCTGTCTTAACACACCCAGTCCATTAAATACACACAGCACACGGTAAATTGGTTTAGAATACACTATCTAGGGGCGCCTGGGTGGCGCAGTCGGTTAAGCGTCCGACTTCAGCCAGGTCACGATCTCGTGGTCCGTGAGTTCGAGCCCCGCGTCGGGCTCTGGGCTGATGGCTCAGAGCTTGGAGCCTGTTTCCGATTCTGTGTCTCCCTCTCTCTCTGCCCCTCCCCCGTTCATGCTCTGTCTCTCTCTGTCCCAAAAATAAATAAAAAACATTGAAAAAAAAATTTAGAATACACTATCTACTATCCTTAGGAAAATAAGACTTAAATTGAGGGTAATCAACTTGCTCAGTTTAAGAGCTGAGTATCATTTGGTTCAATCTTTAAAGTTTTGCCCATCCTACGCAATTCTTAATGAAGACAGAAACCATCAGTTAATCAAGAAAATAGGTTGAAGGAAAAAAAAAAGTGTTAATAAAGCATAATCTGTTTATTCACTGATCATTTATGAAAAAGAGTTATAGGCATATTTCATATATAAACATGAAAGGTTTACAGAGAGATGATGCTAGATTTAAGACATGACACTAGCAACAATGGAAATAGAACAATAAAAAAAAAAATCACGTTTTAAAGGGACACAGTGCTCTCAGAAACAAAAGCTACCTAGGTTGCCCAGGAAAGGCAGCCAATGACATGTGAGGTAACTGAAACTTATTCTCAGATAGCAAAAGAATATGAACAATGATTATACTTTCCACATTTTATGAGAACCTAGACAACCCACACTCTAACTCTGTAAGAATTTTTCCTTTTTAATTTAAAAGTAGTAGCATTCACTTTCCCAGCAACAATAACACAACACATGCAAGAACAATAAAATAAGAATTCAAAATCTTGAGGCCATGCCAAAAAGCTTCCTTGAGAATTGTGAATGACCTTCAATGGGACTGCATCCCTGATGTCTAGAAAGAGTTGTTCAAAAGCAGTACGCACTGGACTTGAAATCACAGAACTCCTTCCATTTTCCCTTCTTACTGAGTCTATGTTAAAGGGCCATAAATTTTGTTGTCAGTTATTGCCACATCTATTGGGACACAGTCAGTGCCAGTTTGAAAAGAGTTTTGCAGCCTAGCTAGGGCCCATTACCTGTCCCCCGTCCTCTCTTACAATTTATTTTCACCCCAGCAGGCAGCACCTTACAAGGTCATTAATTTGCTAGACAGCTTGTGCTTTCCAATACAGCCTACTTTAGAGAGGGCTCTTACAAACATCTTGGTGAACCACAGTGATGTTTTGTACCACCAAGAGGGAAACAGAAATCTAAGAGCAGCAAGCACAATTTGAACTGGTTGCTCAGGAGACTTGATCTCTGCTACAAAACCAATGGGAGATGGTCATGGGCAATTGGCTGATGAGGCTCCCAAGGAATCAGGACTGTGGCCACCACAATTTTACCAGCTTTGTAAGAAAGTGAGAGATGAAAGATGTATGGCCAAAGGGAATGCAGAAAATAAACCACGTATTCCATGATTCACCAGGAGGAAGAAAGTAACAAAGAAGGAGAAGTGAAGAAACTAATCTAACAGGTATTCTGACAGGGATAAACTAAACAATTCAATCATTCCAGAATCCTGGAAAGAGTCAGCTGTATTCTAGTCAACTTCTATTGGTGCAAACATTCTAATAGGAATTGCGCCTTTCTTGGGCAGGAAGGATGAAGAGCTTGTAATTCAAAGGTGGCTCAGAATGCACTCGGCACCTTATTTCTCATCAGATCTCATTTAAATATTTCAAATACTGAAAACTCCACTGCTTAATCATAATGCAGTTTTTCAGAAAAGGAAACATACATTGTAAAACTGAAGTAAGAATGGTATTCATTTTATAATTTTGTAGTGTCAGGTTTCATTCTTAGAAGTGTGCTGGTTGATAGATGGAGAATGACCTCTTAACCTTTGCCTCCTCTCTCCCAAATGTGGGCCAAATGTTACAAGGGCTTCACATGAATTCCAGTGATAATCTTGTGCATATTTTAGTGGATGAAATAACAGTAAGGACATCTTACATTTCTATAGTAAGTTACTTAAAATTATTGAAATAAATAATTTCATCCTGTAGGTAAAAACAAAATGAGAAATTGTTGTCTCCATTTATACAGGTGAGGATACAGATTTGGCCAAGATAATGGTTCTGAGTTCATGAATTTCTCTCTTTTTTATCACAGAATCTGTTACAGCCATTCACTTAAGAAACTGAAAACTAAAAACTAAACCTTGTCTGTAAGAAATTCACTGGCCCTCAATGTCCATGTCAAAGGTCTTTTCCCTCAGAGGTTGCTCACTTGAAAAAATAGGAAGAAGATAGCCTAAATTAAGATGAGAATTCTGTGTAAGACCAACCATTGGTGTGTTTCTTTTCTTTTCATGAAATATAACTTAGTTTTATCATAAGAAGACAGAAAAACAAAACAGAAAGACAAATCACTACAGCACAGTCAACAATACTGCATTATAAACTTCAAAGTTGCTAAAAAACTAGATCTTAATTATTTAATGGGACAGAGAGGTTAGCTAACTATTTGGCGGTAATCATAATGCAACATCTAAATGCATCAAATCAACACACTGTATAACTTAAACTTACACCATATTACATGTCAAGTGTATCTCAATTTTAAGAATGCAAAAAAAGTATCACACACATACAAAGTCATTATAGTAGCTGAACAAAATTTCCCTAGAGACCTTCAGAAGCCACTGCCTTCTAATCGAGGAGTAGGTGTAAATGTGCTACAAGGGACCATTAAAAGAGGAAGTTGTTTAGCTAATGGGGCAGGATCATTCTAGGATGCCTAGGATGAGCCTTCTCATGGGGGGAGGGAGAATGATGAAATCTGAAGACAGCATTCTTCTCCAAGGATGACATCTAGTAGAAGAAAAGAAAAGGAAGACCAAAAAAAAAAAAAACAAAAAAAACAAAAAAAGGGAATTCTTTTCCACCTGTTTTAATCCTCCTTTTCCCTGGGAATAATGATCTGTATTTCCCTCAGGAAAATGCTTAGCAAACATTTTGTATTATCAATCTCACTTCTGCTATTAAAACAAAAATAAAACTTATCTTCCTTTCTCCTAAAGCAATACTTTGTTTGGTTCCCTGGTTTTTTGACTAGAACTTCCAAAATAATCTGTGTTCAAGAAATGTTTCTCTGCCATGCATCATTGTGTAATCTGCACTGTCCTTTACTCTTTCCCCATAAATAAATCCAATATATATGTATGTACACACACACACACACACACACACACACACACACACACACACCATAAACACATATGCACTTATACACACAAACTCTGTAACAACATATACCTGATAAAGGCCTTTTCTGTGAGTACTCACTAGTAAATATCCAGATTTATTAACCCCTGTCCCCCATGAGAGAGATTTAAAATGTCAGATAATTTTTAGTTTAATTCAACTTTTTTTTTTTAAATTAAATTCAAGTTAGATAATATACAGTGTAGTCTTCGATTCAGGAATAGAACCCAGTGATTCATCTCTGACATATGACAACCAGTGCTCATCCTGGTAAGTTGCCGCCTTCATGCCCATCACCCATTTAACCCATTCCTCTACACGCTCCCCTCTGGCAACCCTTTCGTTCTCTATATTTAAGAGTCTCCTATGGTTTGCCTCTCTCTTTTCTTTAATATTACTTTTCCTTCCCTTCCCCTGTGTTCATCTGTTGTGTTCCTCAAATTCTACATACGAGTGAAATTATATGATATGTGTCTTTTTCTAAGTGACCTATTTCGCTTACCCCAGTTCCACCCATATTGTTGTAGATGGAAGGAGTTCATTCTTTTTCATCACAGAGTAGTATTCCATTATATATATATATATATATATATATATATATATATATATATATACACACACTGTATATATATATATATATATATATATACACACTACATCTTCTTTATTGTTTTATCAATCGATGGGCATCTGGGCTTTATTGTATACACATTGTATATATATATATATATATATATATATATATATATATATATATACACACTACATCTTCTTTATTGTTTTATCAATCGATGGGCATCTGGGCTCTTTCCATAATTTGGCTATTGCTGATAGTGCTGCTATAAACATTGGGGTGCATGTACTACTTCAAATTAGCAGTTTTGTGTCCTTTGGATAAATTCCTAGTAGTGCAAGTGCTGGGTCATAGGGTAGTTCTATTTTTAATTTTTTGAGGAGTCTCCATACTGTTTTCCAGAGCAACTGTAGCAGTTTGCATTTCCAGGAACAGGGCAGAAAGGTTCCCCTTTCTCTGTACCCTAGACAACATCTGTTGTTTCCTGAGTTGTTCATGTTAGCCATTCTGACAGGTGTGAGGTGGTATCTCATGGTGGTTTTGATTTGTATTTCCCTGATGATGAGTGATGTTGAGCATCTTTTCATGTGTCTCTTAGCCATTTGGATGTCTTCTTTGGAAAAGTGTCTATTCATGTCTTTTGCCTATTTCGTCACTGGATTATTTGTTTTGGGATGTTGAATTTGGTAAGTTCTTTATAGATTTTGATTACTAACCCTTTATCTGATTTGCAAATATCTTCTCCCATTTTGTTAACTGCACAGCTAATTCAACTTTTAAGCCTAAACTGATGCATTTACTTTATTTTTGTTTGCAATATTTTGGATAACTGCATAGTTTCTTGACTTGCAAAAGAAGTTAAATTTCAGGATGTACCATAAGTCTACCTTACCATAGTCACTCCCTTCCTCAAGAATGAAATCAACTGTTATATTTCCTTGTTAATTGCTGACTGCTGTATGAACATTTGGATGAAAAGTTTACAAAGGTAAGATATATAAAATATTCAGAAACCAAAGAGCAAAAATGAAAAAAACAAAAAATGCAACAGAAATCTAAACTAATCTATTTTAACATGACAAATAAGATAAAGACCTTATAGAATTAGAAGAAATGGGTTTCATTAATAAAAAGACAGAACACATACTGATGAAGACTTTAGAAATAATACCTAACTACAATAATGTACAAAACCTCAGACTCAAAACAGCACTGCTTATATGTTAGCATATATTAGTAACACCGTTTCATATCTCTGGGAGTTACTCAAATCCTACAACACATTTAAAATTGCTATTTCAATATGATACAATTACTATCTTTTAAAAATCAAACAACATTTTTTATACTTTTATACTAGGTAAAAGATGAATTGACTGCTTTCCTTGCTACCCACTTGGCACACTAAATATCCTGGTACTTCCCTTCTAGGGAGTGGCAGGGCAATGTTAAAAAAAATACTACAATGTGGGGCACCTGAGTGGCTCAGTCTGATAAGCATCCGACTCTTAGTTTGGCTCAGGTCACAATCTCATGGTTCGTGGGTTTAAACCCTGCAATGGACTCTGCACTGACAGAGTGGAGCCTATCTGGGATTCTATCTCATCCCTCTCTCTGTGCTCTACCCTGCTTGTGCTATCAAGATAAAAAAAAAACTTTAAAAACTTAAAAAAAAACAACACAATGTAAGGGCTCTGAGGGAAGAAAGTGCTTATAATCAACTATAGAAAGCTTGGCAAAACTATCAATGACTAATATATTATTTCGTTACTGCTTAATTATTTACCAAAGAGATTTAAGAGTTAGAAGTTTCACAGCACCAACATGTTTAAATACGAAGTGACTTGTGTCATCTATTTTTTTTTATTGAAGTCACATTTTTGTGCACATGACTCTCTTTTTAATTTTGAAAAGACATTTAATCACAGATCCCATGAACCTTTCTTGCAGGAAATTTAATAACTAAATGTTCTTTGGTATTTGTTCATTTTTTTCTCCCTTACTCTTTGTCTAACAAGATACTCTGAAAATGTGAACGCCACAGACTTAGAAAGGAAATGTCTTATGTAGTTTTTGGAGGGAGAGATACATATTCTCAAGCATCATCAGTAGGGAATAAGTCAGTATGCTAAGGACTTTAACTATCAGAAAAGACATGAATTTAAATCAATATGCAGAAAAAAGATTCTTAATTTTTTTTTGTTATTCAATATGTTGAAAATGCTATGGTTTTCTCAGCCACAGAAATTGAGTTCTACAAATAGCAGCAGATTATTTTATTAAATCAGAACTAAATTACTAATTTCAGTATTAATGGTTAGCTTTGACATGTTTAAAAAGGGTAGAAGGTACTTAATAGACCTGTCTTCCACCCTGAAATGAACAACTGTTCAGGGAAATGGAAGTGTTCAAAGATACATTTTCTTTCAGCCAATCTGTGAAATATAATATAATTATTCTCTTTTAATGAATCTCTCAATGAGGAGCAATCTTTCAGAGCTTGAACAGGTAAAATATAATGATAATGGGAGAAGCTTTGTAAATAAAAGGATGAAATGAGATTGTTATTTTATGCCATATTACGGGATAATTAGAATAACAGTGCAGCATTCATCAGGCATTTGAACTTTCTAAAAAAATTCCCTAGGGCTCATTTAAATTGGTCATATTTATCCACGGAGATTTTTAGTCTTATTTCAAATGACTGTCACCTTATAACATTGAGGCCTCAATCTTTACCTTACTCTGATTAATGGTTGTACTTGTACAGCAGCCAACAGATGCTGCCTGAAAGAGACACCAAGAAACCCCTGAATTTATAAATCTACAGTTTACCAAGAAAAAAAACAATAGAACTATTTTTATTAAGCCTGGAGAATAATTATCCAGAATGGAGGGAATGATGATCTTTATGAATCTCTATCAATTTCCAAACAGTTGGCTGGATACTGTCCAACAAACTACAAGTGATATGTTAACTACTTCTATGTAATAAAAACCTTATTCATGAAAACTAAATTCATGGCAATGGAACTCTAGTGGTTGGTTGCCTTGGTTGTCTCAAATTCACATGGCTCAAAGCTAATTAAGTAGGTGGTGGAATCTGACTCTTTTCAAGAAAGAGGTATTGGGGCACCTGGGTGGCTCAGTCAGTTAAGCATCCAACTCTTGACTTTGGTTCAGGTCATGATCTCATGGTTTGTGAGTTCCAGGGCCCATTGGGCTTCGTGTTGATAGTGCGGAGCCTGCTTGGGATTCTCTTTCTCCTCTCTCTGTCTCTGTCTCACTCTCTCTAAAAATAAATAAATAAACTTAAAAAAAAAAAAAAGAAGTCTCTTTGCTCCCTAATGGACTCCCAATGGCACCCTTTGGTAGTTAGACAAATGACTGCAAACAGAATCAGGTGATAGATTGTTGTGGTTTCCTCACATCCATTAAGGTAACTAGAAGAAAATACTTATAAATGAAAGAGAGGTGAAATAAAAGTCTAATATCTCTCCTGGTATGACTTGAAATCTTTAAATAAGACGTCATTCCACAAGATGGTGCAATTGAAGTTTCATCCTCAAGGAGATTAGTTTTTCTTTGTTATTATTTCCTATCTTGATGGAAGAGAGAACAGTTTTTAATACCAACAGAATAAAAAGGAACTGGGACTCATGTTTAACAATTTTTGTAGTGGGTTTCATGTCGTTTTGAAAGTTCTTTCATGTTTACTATTTTTTTAATCCTCCCTAACTTCTTGTCATATCTTGATTATAGGAAAAATTATTTTAAGCTTCCCGGGGCACATCTATTACATGAGCTTTAAATTACCATCCTCAAATGGCAAGATTACAGTAGAGTTTTCCATTTAGGAAACTTATAAGAATGATCTCATATTTGGGAGATTTGGTGACTATGATTTGAAACCAAGATCTACAAGTGTTATTCAATTAGTTGAGGCTTATATAATCAGTCAATATTTATTTAACTTGGAAATATATTTTATATTTTCACCACTGCATAAGTTAAATTTACTTAGACTTATAATGCATCCTTAGCCTGGGTGGAGGACCTGCCATTGTTTTCTACGGACTCAGGATTGAATACTATGTCACAGAAACACGTCAGGTAGTCGTTTTATCACTGATGTTAGACACCAACATCATAGAGAAAATGATTCATTAAAGCGTTTATATTTTCCATCTTTCTCTGAAGTCACAATTAAAATCAATAGCTGGAAAAGTAGAAGGGGAACAACTGGAAATAAAGAAGGTAGTCTGCCTCAGAAGTCGGAGAAGGTAACAGCTGAGTTTTAATTCAAACCCTCAAATAAACAAATCCCTTTCCTTCTGCTTTTGCATTGACTAGATTGATTGCCAGATCATATATTTTTCAAAATGCAACTGCTACAAAAATCTAATTTGTTTCAAGTTTTCCCAGACTCATTGTGTTGAAGCAAATTACTCCTTGTTCTGCCTTTCCCTACCTCTGTGTTACTTGGATTTTCTCCATTTTCCTATTTCAGTTTGTTTTTAAGAATAAGCTCTTAATAGTAATGATCTCATTTATGTATTAGAAAATACCACTTCCCTGTTTAAAGTATTACTTATCTGTTGTATCAAAATGATTTCGTGGACTTACCATTTTACTATAAGAAGTTCTAGAATTATCTATCGTGCATGTCAGATTTTATTCCCAGAATTATACTATGTGCCAGACTTTGTTTCTAGAATACTGTGTGTCAGGTTTTGAAAATTTGACTGTTGAACATGGGAGAAAAGGGCAATAATGCTAGTTCGAAAGATTGCCAACTGATATTTCAATTGTTCATAAATAATAATTTACTCATATTTATGGTTTTTGTTTTCCAAATTTCTATGAGGCTAGCACATTCTCTGTACTTTTATAGTGCCATGACAAATAGAAATTTCATAAATGCTTCTTCATAATATATATGCTTTTATAGGACAGCTAGGTCAAAGATATGAATACCCAGTCTTATATTGTGAAAATACATTTCTACTTTTACATGTAAGAAATATGTTTTATAATTCCTTAAGTTTTTATTACTGTTTTATAAACTTTAAAAGCATGCCTTTCATAAAAATATAGAGAGCTATCATATAGGATATCTAGGTGTATGATTCAATATTCAGCTGTAAACAGAAACTTCGAGATTTAGATAGTTTTACTAAATATGTGATATTATTTACATTACCCACTGCTGGAGGCAGTTTAAAAATATACAATTAGGAACTCATTTGAGACATCTCCTTAAAGGTTACTAGATAGCAAATGTTTGGATCTATTTTCAACGAATAAAATTATCATGGAATCAGTATATGTTTTTTTGTGAAATGTAATATCTCAAATGCCATAATCTTTTTTCCACAATTTTAAGATCCAGGTAAAATAATGCAGCATAAAATCCTTTCTTGTTTCTAAATTTAATTGATTTAATCACTGGATTTAAATGCTTGGAAATTGTTCTGCTTGCCGATGTTTGAATGCCAAATACATCATCTACAGTTCTAAAATGAATGTTGCAGTTTATATTTAGACAACTTAAAACATTGCCTTCTAAATTACCCCAAATAACCCACAGAAATGCCTAGAAAAACTGATAATAATGGATGTCAAATGTCCTTACCATCAGCTTTCAGATAAGTATAACCTGTACAAGGCATAGAAAGTATTAGGGTCTTACGATGTAAATGCCTGTGCAGTTGCCCAGGCGATACAATGCACAGCACACACAGATTAATCTCAACTCTTTCAGAGCCTATGATCCCCATTTTAAAGATGGAGACACAAGAGCCAATAATCTTCAGAGGCAAAATAAATTCAAGTTTTGCTGCTTTCAGAGATACCAATTTGCTTATTCTCTTTGATCAGTTTGGTTTGGATTGATTTCTTCTTCTTCCTACTTCCTGGGAGTTTTCAAAAACAAAACAATAAAGACATCTGATATAGAGAGATTCCTTGATAGTCAGGTGCACAGTCTCTCTTCTCTGGCTTCTAAGAAGAATCAGGGTTACAGTCTTTCCTAGCACAGAGCACACACATCACACATAGGGTGGGCTGGGAGTGTATGTAGTGTAAAGTCCATAGAAGAGCTTACTCTTGGGGGACTGATACATAGTAAACTTTAAGCAAGATGATGAAAAAGAGGAAGAATGTTTACACTAAGTGTCCAAAATTAGAGCTGTGTGAATGACAGGAAGAGAGGAGACCTGTAACTTCTAAACTTCAGTCTTTCTTGTCCCACCTTCACAATCTTTGCCTTACTCAAATACCTCCTATATTATTATTCAGTTTTGGTTTTTACCCTATTTTTGCTCAAACAGATTTACTTCAAGAATAAAACTGAGGTTAAAATTGTAAGTTAAAAAAAAGCAGCATCCCTTACCATAAACAACTATAACAATAGATATAAAAACTACTAAACTTTAAAATATCCATCTGCATACAGCTTGAACCATTTTGATTTTCCATCAGCGGAATGCATGCTGCAATCCTGGGAAATGCCGCCCAAATAAAAGAATTCGCATTGTTGAATGGGAATGAAATCACTGAAAATTTCTTGGATAATATCACATGCCAATTAGTTCATAAAATAAACTTCTGGGGGTGCCTGGGTGGCTCAGTCGGTTAGGCGTCCGACTTTGGCTCAGGTCATGATCTCGCACTTTGTGAGTTCAAGCCCGTGTTAGGCTCTGTGCTGACAGCTTGGAGCCTAGAGCCTACTTCAGGTTCTGTGTCTCCCTCTCTCTCTGCCCCTGCCGTGCTCTTTCTCTGTCTTTCAATAATAAATAAACATTTAATTTTTTTTTTAAATAAACTTCCATATGACTGGTACAGGGATACTTGTATCCACATGTGTGGTGAACAGTCACCTGGCTGATGAGGTTTCAAGCAGGAAGTCCCAGCGGCTCCCCACAGTGTTTCCAGTAGCTTCTGGCAAATGTTTAAAACTCTTTGGCTTGAATTACTTTGGCTGAGTGGTTTCAAACCTTTTAAAGCAGTCAACCTTTTTTTTTTTTTTTTAATTTTATTCAGATTAAGCAACATTTTAAAGATCAGGAAATGGAAGAGAAAATTTAGATTTTATTTGTACAAATATATTTTAGAGGTTCACTTTGAATAGTCAATCCATGAGAATAATGGACTCTTTCTGATCAACAGTTGCAGTATCACAGTCATCTTATTTTCACTGATTTCTGCATTTTGTTTCAGTTGTGTGGCATTGAAAATATCCTGAACCAAACAGCATGTGACGGTAAATGCTAGGAATGTTTTGCAACTCGCGTGGTGGCCTTATACCATTTCTGGGAAGTGAAATAGTTGGACTTGTACCTTCAAAGCTAAGACCATTAGCATAGCTGAAAACTGCTCACATTACCTGACATGTCCTCACTGTTTGGCTAAAAAATACTTTGAAAGATGTTTTTTAGGATACATGGACCCCTATGATTACAGCAGTGTTATTTACAAAAGCCAAGATATGGAAGCAGCCCAGGTGTCCAATGATTGATGAATGGATAAATAAAATGTGATATATAGAGAAAATGCAATATTATTCAGTCACTAAAAAGGAGGAAATTTTGCTATTGGCAATGGCATGGATGGAGCTAGAGAGGTTATAACACCAAGTGAAATAGGTTAGTTAGAGAAAAACATACCATAAGATAACACACATATGTGGAAACTAAAAACAAATGAGCAAAGGGGAAAAAAAGAGAGAGACAAACTAAGAAACAGACTCTTAACTATGGAGCACAAACGGATGGTTACTAGAAGGGGGGTGCATGGGGGATGGGTTAAATAGGTGACGAGGATTAAGGAGTGCACCTGCTGTGATGAGTACCAGGAGATGCATGGAACTGTTGAATCACTACACTGTGTACCTAAAACTAATATAACACTGTATATTAACTAACTGGAATTAAAATAAAGACTTACAAAGTAAAATACTGGTGAAGATAACTGACTGAAACACAAAAAAAGAAAGCATAAATAATTTATAAGATATTCACATTATAGATTACTTTGTAGCCACAAAATATAAATGATTAAAATGAGGGGCGCCTGGGTGGCTCCATCGGTTAAGCGTCCGACTTCAGCTCAGGTCATGATCTCACTGTCTTCATGAGTTTGAGCCCTACGTCAGGCTCTGTGCTGATGGCTCAGAGCCTGGAGCCTACTTCGGATTCTGTGTCTCCCTCTCTCTCTGCCCCTCCCCTGCTCATGCTCTGTCTCTGTCTCTGTCTCAAAAAATAAGTAAACACATTAAAATTTTTTTAAATAAATGAATAAAATGATATTCTGCCATGGAATGATTCCTAAGATATGTAATCAAAAAAAAAAGGCAAGTATCAGAACAATGTATATGGTACAATCTCACTTATGTGCACAAAAAATAGAGTCTGTGAACATGCGTGGTATATAAGAACATGGCTGATAGAAAAAGGCAGAGAGTCCATATTCTAAACCTGGAGTCCATATTCTAAACCTTACTTCTGTAAGGGCCAGACAAATATTTTCAACTTTGTGGCCACCCAGTCTTTAAGAAACAACTATTTAACTATACTGCTGTAACACGAAAGCTATTATAGACAATTATAGCAGGAATACAACTGAAAGGACATGGCTGTGTTCCTGTAAAACTTCGTTTGCAAAAATTCTGTATGATTGATTTGGCCCCTAGCCAGAGTTTGCCAACCCTAATCATTTTTTACTCTGTTTGCAGAGTAAGAAGTGAATTATTGCTAAAATCATTTACAAAAAAACATACTAGTGTATTATATATATTTAAAAAATATTAACAAACAGTGCCCAATCCAAAAAAACACAGTTTTTCAACTTTGTCAATCCAAATTACTGTAAGATGCTACTTGTTATTTGGTTTAGATGTTCACTGGAAGTTTGTTAGTCAAATTCATGTTACCCCGCATACTTAGCTGAAATTTTGTTTCAATTTCATTGCAGGCTCTTTGGTTGCAGTTGTGAGCATGTTTATACCACAAATCTCTGATAAAAGCACACTTGATGTTTAAGCTACTACAAGCCTAGTATCTTTGTGATGTACTTAATGCAATTTCTTTACGACAAAAATGCTTCCTAAAAATTCATTTCCATTTTCATTTAAAATAGTATCATTATCACTTTGTTTTCACTTCCATTGATTGTTATGTACCGTTTATTGCTTATGCCAAGTAAAAGTACCGAAGTTTGTGGGCCTTTTAATTGAATGTGATCATATACACTGTGGTGGTAATGTACCCTTATGTGCAATTATCCTATTAAATATACAAAGACATTAAGAGAGAGACAGCATATGAGCCGGGGAGAGGGGCAGAGGGAGGGAAAGAATCTCGAGCAGTATCCAAGCTCAGCACAGAGCCTGACATAGGGCCTGATCCCATGGCCCTGGGATCATGACCTGAGCTAAAACCAAGAATCAGACGCACAGCTGACCAAGCCACCCACATGGCCCATTACATACATTTTTTTAAGTGACCGTTACAAAACTACAGCTTTTCCAATTAATGGCACAGTTTTTACTTTTTTTATCTGTGCATACACACACACGTACACACACACGTGTGTGTGTGTACGTGTGTGTGTGCGTGTGTGTGTGTAGATATGTATATCTGTCTTTTTATCTATCTACTGAGAAGGAAGAGGAGGATAAGAAACAGGAGGAGGAGAGGAAGTTATTTTGTGGTAGCAGAATTTAATGATTTTAGAGTCATTAATATGACAAAATGTTTTATAGAACACACCTTACCGTGTTTTCATTATAGTTTTTTTTCTTATATTTCCAAAATATGGCAATAATTGGTTTGAACCAAGGTTTCACAGAACCTCTGAAAAATTACAGTTATAACTCAATGGAACAAAGTTTGAAAAATAATGGTTTAGCTGAAGGCCTTTATTTCTTTTAAAATGCAAATACCTCTACTTTCATCTGCAATCAGTCATTTCTACATTAATGTGAGTGAATTTATTAGACATCCTTCTGAGGCTTGGATTTACTTCAGAAGAGAAGGAAGCAAAGATAAACTCAGTAACTGAAAGTAGTGGGGAAGACTGAGTTAATATTAGGGGTAGGCGCACTGAAGAACTACTTGGCCTACTTTACAATTTTGCTTAAAGACCGTGGTGTCCATACATAACACGCTTACTTATATTTCCAAAAACAAAACACAAAAGACAAACCCACAAAGAAAATATCTACTGAGCTGGATGAGTGTGAATATGTTTCAGAATTGCAGCCAACTGTTCTAAAATGTTCTGCTGGAACAATAATGTAATTAAATGAATCACTTATAATTTTGATCAACTTGAATTAAACCAAGCATAAAATTTCCAACCAGTGAAATTATTAACTGAAGATACTCTGATCCTATGCTGTGAGTGTCCTCAAAGATTGCAAGCAAATTAATTGTGCAGGAGTCCCAGATCACAGACAGCATAACATAGATGAGGATTTAATGCTCTAAAACCTGGTCCCATACCTTTGGTTTATGGCGGTTTCAAAATGAATAAAAAATAAGTAAACTCTTTCTTAATTTAAACCCTTCTACCAGATAAAATAATCTTTCTTTATTATAAGAATCTAGATACGTATGCTGCCTCTACTCTCCGTCCCCATCAAAAGCATTCTTACACTTTATGAAAACGAACGTCCTTCCAATATACTAAAAGTTAGTTTAAATTATAAACTTTGTGCAGAGGCATATCAGAAAAGTTGTTTGTTAATATTTCAAGAAGGTACTTCCTAAAAAGGAAGTTATAGTACTAAATTTTTTTTTAGTTCTTTACTTACATATTTTCTAAGAGTAAAAAATATTAACTTGGATCTGGGCTAAAGAAATGTTTTCAACTAGAATTACATTTTTCATATTTCAAGCTAAAGTCAACACTTATAATCATTTTATGTGAAATTGAAAATATATTTAGATTTAAAATATCGATTGACCTAACATTTAATACTATTGTTTTTGTGTCAAGATACTAAAAACAAAATCAAATGATAGAAATATGTCCCACTTAGAACAGGGGTCTACTAAGTGATAGCTTTCACTTCTTGAGTATTGAGTACAACATTTACTGTTGTACTGTAAATTGCAGAATAAATCTGCAATCAAATCTTAGAGGCATTTTGAAATACTTCTAGCTATTTTGTTGTCAAATATATCAAAATGGAAAAAAAATCTAGATAAAGTTAATAAAAAGGAAATACAGGTTAGTATAGTATTTAATATTCGGCTGATAAGGTCATTTTTAATAAGGGAATTGTTCTTGTCTGAAGATTAAGCTCAAACAACTTAGCATCATCGGTTTCAAGAGAAGGAACAAAAAAGTTGAGCCAAATCGGTTATGAACATACTTTGGTTACTGCTCGTACAATGACCTTGGAAAACACTGATTTCTGCTGTTTTTCCCTTTGTGGTGAGAAAAAATGTATTTGAAGTCACAAACCCTACAGGTTTGTAGTTTCTTCTTTCCCGAACTTACGAAAACTTGGTCCTAATAGTTCCACAACAGTAAGAAGACAGTGGGAAGAAAGAAGTTCTTGTACAGTTAATGGGCAATGACAGTCTCTGGCAGTATTTCTGGCTGATTTTTCTGTGCTTTATTTCAGGTGTGTATCCTGATAAAAAGCATACAGAGGGGCGAGAGTGAGGCCAGCAGAGGCCAGGGAGGCCGGCGCAATAGGGGTTGTATAGACACTCGTCCCGGTCGAGCACAGTCACGAGTTTGACAAACTTTAACAGCTCGAGAGGTGAATGTAGCTGGCAGCCGAACACTGAGAATAATTCAGATTTCTATCTGGAATATCAACATGCAAAGGACATGCCAAGTATTGGTATGTAGTAACCACATAAATATTGGAAATTATTATAAGTATTACATATATAACTTTTTAAAATTATATGGATTATATTACTAATATATATGTACTCAGTGCTTCCCTAGAAAGAGAAGCAGAGATTTTTAAGTCTGATCTTAGTACGGTCCTTGAACTAATTTTAATACGTAGGAGATTTTTTACTAATTTTCTTAGAATATTAACCTTATATTTAAATATAAATACAATGTTAATGTCAACAACCCGTAGGGAAATAATTGTATCTAATTCCCTTCATTTTATGATTCATATGGTACAAACCTAGTCACTTCTTCTATATGTGTCTCCTCCAAAAAAACACTTTTCTCTATGTTTTCATATAGTTATATTAACTCTGAGTATGAAGCATTTATATTAACTTGGTGTATATTTGCTTGTACTAAATTACATGACTCTTCAGAATTTACCTCTTTAGGATTACCTACATGTTTAAGGGGCTTCAAAAGCTTTTGTCATTGACAGGTTGTAATAAGCACTCCTTTCAAGAGAATAGTACCTAATATTTTCTCTGTTAATCTTTGTCACCCTCATGGTCACCATATTCCATATAACATAAGTAACTGCCAGGTACCGAAACTTGAATCAGATACCTGAAGACAGGGAAAGATAACGCTATTTCCTGTCACCATAAAGCCTACCAACCATCTTCACATGTTACTGTGTTACTTATTTTTTAAATATATTTATTTATTTTTCTTGGGTCTATAAGCCTGTAACCTCTCCATATTCTGCCTTTGCTACACTGAGCAAGCCAATATGCTTTCTGATGGCCATCTGAATGCCATCAATGGTATTAATTAGATTCTGGAAAGTCAAAGAAATGAACAAAATTACTGAAGCACGATTATGAGAATACTACCAATTTAGTATCTTTGTCTATAAAATCTATCAACAAGAATTAGTTGTCTTGTCCCACAAGACATTACCACGAAATTGAAAATTCTGATCCACGGCTATTCTACCCCATTTTTTAAAGTCTTTTACGATCTGTTTCCCAGGTCTCCCAATTGTTGTCACAAAATTTCTGGAAAAATAACAGTAGCTAACCAAAATTTTTTGTGGGATATTTAAACATGTCGTTATAGAGCAACACCTAAATGTAAGATAGCTTGGATGTCATAGCCTGACTGAACAAAACCAAAAATAAAAAAATCTTGTAACACAACGTTAGAAAAGCCTTAACAAGGCTCTTGTTATAACAACTCAAACATCTTGACTAAGATGCTCACATTTCAGAACTTAATGTGCAATATATCCTATAATCTTATCCACTTAATACCCACATGTATTCAATTTTCTGCGGGGAAGGAGAATAAAAAAAATGAGATCAAAGAAGGAAAAAAAATCCATGAAAAACACAACCAGTGTATATGTGATTTTAGAATATATTATAACTTAATTACACATACATATCTGATAGTATGAAAAATATAACTGCATATTTCTTATGTGCATATAATCTTATCCACTTAATACCACTTAATTATATGCACTTAAGTGCATATAATCTTATCCACTTAATACCCACATGTATTCAATTTTCTGCAGGGAAGGAGAATAAAAAAAATGAGATCAAAGAAGGAAAAAAAATCCATGAAAAATACAACCAGTGTATATGTGATTTTAGAATATATTATAACTTAATTACACATACATATCTGATAGTATGAAAAATGTAACTGCATATATACGTAGACTATAGTGCAATGGAAAAGTCTTTAATTTTAACGTAGCCTCAAAAGCAGGTTAAGAAGCAAGTTAACACAATTAAAAGAGAGAAAACTAACCTTGACTTGCAAACTTCAACTCCTTAGCATCTGTGAGTGTAGTCCTTTTGTCAGACCCTTTTTTCTCTATTCGGCGGTGGCTTCGTCTTTTCTTAGACTCTCCCCAAAGATTGGATCCACCATGCATGCTCGGTATATTCAAAATAGCAATTCCTTCCAGAGAGATGTTTATTAAATCTATTTGTACTCCATCACACTGATCAGTAAAAAGAACAAAGAAAAAAAAAACAGTAAGATATTTGATCATCCTTTCCTTGATTTCTTCTTTTGCACTTCCTTATCTTTCAATAGCAGCTTTTAAGTCCACAATCTTGTCGTATTTAAATAAACCACTCAAGAACACTTAAATGACTAAGCTAAATGTCAATATGAAAGGTAAAGGAGACATTAACATTAACCAGCTATCAATTAAACATATCTTTAAACATGATCAAATTAAATCATCAGTCTATCTTTAGAGAAACCCATTGGGAAGGACACATATTAGTGTCTGTGTGTCCAGCTAGAAATTTCCGACGTGTTGCAAAGAAGTTGAGTCTAGGAAACCTGGTCAACACTCAGGCAGAAAATTTTTTTAAATGTTTATTTATTTTTGAGAGAAAGAGAGAGAGAGACAGAACATAAATGGGGTAAGCGCAGAGAGAGAGGGAGACACAGAATCCGAAGCAGGCTCCAGACTCTGAGCTGCCAGCACAGAGCCCCATGTGGGACTTGAACTCACGAGTCAGGCAGAACTTTTTGTGACTGCCTCCTACTTAGAACACGCTGCAAGCCACTACTGAAGGAAAATAAGGAAACAATTCATATTTGTGATCTCACTTGGTTGATCAGAGAAAGAAGCAGCTTAATAGACTTTGGTGGGATTAAAAGTAAAAAAAAAAAAAAAAAAAAAAACAGCAGTTCAGAGACCTGAATTATGTCACAGGGGCCAAGGATGATTTCTGGCACTAGATTAAGTTCCAAGCACAGTGTCAAAAGGCAATGAGAGGCACTGTTGTCCGAAGGAATATGGAAGAGCAGGACCAGGCAGGCTGAGTGAGAGCAATGCCAAGAACAGCAGTAAAAGCAATCTCCAACCCACCATTACTTTATAGCTGCTTTAACAACAAATGGAAGAATAAAAATAATTAATCAGCCACAGTTTTTTCTTCACCTGGTGACAAAACAACCCTTTTGATTATGAAAAATATGAAACTTGCTAACAGACCAGGCTCTGTGATATTCAGAGTGGTCACTTTTTAATTCTTTGATTTTTCTGTTCATTTTTACTGAGGGACACGTGTGGAGAGTGGCAAGGCCATGCTGTATTTTTGGAATTATTATTTATTTGTTCGTTCACTTTGAGGTTTCTAAAATGGCACTTACTGTGAATTTTTCCCAGATACTGTTTTCCCTTCATCAGCTGATATGAGCTGATATGAGAAGAGATGCAAATATGTAACACTTTGTTTTACAAAGAACTTTGTTAGGGATATGCATTTCATAAACTGAAGTCTATCTGCAGTGGGGCTGTTTTATTTGCCACCCTTTATTTCAGAAACAAACAAACAACACTGATACTGACTTCATCTGTCTCTCATGGAAAGGATAAATTTTTGAACCTAGAAGAGATAATGCTCCACCTAAATGAAAAGACAAAAAACAAACAAGAAATCTCTTTTTTCCACATTTGTGTCTTCGTGCCGAATCTAATCCTGCATCTTGTTCGCTAAAATATAAAAACTGTGAAATAAAGCAACACATCTTGAGTCTACTTGGCAGGGCTAGAAACAAATTCTAGCGAAGGTGCCAAGTTTTCATTCAATTTGTTTCAAAGGGGGTGAAACCAAGGTCTGGATGATGCCTTTTTTCCCCCCTAGAAACAAGCGATTTTTTTTTCCCTCCTTTTCATGTATTAAATTAAGATGATTTCTTTTTACTAAAGAATTCTGCTCATGTGTATACTCACTTACTGCTATATATTCTAGATAAACAGATATTAATTTCATAATTAAAAGTAATCTTGTGTAAATACCCTGCAGGCCTCAATGAATCAAACACATACTGTGTGTCAGCCCTCCCACTGTCTTCAAGTGGAATGTACTGGCTGGATAATTAGATAGTACATATTTTTTAACCTTATTTGCATGCATATTATATCTTTTGCACACTGACAAGCAGCAGTAACAACAAAAGTCAGATTACCACAGGGAATTCCCACAAAGAAGTCTTCATTCCTTATAATTTGCAGCCTAAATTAAAATAATTTGATCTTTGACAAGGATGAAATGTCAAGCAGAAGGGGGTCCTCTACAAGCCACGGCCTGTGGCTTCTGAAATCTGCCTAATTTATGTCAGTCACTTCTTAATACATATTTAAGTATTACACGAAAAAGATGATAAATATGCAATCTGACACCTTTGGTATTTCCCTGCTGTTAATTTATAAAGGTCTGGCTTTCCCCAAACTGACTAAAATCATTTAAATAACAGAAGAATTGTGAAATAAGCTAGAGTTAGGGCCTGGCTTCCATTTTCACTCAATATTGAACACAGCAGGTAGTACACTAAGACAATTATTTGACTAGGCCTTAGAACCCCACTGTGACAAGTTACTTTCAGAATTAGTGAAGGAGTATTCCTTTGTTCATCTGCAGAAAAGGAGAGCGGTTGCAAACAGGCTTTTTCGTTTTAATTGAACTAGGGGAGTTACATGTGACAATTGAAAAATACCAGTGTATACTGTTATTCATGTTTTCACTTTTCCAAGTCTCGTCACGTGTAGTTTCAAGGAAACAGAGCAAGCAGCTTTCGGAAAAATGAGAAAAAAAAAAAAAAATCCTCAAGGAGTCCCATAGAAGGACTAATGAAGAACACGGAGTTTTCTATGAGAGCAGGACAATGTACTTACATAAATTGCTATTTATTAATGATTTGTTTCCACTAGTTCTTGACCCCAGGTTACCTTCCTCTGTTTGCTTTAACATTTTGTTCATTAGTCTGGAAAATTTTGGTGCTAGTTCAGATGGAGACCAGGAATTGTAGCACACCAATTGAGTGCATGGAAATAAAAGCTGACGTGAAGGCTATGAAATATAAACAAGTTATAATACTGTGTCACATAATATTTTCATCCGCTTTGAAGATTTATGATTCTTAAAAAGGTAGCTACAGAGGAAAAGAATATAAAAGCTTAAAAGCTAACAGCCTCAGTTAGTCAATAAATCCTGAATATTTTTATTATGTAGAAAAAAGGTCGTTAACATATAGTACTATGGGAGCTATTTGCAGACTGTGATGCTATGAGGCCACTGTCCATTCTTTTCAGTTTTAATTTGGAAGATCTTATTCCAGACACAAATTTACCTAAAAGAAATGAAGATGGTTTCATTTTTTTTCTGCCAGTGTAGTTTAATCCTTGCTTACAAACATACCTTGCACCAAACTATGCAGAGATGTTAAAGACAAACTTTTATAAATAAATGTATTGTTTGAGATTCAGTTAACATGTCATTTGATAGGAAAATTCAGAATGTGAGGAACTTAGGAGAGTTGTAAGTGTGGATAGATTTGATGAGATATAATTAATGATACCCTGTAAATATTTTTCCATAGGGAGTCTAATTCTTTGCCCAGGTCAAATAAAAATTATCCATAATTTGATTTAATCAAGCATACAGACATTGCTTTGTTCATTATATAAAGTAGCCTGGAGTAAAACAGCTTACGTGTACTTTTAGAAGAGTTTCTTCAAATTCATATGGATTCGTAACACCCAATTATGTATGTATTTGCAGAGAACAACAACAGCAAATCCACTAATTAAAACACACCAGTACAGGGGTGCCTGGGTGGCTCGACTGGTTCAGCATCCAACTTTGGCTCAGGTAACGATCTCACGGTTCGTGAGTTCGAGTCCCATGGAGTCTGCTTCGGATTCTGTGTCTCCCTCTCCCTCTCGTGCCATGTCTCTCTGTGTCTCTCAGACATAAAAAAAAAAAAAAAAAAACACTAAAATTTTTTAAAAATAAAATTTAAAAAAAATTAAAAAAATAAAACACTCCTGTACACATAAATGGCCTAACAGCATCTCTCCTGATGTATGAAGGCTGGGGTATTCTATATTTTCCCGTGGGTAAGCTCATTGTTTTTTGAAATGCATTTTATGACTTCTATCTACAAAAGACAGTGTGGTATAGGGGCCCAGGGCATGCCTTTTAAGTAATTTTAGTATTAGCTGGCAGTCCAGTGGTAGTGATAGAAGTCTTGATTGTGGATAATCGCACGATGACTTTCAGAGAAGAATGGGAGCTGGTAGGCAAGCGAGAGAAAGATGGAGGCAAACCCAAAAACAGGAAACTTTGAGGCCTGTACCACGCATGCACACACCCAGTTGCTAAACATGTTGATAATGATATCGCTGGCTCAAGATATCCAGCATTAGCCATAAGTATCAGCAGAAAATCAGTTGAGTTTTACATATTTTTCTTTTTTAATAGATACTGCCAAGGCTAAAAATTATTGCTGGGATATTAGAATTCTTACCAGAAGTTATCTCATTAAAATAACTTCTGCTAAACAGAAGAGAATATTCATTCATCTCTTGGTCATTCACTCTGTTTTTACTTGTCTCATTTCTTCTTCATTCTCCTAAGAAAAATTATGATGCTTTATCTTAATAAAATAACGCTATGCTCCACCCCTACCACATTTCTTACTCTCTTCTGGAATAAGAAGTCGTTTATGTTTTGGATTTAACGAGTCCAACTTTTGTTTTTAGTGACATTTGTTGAGGTCCACACTTTTATAGTCTCCTTTCTTACTGCTTTTAGAATTTCATTAGCAAAAAAAAAAAAAAAAAAAAAAAAAAAAAAAAAATCATCACCCAGGAAGCTTTAGAAGAGAGGATAGATCTTGTAAGTGTCCTTCTCTCTCTCTCTCTCTCTCTCTCTCTGACACACACACACACACACATAAACACACACACACACACACACACTTCACAAACAGGGAAGGTGATGGATATGCTGATGGCATTGATTGTGGTGATGGATTCATGGGTACACATTTATCCCCAAATTCATCAAGTTGTATATACTAAGTACGTACAGTTTTTGGTATGTCAAACATGCCTCAATAAAGTTGTTAAAAAATGTCCATCCACAAATTTTATTTCCCCGCCCCAAGACTGTGGTCTGGTATCGCTGAGACCCAGCTAAGGTGCTCTAAATATGTGTTGAAGGAGTATCCAAGGTAATTGGGATACAGATGGGACAGAGACTGAGCTATAAAAGTTTGCCCCATTGTCTTTAAAAGCTCAGTGTTTTGCAGATTACTGGGTAGAAGAATCTTCACTGTAGAATCCTTCTGAATTTATTTTGTGTCCCTGAGGCTTCTTGCCCTTTATTAATCCTGGAGATCATTTTGGTTTTTATAGAAGTACTTAATCACTAAAACAAATCTTAGTGCTTTGGAATGGAAATTCTAACCCTCAAAACATACCATCTTTCTTAGTCTCAGAAATTAACCAAAAGACTGAAAAACTTTGGAAAATTGACTATTCTATTTTCTCATGAATGTTGCCTGATACATGGAACAAATTAAAAGTCCACCAACTTTAGAGCTTCATTTCCAGATGTTGACCTATGACTCTTAGGTGCACATCTATGCCCCAAATAGTTTAACACAAACTTTGCTTTTAACATATCTTCTAATTTTAAGACTTTTCATTGTATTATTTATCTTTTGTAACAAAGAGAATAACTTAAATTTTTAAAATTAAAAATTTTACCTTTGTTCATCTCTCTTTCACGTTATATATATGCCTGCATGCTATATATACTACACATGTTATATATATAATATATATTTTCCTATTATATATATCATTTCCAATTTATTTATTTCCTTAGATTTACACATTTTGTCAGCAACACAATTCTTGTTTCTCTTAAATTATTAAATAACATGCTCATTTGCTCATCTCTGTAGTGGAAATATATGGGAACCTCTCTGATTGACAAAGACTTAAATCAGATAATGTATACACATTGCTTAGCACCAAGAAGACGGTATAGTTAATAAGAGATAAAAATTAGCTATTATTATCAACTATTATACCATGGTATTCATATTTTTCCAAATATTCATCCCTTTTGGAAAAAGTTTCCTCTATGAAAAAGAAAAGTGAAATAAAGTGTCACAGAGCAAATAGTTTGTTTTGAAGAAGCTGCTGATAAAGCATGTATCTACTTGAGGTACTCTTGTATTTTTATCTTTAGTTATGTATTTTCAAATCATGGTTGGTACAATTTTAGGCCAAGTAGGGAGCAACAGCAAACAGAATCCAATTTCCAAATTAACGTTTTTGTTATATTAAATTATAAAGTAACCTTGAGGGTAGAAAGGCATATTTTGCTACTATGATAGACTGGATTCATTAAAAAGTGAGTAGAAAAGCCGGTTTTGCATTACCATCTATATACACACACACACACACACCCCTCAAGTTTTAGAACTGAGATAAATACGTAACATTATAACAGTATTCAGGATATGCAACAAGAAAGTGGTGAGGGCGTGGCGCTGGTTCTGATTTATACATGCTATTGCAATGTGACCCAAAATAAGCCGGTAAATGCAGAGCTAGGAAGCCAGATTTGGAGGGCTTGTAAAAGTAAGACATCAGGAAGAATAACTTATTCTAGGTGCCCATATTTCTTGGGTTGGGGGGGGGGCATTCTAAATCAATTTTCTGTAGAATATAAAGCTGTGTGAAACAAAACCATACAATTTTATCATTAAAACTTTTTTTTTCACAAAATGTGCTTTATTTTCATTTTCATTCAAATGAATGCCCTTTGTTATGTTTTCTAAATCTCGCGCTCTCTCTCTCTCTTTTTTTTTTTTTTTTTTACCTTTTTGACATATAATGTTATATTCTAGATCAACATGTTATTAAATTAAGACTTTATTTTGGGGGGGGGTGTTGCCTGGAGTTGGTTAAGTGTCTAACTCTTGATCTCGGCTCACGTCATGATCTCACAGTTTTGTGCATTTGAGTCCCGCATCGGGCTCCTCGCTGACAGTGTGGAGCCTGTTTAGAATTGTCTCCCTCTATCTGCCCCTTCCCCACTCACGTTTTCTCTGTTTCTCTCATGCAGCTTAAGGTTCACCACAGAATTCAAGGGGACGTACAGAGATTTCCCATCTATCTAACAGACAGGCACAGCATCCCCATTTATCAGCGTCTTGGATTGAGTGGTAAATTTGTTACAACTGATGAACCTACATTGACACATCACAATCATCTAAAGTCCATAGTTTGCATTAGGGTTCACTCCAACTGTTCATTCCTTGGGTTTGAACAAACCAAGGAAGTTTTCTACCATCATTATATTTTACAGAGTATTATAACTGCCCTAACATCCTCTCTTTGCTCTGCCTGTTCATCTATCCTTCTCCCCACAACCCCTGAAAACCATTGATCTTTTTACTGTCTTACAGTTTTACTTTTCCAGAAGGTCATATGTTGGCATCATACAGTATGCAGCTTTTTCAGATTGTCTTCTTTCACTTAGGAAAACACATTTCAGTTTCCTCCATGTGTTTTGAAGGCTTGATAGCTAATTTCTTTTTAGCACTAAATAATATTCCATTGTTTGGATGTACCATAGTCTTTTTATCCATTCACCTACTGAAGGACCTCTTGTTTTCTTCCAAGTTTTGCAATTATTAAGCTTGTAAACAACCGTGTGCACGTTTTTGTGTTGATATAACTTTCCAGCTCCTTTAGGTAAATACCAAGGAAGACGATTGCTGGATCATATGGTAAGAATATGTTTAGTTTTGTAACAAACCACCAAACTGTCTTTCAAAGTGGCTGTACCATTTTGCATTCCCACAAGAAATAAATGAGAGTTCCTACCGCTGCACATCTTCATAAGCATTTGGTGTTTTGGTGTAGTGCTGTATCTCATTAATGTTTTAATTTAAATTTCTCTGATGATGTGATATGGAGCATCATCTCATATGGTGATTTGCCACCTGTATGTCTTTTTTTGGTGAGGTATCTGTGAAAGTTTTTGGCCCATTGTTTTCAGTGGAGTGGTTTATTTCCTTATTAAGTTTTAAGAGTCTGTATATTTTGGTTAACAGTCTCTTATCAGATATATCTTCTGCAATTATTTTCTGTCTGTGGCTTATTTTCTCATTCTTTTGACAATGTCTTTCACAGAGAAGAAGTTTTTAATTTCAGTGAAGTTCAGCTTATCAATTATTTCTTCCATTGTTTGTGCGCCTTTGGTGTTGTATCTAAAAGGCATCACCATACTCAAGGCCATCTAGATTTCCTCCTATGTTATCTTCTAGAAGTTTTATAGTTGCATGTTTTACATTTAGGTTCTTGATACATTTTGAGTTCACTTTTGTTAAGAGTGAATTCATTTCTTTTAGATTGTTTTTTTGTTTGTTAGTGGACATCCAGTTATTCTAGCACCATTAGTAAAAAAAAACACTTCCTTTGCTGCATTGCATTGGCTTTCTTCCTTTGTCAAAAAAGCTTGAGTATATTTATGGGGTGGGTCTATTTCTAGGCCCTCTATTCTATTCCATTGATCTGTTTGCCTGTTCTTTCATCAGTACGACACTGTCTTGATTACTGTGGCTTTATAGTAAGCCGTGAAGTCAGGTAGTGTCAGTCCTCCAGCTTTATTCTTCTCCTGCAATATTGTGTTGGACATCCTGGCTCTTTTGACTCCCCATAGGAACTTTATAATCATTTTGTTAGTACTCACTCACCCACAAATCTGCTGGGATTTTGACTGTGATTGTAGTGAACCAACTGATCGAGGTGGGAAGAACTGACATCCTGACAATACTGAGTTTTCCTATCCATGAATTCTCTCTCCTAGTTCAACATTTTTTTCAGTCAGTGTTCAGTGGTAGGATAAAGAGGCTTCAGAGTATTCACCCTAAGTTCAACCAGAAGTCATACTTTTATTTTTTTCATTTTTGCCTTCTATGGATTTTCTTTGAGCATAAGTTTCTGAGGGTAAAACAATGCTCAAAATCCACTTTATTGAGAATTTCTTAAAATAATGATTTTAAAGGTAAAGAAATATTTATTTTTATTTTTTATAAATATATATATATATATATAACTATCTAAATATATCACTCTCTACACATGTATATGAAATATATACATATATAAATCTTGATGAACAGTAATTACAGAAAGTCCGTGTCGAACCCAAATCCTTCATCTTTTGGGATTATATTCTTTTTCAGGGTTATGATCTGATCCGGTCACGGAGGGTATTTTCCATTCCATGATCACCAATTCTACTTCTAATACTTGAATTTATCCACCAAAAAACGCCAAAAAGGTTACATTCTGAAATAGGACCACTTTTGCTGTCACAATCATTAACAGTAAACGAGAAAGCTAGAATAATGAAGAACTTAGGCAGACCATTATGATCCAATGGATCCATAACTAATTTTGTTTATCAAACTCATTACCTGAATATATACCACTAATGATTAGGTCTTAGTAGGTAAGTTATACATTCATTTTTAAAATAAAAAAGTGCTAAAGCCAATATTTCACAATTCATATCAGCTAGTCATTAGATGTTCTTGTTTCATAATTATGTTCCTTTGGTTTGTCTTTACCACTCAACAAAATATAACTTTTCCTTTTTCTTAACCCCCTAAAATCTCTCAACAAAACTAAGTCATTTTATATTATAACCCATCTCCAAAAATTTTAGTCCCACAGTAGCTATATTCTTTTGGAAGACCTATTTGCTCCAAATCTTTTCAAAGTTTGTCTGTCTTGCTATCTTTGCTCTCTTTTTTGGTTTTTCTGCTTCCTATAAATGTAATGGGGAAATGGCAACCTCGGGAACCGAGAAAAATCTAGTTAATGAATGGGAATGGAATGGAAAAGTATATATTTTAAGTTTTATTCACAAAATCAAGTACAATTTTAGTTAACTGTGTTTTAAAGATTGTAAGATATTGAGACCTGAAAATAAAGTATTCTTTAATGTATCTTGCAACTTTTTTCCTTTCTTTTCAAGTACTTTCCTTCATTTTACATTTTTCTAACCACACTATGCCTAGCAACTTCTCCATTGATTTCTAAAGTTGGGTCCCACCTCTCATCCTTTTATAGTGTATTAAAACAACTCATACTCAAAACTTAACTTTATACTAATAAATCAGATAGTGTTGGAATCGCAATGAGTGACAGAAATGAAATTTTAGGATTGTGGGTTAAAGTTATATGGATTGCTCAAAGTATAACTCCTCACATGGACTGTCACAAACATTAATAACCAAACTCAAGCCATTTCATTGTATTATAAAATATAATTCATGTTTCTTACTTCTATTTCTACAGATTCATGTAGCTTCTTGCAGGTGGCTGAGAAAGTTTCAGATGTGCCAAACTCAAAATACCAAAATTTGTTCTTCATTCTGAAAAAGGAAAGGAAGAAGCAGCTTAGGCAATTATCAATAACAGAAGGGATTTTTTTTTAATTGAGCAGTCCTTTCTTGTATTATAAGTCATAAAAAAGGTTTGAGGACATATACCATCTATAATATAATAGATGGTCACATAATTTTCAAAGCTTAAATGTTGGTGTCAAATTATATGATTGCCTCTGAGGGAATTAGAAGAATATGTTGATCTGATAGATACAAGTATATCTTTGACTTTTATATATATTGGTTGCTCAGGTTTTAAAATATGATTTTAGCGCTTATAATTCTTAGCTTGTTCAGAGACAACTTGATTTAGACCAGCAACTCTATAATCATAAAGGGAAAAAAACAATTGGAGCTTTTTATGAGAAAAATGAGACTAAGCTAACAATGCTAAATATTTCTAGATGGCTAGGTATTCCTCAGAGATTGACATGATTGAATAGCATATTGAAAAGAAAAAAAATAGTGGTTATCCATAAAGATAAAATTTAGTAACTTTGGGATAGCCATTATTTTTTTCAGACAGTAGCCTCTTTTCTGTGAATAGTAGTGAAAAACTATGATACCATATGGAAGAGCAAAAGAAGTAGTAGTATTTTATCAGTATAACAAAAGTTGCAAAAAATATAGTTTAAAATATATTAGTATATAATCTGGAAGTAAGATGCTCAAAATTTATTTTCTCCCATGATCCAGTAACCCTATCTTTCTTTGTGCCAGGTAAATACATTTATGATCATTTAATGTAACTTAATTACATTAGGTAATAGTGTATTACCCGATATTGAATTTAACAGTTCATTCTCATGAAAAAAAAACGCAATTTTTAATTACA
This sequence comes from Puma concolor, assembly GCF_028749965.1. Classification (NCBI taxonomy): domain Eukaryota; kingdom Metazoa; phylum Chordata; class Mammalia; order Carnivora; family Felidae; genus Puma; species Puma concolor. The sequence continues at coordinate 62,770,901 of NC_141668.1, read as the reverse complement.
CGTATTTTAACAAGGTATTATGCCCTCAATTAGAAGAAAAGCAGGTAAAATAAGATACATTTTTGCACATAAAGGCAAAACAAAAATTTTTGCCATATTCAAATATATCTTTCATAACAAATTACTCTTTTTGGCTTATAAATATTGATATGTGCTTTTCACATTAGAAGGTAAAACATTTCAACAATTAAAAATACATTTGGCAAGGACCTTACTTAATTCAGCCCTATGATCAGTTATGGAAAATTACATGGAGCCTAATACAACGTTTATTATTACACTGTGTTGAATAGAGTTCTCTAATATGAAATTAGGAATTATAAAACTAATTTCATCTATCTAGACATGTCCAATAATAGCCTCATACAAGGACTTATTTACTTACAAAGTTTTCACTAGCTCTTGTTGTATCAATCACCATATTCAGGCCAGTAATCTGAAAGTGTCCTACGCCTAGGATTCTAGTACCATGAATCCTTACTCTTTTTTGGAGAATATTTTCCTCGAGTTATGGCCTGACTTCATATATGTGAGTAGTTAGAAAGAGATGATAGCTAATTAGATAGAATAGGTTTAACACCAAGATCTGTGGGCCTGAGCCTACAGGCAAATTTATATTAAATTAATGTAAACATCTACTTCATTCAATATATGTAAGTTTACAAATTTACACAATGGCTGAAGTTACACAAATTAAAAATATTTTCCTATTGATTCATCATTCTGATGAAAACATGGCATTCAATAAACTGAGAGGGAAATAATGATTTTATGCAGTAGTTTCAAGACAATCTTAGGATAATAACAAGTAGATGTTTTATGACGTTTTGGAACTGTCTCTCTATGTTCAGCAAGTTTTCTAATAACACTTGTGTTAGCATTTTATCCAGACCTTCTTGGACTCATTTATTCATCCATTCATTCATTCAACAAATATTCAGTAAGGACATTAACTTCCATATGCTACTGTGTTAAGTTGTAAATATATAAATATGAACACAATGCTTTGTTTCCAAGGAGCGCAGAATGTTGTAAGATTATGGACATATGAAATGATTAAAAAGTTAATTCTTTATACAATATATGAACAAAATGTTATGGGGAAACATTTCAGTGAGTCAACCGCTTATTCCTGGGAGAGGCCAGAGAGCTTCAGAAGATAAGGCAACACTTTAATAGGTCACTAGAAGGTGGCAAACAAGGAAGAAAAACAAGTTCTGGGCAGTTTAGGTATGCAGAATGACTTAAGAGAATACAGGGTAGGGGCTAACAAAGGTCTGTTTCAGAACATATATGTCAAGCTAGGAGGTTTGGAGTTGACATTCTAGATTAATAGGATGCTGACAGAACTTTATTACCAGTTGAGTGACATGGCCAGCTCTGGTTTATGAGCAGTAAGTTTAGCCGAAATGAATAAGGGGGCTAAAATGCTGAAATGCTAGTCATGTGAACAGAAATGTGGCTATCGGAACAGTACAAATGAAATATAAATGAAGGGCTAAACTGAGTGGCAAGGGAAAGGGAGAAAAGAGGCTCAATATAAGGGGCGTAAATTAAGTAGTATCAGTAGGAACTCATGATATTAGATTATATAGATTTCTGTCATACCAAGGTTATTATTTCTGGATATACATGTAGAAATACCAGAACATTACTCCAGCAAAAGAAGGATGTGTGTTTATATTATGACAGGTTCTGTGATCTAATGTATATTGCATGGTAGTTTGAAAATTAAATATATATAGATGTACACACATACACACACATACATACACATACATGAGACTGCTTATATTCTTTATCAATGGTTACTCCCTACTTTTTTTTCCATTCTGTCCATCAAAACTCTTCATAGCTTAATTAGGATGATGGAGGGTTTGTATCAGCTAACCAAAATATACCAACTTTAGGAAATACATCCCGCAAAAAAAGAAACTCTGAGAATTTACATTCAGTTTTTATTCCCCATATTAGTTAGCATTACTGCTCATGTGCAAAAGCTGCTTTAAATTCTCCATTATTACAACCATTTTATGTTTCACTTAGATAAATATATGGAGGTAATAAAAAACACATAGAATCAGATTCCACATGACAAATTAAAAGCTGTTAAATTTTATTTTTTCAACCAAACTGGTCTTTAGGTTGTAGAAATGCAAAAAAGCACATTTAAGCATGTATGCTATTTACTTTTACGGCTAACATTAGAAAATGATCCAAATAATTCAAACTCAAATTTGCCAGAGAAAACATGTAGCTTTGGACTTTAAGAATAATAAGGTAACTGGACATTTAACACACTGTGAAACATCACACCAAACTCAAATTTATTGTATTCTTAGACAGGTTTTGTGACTCCAGGTATGATGACGAGTGTCCTACAAAGAGTGACCCATATTATCATAATTCTAATTCATTAATATATTAAATCCTATTTCAATGAATTTAATTGTAAGTCTACAGGTTTTGGTTTAATATTTAACGTGCGTGGCTACCAGATGTTCAGGTAAAAGCTTTTAAAAATGAGCTCACATTTGTCAAGATTTTCTTCCCAACGGCCACTTTGTCTTTTTTACATATCCTCAGGGAAATGTAAACTACCAGATATTTTGTTCAAGCAAAGAATCATACCTGTCATTATAAAATGTAGGTAATATTTTGTTCTCCAAGTTCGGAACTTACAAACAGGTCATTTAATTTCAATATACTTTCCTTGGATTTTTTTTCTTCCTGGTATACATGTTTTTTGATTTGGCTTTTGTCTGCTACGTATTGTAAATGCAGCAAACATAAAACAAACAAACGGAACATGAATTGCTAGTGCATTTCCCACAAAGAATAACAAAGAGCCTAATTAGATATTAAGATCATTTCTAATGAAGTTGAAACATAAAGAGAAGGGTCAAACTGGTTCATTTATCTTATGTAGAAAGCTCAGAAGTCATAAACACAGAGAGTTGTTAATTCAGTGAAATTACTCTTAAAATTAAGGGTCAGCTTTTTTTTCTCACAGATGTCTTTCTTTTTTATTCTATTATAAATATATATAAAATTATTAAGATATTACTACTTACTATGCAAACATCTGAAAAGCCTTCTATTAGACACTTGACTCCCCTTTTCAAGCATCCTTAACTAAGCAATTCTATCTATATTTTATGGATAACATGCTCATGAGATAAGAAAATAAAACTCTTCTGATCATTGCTTTTCAATATGAAAGTAAAAACAATGCCTTAAGTAGCTTAGTTAGAAAGGATTTAAAACCAGTATGTTTTTCTATCCATTAGGGATGTTTCAAAATCTCATTTTTTTTCACTAGCTTTCTTTCACTTTTGTCCTGTTATGAAAGTATTTCAACAGTTATTTCAGTTCTGGCTTGAAAATCATTTTCTCACGAAGAACAATGTTTCTAACAATTCACTAACTTTAATGATAAGATTCAGTCTCACAACTCTACAGAACATGCTAGGAACACAGCAGGAATTTTGAACTTGGCTAACAGTATCAGTGTTAAAAGATGCAGGCAGCACTCTTGGCTCACAGCAATAGGGTAAGTGTTTCAAGAGGTGCATTTATGTCATACAATCAATTCAGTTTTATTTATCTTTCAGTATCAAAAGCCATGACACTAAACACTGGTTATAGGGTTACTCGCTTCTTACCAAACTTAGGTAAAAATACACAAGCCAAGTGGTAATGCCATGGTGGGACCTGATTCCTGGGCAGACCAGCAGCATCTAAGAGCTGCAGCCCCAGGCAGGAGAAGCTCCTACGGGGGGAGGGGCAGCAAACAGAGCGGGCAGGGCAGCGGGGCCTTAGTGCAGCAACCATAGGTTAACATAAGGGGGCAAGGCTGGGGACACTTGTAGCTTAGGCTGTCACCTCTTGACATCTGCAAACTGTCATCTGTACGGACTACCTACAGTAGCAGGCATTTGTTAAGAATGAAGTCTATACTCAACCAAATGAGATTTGCAATTTAATTTTTTCTTTTGACTGGCAACTGTAAATACACGAATAAATGGTTATGAAAAAGGCTGCTTAAAGTTTGAGATTTGGGAATGAATGGGAACTCTTACTCCAGTTTATAAATCTCAGTATTAAACATTGAAGTGCACAAAGGGTTATACGTTTGCTTACAGAAATTTGAAACTATAGTTTTATGGCAATTACTACCCACAGGAACGTACTAGTGGCAGAAGGGACCCTATATTCTGTATTGTCAAATACTACACATTTTACTGATACCCTGAAACCCATGTTGTTGTTTTGTAACTAGTAATTTATAATCCTTTCACAGCAAGTGAATAATGTTGATAATATTATTTCATAAGGAAGAAACACAGCTGTAATGACCATAGTGGGGATATTTTATATTCACACCAAAGGGAGCAAACATTTTTCATATCTCCAAACAATAGGTACAGATATAATTCTTTTTAATGACATATAAAAGTGCTTGTATCTAATGCTCATTCATAAGATATGCATGGTAAGTCCCCAGGAGACAATGAAACAAGCTACAGAAACTTCAGACAGAATCACACAATGTTCTGTCTTAGTGTGTAAAAAAAGATGGATACTCTAAAAGTACAATTTTTAACCTGAACTGCTCTGACATGAGTAAAGAAATTTCCCCTACAAAAGGATGCATCCAAAGATCAAAAAGTTTCAGTATGATTTTTCAATTATTTTTTTAAATTCTCTTTATAAAAGAAAAAGAATATGTGGTTATATATGAGTGTTTTTGTATATAAGAACTTTCTACTGTAAATGCGAATCAACCATTTCTTTCTTAAATGTTTTCTCTACTTTTTATTAGAAATAATTAGGACAGTGAGAATGGAAAAGTATAAAAGCAGTAGTGATGCCACATTGCCAAGTCCATGGTAAAGAAGTATCTACATGGTAAGGTCCCAAGAGCAGTGATAAATTAATAGTTATATGAAATGTAAAACTAAACCTATAAAATGTATAAATGATGTCCAGGCATGCTTACAATTGAGTATCTTCCCATAATAATTAGATCTTTACTATTAAGTATTTCACAATCATGAAAGCTTCCCTACGAAAACTGTTTGAAAGATGAAACAAAATTGTGATAGCAATAATTGCTGCTGTTATTGAGCAAGACACTGTCACAGGTGAACCCAATGAGGCTGCAAACTCATTCTCCTAACATCACATGGGAAGGAGCATAACCTAACTCAAGAAATTCTAGCTTTTTTCCCATACTGTCTCTCATTAAATGTAATAATGAATGCAGCATCACCTGAAACTTCTCCCTAAGCCAAAAGGGAAATGTTATAGGTCATATAGGTCATCATTAGATGACTCCTTTGTTCATATTTCTATTTTAAAAGAACTTCTATTCCCCTCTCCTGAAATAAGCCAACTAAAGATAACAATGTAATCTAGAGCTGACCGATGGGACCTGATGGGAGTATACTGTGGGTTTCTATGAAAGATTTTCCTCTCTGGTAAAGAGACACATGCAAAATGAAAGCTCTGCCCCTCCTTTCCTGTTTTTGCATGTTGTCATGTAAGATTATAATTGGAGATGGAGCGGCCATCTTGCCACTATGAAGGAAAAGGCATGGGAAACCTAGATGCTAACCCAGATCCCTGCCTTATCAGCCAACTGTGAAACAGTCTGTCTTTGGATTTCTATTCATGGGAGATTTATAAATAAACTTTTATTTATTTTGTGTATTCTGTTACCAGCAGCTGACACACTGCTCATTATAGTTTTTAAGAAAATGTTCACATATATTATTATGAATGAGATATTTAGAAAATCTAAATGAGGTGATTTATTTGTCATACAAGTTTTCTAGATGTGAAACTCAGTGGTAACAAAGAAAGGAGTTAAGGTGGAGAATTTCTATTCAACATAATTACTTGTGCTTATATTTTGACTAGACATGCCAATATAACTACACTTACTTTTGTCATGACTTGCTATCCCCCTGAATTTTCTAAGAATTATTTCCATGTATATATATTTGAAACAATCTTGTAAGAAAATTCGTAAAACATCCCTTTTTGAAGTATCTCTAATTTGCATCTGTCGCTTATAGTCAATGAAGTCTGTAATGACTACTAAGCAGCTAGTAAATTCATACTTCTTACCATCACCCATATCCAGAAACTTCCCATATATCAAATTACCTTCCTATATATCCAATAACTTAGGAACAGAGTCACCCAGTGAAACGTGAATTGATGAAATACACCATGATGTCTGAGATCATCTGCAGAAATATTTAAGGTAGAGATAGTATTTCCCACTAAGATAAACAGGAATATGTCGAGACAAGCCAAAATGGATGGTGAAAATGTAATTAAGCTCTGTATGCCTCTTTATAAAAGAAAGTTATAATTTATTTAAATGGATTATTTTATTCATAACGAGAAAGTGACTACTACGTGAACATGCCTTCACTGTATTTAAAAACAAAAAAAGAGGAAGGCACTACAAATGTGAGAATTAGCAGGTCTCCATGCATAACTCTGGACATCAAAGGAAACTAGACTGCTCTTCTCTCTGGTGGGACAGAAATTATTCAATATTCTGTACACCTCATTGAGACAGGTACTACAACACACATTGGGATTACATTTGTACATAGAATAAAAGAAGTCTCTGCTTGTGCAACACTTAATACCTATTCAGGGAACTACATTAAATTATTTCATATTAATTGTAAGTGTTAAAGGTTTACGGGATGCTGTAGGCATGTGCACAGTAAAAGGGAATTGCAAGACTTACTTAAGGAAGGAAATTGGTCACGTTTTCCCTCTAACACAGCTCCTCAAACCCTCCCTTTTCCCTTGCTCTATTTCCATGATTATCAAGCAGTCTGGGAGTTAATATGGTTTTCGTGGATTGTGATACCATGGATATGGTGTCTTGAATGAAAGAATTGTATTGCAATCCCTAGAAAGGAATTACCACCTCCTTCCCTCTATTTTAAGTGGTATATAAATTTTATTACTTGGTAAACTTGAGCAAATGAGTAAGAGCCTGATCACTTCTGAGGACCATGATACAATTATGTTTTTGCATTTACCAAAATGATGATGAGACTATAATTACACACTTACAATATTGCCCGCTGGAAGTACTCCTAGGAAGACCAAATGGCCGTTAGTGGCAGCAGGGACAACCAGCTGGATAATATGAATTGAGTGTGTTGAGCTAGTTAGGGAAAGAATTGCCTGCCACACCTCTGTTTCTGACATTCACCATTTGACTTCCCTTCCTCCTCTTCTCTTTTTCTGTCTCTCTGTCTCTGTCACCCTTTTTGTCTGCCGTATTTTCTTTTACCGAATATTCTAAACCAGTCAATTATTTAAGCACCAGTTATAAGAACACAGTGTTAATATAGTTCAACAGATACTTAAAAAATACCTACTTAGTTTCAGGGACGTTAATTAAATAAGATAGTTTCACTAAACTTAAAGTAAACACAGCTCCTGTTTTTTTCTGTCCTGCCTTGTGGGCAACTCTTTCTAACCAGAATATAAATTGATTGATAACTTTGTACAGTTAAGAACTACATGAAGGACTTCACATTAAACTGAGTAACTCTGTTTAATGACATTTGCTTTGCATATTAAAATATGAATGACATCTGAAATCAGTAGATGAAGCAGTTTCTAATACAACATAAGGAGTTCAACACGAGAAAAAAGATATTATGCAAATATTTTCGTAAAACACATTTACTTTCCATCACTGAAAGGCCAATTAAATCCTCTATGACTACCCTCAGTATTACAGAATAATTTTAAATTAGGAATTCTGTTCATTAGAACATATTATACCTTGCTGCATTTTAATGTTTCTCTTGACCAATTTTTAGATGCTCTCTTTTGTAAAACTTGCAAAAATAATGAAAAAAAAAATTACACCTCTCTAGCACCTTCACACATTATTTCCCTTACCTTTATTCTGTGAAGACTGCCACAGTGTCACCACTGTAAAAAAATACTTCTAATAAAACTTGTTTCTATTCTCTGAAAATTAGTTAAGTGTTTTTTACCTTTGGTTTTTCTTCACACACTAGAAGCCCTTTCCAATTCTGCAACAAGAAGCACAACTTTGCATTTTGAAAATGTGGTTCACCTTAAAACTCTGCTCACACTACAACTGAAGAATGGGATAACTCTCTTTTTTCCAATGTTACAGAGGAGTGGTTTTACAAACACATTAATTGTTGTATATAAAAATGATATGGACAGGAATCAGATACTAGAATTATATTGAAAATATTGGTATTTTTAATCAAATTGAAGAATTATACAGTCTAACATGTGAGTCAGTAAATCCATTCTTATTTAGATTACATTTTTTGTCACTGATTCATATCTTAAGGGACCCAGATGACTCCCTGAAATATCATGATCTGTTTTTGTTGATAGTAAATATGCTCTAATTTATATAAAATATTCAGGCTGACTCGTATATAAACTAATTGACAGAAGGAGACATTACAGTTGGGGGATTAATCATTGTGCTGGTATATTCAAGTACATGTTAGATAATTCTAAGACAGATGTGAAAGAAACATTTTTCCTCTTTTTCTCTCTCGTATCATCTACTGTTTTATTTTAAAAATATGCCTAGTCTATATACCGTTTCCTTGTATTTGAAATCATACCCATATAAATGTATAATAAATGAAGATGAAATCCAGTTGGAAATATTTTATAAGATAAAACTATTTTCAACTTACATTACCATAAACAAATAAAAAATCACCATTTTTTGCTATATTAAAGTACTTAGGCACATGTTCCACTATTTCCAGAATTTAAATAAAAAGTCGCCTGCATACTTCAATCGAGGCCGAGCCAAATGATATACTTTGTCCACACAAGTAGTACTACAGTGTGAACCCAGATATAGTGTTGAAATCATTACATACTGAATATTATTGGATATTTATAGTCACTCATTTAGGTTAATGACTAATTTAGAGATGTTTCCTAGTCTGAACAGATTATACAGATTAGAGAGAATATCTCATTGTCATGTTGTATCAATCAATATGAAAAGAAAATTTCTTGGAGGCACTCTTTAGTGAATGGTCAAATATTCATAAAATTATCATAAGATTTTTCATAATTATATAAAATGCTTTAGTGTCACTGAATCTTGCCAGAGTTAATTATTATAAATTCACGAAATCACATATGTGAGTAAGAACTCTATTTCCCATTCAACTATTTCTCTAAAAATTTAGAACCCAATTGTTTGAGATGGATGAAAACAAAAAGCAACTTCTTTAGGAACATGAAAGAAAAGACCAAATAAATGTCCATTAGTTGTGTTTAGTCATTCATTCAACAAAGCTGTATTAAAAATCTCTTATAGGGGCGCCTGGGTGGCGCAGTCGGTTAAGCGTCCGACTTCAGCCAGGTCACGATCTCGCGGTCTGTGAGTTCGAGCCCCGCGTCGGGCTCTGGGCTGATGGCTCAGAGCCTGGAGCCTGTTTCCGATTCTGTGTCTGCCTCTCTCTCTGCCCCTCCCCCGTTCATGCTCTGTCTCTCTCTGTCCCAAAAATAAATAAAAAAAAACGTTTGAAAAAAAAAAAAAATCTCTTATGTGCCAAGTACTGTTGTAGCTGCTAAAAAGTCATCAATGATTAAATAAAGTTTCTACTCTCATATTGCTTATAGCCATTAAGTATCTAAATGTGAGATTAGTTTGCCTATGACCCCTTAGAATTAATAAACCACTCTCTCCATCTCTTTTCATTCTTAGAACAGAATATGTATAAAATAAGATCCCAAACAATATATAACAAAATATACACATTTTAATCAGCCAATTCCTGGACTTCAAAATTTGATTACAATTGAATAACTAATGGTATTATTTAATGTCCACAAATTCTTTCCGGTCCTGCATGTAAGCCCCTATGCAGTGGGACTATGTCACTTCCTTTCCAGAGGTCAATCTCTTTCTCCACCACCTTGAATCTGCGGGTCACTAGCCTTAGGGAATTACTTTGACCAACTGAATGTGGCAGAAGGAACACTGTGCAAGTTGTAAATGCCACTTTCCCCCTCTTGGAGCTCTGTGCCATGGAATCCATGTTGAGAAGAAGCCCAGGAAAGAAAATGATGTGAAGATGAAGCTCTAATATACGAGCTGAACCCTGCTTATCCATTGGTTTCCCGAAGCTGAAGAGCTGCCTATCCAACCCACAGAAGTATGAGAAATAATAAATTACTCTTGTTTTAACCCATTGAGTTTAGTGTGCTGCTAACTAGAAATGGGAAAAAAGATACAAAAACATGTTACCTATCTCATAATGTGCTAAGCACATTACAAAAGCTAGTAAAGCTTTCCATAGCTCTGCCTCTACCTTGCAGTGTAGTGAGGAAGATAGGAATTCTCAAAAACACAACTACTGTGAAATTGCTGTGGTAATATGAGAAAGAAAGAAAAGCAAAGATACTTCATGAGAAGTTACAATTAGTGGGAGGGCAGCACATTTCTGGCACAAAGGCCCGGTGGTAGAAAGCAGGCACCTAAAACTTCTTGAAAAAAGGTCAAAGATCCTAGAAGAGATACAAAGTTAGCTCACTATGAGATTGTACGAGCATAGTAGGGGCACATATTTAGCTGTACAGTTTATGTGTCTTATGAAGAATACTGTTAGTAGCAGTGTGTATACAAAATTTATATTTCTGCGGTCTGTGTATTTCCTTTTGATGCAATTACTGGCTGTATGAACATTTATGAAATGACAACAAAGCACTTAACAAAAAAATCACCAAAGCAATATTCAAATTTTATTCAGAATCCTTGTATATTCAAGCCTTCAGAGTTGAAACTTGGTAACCTAAATAAATGTAATAATGGAAATGGATGTGAAAGAAAAGAGTTCTAGTGACTGTGGCTGTATTTGTCTTTCAACTGAATACTTAGATGTTTACTTTGAAGTAGAGGAATATGATAGGGCAAATAAATATAGTAATAACCAGGCAAATCAACTAGTTTCTTTATATTTTATGGCTTTGTAACATGTGGTAATCAACTTTATTAATTCAGTATAATATAGAGAATATGCAACATTCTGAAAGAGTGAAAAGATTTCCAAACTCTTTTACTGTTTTCACAAAATAAAAGTGTCCTGTGAAAAAGTAATGATTATTTCCAATCAGATAAAACTAGTGAAATATTTCTGTTGGAAACAAAGTTTTGCTTTTCTCTCAGCTCAAAAAATATAGGCTGCAATTAACTAACAATCCTGGAGTTCGCTTCCTTTGCCTACTAGACTCGCAATATTATTATTGCCCAAAGACTGGCAAGTGACCAGGATGAAGAAGCATTTTGAGGGATTACTGATTTAAGCAACCCCTGAAAGAAAGGCAAACAAATAGAGAAAAGAAAGAAAAAAAAAATTCTAAATTCTTTTTGTTACATTCAATCATCAAAATAGAGTAATTTTCTCTCATCATCCATAAATCTATCATCTCGCTAATACTTCAGTAAAATCATTTCATTGTAGCACATCATATATATTAATAAGCTACTAGACTTTTTCTAATAATCTACTTTCCTTTCCACTTTAGATTTAACAATCATATAATAATCACTGTTCTGCTTGCAAATGAATCATATGCAATAGTAAGGAAATAGCTAAGAGAGAGATGCAGCCCAGGAGAGATTTAATCATAGGAAATGGCTGACTTTTTATTTCCAATAACCATCTGCACTCATGGTAAATCAGGTGCTAATGAAGCTCAGGACCAGACTGCACGGGAGCATAAATCTCAAGAACAAAAAGTCGTGGAGAAACAGACTTCAGAAAAACAGAATTTTCTAAGGAAATGTACCAAGATTATCATACAGAAGGTCACCATCTGCAAATGTGTCACATAAATGAATATATTTGGTAGTCCTAATACCACTTTATGACACTGACTGTAAACATTAAATATATATCCTTCTTTCAAAACTTACCACTTTAAAATATTATGAACATTTTGCTGTCCTCTTAGATAGTCAACATCTTGAGGGTAGGGGCTCTACCTGTCAGTTTCATTTTAATGTCTTTCATAGTGCCTTAGACTTATAAGCACTCAATATTTGAAGAATAAATGATGGGAATAAAACTATTAATTGTGGGCTCCCACTTTTAGAGCAGAAAAGCATCACAGAAGCGTTTTTCTCCAGTGGATGAAAAAGCCAAATCTATATTTGTTGGAAGTTATGTCAGACACGAGATCAGACTCAAGACTTCTGAGCATCAGTCAATATGACTGTTTTCTAAGACTTAAGTCTCTGTCATTGCAACATGGATTATATCTATCCCCATGATTATTAATGATTGCATTTTAACCATCTGCAAACAATACAAAAGCAAGGACCTGAAATCACAGGTAAAGATGAGGTATGAGATTTCTATTAACACTTGAATCAATCTGAATTCCTCAGTCAGCCCTAACTTATGCAGAAATCCTAGTGAAGGGCTAAAAAGTTTTTTTCCTCCATTTTTGTAAAAATAAACCTGTAAAATACTAAAAAATATCTAGACACTAGAGTCAATTAGTCTGTAATTAGCTTCACGAATTATATGAAGCAAATGGAGCAGCCATTCTTATTTGACAGTGAGTCATGATACTTTGAGACTTTGGTAAGAGTCATGAACCTCATTTCCTAAAGTATACACATGACACATATGTAAAAGGACCATGCCTAAAATTTCAGAAGTTTTACAGTCTCCTTGAAGTCTACTGATAGTGCCTAGAACTATATAAATCCAGGTTAAAAGTCTTAACTATGGTGGTATTTGCAAAGTCAAGGATTAACAAAAATCCTCAAGGTGGTATCTATCATAAATGACAGATCCTCAATGTAAATTATTTTTATTTCTTTTCAAAGTTATTTGGTACCAGCATGTATCGTGTGAGATCACAAATTCAATTTTCAACTGTGTTTTCATATATCTCTATGAAATCCATGTGAAATAAAATAACTGTTTCCACTTAGAATTGAGAAGAAAGGAACATTTTACCATACAATAGATATGATACGATGAAAACAAAATACATAGGGTTATAGCCATATGCTAACTTTGCTATTCTAACAAGAATTCATAAAGTTGGAATTGATTACATTTTATGAGTGGGTTTTAACCCTCAGTCCATACTTTTGCCTCTAGCAAATTTACATTGCTGTATCCCAAATACGTTAGCATTATGACTTATGGAAATATAATTTGCTGTTGGGAAGAAGAACGTTTGTATATATTTTCATGTTTACTGTTTTTCCCTCTCATTTCTCTTCATACATGGCAAAGCACTGACTAACCTCTGTTTCATAATACAAAGTATTTTACCTGAAACCAAATACTAGTCTATTTTCAGTTCCATTAAAATTTAAACTGAAAGGGGATTATATGTTGCAATTAAACATATTTTCAAATAACAAATTATAACTAAAGACAGATTTAAAAGCTAAATATCAAAGTTAAACTTGAAGTTTTCTTCAAAGGTTTCCTCTAGAAACGAATATACATTCATAATTATATTCCATATTGTGTTAAAAAATAATAGAAATACTTTAAAAACAAAATGTGAAGGAACAATCAGCAATGTAGCCTGTAATGCAATTGCAAGGCAACTATGCCCACAAGCAGCAGGTGAGTCAGAGCAACACATGTGTAAGCAGTGCCATCCAGAGTGTCTTCATCCTTGAGACTTGGGTGTGACTTGTTTTGTGGGTCACAAACAAGGTCTCATTTGTGGGTATCTTGACCACAATGAGAGGTGTGTATAACAGGAGAGGTTACAGATAATGACGGTTTCTTAGAATTTCCTAGAGCAATTAGCAGGTATCAAATCATGTTTATATGCATTTACCTATCACTTTACATATTGTGTTAGGTACTCATGTGCTTTATTGGAAAACACAAAAATGGTGCCTATTTTTGACCCTGGATATTATTCAGCCATAAAAGAGAATGGCATCTTGCCATTTGCTAAGAGAAGTCAGAGAAAGACATATGTGGCATTTAAGAAACAAATGGGCGAAGAAAAAAAAAGAGAGGAACCAAGAAACAGACTCAACTACGAAAAACAAACTGATGGACACCAGAGGGGAAGTGGGGGAGGGGAGGAGGATGGGTGAAATAGGTGATGGGGATTAAGGATTGCATTTGTTGTGATGGAGGAGCACCGGGTGATGTATGGAATTGCTGACTCACTATATTGTACACCTGAAACTAGTATTACACTGTATGTTAATTATACTGGAGTTTAAATTAAAAATATGAGGAAAAAAAAGGATGACTCTAAGAGAATTCATTCAAGTATATCCTTTCAATCTGTCCATTTAGTTTTGTCCATATACATTTTTACTACATTAGTCCAAATCATTATCATCACTTGCCTTTGATTATGGGATCACCACAATTTGACAAATATTTTTACTTTCTTCCTTTAGGAAACCATATGGGATTTACACCTCGTGGCCCCCTTATGGTGGTAGGGGGCCATGTGGCTACTTCTGACCAATAAGATGTTAAGAAATATGGTGTGAGTCATTTTAGGACTGGAACAGTTAATAGCCAAAGTGAGCTCCTCTGGACTTCTGTTTTTGTGCACTGAATGGCAAGGGTCAAGTATGTGGCTGTGGTATCAACTTGGATTTCTTTTTTATGTTCATTTATTTATTTTGAGAGAGAGAGAGAGAGAGAGAGAGAGAGAGAGAGAGAGAGAGAGAAAGAACAGGGAAAGGGCAGAGACAGAGGGAGATAGAGACCCCAAGCAGGCTCAGTGCTGTCAGCGCAAAGCAAGAACCTGGGCTTGAACTCACAAATCGTGAGATCATGACCTGAGCCGAAATTAAGAGTCAGATGCTTAACTGGTTAAGCCATACAGGTGCCCCTCAACTTAGATTCTTAACTGAACAGAGTAAACAAGGCTCCCTTACCCTTGCAAAGAACTTGAGAGAATGATATTTTGTGGTTTTCAGTCACCCTTACTTTGGGGATATTATATTGGCAGAACACTTCCTATCCTGTTCAAACATGCTCTAACATACCTTTTCAAACACTGCTGCTTCACTCCCAAACTATTCTCCAAAGAGGATCCAGGTTTTGTTCACTGTTTCAATTTGTGAAACAGTTACTGTTCTGTTGATTTAAACTGAATGAAATGATGTTATCAGGTACTAAATCATTTTTGAAATTTGTCTTTATTTTTACTCTAGTTTTTTGATCAAAATAAAGTTTCACTTCATTAATTAAAATGCTAGTGTCATCAAAACTCCTAACCTAAAGTTGAAATGTCTTTCCTATCCTGGCTAATGGCTGATGAAAGAAGAAAGTCGATAGTAAGGGAGAGGGGGAAGTTCTTCACTCATTTTTCACCTAGGACTTCTCTCCCCGATCCATCTTACAAACCATGTTCTCTGACCTTGCCAATTTGGAGCACCAGGTATGATAAGAGGGAAGGAGAGTGAGACAGTGCTTGATTTGTATCACAGTGGAAAACTTCACTCGTGCTTTTTACTTCTGTCTTATTTTGAACATTGACTGTGCTCTTGAGCCGTTGCTTTCATTTTCCTTTTAGAGATTCCTCCCTGTACTCCCTTTACCTCTACCACTGAAGATATTTGTGCCACAGTCCTTGACATGGTCAGGTGCTCTGCCACTCCTCATTTTGACCTCCTCCACATCCTCTGGGCAGCTGCCAATCTAACTTCCATTTCCTTCTGCTGAGGCGACTTTGTTTGTTCTGAAGGATGTAACACAATCCCAAAGCAGCTCATGGCCTTCCCCCCCCCCCCACCCCCTGCAGGGCTCACTGATCCAGCCTTCAGGCTCCAAGTTTGCCTGATGAACTCAGAGACCACACCCTGCAGTCTTCTGCTCTACTGTCCATAGCTACTTTAGTCAGTGTCCCACCCTTTATCTCATTCAGACTTAACTCACGCATAATATGCTGCAGGGCAACTGGACACGTATACAGATCTCTAAGTGAATTTTGGAAACGTCCTCTCCTAATTTTGGTTTAGGTGGGGTTCGCAGGGACTGACTTCACTGGGAGGGCTGAAGAGAACCTAAGAGCCTATCTCCTTCCAAAGAAATCCTCTTCAACAGTCTTCCAACCTATACTCATTGGCTGTTTTATACTTTTGGTGTGGTGAAGTGTTTTAATGGTCTTAAAACTGGTTCTGTATTAGCACCTCTCTTTGGAATATGCCTCAACTGAAACTCCCATTGTAATAATCTGTTCCAAATATAAGTCAAGTTTTAGCAACCCCACCTGTCCCCCAGGGTCTCACCCACATCCTTACTAATGTCCTTCAGTGACTTTATTTGAATTGAGGATACAATGGAATTAAGCCTATAAAGTCCATATGATCTAGAACTTACCTGTTTTAACAACCCTGTGATAATAAGACCCAGTCTCAGAGGTCTTCTTTGATTCTTTTTTTTTTTTTTAATTTATATATGAAATTTATTGTCAAATTGGTTTCCATACAACACCCAGTGCTCATCCCAAAAGGTGCCCTCCTCAGTACCCATCACCCACCCTCTCCTCCCTCCCACCCCCCATCAACCCTTAGTTTGTTCTCAGTTCTTTGATTCTTATATGAAAGAACGTTCTTGCCTTAGAACAACATTTCTCAATCTCAGGACTACTGATATTTAACTGTCAGATACTTCTCTGTTGTGAAGGGCTGTCCTGTGAATTGCAGGATGCTTAGCAGTATACCACTCCTCTATATACTATCTGCCATTTGTGCTTCTGCCTTGTGACAATCAAGAATGCTTCCAGGGGTGCCTGAGTGACTCAGTCGGTTAAGCGTCCGACTCTTGGTTTCAGCTCAGGTCATGATGTCATGATTCGTGAATTTGAGCCCCACGTGGGCTCACTGCTGTCAGCAGGGGGCATGGGATCCTCTCTCTCTACCCCTCTCTGTCTGCCCTTCTGCTCTCTCTGTCTCTCTGAGAAGAAATAAATAAACTTATAAAAAAAAAGTTTCTAGACACTGCCAAATATCCTGCTGAGAGGGCAAACCATCCACTTACTGCCTTAAAAACTTCATAAGATACTCCCATTCCCTACAAATTTCTCTTTCTCATTCTTAGAAAATTTTTACTTATCTTTAGCTCTGGATGATCAAACTAAATCAGTTGTTTGTTGTTGGTTTTGTTTTTTTTTTTTTTTTTTTTTTTTTTTTTTACTACAAAGCATCCTGTACCTCACTTTTCCATTGTGACTAGACAGGTTTTTAACAATCTCCTCTCCTTCTTCTCCAAAGAGATACTTTTTGAAGGCTGATAGCTGTGTTAGGACATTGCACACACTAAGGCCAGAACAACAAAATGAAGCCATTGATAATACAAATGAAGGGTGAGGAAAAAGCCACGTCTCTGTTGGGAAAACTTTCCAGGCAGAAAAACAGTTTTAATTTTCTCTTCTATATGCAGTTTGCTGAATCCAAAGCCTTCACTGATGTTTCCGCTGAGAGTGGAATAGATGAAACTAAATGAGTAATAAGAGTTTTTATTTATTGAACATATACTATGTGCCCTACATCAAATGACAGGTTCCCTCCTCACAGTGCATTTGCCACTGGAGTTACCCTTGTTTTACAAGAGACAAAAGTGACATACAGAGAGAATAAATTATTAGTTCAAGGCCAGGTATTGGCTTCACTACTGACTGTACTTTGCTAAGGCCAGGCACAAACCTGTCTTCAGTCTTCATACTTACTGTTGTCTCTGTCTGGAATTTTCTTCCCCAAAATAACCATATGCCTTTCAGGTCTGCATTCAAATGTCTCCTTCTCACAGAGAACTTCTTGACTACTCTATTTAAAATTCAACCCTTGCCCCATTCCTGGCATTCCCTGCCATGTTTTCTTCCATAGAACTTCCTACCTTTCAAAATATTGATGTTTTAATTGTCAGTTATGTTTCCCCCAAAAGATTAAAAATTCCTTCAAGACAATGATCTTGTTTCACGGCTATATCCTCAATGCCTATAGAACATGCTTCAAATTTGGTAAGTTCTCCAAAATATTTTTTGATAAATTGAATACATTTCCAGCCTCAACATGGGGGTCTTAGTATTTGAGTCAACCCAAGACAGCACAGAGACCTGGCTTGAAATGTTGGCTCAAATTTGCTTCAAGCACAATTTCATTTTAGTTTTCTACAAATAAGAATACCAGCAGTGGAAATGTTACACAGATATTCCAGGACACAGGAGCGTACAAGTGGCCCTCTCATGCCTCTCTAGTTTCTTCTCAGAAAGCAAAGCCCACAGGCAGAAAGCAGGTGAACACCCAGCCTATTCCTGCAGGGAGCTGCCAGCATCAGGTGAGCCCAAGCTGGCACAGAACACCCAAGACAGCTGTGGCTGAATTCAGAGGTAGCTTGAAAGGATTCTTCATGAGGCTCAAAGTCACCTGCTGTGACAATCCACCATAGTAACCTTTTGTGTTTCTCAATACTCTCTTTAATTTCCTAACTAACCTAATTCATCATGCAATATTTTAAATATATGTTCTATCCTTCTTGTCACAGAGACCATGAAAACAGATGCTTACTCTTATCACAAAAATAACCTTATACCAGATGAAGATTTTACCAGCAACCCCCCCCCAAATTAACGAAGTTACTAACAATGCAATTTTTCATCTTAAATTAAATCCTAGGAATAATTTTCCTCTCTCCCTAAACCCATTAGAAGTCTGGTATTTTATAGCAGAAATGACATTGAAGGATTCACAAATTAATGAAACCATTGTTACAGTGCTCTAAACTTTAGGGAAGAGAATTATAAAAGCCTTATAAAATCATGACTGTGCCCCTCCCCTGCCCCTTCAGTAGCACGTGCATTGCTTATTTAAATACGAAATCCACGGAAAGCCATTGTATGAATACTTTCGCACTAATTTTCTAAGGTGATTAAGGAATACCCAGATATTTCCATACAGGCAGATTTGCGAAGTTGATCAAACATTCAGACTGTAGTCTTATTCCTTGAAGCAGAAGTAGTCTTTCTATAAATGGCCAAACGTGGAAATTTTGAAGACAGTGTTGAGAGTTCGGGGCCCCTCCCTCACCACCAAAGCCATGGGGAAAATTTCTGGGAGACCCCATAGCCCAAGGCTCCATGTGGCCTTTGAAACTTCAGGCAATATTTAGAAAGTGGAAGTACAGGACTGTCTCTGTGTTTTGTAGTCCAGGTTGTGATGTTACAAAACCCAGGTTATAGGATATGGGGTTCAGAACCATGAGAACCTCTAAATTTGAGGCACTTTTGTTTCACAGTATTCTGAGTTCTGTCTCAAGGGATTTTATCCTTTGCCCTACTGTGCAGAATTGTTTCGTGATTAGGCCGTTTCAAAGCTAAAGGGACAAAAATAGGGCTGAGCAGCCAGCCAGCCAGCCAAATGTACCTTTTATAAATCTATCTCTTAGCTTGTAGAGAACTCTAACAATGGTTTCATTAATTTAGCAATCATTCAATGTCATATCTATTATAATGTACTAAGCTCTTAAGAGAAAGAAAAAAAAGAAAATTGTTTTATTCTCATGATTTAATTTAAAATGAAAAATGAAAAATTGCATTGATGGTAGTCTTGTTAAACTTTCTTGATTTGCTTTATGATTTAAAGGATAGACTTTCTTTTCTTGAGGCCCATGCTTTTGTCTTCTATTTTAAAACTCCTCCCTGAACATTCTTATCTTTCTAGGACAGGTATGAAAACACTTAAGTGATTTTAATAAAACTGGTAATATGTACTTAAAACTTGGTAACAAATGCAGTCCCAAAAGATATTCGTACTAAAACAGTGTATATAAAAAAAAAAAAAATATATATATATATATATATATATATATATATATATATATATATATATAACTAGCCAGGACCCCAAATTATCTGTGTAACAATGAAGATCTGTGTTCTCCACCGACAATAATGCACCTTGCGTTAGCTGGGCCCTCTCCTGATTCCTCGGGCCCTCCCGGGACTCCCTACTAAATCAAGTCTCCAGATCCCAGGTGAGTTTCGCTCTCCTTGGCAGTATGTAAAAGTGTTCACAGCCAGGCCTTGGGATTTTCCCTCTGAAATGTCTTCATAGATAGTACAGTGCTATTCCTTCCCCAGAGTGCTTTTCTGATGATTGTCTAAAATGCCAGTCTTTCTAATTCACAAAAGGTGTTCCCGGAATGGGTAATTCTTGGATGTGCCAGGCTACTAACTGTCCCCTATGATTCTGCACTGACGGTGAAGTACATCAGAGTCACTCAGTCAGACACTCTTGGGATAGTTTAGACTTTACCCAGCTGGCCCGGCAAAAACTGTGTACATTGTGGGGCTGCAAGAGAAAGATTTGTACTGAAAGCAGGAAATAATGAACAACAAATGAATTTAATTCTGGCTGATGAGGCCTCACTAACTTTGAAGCTGACTTCTTAATGAACCCTGATTCTCTTTGGAGATTCAGTCATTTCTAGGGGAAGAGAAGATGGCATTCTAACCCATCTATATAAACAGAGTAAAAAATATATTATTGTTAATTTCTTAGTTTTGAGTGTTCACTTCTTAGTTTGGTAAATGTATCATGACTAAGTAATACGTTAAGGGGAAACTAGATAAAAGGTCTATGGAAATTCTCTATACCATATTTGTAACATTTTTGTAAATGTAAAAGTACCCCAAATCTGTTTTAAAAATTTGTGGTAGAGGAAATCACCAGTAATTCAAAAGGCCAAATATACCCTAGGGAATGATATAACTAGTCTTTATAAAGGATGGAAAATTACTTGATATATATTCTAGAAACACTGATTATTTTCATCAAAAAACTAACATCAAATACCTCAACCAATGTGCTTCTGTACAAAACACTATCAGATTTAGGGAAATGTATACGGTAAGGTATATACTGAAATCTTAAAAACTCAAAGGGACCATAAAGATCCCTTATTTTAAATAAACTATGTACATGAAAGCATTTACCTACTCATTTTCTTTAGACCTCTTTTTACTAGGTGATTATGCATATAGAATTAAGAAGGGAAAAATTTAAATCCATGTTTTTGCTCTTGTCCATTATAAATATTTACACATCTCTGTGAAGTACAAAAGAAGTTGTTATCAAAACCAATTTGGAAGGATAGGAGGAAATTTTCATTAAAAATACAGAAATAAAGTAAGGCATAATGAGACTAGGGAATGTCATCTGAAGAAAAAATTTAAAATAATTCTTAGTTTTTACCAAAATCCTTTTTTTAAAAAATACTGTAGACAATTATGTCACGTATACATTTTAAGACTTTTTTCCCCATCACACAAGATTTCTTCATTTTCTAAATTTGTTATTTGTAAATCTAATTCATTTCCTTGGCTATGTTTTCTTATCTCATTATGCTGAATTCAGTGAGTGTTTGTTTTGGAACCCTCTTTAAAATACGAGCTCCCATTTCTTTCATCATCTGTAAGTACTTAACCATGTACAGAATCATTTTTTTGTTGAACCAACTTTCCAGTTCACACACCACTGTTACCAGAAATTGTACAAGGAAATCCTTCATTAGGTGCCTCAAAGAAATTATATTTTTCCCCACTTTCTGATTCTAGTCTGTGCTTGAGAAACTTTCAGGGTGGCAGGAATCCCGTGCTTGAGAAACTTTCAGGATGGCAGGAATCCTGACTGATGTCAAATGTTGATGGGTTTAGTTGGCTTTAAGCAATTGTTTCAAATACAATAATTCCTCCTTTAATCTCTGCCCAAATAGACGCGTACATACTTCTAGAGCCTGGAAAGTCCTATTTTCTGATTACAGATTATTCTGGTGTGTATCTGAGGTCCAAGGTTGGCCAAGAGGCAGCTATGTGCAAAAGATGGGAGCAGACTGTGCTATAGATAAAAGTGAAGCTCCTCAAATGTATGATGGAGCAGCGGGTGGAAAAAGACGAGAAAAGATCATTGTTGAGAGCTGAGGCCAGGGCCTCATTCCCTTTGTGCTGTCACTTCCAAGTGAGAAACTCCAAAGAGTTGGAAACTGGCCTTCTCCGTTGTTACACCAATGTAATGGAAAGAGCCTATTTTATTTAACAATAAGCAAGCTGATTAGACCGATTTAAAACTTTTAAATATTTAGATACATAATGTGGGGACCACCATTTGTACTTTGCTCCAGGTCCTGAAAACCTCAGGTGCAGGATAATAATCGAGGATAATAATTCTAGTGACTAAGATTTATGGAGTGGTTTCTATATGGAAAGTACTACATAAAAAGCTTTGCATCCACTATTTTATTTAATTCATTTAACAACCCTTTAATGTAGGAACAATTCATGTTGCACATTCTAGAGATGAGAAAATGGGAATTAGAGGGGTAGAGTGATCCCACTAAGCGATTCTCCTTTCAGTCACACAGAGTTTATAGGAAGGCTTCTCTCTTTGACATTCAGGAAGTGGGCATCCATACAATTTCTTCCTGTTTTTAGCCATAACCTAATCACAATTTTTTTCCTAAATTCTATTGGTCTTAGAGGAATGGTGATAACATTTGCCAGTTTCAGTTTCCATCTCTGCTTAAAGTGGAATAGCACTCAAAACTTGGCAACCCATGGCTTTGGTTACTGATTTTGCAAACTCTTTGTAATAATACAATATTTTCATTCTGTCAGTGTGATTTTTTTTTCGATCTTGAGGTGTATGTTTCACACATGTTCAAATTCAGCCATCTTTCTTCTACATCTTATTTTTACAAGACGATTTATTCTTAGGACTCAAATAGTTTTCATCTCAGATTTCACCTCTGATAGGAAGGTAGCAGCTGCCTGGATGGTTCTGCCAATAAGGAGCATGAGGCTCTATGTGGATGCAGCAGGAATGACCAACTTAGAAACAGACAGTGAGAGTATGCCTTCTATAAACTTCTTACCCACAATTAACAGAGTTCTTATGCAAAGATATATAAAAGGCAGCATTTTTGTCCACCGAAGTGTTACTCAATAAAGCACATACAAAATACAGAGGAAAACGCCTATTCATTCACATTCATATATGCTTTCCTTTTACATTTCTCATTATCCACTCCCAATCTCTTTAGTTCTTGCATATACATGCACACATGCACACACATGCACATACATCACAAAGTTTGTAAAACATAAACCATAGGTGACCTTATAGAAGCACAAGGCTTGATCCCGCTCACAGGAATGATTCCTATACACCCTTCTGATAGGCATGACTAGTTAGGAAACCTATGGAGGGAGAATCAAAGGCCAGAATAGCAACACTTAGGAAATGAAGCATTTCAGAGCACCCAAAAGATAGCTTTCAAAAGAGTAGTGTTTACAAGATGAAGTGCCATGAAGCTTATGAGTTTTTATTGCCATGGGCTTTTCCCTGTAGCTATGGATCAAAAGGAAATAACAGAAGATGCCTGGGAGCTAAAATGAGGACTTGGTTGAGACAACACTGAGTCTTGGAATGGGTGGCGGTAGTGAGTCTCAGTGAGGCCAAGTGTGCAGCAGTGACAGAGCCCAGTGGACAGTGACAGCAGAATACAGAGTGAGCAAGAGCCAAGAGGGGATCTTTTAGGAAGCTGAAATACTGAAAAATACGACAAAAATTTGATGATCAGGCAAAAAAAACAAATAATGTCATTTCCTCTCCTGATTGTCAACTTGGTAATATTTTGATAGTTCTGAGCAAAAACAAATTCCTTCTCCTTTTGTTCTGGAGTGGAATAAAGAGGAAGATCTGTGATAAAAACACAATCCAGCAGAAACATTTTTTTTTTTTCCTAGTGACAGTTCCTATTTATAATGGATCATCTCGAGGCTCCTGGGTGGCTTAGTCCATTAAGCATCTGACTCTTGACTTCAGCTCAGGTCATGATCCAATGGTTGGTGAGTTTGAGCCATGCATCTGGCTCTGTGCTGACAGCATGGAGCCTGCTTGGGATTCTCTCTGTCTCTCTCTCTCTGTCTCTCTCTCTCTCTCTCTCTGTGCCCCTCCTCTGTCCATGTTCTCTCTCTCTCAAAATAAAAATAAACTTAAAAAAAAAGATTTATAATGGCTCATCTCACTCTCAGGAAAGAACATATGAGGAGAACATGAGGTCCCCGAGTACTATTCCATGCCTCTTCACCTCTTTTCTTTCAGAACTGATGCCTTGGTATTTTGTCTGAGGTACTGCAGTTCCTAAGGCAATGCTTAGTACCTCAGGACTTCATGTGATCATCAAATGAGTATTAGAGTTACTTTGAAACATAACTGATCCATCAATTATGATATTTTATAGTACATAACATTAAATCCAAAATCACATTAACTTAAAGAAGATGGGAGTTTACTCATTTTCCATTTAGATGGCATCAGGTGGTACACAGTCCTGTATGTTGGCTTCTTGATGTAATCAGGGACCCAAATTCCTATCTTTTCCTCTGCCATCCTCAGTGTGTGGTTTCTAGGCTCACGGTTCAAAATGGCCCATTCCTTCGGTCCTCGTATACAAATGTGCCAGGCAAGCAGAATGAAGGAGGAAGGAGGCTCCTTCTTGAATAAACATTTTTTTTAAAGCATTCTTCCTGGATGTCCTATACAACACATTTTCAGGTGTCTCATAGGACACAGGCTATCTTAGTCACACAGCCAAATGAAGTTTCAGAGGAGGCTGGGAAGTACAGTCTTTTAGCTGAATGTACTACCACCTGAGTTAAACCCAAGGTTATAATTCTAAGGATGAAGGGGAGCACAGCTATTGAGTGGTGTCATTTCACATAGCCTGTCTATAAAGGACATGTTAATTGGCATTCATACCGATGTTTTACTAAAGCATGTACTTTGTATATAAGAATCAAGATCGACTCCAATTTGTGGCTGTCTTCGGCCATCATCAATCATGGACTGAAAGGCTTTTAAAGATGAGGTATGCACATTTCTGTAAAAACCCACTTAGTCATTTCCAAGTTAATTTCAGACACAAGATACCAAAATGTTAAATTTGTGAGGACAGGCCAAGCTGATTCATTAATTTATGTAAACAAACTCTTAGATAAAAAGCAATGTCAATTGTGAAAATTAGCATGGTTTAATGATTAGCTAAATGTATATCGAATACATAAAATCATATTTTCTTAGAAAACACCTTTCCTTATTCTAGACCTAAAATTAACAAATTGTACTTAAGGCAAGGATTGGCAAATACAGGCTGCTGACCAAGTTTGGCTTGCCATGTTTCTGTGTAAATAAAGTTTTATTAAACACAGCCACTCTTAAATGTTTATATATTGTCAGTGGCTGCTTTCACCATATAATTTCAGATTTGAGTAGCTGTGTCAGACAGTCTTGCCACAAAGCCTAAAATATTTACTATCTAGATTCATATCGAAAAAGTTTGCTGATATAACAATATAAGGTATAACAATATAAATACAAGACATATTACATTTTCATCGTATTTGAAAGGGTCCACAGAACCTTCTTGGAAAAATATTATAGCTATATTTTTAAATTACATAGCAAATTAATCAGTTTTTATCTGGTCTCTGACTTATTCCTACAGAATGACAAATTCCTTCCTCTTATAAACTAAACATTTATTTTAATGGTTCTCAAATAGGGCAGATTTTTCTTGCCAGGGGACATGTGGCAATATCCAGGGACATATTTACTTGTCATAACCAGGGCAAGAAGAAGGGAAAGCAGCTGCCACTGGCATCCGGTAGGGAGATGCCAGGAGTGCGGCTAACCATCCTACAAAGCACAACCATCCGCCATAAAGAACTGTCTGGCTCAAACTGTCAAAAGTGCCAATGTTGAGAAACCTTATGGCAAGTGAGAACTCGCCCAGGACTGAACAGGTGGTTGCCAAAAACCAACCACCTTCTTTGAAAGAAACGTGTCTTCTGGTATTCTATCTCAGGGGTAATATCTTTGCCATATTGCCTCATCTTTTTTTCTCTAAATAAAAACACCAATTTTATCTGCACTAAACAACTCAAAGTTTTCCACCAGTCATGTAAAATGTACTGACACAGTCTTTCACACACGGGTGTCACGCTAAAGGCTAGCTACTAAGCTCACTTTTTTAAAAATTTTTTTTAATGTTTATTTATTTCTGAGACAGAGAGAGACAGACCATGAGTGGGGGAGGGGCAGAGAGAGAGAGAGACACAGAATCCCAAGCAGGCTCTAGGCTCTGAGCTGTCAGCACAGAGCCTGACGTGGGGCTTGAACTCACAGACGGTGAAATCATGACCTGAGCTGAAGTCAGTCGCTCAACTGACTGAGCCAGCCGGGCGCCCCTAAGCTCACTTCTGAAAGAGAAAAGGGCTCCCTGGACAAATGAACTGGGGAGAGGATGCCTATAACATCACCATCCTGGAGATTCACTGTGAACAAGAATATTAAAGGTCTGGTGGTAAAGAAATCTGTGAACTGTGGGCTTGATGATCCTGGGGAGGCAGCCAGTTACAAACTTCTAGGTTAAATACATTAGGTCAGTAGAGCAAAGGTCCTGCCAAAACTTTCCAATCAGCATTCCCCTAATGACTCATTCAAACATGGTGATTAAATGGAAAGATACAAGGATTCCTAAATAAATAAGTTGGAAGAGTACTAGACTATGCAGAGTTTAATGAGTTTATTTATGGAAGGGTTTTTAACCATTCTCCTGTGGGAAGACAGATAGCCATAGATCCCTTCTCAAAATAATGTTATAAAATACATAAAACAAAATGTATAGGGTTTAAAGGAAATAAAGAGTAAGGAAATACAATTATCAAAATATAAAAACAAATATGCAGCATATTAATGCAAGCATTTCTTCACTGAGACATTAAATAATAAGATCTAGTAGTAGGTCCAATAACTACCGTAATTTCAAAATAGTGATGAGTATAAATAATACTTCACAAAAGTTACAGTAAATGTAATGTCATATAAAAACATGTGACTTTTGGGGCGCCTGGGTGGCTCAGTTGGTTAAGCGTCTAACTTCAGCTCAGGTCATAATCTCACACTCTGTGAGTTCGAGCCCCGCGTCGGGCTCTGTGCTGACCGCTCAGAGCCTGGAGCCTGGTTCAGATTCTGTGTCTCCCTCTCTCTGCCCCTCCCCTGCTCATACTCTGTCTCTCTCTGTCTCAAAAATAAATAAAAACATTAAAAAAAACACAAAAAAACATGTGACTTTTCATGGGGACAAAGTCTGAGGTCACTGCTATTATTACTGGAGCCTGTCTTCATTCAAACTGAAGGAAACAATGCCAGCGAGAGGTTAGTAAAAGCTAAGATATAAAATATCACAGAGCCTTTAAAAATGTTATGTTGATTGTGAATTTCTAAGAGTGAGGGTTGTGGGACTTAGTTGAACTTAGTTGAATTTGGGAACTATTGATTTATTTTGGAAATACCGTTTCACATGGCATGTGGGAAATTCTGCTCTGAACTAGTGCTTTAGGCCTGGAAGCTTCTAATGTCATGATGTAGTATTGCATTTATAATCATTGTTTTAAGCTACATTTTCAAATCCAGTTTAGCTCCATGATAACAGCTGTTGTTTTCTTTACTGATGTATTTCACTTTCAGAAATGATTTTTTTTTTCTTTGAACTTCATACTTGTTCCTAGCAAGTATCTCCACTTAAATTCCAAGGATGAGAGGAAAAAATGAGTTGTCTCACACCTCTATGCTTAGGGAATCTAGGCTGATTGTGAACTTTTGTCCTAACACGTGACTCAGTCTCAAGTATAATCCCCTTCTCATTTAGTAACCTCATTTATCAAGAAAGATCTGTGCTGATGAGGTATTTTTGACACAGGAATCATGATACAACCATGTGCCAGTTGCTGAAATAGTTGCACAGATTTTAGTGAAAAGCAAGAGATAAGCGAGAAAGAAAGTGTAAATTGTCAGCCCATAAATTACTGCTGCCCTCAGTCTACAGTAATTACAGCAAAGCTGTAGCTAACTGTCCCTCTGGTGAACTGCAGCAAACAGGTCTTTCAAGCTTATCAGCATATACATGTACAACGCCTCTCCCAGGAGGGCTGGCCTTTTCTAAGTGATCAAACATTTTGATGGGGGAAATAAAGGACGATGAGGGGTTGGGGGGAGACGGAGAAATATTCACCTAACTTACACACTTATTATACTTAAAAGGTCTATCTCATAGGAACCTTCTATCCGTTTTATGATTTCTCTAAGTGGTGCTTACCATTTTAATGACAATGAACAGGCATGACAGAAAGCAGGGAGCTAAATTTTATACTGTGCAAACAAAACACATGAGAGACACATGTAAACAACTTCTGAACTAATGATTGATCATCATTCCCGTTACTTCTTTTTATATCTTTGTCTTCTCAAAAATCACATGAAATAGGTGCTCTACTATTATTCCCATTTTACAGGTTAGTATTGTCAACTGGAGAAGTGTCCTTTTTAGGCTCTCATTGCTAGGAAATGGTGGTACCATGATTTGAAGGAAGACTCTTATTACTGATTAAGTAAATTCCTCCTGAAACAGCATTAAGTAAAACAATATGTAGTTGTTCCATTTTTTTTTGTTTGTTTAACATTAAGCAAATATATATAAACACCTAAGCAAAAAAAAAAAAAAAAAAAAAAAAAAAAAAAAAAGAGAGAGAGAGAGAGAAAGATAGACTGAAGGAAAGAATACTAAAAAAGCAGCTAAAGGGAATATAGGTGCTCTTTTCACTATTTAAAATTTTATGTATTATCTACATTTTCCACAATATTCAACTATAGTTTTATCTTCAGGAAAAAACATTATGAAATACAAATGACTGTATACCTTGGAAAAGTGTAAGAATAGGTATATTAATGAATGCAAAATTCCAAACTGATTTTAACTGATGATATGACTTTAAAACTCTTTTTTCTTTAGACTGAAGAAGATAAAGAACATTGAGAACTTTTCCAAACAGCACCCTTTCACAAAACTTACAAGATGGCGGATGCGGGGATAGCAGCATAAAAGAGAAGAGATGAAATCAGAAGCTTGCCCAGCTCCCTTTCCCTCTCCTGCCAACATGGAATACACACCTTTTATATAGAATTTCAAGTGCTGTCCTTTACTCCTTTGTTAACTCATTCTAAACATGAAGGCAAACACTCTTGGAAAGATCATTTAAAACACTAACTGCCCTTTCTTCAAAGCCTCTTCACATCTTGCCAGCATGAACAGTAAATCACAAATCATTTTTTGTTGTTATTGTTAAAGCATATCTTTCCATATTATCACTGATTTAAGAGTTGATGTCTTTTTGAAAGGCAGACTAACATGGTAGCATTTGGGATGAGTCTTCTTTTGTGTGTCTGTTTCATTCCTTTGTTGGAGTTGCACATTTTCTGTGTGTGGGATTGAGGAATCATGGAAAATTGCCACTTGTGTGATAAATTACTGTTTTCACCCATCAAACATCGAAAATGCTCCATACGAGCCTTGCACACCATTATGTTGTCCCATCTAGGACCCTTTGAAAGTCAGCAGGGTGCATCTGGCTGAAATTCAGTCAGGCGATTAAATTTATTCAAGCTTGGTGAACTTGAGAGCTTTCAAAAGGAGAGGAGCTGAAGGGATGAGATTATAGTCCTGACAGTGCTCTGGAAAGGTGTCTGACATCTGACTGCTCATAGTGAGGCATGATACCTGTTCCCATTGATTTGCAACAAAGTCTTTCTCAATAAGTATTTCCACTTAACATTTCCTCTCAGGGAACCCATGCAGTTGAAGATATTTACGAGTTGCTTTCAGCTTAAAAATAAATCACCTCTAATTCCTCTAAGCGAAATCAATCAAAAACCTGTAAAAAATGGACTGGTTGTTTGGTCGATTCTGGCAGAAAAGTAAACAGCACTTCAGCTTTTCTCTGCCATTAAGGCCTAAATGGCCTAGAAAGTAAATCAATATTTCTAGTCAGCCTTCTGGCTATTGTTTAGCCAGTAGATATAGATTTGCTCTGGCTTACTGCACTCCTTTGGGACTAACCTATAATCCTCCGAGAGGAATAATAAGTTCGTTATCTAGTTCAGCTCTCTGTTGTACATTTAAATGGACCACATCCATCAGCGGCCCTTGTTAAACTTAAAAGATGAGGGCATCCCATTGAAGCTCCTTTAGAGTGAAACACTTCCAACATAGTGAGGGGGCATTATAACTCAAAGTTGTACTGATTGGCAAATAACCTAAAAACTCTAAGTAGGGGTGCAGGCAGTAATGTGAGTGGGAAGAGGCATATATCAGTGGTGTTTCAAGACAGTAAATACTACCTACCTATTTCTGAGCAAACTATGGTGCACTCATGAAGCTATAGGCCACAGAATCTTTCACTCTGCCTACTAATCCATCTTTACCATTTCTATTTAACTATTGGTATGATTCCAAACAGCAAAAGCCAGTCAGAACTTCCTTCTCTTCTGATGCAGCCAACCAAAAAGTCTCCTATGTCCATGGCAGCAAATGAAAGTCGCTCATGTTCTTATGAATTTCACATTAATAATTTGTTGTAATAACTTGATGATAAAGTTCTTGGGGATTTTGGAAGAAGAGAATCTTGGGGAAAAAAGATAATTCCTTAAAAGAATTAATTTTTACTTGCTTTTTCAACTTCCTTCTTTCAATGCCATTCACGTTTCCTGGATTTCCGGGCTTAATATGAGAATGTTATCATGAAGGAATAATTTGTCTTTGAACTATTTTATACACTTAATCCTTATGTCACTCTACCGATGTCTTGATAAGAACCACAAAGAAGAAGATAAATTCTGAACAAGCAAGACTTTCAAATACAGATGTTTATAGCTCACAAGACATTTCTTCAACAAAACAACCACCACCACCACAACAAAAACAGGGGAAATGTGAGGCTATTTTTCTCTCTATGAGAGTTTCTCTCACTATGCCTTGATCTGGTTTCATTCAGAGATCTTCTTCACAATTTTATTTAAATAAAATTATTACAGCAGAACAGAGAGGGGGAATTGTAATTATTTAAAGTACAATACCACAACAGAATTTACAAGATGAAATATGCTCCAAAATATGTTCATTTAGGAAAGGAAGTGCATTAGTGAACTGGTATTTAGAGTAGGTAAAATGACTTGTTTTCTGAAGAGATTTTTGTTGTTTCCTTCTTTGTGGATTCACCTCTTCAATGTAGAGGAAGTTTTTTTCAGCTTCAAATAAATTAGATCTTAAGTTAGAAAAAAATATTTAATTCTTTGGAATTCATTTTTGGAAAAAATATAATTCAGGAAAAATCAACATAAAACTAGTATATATGCAATTCAACTCACTTATTACCTACTTGCTAGTTAGAGGTATTTTTGTGATGAAGAGAATAGCTTTTTGGGGTGCCTGGGTGGGTCAGTCGGTTGAATGCCTGACTTTGGCTCAGGTCATGATCTCACAGTTTTTGAGTTTGAGGCCCACGTAGGGCTCTGTGTTGACAGTTCAGAGCCTGGAACCTGCTTTGGATTCTGTGTCTGCCTCTGTCTCCCTGCCCCTCCCCCACTTGCACTCTGTCTCTCTCTCTCAAAAATACATTAAAAAAAAACTTTTAAGAATAGCTTTAGTAACAGTATTATATTAATTCACTTTTAAGAATTCAGTTACAATTAATTTTGTACGGAATTGTCTAGCCTTATCTACTTTGTTTTTCGCTCTATTTTGGATAAGTCTATAGTGAGAGTCTGTGTCGTATCTTGCTACTTGCAAACCAAGCCCCTTTTTTTCTCTCCCCAACCTTTCATGTTCTCCAATCCTACCCCAACCTAGGTGAGGTCCTAAGGAGGAGAGAAGGTAGCCTGAAAGATATTGCAAAGGGGCTATTGTGTGTCTTTTGTATAAAATATATGAAAACATGAAATTCATATACTGTTAATTCTTCAGTAATGTACACATGTCAAAGATAAAATGATTGCAAATGTTAACTATATTCTCATTGCATCACTGGATTGGAACTGTATAATACTAAGAGAATCTACTAATCATATAAATGAGAATTAGGCAAATACTTGAATTTGTTTAGAAAACTGAGGTTTTTTTCTTTGATTATATTTGAACACCCACCCCCATTAAAAGAACCTTAACTAAAATTGTTTGAAAAATATACATAAGAGCAATAACTCCTAGTATATTATAATATAAATTCATGTGCTTCCCAAAAGAATATCACATGAATAGCTTGACAGCAACAGAGTACCTGCCCATTTTTTGTGTGTGAAGAAACTTCTATCTGCACTTCTGACATTGACTCATTGGGAAATTTTAATGCAAAGAAATTTGCTATTTTTTATTTGCTTCATTTTTATTCTGATGTTTGAAAACACCATTATATCAATACATTGAATTTGCCAGTCAAAACTCTATTCTGTGTCTCCCTCTCTCTCCCTGCCCCTCCCCCACTTGCACTCTATCTCTCTCTCTCTCTCTCTCAAAAATACATTAAAAAAAACTTTTTTTTTTTTTATTTTTTTTTTTTAATTTTTTTTTTTTTTTTGAACGTTTATTTATTTTTGGGACAGAGAGAGACAGAGCATGAACGGGGGAGGGAGGGGCAGAGAGAGAGGGAGACACAGAATCGGAAACAGGCTCCAGGCTCTGAGCCATCAGCCCAGAGCCTGACGCGGGGCTCAAACTCACGGACCGCGAGATCGTGACCTGGCTGAAGTCGGACGCTTAACCGACTGCGCCACCCAGGCGCCCCAAAAAAAAAACTTTTAAGAATAGCTTTAAGATCATAAGCCTATAGCCTTTATCCAGAAACTGTCACTACTAAAAACTGCAAATAAATAAATAAATAAATAAATAAATAAATAAAGGAGCAAGAATCTAGTTTACTTTGCTTTCCAGTTACTATCACGATGTAATCACCTGTCTGAGAAAAATATTCATAAAATATTTCTGTACCCTCAAAATTTTCAGTGAGTCGAAACAGCCAGTATTAAACATATGATTGTTGGACTGTCGAATAAATATACAACTAAATTAAGTAAATTAATGCATATGAATAAATTAACACGGTTATTGTCTTTCTGCAGCATAAGTTTAGACCATTTATCAGTGGGTCCCTCCAATCTCATTAGGGAATGCAGAGGCACTGGCAAAGAGAGTTCACTGAGTGAAGCACGTTTGGTGTTGCCACCTGCACTCAGAAAGCGAACAGTTGAACATAAATGAGTTTGGTCAAACACCATTGGAAATTCCAGATCCCATTGGCAAATGGGAGTTCTGAATCACAATTACAACTAAGAAACAAGAATTCAAGGATATTTGATTAGTCACACTTAGTTGACTAGACAACCTTTCTTCTATACCGTGCAGTATAGATATCCTTTGGAATACAGATACAGAATTAGATATTCCAGATAACTTGAGCTAAGAATTTCCCTAATATTTTCCTATACATGAGGATAAAACCTCTACAAAAATATCTCCACCCCAGGTCAAAAGTGTTTTAAGAAAGGACTTGGCAAACTATGGCCTAGAGGCCAAAACAGGTCTGTTTCTCTACAGCCTTTACGTTTGCAATTGATTTGACGACAAAGATACCAACTACGAACCCTAATCAAGCAAAATGTTATTGTCCTCAAACAGAAATCTGTTCTTCCCATTAGTTAACATGTATTACCAAAGAAGCATTCAATTAATATTAATATTTTATGTTATCAATAAAAACTAAGGACATTTGTTTTCTTTCCTGTTCTGTAATCATCTTATATATAATACTCTTAATTTTGCATCTTGGCCTGCAAATACGAAGTATTCACTCTTTGACCTTTACAGAAAAAGTGTGTCAACCCCTGTTGCAGGCAGGATGGTGCACTGCTGGCTAAAGATCAGAAAACATTTACATTACTAATTTAGCTGATACAACATCTTTGGGCCTTTCTCTTTCCTTCCCTCACCATTTATTTACCTATCTTGCTGCTCTAACACTTGCTATGGAGCAGCCAAGGGTAACTAATTATGATAACTTTTACAATTTCTAATGGTGCACTCGTTTCTAAATCAGGACAAGAAACTCTGTGTCTACTATTTTGTTCCAGAAATACTGTAAGCAATCTCTCTGAACTGATTTATTTAACATGAAGATTGTGTCCATCACCTCAGGGACACATGACTAGGAACAATGTGTGTGATGACACAGGCAAAAAGAGAAAGGAGACTACAGACACAGCCTTATGCTGAATTAAAAAAAAAATGTAACCACTTACAAGTTCAGTTCATTTCATCTTAAACAGCAAAAAATTAACCTTTTTTTCATTTAATTCACACTAGTATCTGAAATCGGTGATGGAAAAGAAGATCAATTAGGTCATTTAGTTCCTTTCCTAGGTTCCAATTTTCTCATTCAGCGTAATAACTTTGGCCTGTCCAAATTTAAGTGACTGAAGAGATGGGTTTTCACAACTTAACTTGGGATATATTTCTAAATCAAATTTGTCTGTACCAAAGCATCATTAAAGACTTTGCTATTAGAATTATACTAAATTGTTCTCTGCTTAATTGCATCTCATTTGTCCTTTATTCCCCTTGGCTACCCAAAGCAAACTTTTTTTTCCTCATACTAGATTTATTTTAGACCAGCAAGTCCACATGTATTACTGATAAAGAATCTATCACTAACAGTTTCTGTTTATTGAATGTGTTGTTTTTAAATATCTGTGTTCGTTTGCTCAAACTAGCGTGGAAAGGACATCTCTTTATATTAAAAATTACTACATTTCATAGGAACATTTCTTAAATTCAGCAAGGATTCCAGTGACTTATGCACAGCCCTTTCTAGCTTCATTTTTCAACACATCAAGCCATGAACACTCATATAATCTGCTATTATATGTGCACTTTCTTCCTGCTATCCATTTCCCCATCAATGCTCACATTTTGATTTTCTAAAACCTCAATCACATTAAGCTTTTCTTTTTTCTGCAATAAAGCATAGCTCCCTTACCTCTCATTGATTAAGACTAACTCAAGAAATTCTAAGGATGCTAGGTTCAACAGCATATTGTTCTCTCTTCCTGCCCAATTGATGGATATCCTGTAACGCAGTCTTGAATCCAAAAATGAGCTGATTAAAGAAGTATTAAGAAAATCCATATATATGACTAAGTCAATCCATCAGTGTTTTGCTCAGTAGGGTCAACTTTTTCTGTATGTAGAAAATACCACTGCCAGGAGATAGTAATGAACTACAACCTCTGAGAGTGTTCCAACAGGAACTAACGACAAGGAAACATTTGCTATTAGAGCAAATAGACTCCTAATCAACATATTATCGATTCTTCATTTTTGTCAAGGTCATTTTGTGCTTTAAAAAATGATTCTACAGTATGGCTTTAATAGGAAAAGTGGACTAATTTGATTTAAAGAGTAAATGCTATTAATTATGAAAGACAGTCAATAAAAAGCTTGTTCTTCCAAACATAAAGGCAAATCTTACACTGCCTTTGATTTATGGTAATGAATACAATGATGAAATATTTTCACCCGTATCTCACACTCACTCTCATCCCACTTTTTCCCCTTTTTCTTGCTAATACATTAGAAAAATCTAATCTTTGTAATTCAAAATGAATTTTGGTTAATTTTATTACTATGTTTTCTTTATTTTCAGTAGATAATCTGTTTTTCAGTAGTTTCAAATTATCTTCGTAATAAATGTAAGAAAAAAATTCCATTTTATAATTAAAAATCCAGGAAAAAATTTAAAGTATCTTATTATAAATTACTGACATCCAAACTTACCATATATTATGATAAGATTTAAGAAGTCTAGCATTCTAAAATCCAGATAAGTACAAAGCATTTAGAGAACAATATGTTTAAATAATATCTTATCATGTGTACTTTACCATATATATAAATATGTACAAATAACAAATATACAATATTTTAGATTGTTGAACCTATTAAGGTCATTCTAGTTTCAATTAATTTATTATTCACATTATTTTACCCTGAGGAAACCAATATATAAATTATTTAACTGGTAATAAAATAAACTCAGTGAATTTAAGATAAGTAAAATCCTTGAACACCTAGGCCTAACCTATTGAGAATTGCTGATTTCTCCAAGAAGAAGGGTATTTTTGTCCTCTGAAAATGACTTCATTGTAAGCAACACAAGCTACTCTCTATATCACTTCAATGACATAAAATTTCGTTGTTATAAAGTATGCATTTAAAAAACTGCCTTCAATATAAGTTTTCCCATTGTGAAGCATCAATATGTGAATTAAACTTTGCTCTCCTAGACTGTAATTATGTGACCATGTCACCAGAGAATGGTAGAGCAGGTTAACCTTACTTATATATAATGAAACTATTTCTTTTTATGAAAGAGTAAGATTACTGAGTAGGAAATAATATATTTTATTTATTTTTATTTTAAAAAAAATTTTTTTAACGTTTATTTATTTTTGAGACAGAGAGAGACAGAGCGTGAACAGGGGAGGGGCTGAGAGAGAGGGAGACACAGAATCTGAAACAGGCTCCAGGCTCTGAGCTATCAGCACAGAGCCCAACGCGGGGCTCGAACTCACAGACCGTGAGATCATGACCTGAGCCGAAGTCGGACGCTTAACCGACCGAGCCACCCAGGCGCTCCGGAAATAATATATTTTAAATATGACTGTTAGTAAATGCAAAATCCCAGAGTCTAGATTGCTTGCAAAGTGTTACTGAGAACTCCCAAATACTGAAGACTTATTTGTTTGCAAACAGCAATTAGTGGCAAACTAGAAAAGCAACGGTTTATCTTGTAGGAAAACAAAGGGCACAGAAGTCTACTTTTGCATGGTGATTAAATGATCAAAACTTAACATAGAACAAATATTTTAGGCCATGTATCTAAATCATTAGAAGATTATATTTTCAAGAAAAGGAAAGTATGTTGGTTTACCATTAGTTATGGATACGCAGACCTATTCGTCAAACCTTATATAGTTAAGATTTAATGCAAAGAAAATACTCAAACTCACATCAAAGCATGATGAACCCCAACTTTATGTGGCCCTGGACAAAAAACTGTTGTGATGGTGCACCTGGATGGCTCAGGCAGTTAACCGTCTGCCTATTGATTTGGGCTCAGGTCATGATCTCACCATTATGAGATCGAGTCCTGTGTTGGGCTCATGCTGAATGTGGAGCCTGCTTAAGATTCTCTCTCTCTCTCTCTCTCTCTCTCTCTCCTTTTGTCCATCCCCGCTCACTCAGAGTGTCCTCTCTCTCTCTCTTTCTCGCTTGCTCTCTCAGGGAGAAAAAACAACAACAACAACAACAACTATTAAGCGTTGTGAGCTTCTGTTTGTTTATGGGGCATCTTTAAATAGCATAATATATAACAGTACTCATGACATGTAGGTCAAAGTTGGTAACATATTTAAACAGAATCAGTGTTTTATTTTAAAAAATGCTACACTGTGTTTTATAATGCTTCTGGGAGTATTTCATACTAGGGTGACAATATGCTTCCATCCACACGCAGGTCTCCCATAGCTGCAGCTGCCATGCTTGTACATATCTATTAAGTTTACAGAGTCACAAAACTCTAAAGACCAGGACCAGAATGAAAACATATAGGTTTTCACCAAATAAAAGAAGGAGAATATGTTGCTGGTTCAGAGAAAGGAGAATTCCCAACTCTGAACTGGACTAAGAAACTGTCTAATTCTCATGCATATTATTAAAAATTATGTTATATGTAAACACCAAAGGGACAAAATTCTCTGGACAAGGTATTTTTCAAGTTTT
Source organism: Puma concolor (assembly GCF_028749965.1). Classification (NCBI taxonomy): domain Eukaryota; kingdom Metazoa; phylum Chordata; class Mammalia; order Carnivora; family Felidae; genus Puma; species Puma concolor. The sequence goes on along the minus strand of NC_141668.1, from coordinate 62,733,096 downwards.
CTGAGAAGAGCTTTGTGTTTTGTTTTGTTTTGTTTTGTTTTTTTTAATTTTTTTTTTCAACGTTTATTTATTTTTGGGACAGAGAGAGACAGAGCATGAACGGGGGAGGGGCAGAGAGAGAGAGAGACACAGAATTGGAAACAGGCTCCAGGCCCTGAGCCATCAGCCCAGAGCCCGACGCGGGGCTCGAACTCACGGACCGCGAGATCGTGACCTGGCTGAAGTCGGACGCTTAACCGACTGAGCCACCCAGGCGCCCCTGTTTTGTTTTGTTTTTATGGATATAGACTGGGGCATGGAAATCACAGCAAGAGTTGCAGGTTTCCTTGCAAGTTCACATAGGGTAGACAGGACATGATTTAAACTTTCTTGATGACAGAAGATTAACATTTGTACTTGGGCTATATTATAGGAAAAGCTGAAGTTACAAATGTCAGTGTAATTGGTAAAAAACGGTTCATGCACTGAGATGTGGATATTTGCTACCCCTAGACTATTTAACTCTACTGGGGTTAACTGAGGGATACAGAAATATCAGCGTGTATTTACATCTTTCCTCTTTTCTATGACCCAGTCACTGGAAATACTCTGAGCGTATCTTTAGGTTTTATTGCAGTTAGTTAACTCTTTGCTTTTTCTCTCCCCTTTAGGTAGTAATCATCACCTCTAATTTATGCTTTCTGCAAGGTTTGTAGCCTAGAACTGCTGTGTCCTTCTACCAAGAAAGCTACTGTCTTACTGTTCTTGACTGTTCATTTTCTTCAGCATCACAATCTCATTCGCTCTTTCCATCCCTACAGTTGACCTGTATCATTACCACCATGTTCCAATGGACCTATCCCTGCTCTGTTCTCTCATTTCATTACAATTCATACTTTTGTTTAGTTGAATTTTGTTTAATGTTGCCTCTCTTATGCTCTTTAACTTTCATGTGAAAAAACTGATTTGTTCTTATCAGCTACTCAGAACATTTATTGTTTGGTTGCTTTCTTACATCAAGTGAAATCTTTGGATCTCCCATTTCTTTTAGATAAATGGGTGCCTAACAATTACACATTGTTTAAAAAAATTGGGAGCCTTCCTTTGTGCTCATATTTGTTCCAGATGAATGAAGGTGGAAGATATCTGATTTTAGATAGCCAAAATTTTACTGCAATCTCTGAACACTTAACATTGATATACACATTGGATTTACTTCAAAGAATGCTTTACACATTGGAGAAAATGTGACATAGGCACCATAAATGCTCACCTACTGCAACTACCTAACTGTCTGCTTTGATCTCATCTTCCTGAATGATTTTGATCAATGATAATGACCGGTTGAAAAGATTAAAGATGGTAAAAATGAAGAAATGCCAAGTTTTATAGTACCCATTGTGAAACATTATGCTAAACCACATTTACCAATAAATAGTCTCTTATGTTTCCTATGAACTGAGGCCTTGAAAATGTCCTTGTAAACAAAAAATGAGTAATTCGGAAAACAGAAAGAAAAGTTTATAATGAACATCGTATGATTGGTATATGATTCTAAAAGCATAATTCATTCAAAAGGCTGAGCAACTGGCAATCAATGCTTTAAGCACAAATTCACATTATGGTTTTGACAAATTTACACTATTTTTTTGAAAATGAATAGTTAGGCAAAGCTACAACTACCTTTACAAAAAGGAAAACTAACTGGCATGTGTGAAAGTAAAATCTGAGACTCAGCTTTTATTTTCAGTTTGTTGTTCTCAAATGACCAAATGTACTTTAGCAGCAATTTAGTAGTAGTTTATTTCTGATGAGCTAGAATGAGGGGATAGCCAGAATAATAGGTAAAAGTATCATGGAAATGGAATTAGAGTGAACAGTGGTTGACATTTACTATCTGGAGTCATCTATAAAGCAATGTGAGCTGAGATTCTAAACCCATAGTCTATGACTGAAAAAATGAAGGAAGGTGAAAAAATCCATGACAGATGAAGCAAGGTATCTGTCTACGGAAGGCCATGATTTTGAAAGCCATTTAAGGTATTCAGTTGGTTGTCTGTTGTGAGACCAGTCCAAGCATAGGGAAGAAGATCTAAGGCTGTTTGAGTGAACCTTCAGCATGTCACCTGAGATGAAATATGCCTGCAAATCCTGCATATCTGGAAATCTCACTCCCATTAACACCTGGTGGACATAGAGGAAAGGTATGGTGAAATTAGTAAAACATTTGGACTCAAGAGATATGAATCCATGAGTTTGCTCTGTAATGTACAAAACATAAGAATCTGAATGAATATTTTAACTTCTTCAATCAATTTTCTCACTGGCAAAATGGGAGTACAACTATTATTATCGCTACCATTTTTAACATTTATTTATTTTTGAGACAGAGAGAGACAGAGCATGAACGGGGGAGGGTCAGAGAGAGGGAGACACAGAAACTGAAACAGGTTCCAGGCTCCGAGCTGTCAGCACAGAGCCCGACGTAGGGCTCGAACTCACGGACTGCGAGATCATGACCTGAGCCGAAGTCGGCCGCCTAACCGACTGAGCCACCCAGGCACCCCTTATCGCTACCATTCTTTAAAAATTCATCTTAAGCTTTTAAGAATATTTAGAGAATAGATCTGAAAACATTTTGGTACACAAAACAATATATTAGTATCTATTATTATAAATAATTAATAATAATTATACATCCACAATAATTTTGGATATGGAACTAATTAAAAAAAAAACAAAACACTCCACCTGAGTACTCTGTTCTCCAAGAATTATCTATAGCTCTGTTTATGGCCAAAACCTAAATATTAATTAGACAGAAGTATTTATCTAACATTAGTTAAAATAAGAATAATTATATTTTGTCAGTAACACAAGATTATTCATAGTACCTTCAATTACGAAAAAAAGATATTTCTATCATAAAAACAAAGATGAACACTTAAAATCCAAACTGAACCACATTATAACCTTTAACTAATTCTAGAGCCAAGCCCTAAGGTTTGAAGGAAAAGGTGAGATGATTACCATGTACAGTGATTGTCCTATATGGTTACTTCCATGAAAAAGTGACCTTTGATTTTGGCCTAAGAAAAAAGAAAACTTAAAGTTTACCATGCTTTAACTGAGACAGACTATGGGATGACATCCAAATTATGTGTTTCTAGAATGGCAGAGAAAATCTACTTCAACAGGGTGTTCTTTGAATGAGCCGTTTCTCTTGAAGTTCTCAAAAAAGACAGAACAGGGAACAGACTATTCTGAGGCCTTTGAAAATAATAAAATGAAAAAAAAAATTTAACAATCTTCAGACTGCCAGATATTTCCCTTTTGATAGAAGAGATACATCAAGATTATATTAATAAAAGTTTTAGATTATTATAGAAACCACCATGAATTTTGGCAAAAACAATAGAATTTCTTTTCAAAGCATTTTAAGGGAATTTCCATATAAGTATTTAACAGACTCAAAAAACAAACATGCATTTGTATACTGAAGTTTGTACAAAAATATTTGTCTACAAATCCATTTTGAAGTACCATATAAATCTTTTCGATTAAAATGGGAGTCTAGGGTGAAAACACCCTTTACGGTCTGCCTTAGAATCAGAACCATGATTTTACTTCCTTCCTACTCTCAGTAATGCCAAACATAATGCACACTCAGTAAATAGAATAACCCACAGATTTCCTTGCATTTTGTTTAATAATTTGTGACTCTCAGAAAAGTTAAGCAGAGATTCCTTAGAGAAATCATCCATGTAATCCAATCAAAATTTTGAGTATTTCAGGCCTCTTCTGCTGTTTCTGCACTGGCCAAATACAAGCATATACCCTGGCATTTGGACAAATACCGGTGCCTATGGAGAAAGCACCATATTCTCCAGAGATCTGGCAAGTAACAGACTTCATCTTGCCAGTGTAGAAATAGCATTAGAGCAAGACTAATTGCTGGAAAGCCTGTTAAGAAAGATTTGTCATTCAGGATGATAAAAATAATCCCGCTTTTCAGAGTACATTCAAACTTTTTTTTTTTTTAAATTTCCAGTATTTTAATAGAGATCAAAACATTTCCATTTCTACAAGTGAATGCATTTTATGTAATACAGCTATTTCCTTTGATTTGAGTTCAAGCGGGGAAGCTAAAACGAAAAAAAAAAAAAAATCTGTCTAGACGTACCATGTTTGTTCCTTGTATAAGATGAAATTTATTAAGTCTGAAATGTGGCTTAAGGAAGTATTCATGTGTTCCATAAATATCTTATTGAGAAGTAGTAATTCCAAGAGGGAGAGTCCTCTCAGAAGGACGCTTAAGCAGGTCAGACTGCAATGATGAGTCTAGAAATTTATAGTGAAGAGAGAGTTTCAGGGAACCATGTGCCAAGCTATCCTTGACTGCTTCCCAGTTCAATATGCTACCCTGTACTAGAAGTGATGTCTTCTTACTTACAAAATTAGCACCAAATATGCCTGCTGAGAGCAGCAGCAGCCAGCACCTCTCCTGACCTTAGGGACCTGAGTGTACCAGTGACAACATCTCTAAGCAAATCCACTGCCTCTGATTACTTTAACTTTTGGTACCAACTTCTGACTTTTAAAAGAATGTTCTTCCTTTGAGTTATGACCATAATCAAAATGTCTTCCGCTGTGTGGGGCCAAATTGCCACAGTTTTATCTAAACAAAGTCCAGATTAAGCCAATTTCTTCACTCCCAACCTTTAATGGTAATGTGAACATAGTTGTTGGATTTCCGGCATCTAGTTTCCTTAGCTACCATCCCATGAATCCGAGAAAGCATATCTGTAATACAAGGGAGCCAACATAACCACAGTAAATAAAAGAGAAACATGTTATGATGTTAAGCCATGTGCACTGCTTGGCATTCATTCAGTTCACTGTAGCTGAAAAAATAACTGTGAGGCTCCATATCCCATTAACACAGTGTTAATTATTGTCATTGTCTCATCAGTGGTTTGTTTATGACAGCTCTGGCTGACAGGAATAGTGGGATGTTCTGTCAAGGCCATCACCTGATGAGATTTTTATTGGCAAAAGATCTTTCTTTCCTTTACTCAACTATGTTAGGGGAATCGGTGCTTCATTAACTCCAAACATAATCGCTTGCATTAGGCCAGTTTTTAAATGTTTCAAATAACTGGTATAATAGCCCCTTTCTAGCACTATTAGTTAACCAACTCAACTCACTCTCTAAAAATGAGAGAGACTCTTCAATCTTTCTGAACTCAAAAGGATTCCACTCAACGGCAGTGAAAGGGAAATACTGCCTCACTGGGGGAGACTTTTGAAATACTGATAGGATTTTTAATTCCCTTATGTATGACACCAGTGATTAAGAGTGATTCCACAGGGGCAAGAATTTGTGTCAAGAAAAAAACACAATAATTTGTATGCACATGCACACACACACACACACACACACAAGCACGTACACACAAGCAAAGACATCCTATTCAACTAATATGAATCCCTAGTCCTCCCCATTTTTTAAGATGTGAGGGGAAAAAAAAACAAAACTTTTGAGTCTTTCGCAGTAGGATGTGTCCTTCACATTCTTTGACAGGGACTGATATTTACCACTCTTTCTTTAATTCTCTCTCTCTTTCTCTCTAAATATAAAGATTACATGAGAAAAGCATACTTATTTCATTTCTTATATGATTTCAATGTTTCTTTTTTTAAAAAAATTTTTTTTTTCAACGTTTATTTATTTTTTGGGACAGAGAGAGACAGAACATGAACGGGGGAGGGGCAGAGAGAGAGGGAGACACAGAATCGGAAACAGGCTCCAGGCTCTGAGCCATCAGCCCAGAGCCCGACGTGGGGCTCGAACTCACGGACCGCGAGATCGTGACCTGGCTGAAGTCAGACGCTTAACCGACTGCGCCACCCAGGCGCCCCAATCAATGTTTCTTTTATGTAAAAAAGAAGACAGTATCACTCATAGTATTAAAATTGTTTTATCACATTTTACCTCTTACTATTGGGTGAAAATACTCAAATAGCTAATTTAAAGTTGCTTACATTTTGAAATTCACATAATAATTCTAATTTAATGATAAAGACTTCCACCTATACCAAACAATGCCTAATTTTAATCCCAAGAGTGTATTTTCTTACGAACATTTTTTTTTTTTTTTCCTTCACCGGCTGCTAGGAGGATTCTTTATGATATTGGATATGGAATTCAATCTATAATTAAAGGCCTACACGTTTTTCCAAAAAGAAGACAAAATTAACTTTTAGAAAAACAAAAAGTTGTATATGGTGGAAAACTTATCATGTATAACACATAGCTTATGTGAGTAAGTTCACTTGGTCATGATCATGTATTCACTGAATATTGGCACAGATTTTTTAGATGTAATTAATGATGAAATCAGTACACTCTGAATAAAGCAGATAACTCTCCATAATGTGGGCGGGCCTCATCCAATCAGTGGAAGAAGGTCTTAAGAAAATCAGTCTTAAGAAAATACAGAGGTCCCTGTAGAAGAAGGAATTCTGCTCTGCAGATTGCTACATAGAAATTCAACCTCAGTTTCTAGCTTTTGGATTCATGAGTGCAATACCAACTTTAGCCAAAATTTATAGCCTGCCAGCTTGCCCTGTGGATTTCCGTTGTGCCAGCACCCACAATTCAACTGCATAAAGCCAATTCCTTAAAATAAATCCCCCTACCTCTTTCTTTATGTGTGTGTGTGTGTAATATAAATATGTATATATGTTAATATATATTACGAAGTATATATTTTTACATATGTGTGTGTATGTGTGTATGTATATATCATATACACACACCTATCCTATTGGCTCTGTTTCTTTGAAGAACCCTGACTAATACATTGTTTGCAGAAGAAATTACATATATTTACATACCCCCTCTCATAAAGTGAATTCAGAATATCTTCCTTAAATAACAAAATGCAATGCATTCTAGACTAAGGTCTCTCGTGTCATAATCATTTTCTGCTCCTAGACAGCAGTATTTTTCTGCCAAAAGATACCACCTTCTCCCTCCTCTAGCCTTATGCAGGCATGAAAGTAATTAATTCTCATGCTTACTTGACTTTGGTTTGGCTTTGGCACAGCATGCTTTCCCTAGCAAACCATAATTGATTCTGAATAATTGATCAGTGACGAACATTCAATTTTCTTTATCTTCTCTTCCTCTCATTCTCCTATGATATATGTTTTCATTGGGGAACCATTTTCCACTTGAAAAGAAGCCCCAAATGCAAGGCCTTTTAGTGATCAAATCAATTTATGCTGCTTTCTGCCAATTCACATCAACTCCAATGTGGCTCCTCTTGGAGAACTCTTAGGGAACACTAATTAGCATCCCACAGTATGCATTAGTTTTCAATAAGGAAGTAAACTTCTCATGTAAAGACCTTGGGCACTATTTACATATAACTGCTTAGCCATCTATCTCACCACCACACTGATTTGCTCTTTTCAAGTATCCTTTGATAAGGATTGTCATTGAAACCACTCAACCCTCCATGAATCATGGACTCTGTCAGAATAGTTACCTAAAATCAGTGATATTCATCTGAGTTTTGTAAATTTGCCCAGTGATTATGTTCTTTAGTTTGTTTTTTTTATGTAAAAGTAAGAACACATTACAATAATGTCCCACTTACCTAATTATTCCAATTCCTAAACTAGCAGAACGAAACCTCCTTCTTTGACAGAAGTGAAAGATTCCTTTGAGGAAGATAGTTTTCAGAAAGTTCACATATTTTATCATGTCAGAGAGAAATGGGTGGCTTTTCAACCAAAGGCATGCTTAGTGAATTATGCAAAGTTGATTTAGAAAGAATGAATATCTAGTCTCTTATAGGCAAACACATAGTAGACCAAAAGTAAGTACGTTAGAAGCTGTTGGTGCTGACATCATGAGTGTATCACACATGTCCTAGGTTATCTCCATTTAATCTGTTTCCTTCAGATGCAATGCCCTTCCTTCCTCCTTAAACTTCTGAAACAGAATGTCATCCATACCTTCTCTTTTTTGAATGCTATGCTTGCTTTGCTATGTCATTCACATTTGCCAAACTGATGGAACCAAGTGTTAAAAGGGCAAATCCACAAATGGATGTTTCTTCACTGTTCATTCACCCTAACAGCACATTCGTATGTATACTGAACTGGTCACTCTGCTATAATTCTTCAAATCAAATTTCAATTCAATATTCAATTCAATCCTGTTGTGTGAAATTAACATTTGCTAGTAGTCACTATGTGCCAGAAACTGAGCCCAGTGATGAAAATATGGCTGCAGCCTTATTTTGTCACAAAACTTCCCAATGCAGTGGTCTCTAATCACTTTTTCTACTACCTCATCCCAATTCTCACTCAAACCTATCCCTTCAGTCTTTACCATACCATAAGTGTTCTTTTATGCTCTGCTCTTATCTTGCCTCGCCTTCATCAAAATTTATTTTTCTTGAATCATTCTTTCTTGTTCATGTCTATGGATCTATACCTCCATCATTTTCCTTTTACTTTGCTGTTACTTCTCAGTTCCTTTTGTTCATTCCCCTCTCCCACTTCAGACAAATGCTGGTGTGACCCAACTTTCAGTCAAGTGCTCTGAGCCCACATTCTCTCCCTGGATAGTCTCTGGATAATCTCATACAGTTCTGAGGCTTAAAGCATCAGAGAGAAGTTGATATTCCAAGATTCATATCTAAAGCACCAAACCCCAACAGGTTACTTGATATCACCATTCAGATCTCATAACTAATGTGTGTAGGCCAAAATTCTTAATCTTCACATTTCAACTCTACCTACAGCTTTTCAAAACCAGTAATTGAATCCATTATTGCACATCTGCATAGCTAAGACATTATATATGGGGAAAAAAAAGAAAAATTCTCTTACATGGCCTTGTCAATATTTTTATTTTAGATGATTTTTTTAAAAAAAATAACTCTGGTGAGGAGTATTAATTAGGGAATCACAAAAACCTGTCTTTTAATACAGATTTCCCCATTTATTAGCTTTTTAATAAATTACTTAATCTTATAACTTCTGAAATAACTCATGACAAGCTACTTAATCTTTATAAATGTCAGGGTCCTCACCTGTTAAACTGGATAATAATAGTAATTATGACTTTGGCTTGCAGTAAGAATTACACAAGATCGACTTCGTAAAGTCCATAATCAGATTTTACTCACTCATTTGTTCAGTGACTCATTCAAGAAATACACATTATAAGTTTACTATGTTCCATTCTAGGTGTTAAAGAGATAATCAAGACAGACAAAGTTTTAGCCATCATGGAACTATAATCCAGTTGGAGAAGAAAGTCAACATGCAAGTCAAACAATAATCACGTAAGCTAAAAAAGACTGTGACACATTGAATGAAAGGATTCCATGTGACAGAGAACAACAGAAGCAAGGTACATCTTTGCAAGGAGATGACACTTGGGATGAGACCTAAAGGAGAAGCAGCTCTTCATTCACAAAGTGAGAAAAAGTCATTCTACATCACAGGCACTAGAAAGGACAAAGGAACTATGGCAAGAAAGAACCCAGTGCCTTTCAGGAATAGATGTGACTCCAAATGGGGGCTGGGGAGACAACACAAGATTAGCAAGAGCAGGAAGCCACTACTACCACTAACCGGCTAGGGCCAAAAAGGAAGGTGGTGAGACCGAAGCCCATGAGAAGGGTCAGCCACAAAAAGATGAAATTTTAGGTGGTCTGCCTAAGGGAAGTTGGAACCAATGAGGAGATATAGCCATTATGAGAGATGCTGGCCTAGAGAGAAGAAAGGAGAGATAACTTTAAAATTCCTCTTCATCTTGGGGTGCCTGGGTAGGTCAGTCGGTTAAGTGTCCAACTTTTGATAATCCACTAGGTCATGATCTCATGGTTCTTGGGATTGAGCCCTGTGTCCAACTCCATGCTGAATGTAGAGACTGCTTAAGATTTTCCTCTCTTTCTCCCTCTGTTCCTCTCACCCACTCATGTTCTCTCTTCTCTCAAAATAAATAAACATGTAAAAAAGAAAGAAAATTAAATCCTAATTCATCCTTCCTTATCAGTAAAAGTCTCCATTATCAATAATATTCAGTGGCTGAACCAAGTCAGATGCCAGATGACACAACCTGCCTGGAAAATGCAAACCAAGAATCCGCCCCCCTTTCTGCCAGGAGAGAAAGCAATGACAAAGAATTGATCTGAGAGGAAGTTGGCTCAGAACTAGAAGATCCTTCAGATTATCAAGGGTTACTTCAACACTTTGGGAAAACTCAGAAATGTGATATTCTTAGGGATATAAAGAAAAACATTGCCTGGCCCTTCTGTAAGGAAATGAAGAATCAGACAAAAGATTTGGGTCTATGAGTTGGTATACTCCTACTCAAGACCACACTTACTGGTCCTATCTGGTTGACTTCGAGAAAGATGGCTGTGTATATAAAATCAGAAAGAAGTTTTGATGGTGACCATCACTTCTTAAAAACAAAACAAAACAAACAAGCAAACAAAACAAAAATGGCTCTTAGGTTGAAGACAACTGGCCCACTTTGCGAATGTCTAAACCTCAGGATCTTAGAAAATGTACAGAGTAAGAGAAACCTCTAGAAGATTCTAAACTTTCTGTTACTATTCCGCTATTATTTCTGTTTAATGGTATCATGAATGATTAATTAGTATGGTATGAAATATACTCATTTTTACATCTCAGTTTGTGGAGTTAAGTTATTTGCAATATTCCCAAGTGCTATAGTGCTAATACTAGTCTGGATCAAGGAGTAAAGAGTATAAATTCTGGGATGGATCCACACTTGGCAGTTTTCAGGGAAGCAAATGAAAGAATAATGGACTGGTTGAGAATATAATCAAGTGAGGAACTGTAGGTTCTGTACTGAGCAGAAAATTTAGTTCAACAAGATGCTGATACTTATGAGAGAAAATGTAGGAAATTTGGAAAATCCTTCCAAATTCATGGAACAAATACTGTTTCTGACTTATTTTATTATTCTATTCTAGTTCACTGATTTTTTTTTAATTTTATGTTTTTAAAAATTTCATATTTTTGTGTTCATTACAGCAATAGTCATTGGATTTCCATAAATAAAACTGGGGTACCACGATTAACAAAAATTCTATTCATACTCAAATCTCTTAGATATTTTCCATCAATTTTTATGACCTTTTAATCACACTAAGCTTGTTTACACCAATAATATATACACTCACTTTTAAAAATAATCTCCAGAAGAAGCCTTTAACATATTTTAAAATTTATAATATAGCTGTATATTTTCATAAAGTCTAGTTCTGGGTAAGTTTTTATCATGGTGCTCCAAATTCATCTAATGTGTACACTCATTCTATTTCTAAAACCTTTTGCTATTCCTATCACTAAGACATTTTTATTCAGAAAGACATGTCTAAAATAGATTTCATCTACATTCACTTATATAACTAACCATACTTATAATTTCTATTTCCAAGAACATTTTCTTTCAAGAATAATTTAACCTTTATCCATCAATAAAATATTTTTTAAAAGTCAAATCTTGAAAATCTTGAATATGGTAAAAGATTATGTCTTTGAATTATTTGGCTACACAAAAGAGTTAAAATGAATGTGTTGTTGAAAATACACACACAAATGCAATATATATCCCATAAAAAAAATCAAAACTGAATTGACAAAATGGGAAAATATTTGCAATATATGAGGTACACAGTTAATGTTCCTGATATAGAAAGAGCTCTGATGAATCAATTATATTAAAAAAGTTTACCAATAAAAATGATAAAGCTAAAATCAGACAATGTATAGAAAAATACAAACGTATTGATCTTACTTGTATTCACACATAAAATGTATTAAAAATGAATTCCTACATATTCAATGCCAAAATATTTTTCCTTAGTCACAATAATAGTCACAACAATAACAGTGATAGCACATATAGAGATCTATAGAAATACAGGCTAATAACAAACTCTGGAGGGCAAGTGACAATAAAATCAAGAAATTTAAAGGAGTACACTTCATTAAATTCCACATATGAGTGAAATCATATGGTATCTGTCTTTCTCTTACTGACTTACTTTGCTTAGCATAGTCCTCTCTAGCTCTATCCATGTTGTTGCAAATGGCAAGATTTCATTCTTTTTTATGGCTGAGTAATATTCCATTGTACACATACACCACATCTTCTTTATCCATTCATCACTCAAAGAACACTAACAAGTGAGCAAAGGGAAAATAAAAAGAGAGAGGGAGTCAAACCAAAAAACAGACTCTTAACTGTAGAGAACAAACTGATATTTACTAGAAGGGAGAGTGATAGGTTAAAGAGGCGATGGCGATTAAGGAGTACATTTGTTGTGATGAGCACCAGGTGATGTATGGAATTGTTGAATCACTATATTGTACACCAGAAACTAACATTACTGTACGCTAACTGGAATTTAAATAAAAACTTACAAAAAATAAAATGATCTACAAAATACGATCATGGTTTTCTACAAATATAAAGATTACATTCCAGTACATGAAAAATATTGGAAAGAAATATATATACGAATGTTAACAGATTATATTTGGGTGGTAGAGTTGTTGTAAAAAATGAAATGTACATACAAGTACTTTGTGAAGAATAAATCACTATCCTAAAGTAAAAGAAATAAATAATAAATACAATAAATGAGTACAGTTTATTATTATCAAGTCTAGCATAATCATATAGTCCAGGGCTCAAGTTGGTCTTTCCACTTGCCTGTTATATAATCTCAGTAATTTACTCATTCTCTGAGTCTTAGCCTACCCTACTATATAATGGGGATCATCATATATATATATATATATATATATATATATATATGCATATATATATAATTACATATATTATTATTATATATATTATATATATTATTAAATTATTACAATTATAGGGCATTATTAAAGAAATTTAAGAAGATAGTCACATAGGTGAAATAATGAGAAACCTGTTCGAAAACCATCACTCTGGCTACAGACTGAAGATGAGCAATAATCAACGAAGAGTGCTGGAAGTTATGTGTATAATACAAGTGACAGATTACAGAAGCCTGGATTTGAAAAAAAAAAAAAAAAGTTGGTAGAAATAAAGTGAAGTGATGGATCTGGGAGCTACTTAAGAAATAAAAGTAGGGGTGCCTGGGTGGCTCAGCCGGTTGAGCGTCTGACTTCAGCTCAGGTCATGATCTCGCAATTTGTGAGTTAGAGCCCCACATCAGGCTCTGTGCTGACAGCTCAGAGCCTAGAGCCTGCTTTGGATTCTGTCTCCTCTCTCTCTGCCCCTCCCCCACTTGTGCTCTATCTCTATCAAAAATAAATAAAATATTTTTAAAAATTTCTTTAAATAAATAAAAGTAGGGGTGCCTGGGTGGCTCAGATGGTTAAGCGTCCAACTGTTGGTTTTGGCTCAGATCATGATCTCATGGCTTCGTGGGTTCAAGTCCTGCATCAGGCTCTGCACTGGCAGTGCAGAGGCTGTTTGAGATTCTCTCTCTCCCTCTCTAGCTGCCCCTCCCCCACTCAGGCTGCCTGTGTCTCTCTTAAAATAAACTTAAAAAATGGGGCGCCTGGGGGGCTCAGTCGGTTGGGCGTCCGACTTCAGCCAGGTCACGATCTCGCGGTCCGTGGGTTCAAGCCCCGCGTCAGGCTCTGGGCTGATGGTTCAGAGCCTGGAGCCTGTTTCCGATTCTGTGTCTCCCTCTCTCTCTGCCCCTCCCCCGTTCATGCTCTCTCTCTGTCCCAAAAATAAATAAACGTTGAAAAAAAAAAATTAAAAAAAAAATAAACTTAAAAAAAAGAAATAAAAGTAAAATGATATAATAATGGATTGGATATAGAGGGTGCAGTGTAGACACAATAATAATATCTTCCTCATATGGTTATAAGAATTTTAATAAGTCACTTAAGCAGTCAGTATAGGTCCAGGTAACTTCTGATCGATATTAAGTGAGAAAGAGCCAATTAAGGTGGTTTACAGGATCCTAACTAGCATAATGAAACGGATAGTGTTGCCACTCACCATATGGAAAATGCTAGAACAGCACCAAGTTTGAGGAGGAAAATCTTAAATTCAGGTTTACATATCCTGACCTGAATCATCTTCAAAATATACAAGAGGAAATGCCAATGAGGTAACTGGAAAAATTAGCCTGGATCTGAAGAGTGTTCTGAATTGCATACCAAATTTAGGAGTTACATAAAGGAGTCAATAAAGTTAAAGGTAAAAAGGGCTTGTAAAAGATCTTGGGCTATTCTAGATAAAGAATTATCTTGAAGGAGACAGGGCAGGAGTGGCCAGAGATACGGTACTATAGAAGCCAAGAGGTAAAGTGCTTCAAGAAGAACCCAAATACATGAAACGTGCAGACAGCTCATGTGAAATGTAGTTAACAGATGTTTCATTGAAGAAAGTGAGATAGAAGTCATTGGTGCCAACAGCAAGAGTGATGGATGTGTAAACAAGACTGGATCACACTGAGTAGTGAAAATAAAGGGTATTAACCAGAAAGGCATGAAGCAAATGAAAGCGAAAGCAAATTAAAGTGGAATTTGTTTTTTAGTGGGGCAGATTCGAGAACATTTAGAATAGAGATTTGCTCTTAGAACTTAAAGGGTATATATATATATATATATATATATATATATATATATGTACATATATATGTGTATATATCTGATTTTCAATATTCAAAAATATCTACTGTCTATTTTCAACATGCTGTTTTCAATAGACTACATATTTTAAGTTTACAGAGTTACAATCTTTCATAGGTAATTCAAGATAAAGAAAGAATAAACATATTCCAGTAAGATATTTAGCAATACAAAGATGAAGGAGATGAATTGGGGACCACTGTGTATCCTTTTCAAATGTCTAGAGCTTAGAGAGGGAGCACTCCAAGTGACTGGGATGGGACAGATGAAACATAAGTGAGTGTAAGGTATCTGAAAGGGGGTTAAGAAAGGTTTATTCTCTGAAAGCAGAAGAGAGCAGTCTTTGGGAAGATTTAGAAACTTACTTGAACAATTAAAAAAAGAGAGCAATATGAAAAGAATCCCCATGATATTAAGAAGGCCATGTCAGTATTATGTGACACATAAATTGTTCTGCAGAGGTACAGTACAGTAACAAAAGCTCTTCCCTCGAATTCAGGAACAAGGGCGTCCTCTCATCTCTGCCAATAATAAAGAGAGGTACTTTGGATAAGTCATTTAATTAATCCAAGCCTTCGTTTCTTAATATGTGTAATTAATTAGTTTCCCTTTATTATCTATACCTTTTACAACATTAAAATTATTTACTTCTGTTAGTAAAACAAGAGGAAAGATATGCTACAAGAAAAAAAAAATACATCTGTAGAGCATGATATTATCAGAACTTTTATTATAGGTCGTGTAAATGAAGATAAAAGCTCTACACATTCCTTGACTTGATTCTAATAGGTTGGCAGGGGTGTGAACTGACATTCTCCAGCCTTAGGGATGTGTGAGGGTACTTCATGTTTCTGATAAGCTGAATCATTTGACATTATTCCCTACGCAACTTATCCATTAAAATCTTATCTCTTGTGCACATAATTTTTAACTACATAAAATTTTAATACTTTGAATAAAGCACCCAGTCATTTTTGAGATTTTATGTGATCTCTATTCAAACGAAAAAAACAAAAAAAAACAACTATTGAAGAGTATCAGAAAATAATAAGTTTAAAAGTGAAAACAGATTTCTAGATGTAAACATTAAACAAGCATATAAAATAATGAATATATCACATACGAAGTGATTACATTTAAATTTATCAGTTCCCTTTCAGAATTCATATTTTCCAGTGAATATTAAAATAGGTTTGGTTTTATGCATCAAATTAATGATTAACATTATTGAGTCAAATGCTATTCATGTATTTCTTAAATAAGATTTTGTTTTGATTCCATTCTAAGAGAATAAAATTCTATGGTGTCTCCTCTCAACAATGGTTTATAGAATCTAGATAAGAAGAACTTACTACCATTCTTAACCAGTGACTCTTTGTAAAAATATATGCTATTTAAAACCATATACTTTAAAATTTACTGACATTATGGATCAGGACCAAAATCTTCTTGGCCTCAAATCCTTTCCTGAAGAGTTTAAATTAGTTCATTTCTGTAACTCCAAGTATTTTTTTTTTTTAATTTTTAATTCCACTGTAGTCAACAAACAGTATTAATTTCAGGTGTACATTACAGTGATTCAAAAATTCTATAGATTATGCAGGGCTCATCAAGATAAGCAAGGATACTCTTAATTCCCTTCACCTATTTCACCCACCCCCCACCCACGTCTCCTCTGGTAACTACCAGTTTGTTCTCTACAGTTAAGAATCTGTTTTTAGGTTTGTCTCTTTGGTCTTTGTTCATTTGTATATGAGTTAAAGCATAGTGTATCTGTCTTTCTCTGACTGGCTTATTTCGCTTAACATTATATTCTCTAGATCCATCTGTGTAGTTGCAAATGGGAAGATTTCATTCTTTTTTATGGTTGAGTAATATTCCACTGTATATACATATACCCCATCTTCTTTTTTAATGTCTTATTTTTAAGAGAGAGACAGAGTATAAGTGGGGAATGGGCAGAGAGAGAGAGGAAGACACCGAATTTGAAGCAGGCTCCAGGCTCTGAGCTGTCAGCACAAAGCATGACATGGGGATTGAATCCACGAATTGTGAGATTGTAACCTGAGCTGCAGTCAGACACTTAACCGACTGAGTCACCCAGGCATACCCATATACCACATCTTCCTTACCCATTCATCTGCTGATGGACACTTGAGCTACCTCCATAATTTGGTTATTGTAAATAATGCTGCAATAAACAGAGGGGTGTATTATATCCCTTCAAATTAGTGTTTCACATTCTTCAGGTAAATAACCAGTAATGCAATTACTGAATTATATGGTAATTCTATTTTTAATTTTTTGAGGAATCTCCATACAATCTTGCACAGTGGCTGCACCAGTTTGCATTCCCACCAACAATGCACAAAATTTCCTTTTTCTCCACATCCTTCACCAACACTTATTTCTTGAGTTTTAATCTTAGCCATTCTGATAGGTTGGAAGTGATATGTCACTATGGTTTTGAATTTCATTTCCCTGGTAATGAGTGATGTTAAGCATCTTTTCATGTGTCTGTTGTCTTTGAGAAATGTCTTCTGCCCATTTTTTTTTTTTTTTACATTATGTGCTTTTTTTCACATGCGGATTATGTCATTTGCGACTGCATTCTGTAGGCTATCTTTTAGTTTTGTTGGTTATCTCCTTTGCTGTGCAGAAGCTTTTTATTTTGATATAGTCTCACTAATTCATTTCTGTTTTTTCCCCTTGCCTCAGGAGACATATCTAGAAAAATATTATTACAGCTGATATCAGAGAAATGACTGCCTATGTTCCCTTCTAGGATTTTTATAGTTTCGGGTCTCACATTTACATCCTAATTTGTTTTGAGTTTATTTTTGTGTATAGCCTATGACAGTGGTTCTGTTTCACTCTTTTGCATGTAGAGGCCAGTTTTCCCAACATCATTTGTGGAAGAGACTTTTTCCCATTGCATATTTATCCCTCCTTTGTTGAAGCTTCATTGACCATAACACTTAGGTTTATTTCCAGGCTTTCTATTCTGTTCCATTGATCTATATGTCTATTTTTTGCCAGTACCATACTGTTTTGACTACTACAGGTGTGTAACACGACTTGAAATCTAGAATTGTGATACCTGCAGCTTTGTTCTTCTTCTTCAAGATTGCTTTGGCTCTTCAGGAGTCTTTGGTGGTTCCATAGAAATTTTAGGACTGTTTGTTCTAGCTCTGTGAAAAATGCTATTGGTATTTTCCCAGGGATTGCATTAAATGTGTACATTGCTTTGGGTCATAAGGACATTTTGATAGTATTTGTTTCTCCAATCCATGAGGATGGAATATCTTTCCATTTCTTTGTGTCGTCTTCACTTTCTTTCACTGTTTAATACTTTGCAGAGTAGAGGTCTTTCACCTCTTTAAATTTATTCCTAGGTATTTCATTATTTTTGGTGCTGTTGTAAATGGGATTGTTTTCTTAATTTCTCTTTCTGCTGCTGCATAATTAGTGTATACAAGTGCCACCAATTTCTGTATATTGATTTTGTATGCTGCAACATTAATGAATTTATTTATCTGTTCTAGTAGTTTCTTTGGTAGAGCCTTTGGGATTTTCTATACATATTATGTCACCTGCAAATAATGAAAATTTTACTTCTTCCTTACCAATGTAGATGGCTTTTATTTCTGGGGCACCTGGGTGGCTCAGTTGTTTGGACGTCTGACTTTGGCTCAGGTCATGATCTCATGGCTTGTGACGTGGAGCCCTGTGTCAAGTCCTGTGTGGACAGCTCAGACCCTGGAGCCTGCTTTGGACTCTGGGTCTCTGTCTCTTTCTGCCCTTTCCCTGATTGGGTTCTCTTTCTCTCCCCCTCAAAAATAAAAATTAAAAAAAAAAAAATTAGAGGCCTTATTTCTTTTTGTTGTCTGATTGCTGTGGCTAAGACTTCCAGTACTATGTTGAATAAAATTGGTGAGATGGGCATCCTTATCATGTTCCTGACCTTAGGGGAAAAGCTCTCAGTTTGTTACCATTGAGCATGATGTTAGCTGAGGGTTTTTCATATAGGTCTTTATTATGCTAAAGTATGTTCCCTCTAAACCTACTTTGTGGAGGGGTTTTATCATGAATGGATGTTGTACTCTGCCAAATGCTTTTTCTGAATGTACTGAAACAATCATATGATTTTTATCCTTTCTCTTATTGATGTGATATATCACATTGATTTGAGAATATTGAATCACCTTGCATCTCAGGAATAAATTCCACTTGATCATGGGGAATGATTTTCTTAATGGATTGTTAAATTCAGTTTACTAATATTTTGTGGAGGATTTTTGCATCTATGTTCATCAGAGATACTGGCCTGCAGTTCTCTTTTTTGTGGTGCCTTTATCTGGCTGTGGTATCAGGGTAATACTGACTCACAGCAGGGATTGGGAAGTTTCCTTCCTCTTCTATTTTCTGGAATAGTTTGAGAAGAATAGCTATTAACTCTTCTTTAAATGTTTGGTGGAATTCACCTGTGAAGTTGTCTGGTCTTGGCCTTTGTCATTGGATTTTATTATTTGAGTCCTCTCTCTCTCTGTTTTGTTTTTATTTTTGTTTTTTGAGGCATTTGGATAGGGGTTTATCAATTTTGTTGATCTTTTCAAAGAACCAGCCTGTGGTTTTATTGATTTGTTTGTCTGTTTGTTTGTTTGTTTATTTTTAGTTCCTACCTATAACTCCAGGTAAATTTACTCAACATTTCCTTTGCTTGTTGACCCACTCAAAACTTTTCCAAGTTGTAAACCATGCCTTCGGGGGACAAGACTGCATGCTGCTTACCAGGCATCACTCATTAGATAATTTTCTTCCTTTGTGTAAACACTCCTGTATCACATTCTAAGTTACCATGAATAGCATTGATTTTAATTTCTTTAAATTTATTTAATTTAATTCATATTTCTAATGAGGAGAACTCAGACCATAGGAAGATATATTATATTTTAGTTTTCCCATTAACTCACTCTTTGACCTTTGGAAGACCGTTAAGTTCTCTGCTCCCCTACTGGTTTTAGTATAGATTAAACGTTTTCTAAAATCCCTTTCCCTCTCAAGTTCTAGAGTTCTACATTTTGTAGTATATTGTAATTATGATGATTAATTCCATGATAGGAATTTTATCCTATATGAGGCATCCACTAATTCAGAATATAAAATATACGATATAGTTTCTTAATGGTTTCTTTTACTTCATCTGGGAAAATTATTATTTAACTTCAATAGAGATTTGATAAATAATATTTAAAATGATTAAAAATCATACACCCCATTTAAGAAACTCTATAGATAATGATCTACAATTCACTTGTGCTTAATTTTTTATACTGACCTGTGAAAACTGGAAAAGTATAATAAATTATTTCTTGTAATTATTTTACTCTTTTATTTGCAGGCTACACATTTATCCTACTAAGAATACTGGAAAGCAATCAGAAACAATTTCATTAAAGCCATCTTCTCTGGAATTTTGGATGAGTAGGATGTTTGAATAGCTATGTCTTCTAGATATTTGAATGTATGTAACATTCAGCAACAAAGGAGAGAAAAAAATTTTTCACTTAGTTTGAATGGAAGCCTTCTTGAATATATCAGGTACTCATTTGGTACTTTTAGAAAAATCAGGGAGTCACAAACATAACTAAACTTGGGCTTACTTATGCCAAGTCATTATTTCTTTATCAATGACTACAGGCTTTCTGCATCATGAAGGTGTTCTAAGGACTCTATAGATGCTTACGTCTCTGCATTAAGTACCCTTAGATTATAATGCTTCTAGATTTTTCCCTGAAATAGATCTGTATTATATATGTCATATATATAACATATATATGTATATACATGTCATATATATAACACTCTACTATCTATAGATCTATATACATCTATGCAGATATATACCTTCGCTTTACAATAGAGTATAAAATATCAATTCCCTCTAATTAAAATCAACAAGCATACAAGGCAAAATGAAAGCAGCACACCACAACTACTCTATAGATGTTAGTTATCATTACTACTATCTAAAAAAAATAATATTTATTTATTTTTGAGAGAGAGGGAGAGAGACAGCATGCGTGGGGGAGGGGCAGAGAGAGAGGGAGACAGAATCTGAAGCAGGTTCCAAGCTCTGACCTGTCAGCACAGACCACGACATGGGGCTCTAACCCAAGAATTGTCAGATCATGAAGCTGAGCTGAAGTCTGGCGCTTAACTGACTGAGTCACCCAGGCGCCTCTAGTACTATTTAATAACTATAGAAAGCCTGACAGCTTATACTGATCCACTTATTTCTTTGTAACATGCTATTGTTCTGTTGTAAAAAAAAAAAAAAATAGCAAACAATTTGAACTATGTTGAAATGATTAGGTTTGAAGTAAAAAAAAAAAAAAAATCGTGGGTTTAGTCCTGGATATGTTACTTAATTGTTGTGTTAATTTCATTAGCTTCGTTATCCCTCTGAGCTTGCCTTACATATCAAGTACAAAAAATAATATGTACCTCAAAGATTTATTAGAAGTAAATTAAAAATCAATTTGAGAACAATTAAAATAAAAGAACAAAATGATGATTACCAGAGGGGAGGTGTGTGGGGGAAAAAGGGGAAACGGGGATAAGATTAAAGAGAATGCTTACCATGATGAGAAAAATAAAGATAACATGAAAGAAAATCAACTTGATAAAAGTATGTGAATTGGACTGTCGCATAGAAGGCACTCAATAAGAGCTAGCTGAACCTGAAATAATAATAATAATAATAATAATAATAATAATAATAAAAGGTTGCATCTTGAAACACAAACATCTGTAAATATTTGTGATATTCCAGGCCATATGTTCTACATCGCTCATCACAGAAATAGGACCAAATCCCACTAAGAAACTCATCAATGAATGCGTTTACTGTAACTGAGAAAGCAGAAGAGAGAGTGTACTAGAATATTTACTTGGGGTCAGGAGAGTGTCCTGCACTACTGAAAAAACTCTTTGCATAATTATAATCAATTTCCATATTAAAAAAAATTCATTGTAGTTAATAAAGCAGAGACAAAATAAACGTCTGCAAAGTTTCCTCTCCTATGGGAAAAGGAAAAGAAAATACAGTGAGAAAGTAGTTCAAATTCTACAGTTAATATGATATATAACACATTTATCAGTCAAGAACCTATTACAAACATAAGTGAAGTTATACCATGGCCAAAACCTTACTAGGGTTACATATGTAAAGACATCCCAAAATATTCTTATTCAATTCTCATCATTTATGAGACTACTTAAGTTTCATAGATAGAAACTTTGTTTTGGCAAAAGCTCAAGTCACCATTCCTTTTGTAACCTTGAAGGAAACTGTGGTCATCTGTTTGTTGCTACTGGCTACCTAGCTCAAGGCTATGTTAAAAAAAAAAAAGTCATTTTGACAGGTCTTGGTGATAATCACCAAACTCAATGCTCTCTTTTTTAAATTGTATTGAGATTATGCAAAATAGAGTCACTTAATTTAAAAAAATAAGTGATATTGATGGTATTCCAACAAATTTGAATGAAACTATAAGCTTGAATATTGTTCAGTAACAAGTTATTGAATTAGGTTTAGAGACTCCTAATTACCTGTAAAAAATGCCCCTCTCCCTTATCAAGACACAAATTATGTGAAAAAATTAATGTTAAATACCAAATAATAGTCCCAAAGGCCCTTCATTCCATACTTTGGGCTATAGGTTGCCAAAATGTAATATTTCGGTCAGACCAAAGAGCCAAACAGGTATTTTGGACATGGAAGAGGTGCGGAAGAAGGAAGGAGGCTATCCAAATTCATAAGTAATGTCAACTTGTATAGCAGCACTTTCACTTGGCAGATATATTTGCCACTTTCACTTGGCAGATATATTTGCCATATATCCAACCTGAAACTTCAAGGGACAAGCATCAATATTTTTGCTTATTTTATATATTTTTAAAATTCAAACTAAAATGCAGTCATTGGCATGGAAAACTGATGTTTAAAAAATGTTTGTATTTTAGAATTGCTAAATGAGAATAAAGCCCCTAAAAATGACTTTATGAGCAAAACAGCAGGGGGGATCAAATATTATCCAGTCTATATTAAAGATGAATTTAGGGGGAATATTTTCATTGTGATAAGACTGAACAATATTTTGAATCTTGTGAGGAAATCCTTTTCTCACTGATCTTCAATCTTTTAAAAATAATCTGCAGGAGGGTTTTCAGATTTCAGTTTCCATTCATTTGCCAATATAACTTCTAGAAAATCACTTCAGAGAAAATCCGGGTAAAATGTCTCTCTGCTTACTATAAATTTAGTAAGCAGACATTTTGGGTCTCTGCCCATTTGTATCAATATAGCTTTCAGAATGTTTTTTTTTTTTTTCCTCTGTACTTCTGAAATGAAAAATGAATCATCACGGTAGATTTGCATGTGAAAGGGACTGCACTGTCCCTAATCTTCTACCTGATCCATGATATAAACTCAGAAGACTCAGTTCACTTGGAAATTCTTAAAGGTATCAACTACTGTACGTAGCTGGATTTACTTTAAAATGAAAATTTAAGTTTCAATGATATATGACTGAGATGCTGATTTATTTCAATTCATACAACTAGGTAATTAAATCATTCTCCAGCTGATGAGAAAGAAACACATGAACATGGGGGAGAAAAGAGAGGCAAACCAAGAAATGAACTCTTAACTATAGAGAACAAACTGAGGGTTGTTGGAAGGGAGGTGGCCAGGGAGATGGGTTAAATAGGTGATGGGTATCAAGGAGGGCACTTGTTGATGAGCACATGTAAGTCACGAATCACTCAATTCTACACCTGAAACTAATATCATACTGTGTGTTAACTAACTGAAATTTAAACAAAAATTTGGAGATAAAAAAAGAAACAAATCGCTCACGCTTCACACACATATATTCTCATTTTAATTTAAAATTTTTAATTTTTAAAATAATTTTTTGGAATTCACTTGCTCAGTTATAAGTCCCACAGTATTTTGGAAATATTAATACAACTCTGAAGAACAGGGACTTTGATGCCCAAAGGGTTTCAGTCAAGCATTGTATTGACTACTGTCTGACCACCAACAAATAACTTCCATCAATCCATTGATAGATATAGATAGATAGATAGATAGATAGATAGATAGATAGATAGATATAATAAGGATATCTCACAAGGTGTTGCTCAGGCATAAATAAAATAATTTATTTTAAAAGTGTTTAGGAAACTGTAAACTATAATGGAAGATATCAGTTGTTACTATTTTTTTTCTAGTCAGATAAAGTAGAAAGTAGGTATTTTCTACTTTCTACTTTCTACTCTACCACCAACAAATAACTTCCATCAATCCATTGATAGATATAGATAGATAGATAGATAGATAGATAGATAGATAGATAGATATAATAAGGATATCTCACAAGGTGTTGCTCAGGCATAAATAAAATAATTTATTTTAAAAGTGTTTAGGAAACTATAAACTATAATGGAAGATATCAGTTGTTACTATTTTTTTTTCTAGTCAGATAAAGTAGAAAGTAGGTATTTCTTTTAAAATAAGTTATTCAAATGTCTTGGGTCAACTGCCTCTTGAATTTATAATTAAAAAAGAAGGAAACATTTTGCTTTTCAACAGTTATCAATGGAAAACATTTCACTCAATCTCAAAATATAATTTCCACAGATATTTTATTGGGTAGGATACTTTTTAAAAGCTCTAAAATAAGAATATGGTGGTAATGGAAAACAATGTTGAGTATCAACACTGAATAGGCACAAACAGCACTTCCGTAATTAGACATACTTAGACATGTAGCTAAAGAAAATATACCTCTGGGACAAACTCGAACTGCTGTTACTATTTTCAAACAAATATGGGACTCAAAAATACCTATTTCCATGCTGATATTAAATGTCTCACCATGTTTCCATTATAAACCCTTCTTTTAGGAGTTTATAACGGCCATAAAAAGTCACTTCAGGCACTCCTTAGCATCCAAAAAAGCTATTACAGCCTCCTGAGAAAATAATAAGCACATTTATAGAATATAGAATAATAAGCATATTTATAGAATAAATATTGATATATTGTGTTTACCTATTTTTAAAAACGCACTTGTGACAACTAATCTCCTTTATCAATTTGCTGAATCATATTACCTTCTTTAGTTCCATTAACCTAAAAGGAGAAATACAATTAAATTCAGTGTCCTTTCAATTGTTTCTAAATACGATTAATCTCGTGTCAACAAAGTATCACCGTAATTCAAAATTTGCTTCCTAGCCTCTAAAAAAATAAATAAAATCAAGAAAAGAGCCAATCCCCTTCAGTGGTAAAAAAAACTCATTATTTATTTTTCTGAAGTTTATTTTTATGTTATTATTGATGAGAATTGCTATTATAAAAATTGTGTGCAATCAAAAATCCTATTGTATTAAAGAAATTTAGAGAGTTAATAAGAAGTATATATGTTGTCTTTAGATGATTTCTTTAAAATCAAGAAGGCTTGAAACCCATGAATGGTTTATTCAGGTAAAAGACCATCCAATTTTTTTTTTCTGCTGTTAATCACATACAGCACACACCTCTTAGGCTGTATTTCAAATATCAAAGGACTCTCTTGCAAAGAAAATGCCTTTATTATATTTTATTTGATAATGTAGTCTTAAGATTCTAATTCTCTCACAGGATATTTTTAATCTTAACTGCTGAGAATTTCTCCCCATTAAGGCATTTAAAGTGCTTACTCCTGTGATTTTTCTGTATGAGTCTGTCATTAAAAGTGCTATAAATAGAATTCTCCTCAAAATATAAGAAGAAGAAGAAGAAGAAGAAGAAGAAGAAGAAGAAGAGATGATGAAGGAGAAAGAGGAGGAGGAGTTGTTGTTGGAGAAGTAGTAGTAATAGCAGCAGCAGTAATATTGTAATAAATATTAACAGCAAGCACCCTTTACTGATTACTTTCTCTATCTCTGGTAGGGTATAATGTTCTTTGTATGCATTATGTCATTAAATCCCCCAAATTACTCGAAAAGATCAGTGCATATTTTGATGGGAAAACTACTCTCTAAAGAACAAAATGACTGATACAATATTACGTAGCCAATCACTGGCAGTGCTGGGACTCAAATTTTATTCTGAAGATAAAACCTATGTTTGATGAGCATGCTCTACATATCTCTCTATTCTAGAAGAAGACCATTACGCTTTTGTAAACTAAGGGTTCTGTACCAGTACAGCAGACCCAAGTAATAGATGAATAACTAGATGGCAAGATAGCCACATGGCTCGAGTGTAAACAAAACTATAGAATATCTCTATTTTTTTTTCAAACTCAGAATACATTTTTTGTCACCCTAGAAATTAGTCTTTAAACGTACTACAAATCTTGGTATTCTAGTCTGAAATGTAAGATGAAAAGTAAGGCCTATCATTAAAATAAGTCATAAAGAATAGTGCTGTTTATCTTTTGAAATCAGCAATAGAATATTAATTACATGAAAACTGATAAAATTATCTGGCATTTAAGAAGTTGTAAATGGCTTCATAACTCTCACACTTCTAAATATTATAAAAATAGGTGCTCAAATATCATGTGGTCCATAATTAGTATATGAAAGCCAATGACTCTAGTTATGGATAATTTTTTTATGTAACTGTGTAATTACTCCTAGCAGTTCATAAAATTGGTTTGGAAATATTTTGAAAGACTTAGAAAGAGCTCTACATCTTTTAACTCCTGAGACTGTGATTCCATTTCAAGGTGGACTAAAATTCATCAAGGAGAATTTCTGAAAAAAAGTGAACTGAAATCAGTGGTATTTCCTACAATGATGATTATATTAAAACCACTGACATGCATTTATAACGCCTCCAATTTCTGAATTCGCTACATGGAAATACACTAAAAATAAAACTCTTGAGTTCCTTTTATCACTGTCTCTCCTACAATATTCTCCTCTTAATAAATGGTAACTTTACTCTCCTACTTGCTCAGGCTCAAATATTTAAATTTCTTACTTCTCTTTCACATCCCATTTAAATCAATCAGCAGACCTCATTAATATCACTTTCAAAATGTTCCAAAATTTACCCACTTCATTCACAACCATCACATTTGTGCAACCAATGTCACTCCCTGCCTGTAGTTGACCAAGAGTCACCTTACAGCTCTTGCCACTTAAATCCTCACCCCATTCAGTCAGTCTCCCATGCAGAAATCAAAGCTGCCCTGTTTAAAACTTGCCAAACTCCACCATTCAGTAAAACTTAACCCTCATCCCTATCTCTAAGTCCACATGTGGCCTGGAGCCCTGCTCTTCTGTCCTCATTCTCCCTGTCCCCATTTTTCCATTTGATCACTCTGTTCCTCCACTCTGTCTCCTCACTATGAATACACTAAGCCTGGGCCTTCATGCCAGGTCTCCTCCGTGCTCAAAATACTCTTCCTACAGATTTCTGCATGTCACACTTTTTCTAAGTCTCTGTTCAAATGTCACTTAGCAAAAAGCATTCTCTGACCTCCCTTATACAAGTTAGCGACATCACATTCCAACTGAAAGCTTTATTATATTACTACTCTAGGCATTCTGTTACACATATTATATTCGTGATTTCATAATCCTCAAAATATTTGTAAGAATTAGGTTTTATTTTTTCTCATTTATACTGGAGGCTAGAGAACTTAAGTAACTTACTAAGCTTTACACAACACACCTAGACACATGGCTAAGATTCGAACTGGATCTTTAGATTCTTCAGCTCTTGTTTTTACCATCCACCTAGTCCCATTTATTCTTTAGGACTCTCCCAATTTTACAAACAGGGGTGTGAGGGTCAAGAGTTTAAGATAATTTTCCAAGAACACATAGAAAGTAAATGGTAGAACAGAGATTTAAACACAGGTCAATCAAATCTGGTGATTACTCCCCTGCATCACTCTGTGTTCTTAAGGAAGACATGTTGCCAATCAAGTGCCAAAGAGAAGGCATTTGTTCACTCTGCATGAATTCTGGGTTTTGTCTTTCCTTACCCAAGGTCATGTGAGTAAATGTTCATTCTACTCCATAATTTGGCTGGTGTATAAATGTAAGTATATGTATGAAATAGAATATTACCAACATTAATTTTATCCTGAAATTACTTACATTGAGATTTATTATTTCTATTGATTTTTCCTTCATTTATTTCCTAATATTATATCCTCTTAACAGCATAACTGCTCTAATTAGTGTTCATACTATACTATACAAATCAGTGTTCATACTATACTATTAAATTAAAATCCCTATTAAATAATAACTCAGATATCCTTTACATATACTTTTAACTGTGATACAGAGCATATTGTTTTAGAATCTTTGTAATGAACCATTGCACTAAAGGCGTAACATAACTTCTCTTTTACTGTTTGTGTATTTAGTGAAAGATGAAGATCAACTGCCAAATTATACATTTGCTTTATCAATCAGCATTTCCATGTTTAACTGTATTTAATAATTGTCATGGGTGAAAATGCCCTTTATATGATGTAATCAAATATAAACTAACACAAAAGGCATAAATTTACTGAGCTACTGCTGGTAAATCTATATCCAACACAAAGAACCAATCAACCACAAGCAATAATTTGATAGTATTAGACAGTCATTTAAATAGAACTTGGTTGCAAGATTAATATCTCCTGCTCTGAGTATAAATGTTTCAGTTTGTCTTAGCATTTATCCAGTAGTAGGAAAAAGAAAAAGTTCTATTTTGACAAAATTCTGTATTATTGATATTATTTTATAATCAGACGTGCATTAAAGATAATTAGGAGTGTCTTTGGTGTCTAATTAGTATAGTCCCATGTCAGCATACACAAAAAGGAATATTGTACATAATTTTAAGTCAGTATTACTAATAAAAGTTTTATTCCATTCCCCTCAAAGTCATCTCAAATTAAATAACATTTTGCAAATAGTTTGAAATACCACTAGTATTTAGTATTACTGAGATTTGACTTTTATCTAATAAACCTCAAACTCCTGTACTTTTTTAAGAATCCGGATTTAAGATATTATTGTCACCACAGCTACTATTTACATGAGTTAAGAGAAAAGGGATATGTACTTGAACTGAAATATACCACAGACTAGTTTTATGCATAGTCAACACAGTTTCATGAATTTCCTAGTCCAAACTATCTGTAGGGAAGAGAAAAGTGGTTGAGTCTACTACTGACAGTACAAACAGTAAAAATTTGCTACCTCCACATTAAAGGGTAAAACTAGAATTACAAATTTGTAAAGTAACGAGGCTAAGCGATTTATAGTCATACAAAGTGCATCTGAGAGATATGAAATCAAAACCTGATGCTTTGTTGTAATGTGAAACTGCTGTGGAAGTAACATTCATGTGTGCGTAGCATACGGTGGGAGATCAGTAACTGTTTGTTGAATGAATGTACGAATGGATGGAGTGGCTTCACTGTACAAGAAAGCCATACATCACAAAAGTTAAGGGGCATTGAAAGAAATAGGCTTTTACAAAGCCACTGGATTAAACCATCATTAACCTCACCCCACTATGCATCTACTGTGCTTGAGATTTAACTGATTTCTTGATAATGAAGTATTCCAGTCATCTCTGCTAAAATTGTGACTAGAGGAAAAACAAACTCTTAAGCAGGCTAGAAAGCTGTATCTGAGCCTTGAGTATGAAGTTTGTTGAATCTAGTATAATCAGTTTCACTAACTCTGTATTAAGAAATACTACTATGGTAACTAGTAGTATTTTTTTTTACTTAAAAAGACAGTCATATATCTAATTCCATTTGTTTTGTTATTGTTCAATAAGTGAAAAGTTAACAATTTTTTTAATAAGTGATTTGAAACAAGTATATCTGCAGGATAATGTAAGGATTCAAAGCCTAAAATAATTAAATATTCTTATATGACTAAAAAGTATTACCTAAGAGTCTTTTCACCTTGGAGCACCTGGGTGGCTCAGTCAGTTAAGCGTCCAGCTCTTGGTATTAACTCAAGTTGTGATCTCACAGTCATGGGATTGAGCCCCATTGTGGTACTCTGTGCTGAGAGGAGCCTGCTTGGGATTCTCTCTCTCCTATTGTCTCTGCCCCTCTCCCACCTCTTTCTCAATCTCAAAATAAATGAACAAACAAACAAAAGTCTTCTCAACTTGAGGTATTTAAGCCATTTCCTTATTCTATTTATTTTACTTTAAATTAAAAAAAAATACTTATATATATATATATATATATATATATATATATATATATATACAAGTTTCAATTAACTTGCTTTTATTTTCTTTAATTCATTTTATTTTATTTTATCTTATTTTACATTTATTTATTTTGAGAGAGAGAAAGAGCATGAGTGTTGGAGGGGCAAAGAGAGAAGGGGAGAGAGAATCCCAAGTAGGCTCCATGCTGTTAGCACAGAGCCTGTCTCTGCGCTCAAACCCATGAACCAAGTGATCATGACCTGAGCTGAAACCAAGGGTTGGATGCTTAACCAACTGAGCCACCAAGATGCTCCATTAATTCAGTTATAACATTTTATTTCTATTTGCCTGTTGGGTTTAAATAACTCACATTTCTCCAGTGTGAAAATTAAAACTGACCATAATGTTCATATAAATGCTAAAAAAATGGTAATATAAATAGATGACCACTTTACTGTTTATGAAGATAAAGCTGACTTTCTAAATTATTTTATTATGTATATTTATTTGAATCTTGATGTCTTACATCCAGTTCTTCTCTATTAAAGATGGAGTAAATATAGCTGGATGAGACAGACAAGGGGACTTAGTGTTCCAGTTTACAACAAGCACTTACTTGAACAACATTCTTGAAATCTCTGTATACCTTTCTGACTTGCTTATGATTTCAACCAAACTTTTAACTAAGGTAACCTAAAATAGTTAAGTTTAAAATAAATGCATTATAATAAACAAATTTTATAAGTTAAAATATACTGTGACCTTTATTTCTTCATTATTTTGAAACAAATCTATTAACTGTTCAGTTTCTATTTGCTTTCTTATGTTGTTTTTTTTTTGTAAACAATGGGTACAGAATTTCTTAAGAATTTTTTATTCTTTTCCTAGAGTTAAATTATTTGTATCCAACTTGCAATTCTTTCATTATAGCATCCCCAGTAAGGTTTTAAAAAAAATTCTGGGGGGGAGAGGCAGAGGGACATACAGAAGGACAGACAGAAAATCCAAAACAGGCCCCACGCTATCTGCACAGAGCCTAAGGCGGGGCTCGAACTGACAAACCGTGAGATCATGACCTTAGCCGAAGTCGGACGCTTAACTAACTGAGCCACCCAGGCACCCCACCCCCAGTAATTTTTTTTTGCGTGTTCAAAAATATTTGTTTAATATTGATAGAATTGTGTCCAAATAATATTTTGGCTGATTATTAATTTGGGGGGTTACCCTTTATGTATTTAATAATTTTACTGGTAAATTTTTCCTACTACCATCTAGAATTGTTTGTGAGAAGAACTGTTTGTGGACCAACCAGACCAACCAGAACTATATTTTTTTAGGAGCACCTGAGTGGCTGAGTCAGTTAAGCAACCAACTCTTGATTTCGGCCTGCGTCAGATCTCATGGTTCTTGAGATCGAGCTCGGTGCCAAGCTCTTTGTTGACAGGCTGACACTTGAAACAAATGATCTGTTGGTATAAGTGAAAAAGTGGTTGAATAACAGCAACTTAATTGGTTCAAACTAATCCTACGGGTAGGCATAAATTTTGCTGCGGAAAATGTTTGGAAATTCTAATTCTCTCCTTCAGAGCTTTGATACCACTTCATGAACTGAAAGGAACAACATTAAATGCTGACTTTCTTTAAGGCAATGCTCCAGGATCTTTAGTCATTAAACTTTATGTGTAATTAAGTACTAAACAAAAATTTTCTGACAATATTTAAATAGTTTTGCATTTAATAGAATAATTAAGTTGTATCTATATTACTAAAGAATTGATTAATTCTTAAGAAAAAGATGTACATATTGATTTATATGACATTTCTCATAAAAACTATACTAAACCAAAATAAAATACTTGTATGTTACCATAGGAAAGCCACGTGAACACATAGTGTAGCTATGGCATAAGAGAGCACGTACTTATTATCTTCACTTGCACATTTATACAGTTATCTATAACTATACCCTTTGCAATGTCTTGACATTTATTAACTGTGAAAGGTTATGCTAGATATTCTTCAGTGGAAAATGAATGTGCTTGCTGAGAAACATCAGAATGATGATGTCTCTTCTAAAATTTACCCATCTGCATTTCTGTTGATACAAACAGAGCTCAGTATGCTTCCATCTGGAGGAATTTGGGGAAGATGGCGGCATAGGAGGACTCTGGGCTCACCGCATGTCCTGCTGATCACTTAGATTCCACCTACACCTGCCTAAATAACCCAGAAAACCGCCAGAAGACTAGCAGAACAGAGTTTCCGGAGCCAAGCGCAGATGAGAGGCCCACAGAAGAGGGTAGGAAGAGGCAGTGCGAGAGAGGCGGTGGGAGCTCCAGAGACTGGCGGGAGGGAGCCGGGGCCGAGGGGCGACCAAGCAGAGTCCCTGAGTCTGGCTGGCAAAAGCGGAGGGGCCGGACGGAGTGTGCTCCGACAGTGAGCGGGACTTGACATCTGGAAGGTTATAAGCTAACAGCTCTGCCAGGAGAACGGAAGGGCTGGAGGACAACGGGAGGGAGAGTTGTTGAGCCACGGACGACAGAGCTCAGCTTGGCGGGGAACAAAGGCGCTCGCCAAGCCATCTCCCACGCCCATCCCCCAGCCAAAATCCCAAAGGGAACCCGTTCCTGCCAGGGAACTTGCTTGCACCATGCAAACACCCAACCCTGTGCTTCTGCGGATCCATCACTCTGCCGGTTCTGACTCCCTCCTTATGCCACAGGGCCCCTCCCGAAGCGGATCTCCGAAGGAAAAGGGAGCTGAGCCTGCCCATCCCGCCTCCCTGCACCTTGCCTATCCACCCCAGCTAATATGCCAGATCCCCAGCACCACAAGCCTGGCAGTGTGCAAGTAGCCCAGACGGGCCACACCACCCCACAGTGAATCCCGCCCCTAGAGAGGGGGCTAGAGAAGGCATACACCAGTCTGACTGTGGCCCCAGTGGTGGGCTGGGGGCAGACATCAGGTCTGACTGCGGCCCCACCCACCAACGCAAGTTATTCAAGACAGCACAGGGGAAGTGCCCCACAGTCCCGCACCAGTCCAGGGACTATCCAAAATGATGAAATGGAAGAATTCCCCTCAGAAAAATGTACATGAAATAACAACAGCTAACAAACTGATCAAAAATGATTTAAACAATATAACAGAAAGTGAATTTAGAATAATAGTAATAAAATTAATCGCTGGGCTTGAAAACAGTATAAAGGACAGCAGAGAATCTCTTGCTATAGAGATCAAGGGACTAAAGAACAGCCAGGAGGAGCTAAAAAAGGCTATCAATGAGCTGCAAAATAAAATGGAGACAACTACGGCTCGGATTGAAGAGGCAGAGGAGGGAATAGGTGAACTAGAAGATTAACTTATGGAAAAAGAAGAAGCTGAGAAAAAGAGAGAGAAAAAAATCCGGGAGTATGAGGGGAAAATTAGAGAACTAAGTGATGCACTAAAGAGAAATAATATACGCAAAATTGGTATTCCAGAGGAGGAAGAGAGAGGGAAAGGTGCTGAAGGTGTACTTGAAGAAATCATAGCTGAGAACTTCCCAGATCTGGGGAAGGAAAAAGGCATTGAAATCCAGGAGGCACAGGGAACTCCCTTCAGACGTAACTTGAATCGATCTTCTGCATGACATATCATAGTGAAACTGGCAAAATACAAGGATAAAGAGAACATTCTGAAAGCAGCCAGAGGTAAACGCGCTCTAACATATAAAGGGAGACCTATAAGACTCGTGACCGATCTCTCTACCGAAACTTGACAGGCCAGAAAGGAATGGCAGGAGATCTTCTATGTGATGAACAGAAAAAATATGCAGCCGAGAATCCTTTATCCAGCAAGTCTGTCATTTAGAATAGAAGGAGAGATAAAGGTCTTCCCAAACAAACAAAACCTGAAGGAATTCATCACCACTAAACCAGCCCTACAAGAGATCCTAAGGGGGATCCTGTGAGACAAAGTACCAGAGACATGGCTACAAGCATGAAACCTACGGACATCACAATGACTCTAAACCCATATCTTTCTGTAACACTGAATGGAAATGGACTAAATGCGCCAACCAAAAGACACAGGGTATCAGAATGGATAAAAAAAACAAGACCCATCTATTTGCTGTCTACAAGAGACTCATTTTAGACCTGAGGACACCTTCAGATTGAGAGTGAGGGGATGGAGAACTATTTATCATGCCACTGGAAGTCAAAAGAAAGCTGGAGTAGCCATACTTATATCAGACAAACTAGACTTTAAATTAAAGGCTGTAACAAGAGATGAAGAAGGGCATTATATAATAATCACAGGGTCTATCCATCAGGAAGAGCTAACAATTATAAATGTCTATGTGCCGAATACAGGAGCCCCCAAATATTACTCACAAACATAATTACTCACAAACATAAGCAACCTTATTGATAAGAATGTGGTAATTGCAGGGGACTTTAACACCCCACTTACAGAAATGGATAGATCATCTAGACACATGGTCAATAAAGAAACAAGGGCCCTGAATGAAACATTGGATCAGATGGACTTGACAGATATATTTAGAACTCTGCATCCCAAAGCAACAGAATATACTTTCTTCTCGAGTGCACATGGAACATTCTCCAAGATAGATCATATACTGGGTCACAAGACAGCCCTTCATAAGTATACAAGAATTGACATCATACCATGCATACTTTCAGACCATAATGCTATGAAACTTGAAATCAACCACAGGAAAAAGTCTGGAAAACCTCCAAAAGCATGGAGGTTAAAGAACACCCTACTAAAGAATGAGTGGGTCAACCAGGCAATTCGAGAAGAAATTTAAAAATATATGGAAACAAACAAAAATGAAAATACAACAATCCAAACGCTTTGGGATGCAGCGAAGGCAGTCCTGAGAGGAAAATACACTGCAATCCAGGCCTATCTCAGGAAACAAGAAAAATCCCAAATACAAAATCTAACAGCACACCTAAAGGAAATAGAAGCAGAACAGCAAAGACAGCCTAAATCCAGCAGAAGAAAAGAAACAATAAAGATCAGAGCAGAAATAAACAATATAGAATCTAAAAAAACTGTAGAGCAGATCAACAAAACCAAGAGTTGGTTTTTTGAAAACATAAACAAAATTGGCAAACCTCTAGCCAGGCTTCTCAAAAAGAAAAGGGAGATGACCCAAATAGATAAAATCATGAATGAAAATGGAATTATTACAACCAATCCCTCAGAGATTACAAGCACTTAACAGCGAATACTATGAAAAATTATATGCCAACAAACTGGACAACCTGGAAGAAATGGACAAATTCCTAAACACCCACACACTTCCAAAACTCAATCAGGAGGAAACAGAAAGCCTGAACAGACCCATAACCAGTGAAGAAATTGAATCAGTCATCAAAAATCTCCCAACAAATAAGAGTCCAGGACAAGATGGCTTCCCAAGGGAGTTCTACCAGATGTTTAAAGCAGAGATAATACCTATCCTTCTCAAGCTGTTCCAAAAAATAGAAAGGGAAGGAAAACTTCCAGACTCATTCTATGAAGCCAGCATTACATTGATTCCTAAACCAGACAGAGACCCAGTAAAAAAAGAGAACTACAGGCCAATATCCCTGATGAATATGGAAGCAAACATTCTCAATAAGATACTAGCAAATCGAATTCAACAGCATATAAAAAGAATTATTCACCATGATCAAGTGGGATTCATTCCTGGGATGCAGGGCTGGTTCAACATTCGCAAATCAATCAAAGTGATACATCACAATAATAAAAGAAAAGATAAGAAGCATATGATCCTGTCAATCGATGCAGAAAAGGCCTTTGACAAAATTCAGCAACCTTTCTTAATAAAAACCCTTGAGAAAGTCGGGATAGAAGGAACATACTTAAAGATCATAAAAGCCATTTATGAAAAGCCCACAGCTAACATCATCCTCAATGGGGAAAAACTGAGAGCTTTCTCCCTGAGATCAGGAACACGACAGGGATGCCCACTCTCACCGCTGTTGTTTAACATAGTGTTGGAAGTTCTAGCATCAGCAATCAGACAGCAAAAGGAAGTCAAAGGCATTAAAATTGGCAAAGATGAAGTTAAGCTTTCACTTTTTGCAGATGACATGATATTATACGTGGAAAATCCGATAGACTCCACCAAAAGTCTGCTAGAACTGATACATGAATTCAGCAAAGTTGCAGGATACAAAATCAATGTACAGAAATCAGTTGCATTCTTATACACTAACAATGAAGCAACAGAAAGACAAATAAAGAAACTGATCTCATTCACAACTGCACCAAGAAGCATAAAATACCTAGGAATAAATCTCACCAAAGATGTAAAAGATCTGTATGCTGAAAACTATAGAAAGCTTATGAAGGTAATTGAAGAAGATTTAAAGAAATGGAAAAACATTCCATGCTCATGGATTGGAAGAATAAATATTGTCAAAATGTCAATTCTACCCAAAGCTATCCACACATTCAATGCAATCTCAATCAAAATTGCACCAGCATTTTCTCGAAACTACAACAAACAATCCT
This sequence comes from Puma concolor, assembly GCF_028749965.1. Classification (NCBI taxonomy): domain Eukaryota; kingdom Metazoa; phylum Chordata; class Mammalia; order Carnivora; family Felidae; genus Puma; species Puma concolor. Next base: position 62,696,612 of record NC_141668.1, on the reverse strand, counting down.
AAAATTCATATGGAACCACAAAAGGCCCCGAATAGCCAACATAATTTTGAAGAAGAAGACCAAAGCAGGAGGCATCACAATCCCAGACTTTAGCCTCTACTACAAAGCTGTCATCATCAAGACAGCATGGTATTGGCACAAAAACAGACACATAGACCAATGGAATAGAATAGAAACCCCAGAATTAGACCCACAAACATATGGCCAACTAATCTTTGACAAAGCAGGAAAGAATATCCAATGGGAAAAAGACAGTCTCTTTAACAAATGGTACTGGGAGAACTGGACAGCAACATGCAGAAGATTGAAACTAGACCACTTTCTCATGCCATTCACAAAAATAAATTCAAAATGGATAAAGGACCTGAATGTGAGACAGGAAACCATCAAAACCCTAGAGGAGAAAGCAGGAAAAGACCTCTCTGACCTCAGCCGTAGCAATTTCTTACTTGACACATCCCCAAAGGCAAGGGAATTAAAAGCAAAAATGAACTACTGGGACCTTATGAAGATAAAAAGCTTCTGCACAGCAAAGGGAACAACCAACAAAACTAAAAGGCAACCAACGGAATGGGAAAAGATATTTGCAAATGACATATCGGACAAAGGGCTAGTATCCAAAATCTATGAAGAGCTCACCAAACTCCACACCCAGAAAACAAATAACCCAGTGAAGAAATGGGCAGAAAACATGAATAGACACTTCTCTAAAGAAGACATCCGGATGGCCAACAGGCACATGAAAAGATGCTCAACGTCGTTCCTCATCAGGGAAATACAAATCAAAACCACACTCAGATATCACCTCACACCAGTCAGAGTGGCCAAAATGAACAAATCAGGAGACTATAGATGCTGGAGAGGATGTGGAGAAACGGGAACCCTCTTGCATTGTTGGTGGGAATGCAAATTGGTGCAGCCGCTCTGGAAAACAGTGTGGAGGTTTTTCAAAAAATTAAAAATAGACCTACCCTATGACCCAGCAGTAGCACTGCTAGGAATTTACCCAAGGGATACAGGAGTACTGAGGCATAGGGGCACTTGTACCCCAATGTTTATAGCAGCACTCTCAACAATAGCCAAATTATGGAAAGAGCCTAAATGTCCATCCACTGATGAATGAATAAAGAAATTGTGGTTTATATACACAATGAAGTACTACGTGGCAATGAGAAAGAATGAAATATGGCCCTTTGTAGCAACATGGATGGAACTGGAGAGGTTGATGCTAAGTGAAATAAGCCATACACAGAAAGACAGATACCATATGGTTTCACTCTTATGTGGATCCTGAGAAACTTAACAGAAACCCATGGGGGAGGGGAAGGAAGAAAAAAAGAGGTTAGAGTGGAAGAGAGGCAAAGCATAAGAGACTCTCAAAAACTGAGAACAAACTGAGGGTTGATGGGGGTGGGAGGGAGGGGACGGTGGGTGATGGGTACTGAGGAGGGCACCTTTTGGGATGAGCACTGGGTGTTGTATGGAAACCAATTTGATAGTAAACTTCATATATTGAAAAAAAATATGCTTTCATCTGTACATGCAAAATTTCTGGCTTACAAAGTACCTTACAATTATTGGGCTCTCATTGGTAAGATAGAAACTGCTACCATCAAATCAAAAATATATCCCTTTGTGACTTGCTGTTGCCCTATCCTCCCTATAAAGGGTCCTCTTTGTCACTCTAAGAATTGATCCAAATGTGCAGAACATAAAGTAATGAGAAGAAGACATCATAATCTTCCTAGAGCTCAGGTACCACCACCACTTCTTTTGGTGAAAAAAAAAAAAAAAAAAAAAAAAAAAAAAGAAAGAAAGAAAGAAAGAAAGAAAAAAAAAGGGCTGTCAACACTACCAATGTCTATAGCTTCCTTTTCCAAATATCTTTGCTCTTTCAAGATATACTCCTAAATTGACTCAGCTTCAATCTATTTCCAACTCTTCTTTTTTAATGTTGTTGTTGTTGTTGTTGTTGTTGTTGTTGTTTTGAGAGGGAGAGAGAGAGCAGGGGAGGAGAAGAGAGACAGGGAGACAGAATATGAGGCAGGTTCTGCACTATCAACGCATATCCCAATGTGGGACTTGAACCCATGAACCATGAGATCAAGACCTGAGCTTAAGTCGGATACAACCAGCTGAGACACCCAATGCCCCTATTTCCAATTCTCCGGTTCCTTATTTATGATTCTACTTCTACTTCCCCAGTGTCTGGCTCTTATTTCTTTGTATAGTGACTTTCAATTTCCCTTCATGGCCTCTGGCTTCAATGCTATCCCTTAGATTCCCTGGTTTGCCACTACATTTTATAATTTATACACAGAAATGGACCTCTAACAGCCAATCCATTAGTCATAATCCCAAGAAGTACATTTGAGGAGTGGTTCTTATGCATGTCTCTGCCTCTGCCTGATTTTCTTAGCCTTGTCCCAGTCCTGATTTCATTTCCTCCATTCCCTTCACTTCATGCATCCTTCTCTACTCCTCCTCCCTTCAAGCTAATATAGAGTCACTGTTCTTTCTCAAATGACACTTTCCACACATGGAAAGAGCACACATGGCAAGAGCACAGGTATAGTAGACAGTCTGGTGATCTCCCCAGACCCCTCCTTGGAAACCGCTCTACTCATTCTTCTAGCTGCTGGAAATACTGACAGTTGACAACAGTTGTGCAGGGGAGAGCCTCTTTGTGTGAGGTCACAACTTCTCCCAAGGAGCAGCTCATATGCATTAACTGGTCAAGCAAGGATAAAAGACTTGGTCCTTTGGTGTAAGGATTACTCTCAAGGGCCATTACAGTTCCAGAGCTCACCATGGAATCAGCTGAAGACCTTTTTGAGATTTTATTTAAATTCAAATCTTCTCAATCCAATATCCTTGGGCCCCTCACTGATGCTGATTCCAGCAAACTTCTTGCATGCAAACCTCCATATCACAATTCCCGCCCCCCCCCCCCCCCCCCACGGAACTTAATGTGAAACAATAGGCTTTGGGGTCAGACAGATCTGAGTTTGAATTTGATCACTTTAACATGCTGTGTAACCCTGAGTTCTTTAGTCTCTTCAGCATCTGTAAGCAAAAAAATGGTAATATGAGGGCAATGATACTGTGTTTTATAAGAATGACATCACTGAAGCTGTGTAACATGATTCCCTAAAAAAATTACTTCAGTGAAAAATTAAATAATATATTTGTTTACTTGTGTGTGTGGTGGGAGGTGCTTAGAAAATAACAGAACTGAGATTAAAAGTCTGGTTAAGTTATTATATATATATATATATATATATATATATATATATATATATAGTCTTGTAGTTTTAATAGACATTCCTTCTTATACAGTGATTATCCAGCACCGCAACTAGAGCCTTTCCTTAGGGATATTTATGATCTAATAAAACCAGCAGTGGAATTTTATATTATCAATAATCCAACTACAAAAATTAGCTAGATACTTAAAGAAAAAAGTAATATCACTTTCTTTTGTGATAATATATTTAAACCACATTTTGCAGAGTAGATGCTAAATAAATTTTATTTTTCATTTTTTAACTTTGGGGAGTTTGAGAAAAATGAGTAGGTAATCAAGCATAAATAACTAAAAATATCTAATTACCATGTTTAAAGTATTATATAACCTAGTCATCTCAGAATCAAAAAGATTCTCACTTTAATTGGACCAAAAAAAATAATTAAAACTAAATAAGCAAACTATTTGACACTGCTGAATTATCACTATTTTGGCCTGCAAATCTCAAATGCTTTATAATAGGCAGAGTAATCTACTTTCTTCAAAGATGTTTTTTTTGTCCTAACCTTCAAGAACCTATGAATATATTATTCTACACAGTAAGGAGGACTTTGCAGATTTGATTAAGTCTAGGACTTCGAGATCAGGAGGCTATCTTGGATACCTGGAAAAGGCTAAAGTGATCACAGAAGTCCTTAAAAGTTGGAGGCAGAAGAGAATCAGATGGACATAGGACTACACAAGAGGCTAGAGTAATAGAATGTGAGAACTATGCCTGTCATCGCTGTCTTTGAATATAGAGAAAAGGAGGCTATGCTGGAAAACACCTAGAAATGGATTCTCCTTAGAGCCCATATGCCCAGCGCCTATAGAGAGGAATGCAACCTGGTCAATACCTTACTTTTAATCCAGTGTGTCAAATTTCTAACCTACAGAAATGTAAGATAATACATTTAAGAATGTTTTGTGTTGTTTTAGGCTACTAGGCTTCAGGGGATTTGTTACTGCAGCAAAACAAAGCCAGTACCTCTTCATGACTCATGGGAAGTTTCACAACCATGAGACCAGGTGTAGGGTTTACATGCAGAGACCAAAAGTCTCAACCATGTGGAAAAGAAGGGACCAAGGTTGGGAAACCAATGAGAACATGACATAAATCATTTGATTAAAAATATATTTGATAACAGATCTTCCTTGACTTATGATGAGATCATGTCCAGATAAAGCTATTTTATTTGAAAATATTTTAAGCCGAAAATGCATTTAACCTAACAGAGATCAGTGCTTAGCCTAACTTTCCTTAAATGTGTTCAGAATACTTACATTAGTTTAAAGGTGGGCAAAATCATCTAATACAAGGCCTATTTTCTAATTAAGCATTTATATCTTACATTGTTTGCTGAATACAATATTGAAATTGAAAATAAGAATTTCTATATGGGTACAGAATGGTTGTAAATATGTCAGTTGGTTGTTTACCCTCAAGATCACGTGGCTGACTGGGACCTGTGCAGGGCACTGCCACTACACAGCATCGTAAGAGTAACGTAACACATATTGCTAGCCTCGGAAAATGCCAAAAGTCAAAATCGAAAGCAAAGTTTCTACTGAATGCATATCACTTTCTCATACAGTCAAAAAATCCTAAATCAAACCATCATGAGTGGGGGACTGTTTGCCATTGGTTGAGTGTATATAACATCTATGTCATACTTTTTTCACTCTTGCCAGTTGCATTTTCCTGCGCTCGCAATGTGCTCTCTCTTTCCCTCCTCCCCTGAAATTCAGAAAATCATGGTGTTTCCAATCTGTAAACTATTATATTAGGAAAGTTTATTTCTCTACTTTTATATTAGTATTCCTTGTGTGCCTAATATTAATAGCTAGTCAATTCAAACTAGCTCTTGATTTAGATTTTTAACTCTTTTCTTTTTTTTTTTTTTTTTAATTTTTTTTTTCAACGTTTATTTATTTTTGGGACAGAGAGAGACAGAGCATGAACGGGGGAGGGGCAGAGAGAGAGGGAGACACAGAATCGGAAACAGGCTCCAGGCTCTGAGCCATCAGCCCAGAGCCCGACGCGGGGCTCGAACTCACGGACCGCGAGATCGTGACCTGGCTGAAGTCGGACGCTTAACCGACTGTGCCACCCAGGCGCCCCTAGATTTTTAACTCTTTTCAACCTCTACCTAACTTAACCTATTTTCCTACTTCTTGACAAATAAGCACTTCTCTCGCTTGCTTTTTTGCTGTTGATGTGTATAAAGAAAAACTATAATCATGACTAACCATACAATGATTCATCAGAATAAAAGAAGGCAAATCTCTGAGCTTTATGAGATTTGGACACACAAAAAAATTCAAGATAAAAGGGCAATATGTAGAGGACTAAAGGAAGTTACAGAAAGCCGAGTTCAGTCTCTGCTTCCCATTTGGTCAGTATTAGATGTCAAAAACATTTAAATCTCTAAATCACAGTTCTCTCCTTTTAAAAACTGAGTTGTGCTGACCCAACAGGGTGGTTTTGAGTATACACATAAAGCAATGTGGCAAGTAAATAGAAAAATAAACTTTCAGTAAAGATTATTGTTATAGCAAGAATCAATGACATTAATAAAAAATGCACTGGCAAAGCTTTCAACATCCTATGCAATGTCATATTATCTTCAATGGTCTATTTGCTCATGTCTACACACTGTTCTAATTTATGTTCTTTCTCTCATGCAAGAGAAAAGTGAAATTAATCGATTTTTACCAATTTGAAAATTTATCTTTACAAATAATATTTGTCTACTGTGTATAATGATATAAAACAAGTTTTGTTAGTTTACTTATGAAAGCTCTCTATGGAAATGTTTTCTGAGCTTCCAACAGTCCTGTGTAGTTACTGAATTTTGGTATATATTGTACTACTATTTCTTTTCTGGAAATATAGGACAAATGGGTACTCTAACAGATTATGATTTAGAACAATATCCAAGTAAAGATGAACAAGAATCATCACTGTTCTCCAGGAGCCAAACACTTCAAGTGGAATTTAATGCCTAATTTACCAATTATAGGTATTAGCATATTAATTTAGAATTATGTAAATTAAAAAATTAATTCCCAATATCAGTGATCATTTTCTATTTATCTTTTGAATGTTTACTGTTTTAAATATTGTTATTTATTTATCTTGAGAGAGTACGCATACATGAGTGCAAGCAGTGGAGGGGCAGACAGAGAGGGAAAGAGAGAATCTCAAGCAGGCTCTTGACATGGGGCTCAATCCCATGAGCGGTGAGGTCATGACCTGAGCAAAAATCAAGAGTCAGATGCTCAACTGAGGGGCGCCTGGGTGGCTCAGTCAGTTAAGCATCTGACTTTGGCTCAGGTCATGATCTCGCAGTTCGTGGGTTCAAGCCCCGCATCAGGCTCTGCGCTGAAAGCTCAGAGCCTGGAGCCTGCTTCAGATTCTGTGTCTCCCTCTTTCTGCCCCTCTCCTGTTCACACTTGTCTCTCTCTATCTCTCAGAAATAAATAAACATTAAAACAAATTAAAAAAAAAAAAAGAGTCAGATGCTCAACTGACTGAGCCACCCAGGCACCCATCTATTTATTTTTAATAGCTCTTTGAACAAATACCACTAAATAAATAAAAGCTAGACATTAAATTAAATAAACTAACATTGATTACAAGAGTTGGATTCATTTGCTGACACTACGGACATTGCTCCTCCTGTGGGCCACAGCTAAGGACTGGAACTTCTTGCTCCTTCTATTCAAAAGCATTTCTGACTCCCTGGACAACGGTCTTGGCATACCATCCACCTGGGGACAGGTTGGGAGAACCCAGCCTACTCTCTGGCCTCCTGCCAAAGAACCCACTCTTCTAAAATGCAGTATTTTGTTTTTAACCTAAATTCAATAATTAGATACTTAAATGCTATTAGACGTTCTTTTGCTTTTTCATTTCATTTCATTTTCATTTCACTCTGTGTGACTTCCCAGTGATTCATTTACAAGTTTTACACCTATTTCTATCATAAATTCATTCAAGAGAGTCTAGCTTTAGCTCAAATTATTGGAGCCCAGACTTTGTCTTCTAGTTTACAGTATCATATTACAAGAAATATTGTAACTAAAAAAAGCAGGTATGGGCCTTGAAAATATTCTAATGAACCTCAGAGTTAAATTACTTAGATGAACTACTAAAAGTATAGCATTATTAAAATGCTTTCACGGTATTTAATAATTAAGACAACTAATTTCACCTTCCTTAATGAGCTAAACTCATCTGGTATTTGGGCTTTTCATTCTCTGTTTAGATTTCTTTTTCTTTTTTTTTTTTTCTTTTTTTTTTTTTCTTTTTTTTTTTTTACTTATTTGTGTGTTCCTGCAGTAAGGGATTGCAACTTCAGCAAACCATAAACTTTATTTTTTATATACAAAATATTTTTCTGGGACCCAAGACTTAATGATTTATGGAAATGCATTTCATTTTAATTTTTTTTAATGTTTATTCATTTTTGAGAGACAGAGAAAGACAGAGCATGAGTCGGGGAGGGGCAGAGAGAGACAGGGAGACACAGAATCCAAAGCAGGCTCCAGGCTCTGAGCTGTCAGCACAGAGCCTGATTCAGGGCTCAAACTCAGGAACCGCGAGATCATGACCTGAGCCAAAGTCGGACACTTAACCGACGGAGCCACCCAGCCACCCCAGAACTGCACTTCAAGAACTAAAAACAGTGATTATAATTAAAAATTAAGCTGGAGTTGATTAATTTAGTAACCAATCCATGAGAGTCCAGAGGCTGCTTTTATCTCAGTTAGTAATGCAGAATTAACATAAAATTACTTTGATAATTCTAAATCTATTCATGCTTTTGTATTTATTTGAGCTTCCTATACATTTACCTGTTACTTTATTAGTTCCTGGGTTAGAAATGTAAAATTTAGCATAAGCTGAGGAGCAGTAATGACTCTGCAGAAAATGTGCTCCACTCTTACAAGTATGCTAAACATATTCCTTAAAGTTTCTCATTAGAAATTATTTACTTACCAAATGTGATTGCACATGTCAGCTTTATTTAACTGATTTATTATTTTGATTACATACCTCCTAAATATGTTTTCAACTAAGATAATTGTGTTAATTTGCATCTTGAAAGTAAGCCTTTCAAGACAGAGAGTTGTCTTTAATAATCTCTGGAGAGCTAAAAAAAATATTTTCAATAATTTATGAGTTTTTTAAGTTAATTCCCCCCTTACTTTTTAACCCCCAAATTATCCCCCCGAGTTCTCTTTTAAACCTTCTTAGGAAATAATAGTAAGATTTTGCCTTAGAGAATTCAGGGAAAGTATTTTAAAGGCAGAATTTACTGGCCTTTAAGTAAGTGAATTATAAGACAAAAAAGAAGCTGAGAGTTTAATACTTCCCCCTTGGCATAAAAAGGATGAAATTTTTAAAAACTCGGTTTTTTTGCAAGATTACAAAATGACAAAACTATTAATATGTCATAATATCTAGATGACAAAGTCTTTGTAATCAATCCTAAAGTGTGGTATGTTTCAAAGTTTCCAAACAGAACTTTTATTCCCTCTGGCAAGTATCTATCTAAATCAAAAACAAACAAAAAACAAAAACAAAAACAAAAAAACAAACAAAAACAAAAAAAAACAAAAACACAACTCAGGGATACTAGAACAAATTAATTCAGACTTGATACATGCTCATGCAACTTCTCAGTGTAAAGCCAGAATAGCCAGGATTAAGACAACAAGGCTCAAGCTCTGCCTCGTTAGTGGTTTCTAAGTAAAGCTGATGGAGCTGCACTAGTAGGTGCAGAGAGAAAAGCTAGTCATTTAAAAAAAATAAAAAAAAATAAAATAAAACAGTCCAACCAAACATATGACATTTGGAAGAGGACTCAGTTAAGAAACTATCGGAAACATTTCGTTAGTTTTATAGCCATGTTCTAAAAAGGATAAGAAAAAGGTAAGTAAATCCAAACTCTCGCTTTAAAGGGATATCATCAAGTTAGAACTTCTATTGTTTATTGAGAACAATTTAGTGCTCAAACCCTCTAAATGGTTGACAAAATAATTTAGAAAGGAAAAGAAATAAAAATGCAATGAATCTTGCTTGCTGCAGTGACAGAGGTTGGAGCAGTGGTGAGACTTCAATGAACTGCACTTATGAGTGGCCATGAATTACAGATGACAGCATAGTTAGATGCATTATTTCATCTCAAATTAGAGCCAACACTGTGAAGCAAGATGTCCTTCTAGCAATCTTAGTAAGTGTTGGCAGCAAGAATAGGTTTCAGTCAAGCAATGCAGTCCTTAAAGAAAGAGACAATTAAGTATCTCATAATTATCTTCTCCATAATTATTGAAAGGAGAGGTTAACCTTTCCAAAATTTAAGATCTAAGTAATAAGAAATGACTTAATATATTCTCTATAGAATGACCTAAGTATATTCTCTAACCTTTAAAAATTTCCAGAATGTTTTTAACATTTCAAATCCTATAATAATGGATAAATTATATAATAATGAGAAAAGCTTACTTTTTTTTTTAATTCCAGTCTCTTTCTAAGAGTGTCTTGTATTTTATGGAAACATAGCCAGGTAAAATATGTTCAAGGGAAACAAACAAATATTAAAGGGGAGTATGGTTTTCTTAAGGAGGACTTGCTTTTATTACAGGTGCTTATACACAAACTGCCTCTTTACATTTTTTTCTTCATCATACTCACCCCCGAATACAACCTGATATATTGTCAATATTACTTCTATTTCAGTAGGATAGAAAACAAGGCTTCTTATGATATTTGTAAATGTGTGTTTGAGCAGAATTTCCATATATAGGCAATAAATATTTTTTATTTCTAGTGAATACTATTAAAAAGATTTTAGATATTAAATGAATAAAAATACGAAAACACCTGTGCTTCCTTCATATATTGAAAAAATAAAATACGACAAATATAAGTGAAGCTCTCCATGATCTCCTCTTCAGTCATTCACCCCACCTCTCTCTACACAGATAACCACTTTCTACAGTTTGGCATTTCCATTTCCATTTTTTGCTTTCTCTATGTATGCCTGAATCTCTAAAACATATAACAATTTTTGCAGGTTTTAAAACTTTTTGAATATGCTATCAAAGATACATATTTTCCTTACTTGGCTCTTTTAAAACCCATCATTTGAATTTGTGAGATATATTCAAGTTGACAGATACACATTAAATTCTTATCACTGCTGATTGATATTCTGTTGTTTGAATTTGCTAACACAGCTTATTATTGATCCATTGTTGATAGCACCATAGGTTGACTCCAATTTGCAAGTATAATCAATGAAAAGAGGATTTAACATTCTCAAGCAAGTTTCATGGTACACATGTGAGGATTTCTCTACAATATATAGAAATAGAAGTTGTGGGTCTTAGTATATGCACATCTTGAAATTTACATCTGCTGATAAGGTGCTCTTCAAAGTGTTTCTATCAATATGACAGTGTTCATCATCTGCCTTTGTTCCTCATGCATGCAAACACTTGGTATTGTCAGGGTTTTAATTTTAATTATTTTGATAGCTATGAAAGAAAGGGAAGCTTTTCATTTGCTTTTTCTTAACAGAATGTACTTGAATAGCTTTTCTTGTGTTTACTGGGTATTCATTTTTTCCTCTTTTAGAATTGCTTTTTTTTCATATCTTTTGCCCATTTTAAAATAAAGTGCCTCATTTTCTCTTTATAATCAAAGAAGTCTTTTTCATATTCTAAATAATAATCCTTTGTCAGTTACAGACATTACACTCAACCTTCTCCCTAGCTGTAGTAGATCTTTTGTTTTGCTGTTGATAAACAGAAGGTTCTCACTTTTATAAAGTCAACTTTTTTTAACTTCAATCCTCAATGCAATAAGAATTGCTATGTGTGTCTGTGTGTGTGATATTAAATAGAGATCCAATTTATTTATTGTTTTCCAAATGGATAACTCATTTCCCAATACAATTTAAATAACCTCTGGGGCACCTGAGTGGCGGAGTTGGTTGTGTCTGCTTGAACACATGATTTGTGAGATTGAGCCAGGTGTCGGGCTCTGCACTGACAGCACAGAGTCTGCTTGGAATTCTCTCTCTCCCTCTCTCTTTCACAATAAACATACATTAAAAAATAATAATAATCTCCTCTGGTTTGCAATGTCACCTCTCTCACGTATCATTCTTTCCTATGTGTGTAGATATGTTTCCAGGCATTCTTTTGAAATGGTACTTTTTGCTACTTGCACCAATAACAAATTCCATATTGTCCTAATTATCATTGCTTCATAATAAATATTGATATTTGGTAAGGCAAACTCTATTTTGATGATTAAACATTTGCCTCCTATACAACACATTTTAAGATAAGCTTGTCCAGTTCCTTTAAATGCTTATTTATTTGAGATCGTGCCCACACATACACACACGTGCAGACGGGAGGGGCAGAAAGAGAGGGAGAGAAGACCAAGTAGGCTCTCTGCTGTCAGCACAAAGCCACATGACGGGCTTGATCCCCTGAACCATGAGATCATGACCTGAGCCAAAATCAAGAGTCGGACGCTTAAACAGAACCACCCAGGTACCTCATTGTTCACTCCTTTAAAAAATACTCTTCTAAAACTGTGAATGGAATTAGAAATTGAGAAGAACTGACATTTTTATGATAGTCTTCTGACTAATGAATAGGGTTTTGAACTCATTTAATTAATTTAACTCATTCTACTTTAATGCCTTCCCACAAATGCATCATTTTTTTCTTTTTGTCCTTAAAGTTCTTGTGCAACTTTGTTTAATTTATTCCAGTATAATTTGTAATTTCTGACATATTAGTAAATAGGATCTAGCTTCTTTTTCTTTTCAATTATATTTCATAACTACCTGTTAAGTATCCAATTGGGGCAAGGGGAAGGGAGACGAGGGAGACAAGTTGACCAAAGTAAAGCTATTTTTGGTTTCTGGCTGACCCTTAACCTAAAAGTCAGCAATTCCTAAAATAGTCACAAGATCCTACTTATGGAAAATCACAAGACCCCACTCCCTCTGGCAATAAAAGCCACAAAGGCTGGGCTTTCTTAAAATTGCTCCCTGTGGGTAATTCCACAATTCTACAACAATGGAAAAACTAACTGCCCAATGTGAATGATAAACTGAAAGTTAAAGAATAAGCTGCTTGCTACACAGTTAGTTAAAACTAACAAACAAATAAAAAACTTAACAAAACACTGCCTTAAAGGCAAAAATGGGTCCTATTCTTCACTTGGGAGGGGAGACTGCTACTTTGTGAAGCAGCTCCTTTCTTACTTCTACACTTCATCTTTGTTCCTTTCTCTAAATGGCCTGCTCCTGAATTCTTTCTATCACAAAGCTAAGAACCCTCTTGGCAACAGGCCTGTGGCCCTCTCTCTCTTGGGGCTTCAACCTGACATCACGATGACTTATGCCATCTGCAGTAATTTGAAAGTAGACTACTGAGTGTTTTCCATATAGGCTAAAACAAATAAGGATAATCGAGCTTCCTTCTCAGTCATTATGGATTTTATCGTTTCATTTCACGTTTTTTACTTACTGTTCGGGTGATATTTCTACAGAAATAATGATTGTGAACATCTTCATCTTTTATTGCCAGTATGGTAAGAACTTTAATTAGGAGTGGGTATTTAATTTCATTTATGGCCTTTCCTTTTTTTATTTCAATGAGAACTTTAATAAACTATTTCTAAACATATTCTCTTTTGATATATATCTTCTATAATAAATATCCTAATGTTGAGCCACACTTGTATTTGTGAGATAATCCAACTAGGTCATGATGCAATGGATATTTTTAAACATATATGTCTCAGGATGTGATTTTCTAGTATTTGCTTAAATTTTTGCATCTATATTATTATTTGAAATTAGATTTTAATTTTCCTTCCTCATTCTGTCTTGGATTATTTTTGTTTGTTCATATATTTATTTGAGAGAAAGAGAGAGAAAAAGAGAGACAGACAGACACAGGCAAAGAGAGAGGGAGAGAATCCCAAGCAGGTTCCATACTCAGTGCAGAGCCAATATGGGGCTCAATCTCGTGACTGTGAGATCAGAACCTGAGCGAAAATCAAGAGTCAGATGCTTAACCCACTGAGACACCTAGGCACCCCTGTCCTGGATTATTTTTATTGATATAGTCAAACTTCATGAAATGAGTGGGAAAGGTTTCCATCTTTTTACCCCCTAGTTGGTAAGGATGATGTTTAAATTAATTCTTCCTTCACTGTTTGTTCAAAGTTGTCTTTTAAAAAATCAGTGAATGAAGGAATGCATTAATTTTTAACTACTGCCTCAATCTCTTTAATATCTTTCACCTAATAACTTTTTATTTTCTTTTGCCGGTTTTATAAATTGTATTTTCTTGAACACTGTTCTAGTTTCCAAATGTACTGAAATAAAATTCTTTTATTTTTATTATTCTGATTTCTGAATTTTAATTTGCAAATCATATTCCTAAAATTCTTTATCATTTTTGCTGTTGTGATCTATCTTGCTACAATTTTGTCATTTCAACAAGCAAATATTAATTTTCTTTCTCCTCTCAAATTTAGGTTTTTATTCTATTCCTTTAATATTGTTAAATTTTTAAATCTCTTCATATTTCTTTTCGTTTAATTCTTTAGTTAATTGGCTAATTAATCTTTTCGCTTTTTCTTTCCTAAAAATGCATGTTTACAGCTATAACTTTCCTGTAATTATTTATCAACTCTATTATAAAAATTTTAATATACAGTATTTTCATTACACTTTATTTCTAAATATTTTATTTCTAATATACATGTGATTGTTTTCTTTGATCTATAATTTGTGTGTGATTTTGAATTTCTAAATAAAGGTTTTAGATATTTCCTTTCAGTTATTGATAATGATAATTGATATTGATATTAATTGGCCTTTGGTATGAAAATATCACTTACATGATAATAATTCTTGAAAACATAGCATCATTTACATATTGGTCAACTTCATAACTCTGAACTAATAAACTCTGTTTTAATACCTGTCAAAGTTAATCCAAAATGATATGCTGGAAATGCCTTTATTGTGTGTTTTTTTTTACTTTATTGCCTTTTCTATAGACCTTTTAGAAATCCTGTCCTACCTTCCTTTGCCTTACCTGATATTTATTTCCTTATTGTTTTCTTTAGTGGTTTGGAAGTCGGGTCCTATTCCTGAAGCATAAAATGAACTTACAACCTTTAAACTTCATTTCTCACACAACTCACATGTTCAAATTTAACTCTCAGTTAAACATTATTTATTCAGCCAATGTTTATTTATCTACTTTTATCCAAACTTCTTATATACTAAATCTTTTATTCTGATAAGAAATAAATTTTAGGAAGCCCTGAAGTAAAGGTTTCAGGAAGGTAAGCTTTCTTACTTTTTGTAGGAACATACTGTTTTTTGACTTTTGGTCCCCAAATGATGTTAGCTAACTTTCAAATCATGTGCTGATAAATACTTTCTCAGAACTTTGAGGACAGCACTTGGGCTTCTACGGCTGATGTTGAATAATAAATTGTCTCTTTTGTTGTGGTTTTTGTTTTTGTTTTTTTTAATTTTAAAGTTTATTTTTGAGAGAGCGTGAGCGGGGGAAGGACAGAGACGGGGAGACACAGAATATGAAACAGGCTGCAGGCTCTGAGCTGTCAGCACAGAGCCCAAAGAGGGGGACTCAAATATCAGGAATTGCAAAATCATGAGCCACCCAGAAGCCCTTGTTGTGTTCTTTTGATGGTAATCTGTCCTTTCTCTCTGATACTCTGAATATTCCCCTACCCTTTCTCGCTCTCTCTCTTGCTTTCTCTGGTACTCTCTATTACTGATTCTGCAGGTTTTGCCTGTTTTTTTTGTTTGTTTGTTTCTGTGTTGTTGTTATCCTGCATAGGATATATTATGATTCGTGGATTCAGAATTTATAATCTTTGTTAATGCTACAAAATTTTTATGCACTACTATCTGCAGTATAAGCGCTCTCACCATTTATTTATTATCTACTTCTGGAATCCAATCACATACTTCTCTACTTAACCCGGCTTTTATTCTCATTTACAATTTTTTTTTAATTTTTTCATTTATTTTGAGAGGAAGTGAGAGTAAGTGGGGGAGGGGCAAATGGAGAGGGAGACAGAGAGAATTCCAGGCAGGCTCTGAGTTGTCAGGGAAGAGCCCAATTCAGGCCTCAGTCCCACCAACCACAATATAATGACTTGAGCCAAAACCAAGAGTCAGACGTTTAGCCAACTCAGCCACCCAGGTGCCCCTCAGAATTTTTTTTTACTTTTAACTTTTTTTTTGAGAAAGAGAGATTGTATAAGTGGGAGAGGGGCAAAGGAGGGGGAGAGAGAGAGAGAGAGAGACAGAGAATCACAAGTGGGCTCCATGCTGAGCATGGAGCCTGAAGTGGGGCTTGATCCCACAACCCTGGGAACACAACCTGAACCAAAATCAAGAATCGGATGCTTAATCTCATTTTTTTAAATCTCTTTTCCTCATGTGTTACTCTACCATCCATTTCACTAACACTCTCTTCTGCTGTGTTCTAATATTTTTGTTAATCCTATATTGAGGATTTATTATTTTTTTTTCAATTTTCAGTAGTCTTATTTTGCACTTATAGACATTAGAGTTGGGTTGTTTTCATAACTGATTGGTATTTTTAAAAATAATCATGTTCCTTTCTCAAATTTTTTTTTACTGTTAACCTTTTTAATATTTTTCAATGTTTATTTATTTTTTAGAGAGAGAGAGACATACAGAGAGAGTGTGCACAAGAAGGGGAGGGGCAAAGAGAGAGGGGGACAGAGGATCTGAAGTGAGCTCTTGTGTTGAAAGCACAGAGCCCAATGCAGGGCTTGAACTCACAAACTGTGAGATCATGAACTGATCCTAAGTTGGGTATTTAATCGACTGAGCTACCCAGTAAACACAGCCCCTTTTTACTATTAACCTTTTGAAAATGCTAATTTTATATATTTGCTTCCAGTTAAACTTACATCTTTAGTTTTCTCTCTCTCTTAGTTTATGGACAGTTGGAAATTCCCTCTTATTTGCAATATAGCCATACAGTCCTATTTTATATTTTACCATTTCATCATATCCATGCACTTAAATTGTATCTGACATTTTTAATGTTTGGCTTGAGTTTTTTCATAATACCTACCCACCAAAATGTCAAGAAATAAAAGACCACATTTAATTATTTGCATTTTTGACTTTGGAAAATAAATTTACAAGTAAACAGTGGGTTTTATATGAAAATAATCACACTTTATACATCTTAAAAATAGTTAATTTCATTGCAAATATACTCTTTTCCATATACATACATGTTGGATGACGTTGCCAACAATATTACCTGAATTTTATAAAACAATTTTATATCTACAACTGTAGTAATTTGATAATAATGGTTGTCAACAATATTAATCAGATTGGTAATCTGTAAAATAAGTCACACAAGGATTATTTTTTCCTGAAAAATTTTAATTTTTTTTGTGTCAGATTTTGATATTGTATGTTAGTTACTAGTTTTAGTATTATTCAGTTGGTATGTATGAGCACTATTTTATTCTAATAATAATTGCATATCATTTTTCTTAGTACAATATAATTTAGTGTTATAGCAATGTTTCATGTGATAAAAAGATAAGCTATGTATTCATTAACATTATAGCATGGCTGCCAAATGCATGGACTTTGAAGGTGTATGGATAAGAATTCAAACGTGGTATTCAGCAATTACAAGTTTAAGGAATGATTTGACCTCTCATCTTTAGTTTCTTAATTTGGAAAATTTGGGTAGTAAATACTATAGCATTAAGTGCTAAAGTAACAATAATGACGATGACGACAATGATGATAACAAAAACAAAATAGATAACATCGGACATTCATTAAACAATGGTCTAAGCATTTAGTACTGATCAGACATTTTCATCTCCACAGAAGAGTATAAGGTACATCCTATTATTATCCCTACTTTACAAATATATGTGATATATATAAAGGTCTTAGCATAGCACCTATTATATTTTAAATGCCCTAAATATAAGTTGCTAGTATTATTATGTTTAACACCCTATAATTTCATAAACTCATGAATATTGTGTTCTTAAGAAGGGTATGAAAAAGGCATAAAGTAAATTAATAACATACTATCACATCTGAAATGCCTTGAACCACTAATGAATATATTTATTTATTCCCTGTAGCCTGTTAAGGATTATTACAATTCTTTGGTTACTAATTAAAAATCATTATTTTCCAATTAATGACTGAAAGAAGAACGACATTAATTCTTAATATACTTCTGGCTATCTACCAGTACCACTACTGTTCCCCACCTCTGTCATTTGTATACATTTAATTCTTTTTTTTAGTAGCTATCATGATGCTTCCTTTATTTGTCTATAGCATCCAAGGCTGAATTTTTTTCTGGTCATTATAGTTACCTGATACAAAATCCTAGCTTTCACTATTCTATTAAAAAGTGCACAGTGGTGTATTTTTTTAAGGTCAAAATAATAAAAAACAAGAGAAGTTAATTTTATTTTTCTAAATTATAGGTTCTATAATTATGATGATTTTTATGAAAGATCGTTTCCCATATTTTCTGTTAGAAATGAAAAACGATTACGTTTATCTTTCTTTCTCCACTGAATGGACTATTATAAAGTATATTAAAATACATATATACATACTGGTTTTAAAATGGCGGCATGGAAACTATAAAACAGAGACAAAATAAAATAAAATTTGTAATTTGGAAGACTTACTGGATCATATGTGTGAAAAATTTAAATATAAAAACATAATATCACAGAAAAGTAACTACCAACAGTCATTCATAATATCAGTTCCTAAATGATACCTCACTTTAATTTCTTACAATTGAAATTGGATCTTCATTAAGATTATTTGCAAGTAATTGTTCCAAGATCAATGAGGATTTAAAGGTTGCTTTGACCAAGTTAATAACAAAAATCAGTTAAACATTCACATGAAAAATTTGTGAGGATAAATTTTAGCAACATCTTTTAGCTGATGACCATTCTGTAGAGATATTTAGTGGAAAATAAAGTTCGGGTTACGTACTAATGCCTCAGGTGTATGCAAAACTCTGTTTAAATTCAAATCAACTCATTAAATACTTTAAATATATTTTCTGTTTCTCTTCTTTGTGTCTCCCTGGCATGACATATACTTTAAAACCTGCATGACAAACACTAAAGGAAGTGACGAAGTAAAGCTTCTAATCTTTTGATTTCTTCTATTTCCACTATATATTTTAGATATATCAGCTCAAAGACTGCCCACGTTCAACTGCATTATTGTGTGTAAGGTCCAACCAGTAATTATTATCAAGCAAAAGTGAATCACTACTAAGAAAAAAATTGCAAATAGAAATATTACCCAAAATTTGCAATAGTCTTTATAATTAGTTTGTTAATTATATTTATTTTTATTTTCCCAAATTATTTAAAAATGTTTACTAGGGGACACCCTGGGTGGCTCAGTCAGTTGAGCATCCTACTTCAGCTCAGGTCATGATCTCTCAGTTCTTGGGTTTGAGGCTATGGGCTGACAGCTCAGAGCCTGTAGCCTGCTTAGGATTCTTGTGTCTCCCTCTCTCTCTCTGCCCCTCCCCTGCTCACACACTGTCTCTCTCTCTCTCTCTCTCTCTCAAATATAAATAATTTAAAATTTGTTTTAAAAAGCTGAGAAGCAAAAGAAATGTTTACTAGAACAAATAAATTTGAAAATGTACTTGAATAAGGAGGGCCTGGATGGGTCAGTTGGTTAAGCATTGGATTCGGGTTTTTGGCTCAGGTCATGATCTCACCCGTTTGTGGGCTCCATCCCCATGATGGGCTTCATGCTGCAGGTGCAGAGCTTGCCTGGTATTCTTTCTCTATCCCTCTGCCCCTCCTCTGTTCTATCTCTGTCTCGCTCACTCTCTAAATAAATAAATAAATAAATAAATAAATAAATAAATAAATAGACACACACACACACACACACACACACACACACACACACACACAGACTTGAGTGAGAAGAATTAGCCAAAAAGAGATAATGGAAAGATAGCCATAAAAATGGATCCCAAAATAAAGCTAAAATGCATAAGGTGAACTTTGGCTGTAATTAACCATGACTATAAGATTAATGAAACACTTTGCAATCTTAACAGTAGAAACTGTTTCCAAGGATCATAAAGAAAACCTTGCATCTTAAAAAGAAAAGTGTCCCTAATGACATGCATACATTAAACATAGCCACAAGTTTCATGTTTCTTATAAACCATGGCATCTATAGAAATGTTATTTTTTTCGAGAATCATGTTTTGCCAAGAGCAAGTGCTAAAGTACTGCCTTCCATGAAACTCAAATAGTTTCTGCTGCAGTAATTCCCTAGAACTCCAAATCCTACCAGAAGAAAATGTCTACATGGAATTGTTCAGAGGCATTGTTTTGCTCATAAATTAAATTTAAACTACTACAATTTGCAACATGAGGAAAAGCCATGTTTCACTGACTTTCTTGGCAGTTGGTCTCTCTTTCATTCACATTACAATCAAAGTTTCTCCAAACACTTCTTGCAATCTCCTGTTTAGTCCATGTATATATTTACCCCATTATTTCAGGAAAGCAATTCCCTTTGAAGTCAATTTGTGTTCTGAGAGGCATGGAGTCAATCCTATCACTAATGGACCCAAGAGCCATACAAATTTTTGTGTGTGTGTTTTGAAAAGCAGCTACTTAACTAAAGTTCATTCAAACAGAATGTACCCTTTTTTTAGAATGGTTATTTGCAAATCATTATAAACTCTTCTAAGAACCTTGTTAAACCTTCCTGAGAAATTACACAATTTGGTTTACTTAGTTTTTTATCCAATTGTTCTATTAACTCCTTAAAGTCATAGTTTTTTTCCATTGAAACTTGCCTCCTTAGCTTTTACACACTCCACATATTACTTTAACACAGGGCATGTACCCAGAAATTGAGTGTTATAAACGGTAAGTGAAAATAATTCAATTAAATATTGACAAATGATTAAGCTTCTGAATAACAATAAATTCAACAAGGGGTTATGGGTGGCTCAGTTGGTTAAGCATCCAACTCTTTGATTTTGGTTCAGGTCATGATCTCACAGTCGTGAGATCGAGCTCTGTGTTGGGCTCTGCACGGAGCATGGAGCCTGCTTGGAATTGTCTCTCTCCCTCTCTCTGCCCCTCCCTCACTCACACACATGCTCTCTATTTTTCTCTCAAAATAAATAAACATTTAAAAAATACTAAGTCCAACAAAATATGATAAAACACCAACTTGTGTGCCATGTATTCTAAGAGCTCTCTGATTTTCTCTCCTACCCAGATCAGCATTTGCTCTATTTGTATCTAGGGACATATTTAAAGAAGTTGATCTAGGGTAAGAGTTTTGTCTATGGATGCATAGAGGCTCACATAACTACAATCTCATAAATTTGGCTTCATTATTGCCAAGTTTGCTTCCAATAGCTCCCAAAATGTGGATCATGGGTAGGATACACAGATATATTACAAGCGGTCTGCAAATTCACATATGCAGAAAGACAAGAGTAGAAATACTATTTTGCATTTATATACACTGATAATTTTTAAAAATACTTTTTTAATTAGATTATAAAATTTGCTTATTTTGAAGCATTGGTATATTTATGTTACTTTGTGTCACTTTATATTTTCTCAATGAGCGCTAAAAGTACAACTATCAACATGTCTAAATCTCAGACCTAAAACACTGAAAACTCTTCTTCCAGATACCAACAGACCTACAGTAATAATCACACAATGGCTACCACCGCTGCCTTTGTCATAGCACACCCACTGGCAATCAGAAAGTTATAACTCGTCAGCTGTTTCTAACCTTCTTTATATAACAGAACATTTCCCTAACTTAAGCAATCTCGTGAGACAAAAATTCTGTGCTCTTATTGGGAATTTTAGACTGTTTATCTAATTTTTAGAGATATTACCTACAACTTGACAGAGTAATGCTGACATTCCAAGAAGCTTAGACCTTTCAATCTCTCTAAACCACAACAAATCCCTTTGATGGATAGTCCAGTTTATGCATGCATTTACTTTTTTTTTTTTAATGTATCCCTTTACTTCTGTGCTCAGTCATTTTCTCATTCATCATATACATGTTGAGCACTTTCTGTGTGCAAGGCCATACACTGAGTGCGGGTGCTATGTTCTCTAAGAATTTAGCGCCTTAGTTGGAGAGATATCATGAATTACAGAAACAATAACAACATAATGTTATACACATGGCTTAGGCTAGTAGTGCCGAGGAACTTGGAAGGAGAAGATAGGAAAAATGTGAAAAAGGAAAATGTAATGATTACAAGGGAGGAAAGAGTAAAGGACTCTGAAAGTAGTACCTGATGTAATATATAGGTTAAGGGTTCAGAGATGGGTGTGGTATTGGAATGTCAATCAGCATCCTAGTGTGTGGAAAGCTAGGAGTTAAAAGATGCAAGCAAGAAAGCACAAAACAAATGGAATACTGATTAAGTAGAACACTTGCCTCTAGAAATAAAGTTGGGAAAGACTGGAAAATGGAGGCAGATGGCTGAAAAGACTGAATGACTAACTAAGAATTGTCAACTTTCTGTTGTTCAACGGGGAGTCCTAAAGTTTCCCGAGCATGATCATGACCATTAATTAAACACTTACAGTTCACTTGCAATGTGTCCAGTACTGTTTAAAATATTTTTCAAATAATAACTAATTTATCTTCATAACAACATTCTAAGGCAGATAATTTTATTATTCAAGCATTTTAGACTTGGAATCTGAGAAATGGCGAAGTTAAGCCCAAGGTCACAACAAGGAAGTGGCAAAGCTGGGATTCAAATGTAAGCAGTCAGTTTCCAGATTCTGTGTTCTCACTCATGACACTATGAAGTCAATGAGCAAAATCAAATTTTAAAATAAATAAATCTGAAAACACCATATATGTGTGTTTAAAGAACTGACAAAACTGAGAAACGAAGTCAATTAGAAGAACCTTCACTAGTATGAACATGAGGTAATGTTATTTAAACCAGAATAGTGGCTGTAAGAAATAGATTGGATAGGATAGATTCAAGAGTCCATTTTCAACTTAAATAAAATGACTTATAATGAATATAAGTTAAACTATGTCATTTTTCAAAGAATCTATGCCTCCCAAATATACATATAAAGTATTATAGTTTGAGACTCATATCTTTAAAAAAAAATTAATACTTATTTTTGAAAGAGAGACAGTGAGAGAGGGGGAGGGGCAGAGAGAGAAGGAGACACCAAATCTGAAGCAGGCTCCACGTTCTGAGCAGTCAGCACAGAGCCCAACGTGGGACTTGAACTCATGAACTGTCAGATCATGACCTGAGCAGAAGTCAGACACTTAACTTACTGAGCCACCCAAGAGCTTCAAAACTCATATCTTTTAAATGCTTAATAAAATCTGGTGTGTGTGTGTGTGTTTTTTTTTAATCAGAAGTAGCTTTGGTATAGTTTTTCTTAATTAGGAAATTATTATTTTTTGTTCATGAGCAAGGGACAATTGTTAAATGTGAAAATACTCGCTGTGGTTGGCTTAGTTCTATTTTATGTGGCGTTAGCTCTCTGTTTGTATAATTTTGCATTTTACTGATTCCTTACAGACAAAACTGTGTCTTTGTGAAATTGTCTGTAAGCTTTCAGAGACAAAAATTCCAGGTTATTTTGAAGTTACGCCTGTTTGTATCATTCGCCCACTCAAGACATCACACATTCTTCCAACCACCCCCTACACTTGGAACAGGCACTAAGTTAATATACGCCAGGCAGGCCACCTTGCTCTTCTCCTTCAAAAACTCCTATAAAACCATCTGTTCTGGGAGTCATTCCAACTACAATAACCACCTACTACTTTCAATTGCCTATAATATCTACATCCACTTTCTTGAGCACTGCTGACATATTTTATCATTAAAAAATCCATAACACAAGTCATTTTCTAAATATCTTATAGTGATACTTAACCTCCCCTCAAACATCTACATTCCCTTAATGTAAAAGCATATTCTTGTGAGCTTTTCTTTCATGACAGATTAAGAAAATATCAGTCTCAAAAGAGTAGAGAATTAACATTTAATTTGTTTGTGACTCTTGGATCAAAATGTTTAGCCAAGCCAGTTAGTTATTCTGATTTGAATTTTGTGCCAAACTCTCACGGCGAATGTTCAGTGAAACTATCTAATTGGATACTTTATGAAGATACTCTAGTGTAGAAAGTAAACAATATAGTGAATTGTTTTTAAATTGTTAGACTCTGATTTTCAGAGTTCATTATAGATTACTTTCTAGGTGACAACTAATTTTGATCTTATGATACTTTGAAGAGACTGTTCCAGGGAATAAAAAAATATATAACAAAACACCTTATATTGTTATGCAAAATAACAATATTGTTATGAGTTTTGAGATATTAAATCCATGTCCTCTCATGCTGCTTAACACCAGAATCCTGAATGCTCATGAAACCCCTACTAATTGTACCAGTAACATGCATATCTTCACCGGAATGGCATTAGCCAGGTAATAATCTGAAAACAAGCATTTTTTAATTTTGCAAAAGTCCCTCCTCACTGAAAAATAAAGGACATTTCTTTATAGTTTCATAGCAATGATCTACTGATCAACAGACAGGTACCAGATGATGGAGAACAGAAGAATTAATTCACTGAAGCTATAGAATAAGGAAGCAGGGTGGGAGATTTCTGCCATACTAGAAGCCCTATTGTTGCTTGGTGAAGGTGGTGGGTGGGAAGATAAAAGCCAAAACACTGGAAGCAAAGACACAAGATTAGATATATTGGCCTCCTCATTCCTCTGGTGGAAAAGGAAAATATCCACATAAGGCAAAGCAATCAAAGAATCCTAGAAGTAACCTCTGGCAGACCCTATGTGTGAGTGAGAAGAACACTGCTGTTTTCATAATTCTGTGTCCAAATGGCATTGGAGCAGTGAAGCAGCAGTGGCTGAAGGAGGTGTCCAGTTAAGTGAATTTGAAGAAAGCCCTTGCAGGGTCACGTAGACCTTATTATGGTGAAAAAGAGCACCTCAGAACTACAAGGCCATCTCACAATGTGGACTCAAAACAGGAATGAAATATGTTCAGGACAAGTAGGTGGTAGGTGTGGAACACTGACAATGAAGGCTATTACATGATCCGCAGTCACCGGAATAAGGTATAAGCCAGATGTCAAAAATATGAGGGGGGTCTCTACAGAGGATACCAGTGGAAGATGCACAATGACCATGTGACTTTCTGTGACATTTCAGTAGAGATAGAGAACGGAGATAGTATCTTCCCCCCATGTTGAGGGAAAATGTAATACGCCCTTTGTACCCAAGTATTTTCTGTGAAGAATGAGAGAAAAAGCAAAGCTAATGAGTAGAGATAAACACCTAGAAACACTGGTAATTAAATGAAAGAAAATAAATTTTAAATTGGAAAAGAATGAAGTATTTTATTTTTTTTAATAAATTTATTTTTGAGAGAGAGAGAGAGGGAGTGTGTGTGTGTACGGGGGGGGGGGGGGGGGGCAGAAAGAGAGGAGAGAGAGAATCCCAGGCAAGCTCCATTTTCTCAACACAGAGCGTGATACAGATCTCGAACTCACAGACCGTGAGGTCATGACCTGAGCCCAAATCAAGAGTTGGATGCTTAATTGTCACAAAGTGACCTATAAGCATTTTAAATGACAAAACCAGTTACTTATTCCATCAGTGAGATTGGTGACTCAAGAATCAGATAAGAACAACCAAAGGAATAAAACAAAGCAAACTTTTCAGTGTGACTTTTGATTGCTTTATATTTGATTGCTTATATTAATGTGTTTATTGCCAAGGGTAGTAAGTTTTATGTAATAATGTGAAATTAACTTAGCTACTCTTATCATTAATTCTAATCCATAAATACTTAGATAAAAAATGAAAAAGCTCATTAAAACCTCCTTGAAAAGACAACTAGGCCAGTTTAAAATGCGTAGCATGTAATGCACATTGAATGCCTACTTGTGCTAGGTACTTGAGCAATGAAAATACAAGGATGAATAAAGCATGATTCTTATTAAAAATTTAATGTAATAATTATTTCTAACAATATTCCTAATCTGGAGGCTTTGAAGACAATTTCTACTTTATTTTGTATGAATTCTTTTTGAAGACATTCAACAAGTTTGTTTTGAAATTTATGTGGACTTATTTGGAAAGGTACACCTGTTTTTGACTGTTTAGAAAATATTAATTATCATCATCAATATGCTTGCAATATTTCCTGCCAAATAGAAAAGAGCATGCATGGCATATATTTCAGTGCCTACGCATCTCAATATCACATAAAATAATGCATATAAAAGCAAAATTTAAAACTGTACATTAGTATACGCACATATTTTCTTATTTTAACCATAATGGCAAAAAAAAAATCTTCTTAGAATCTAAAAACAACCAGGTAGTTATCTAGAATCTGTTAACAACTTTTTTCTCATATGAATTAAAAAGTATTCAACTATGTATTTTAAAATAATACTTACTTTGAATGTAAGGAAAAACTTGTGACCCTAGAATTATAAATTTTGTCCTTTTAGTACCAAAGTTTTTATGCTTCACTTTATCTGTTAAGG
Source organism: Puma concolor (assembly GCF_028749965.1). Lineage (NCBI taxonomy): Eukaryota > Metazoa > Chordata > Mammalia > Carnivora > Felidae > Puma > Puma concolor. The sequence goes on along the minus strand of NC_141668.1, from coordinate 62,670,583 downwards.
CCCCAAAGAAATATTTATATAGCAGCTAACATTTGGATAACTATTATTTACCAATCATTTTGTAATACAATTACTTGACTTAAACTTAAAGATAAGAGGGGCACCTGGGTGGCTCAGTCGGCTGACTGTCTGACTTGATTTCGGCTCAGATCCTGATCTCACAGATGTGAAACTGAGCCCCTCCTCAGGGTCTGCACTGAGTGTGGAGCCTGCTTGGGACTGTCTCCCTCTCTCTCTGCCCTTTTCTCTCTCTCTCTCTCTCTCTCTCTCTCTCTCTCTCTCTCTCTCTCTCCCCTCTTTCAAAATAAATAAACATTAAAAAACTTGAATATAAGATTCCATTTGTCCAAACAGATAAATCTATCTGAAGTTAACTTTATTTTTTTTAATGTTTTTATTTTGTGTGTGTGTGTGTGTGTGTGTGTGTGTGTGTGTGAGAGAGAGAGAGAGAGAGAGAGAGAGAGAGAGAGAAGAGAATGAATGAGCGGGGAAGGGCAGAGAGGATCCAAGCGGACTCTGCACTGACAGCAGCAAGCCTGATTTGGGGCTCGAACTCAAAAACTGTAAGATCATGACCTGAGCCAAAGTTGGACACTCAACAGACTGAGCCACCTAGGCACTCCTATATGAAGTTAAGTTTAAATCAGAGCCCTATAAAGACAAAAAGTGAATCAGATGAGACTACTGACTGAATTCACACTATGCACTTAAGATCAGATAATACATAAATGGACAGCTAATATAATATATGCATTTGCATGGAAATGGAAATAGCAAAGATTTATACATATGATTGCTACATGCCAGGAAACGTTCTTTGAGTTTTATATGTATTAACTCATATATCCCTTACACACTTTAGGGTAGAAACTATTGCTATGTCTTTTTACATAGAAGAAAACTGAGGCACAGAGAATGCTTAAGCCACTTGTCCAGGGTCACCCAGTTGTTAAGCAAGGTGTTTGGATTTGGATTTAGGCTATTAGGTTTCAGAGTGTGTGCTCATCACCACTACAGCCATTTCAAAGATCAAATTGCATGGTTCTGGTATGTATTGCCTTCCCTAGAAAACAAGTAAGAAAAGGCTGACACAGATACAGGACTGTCTACTCAAGAGTTTCTATTTAATATATTGTCCTGGTTCACTACCTTGTGTAGCACATACGAATCTGAACTAAAATGCATTACATTTTACAGAGAATCTCAGTTTCTCTACATTACTCAAAATTCACACCCTACTTAAGATTAGATTTCTACTAAAATTCTTCATTCACTGCATTTCTCAATTGTCTCTATGGTATTGGCCCCCAAATTACAGAACTTGAGGTTTCCACTCATTTCATATGCTCTGAAATCTATCCACACTCTTCTGAACACTTTCTCTCATAGTTGCAATTTTTCATCTACAGCAGGGGGTAAACTTTTTATGTAAAAACCCAGATAGTAAATATTTTAGGCTATGTGGATCATATGGTATCTGTCACAACTCAACTCTGCCCTTGTGGTTAAAAGGCAGCCATAGACAGCAGGAAAACCAATGAGCTTGGCTGTGCCCCAACGAAACCATATGTATGTATGTGTGTATGTATGTATGTATGTACGTATATATGTATTTGTACAAAGCAAGCATAGGACTACAGTTGGTACGTGTGCCATAGTTTTTAATCCCTGATCTCTCTTATTACATCACACTGGGAAATGTTTATACTTTGCTCTGCCTTTTGTAAGGGAAGTATGATTTTAAAATGTTCTCCCATTTAGAAAAGTCACTTAATTCTACAGCCATCTCTGTGTGTCTCTATCGAACCTATATTTTCTTCTTGACCACAGTTTTGACTGGAAAACCATCTTGAGCCAATTCTTTCACAGTCTGTGTTTTTAGAAACGTTATCACACTCAACAGCCATAATAATCCTGTGAGTTATTTAACCAAAATCATTCCAATTTGCGAAGAGGTAACTTCCACAGTGATTATAAAATGGCTTCTTATTCCCAATCCTGTGCCTTTGTTACTAATAACAAAATTTTTGTGTTACATAGAAAAATCACATGTGATTGCTATCAGATGCATGTTACCTCTTAAATAGTAAATTTTTCAAAAACTTCCAACTCCATTTCCCACTTCACACAAATTATTTAGTATTTCTGACATGCCTTCCTAAATTCCAGACAATTACTGACCCCCTGCATCATGATATCAATGTTCCTCATGAACAGAAGTCATATGATAGCTTTGATAGTAAATTCTGACAGGGATAAAAATGAAAGGAAATGGTATTACATTAGCTACATTATATGAATTATTAAATTTAACTTAATCTTATAACAACCCTGAGAACTAGTAATCAGTAATTGCTATTCTGATGCTATAGGTAATGAAATGGAGCATCATAAATTCTAAATAATTTACCCAAGGTTATAGAGCTGGTAAGAAGCCGAAGCAGAAGCAGAATCTAGACATAAATAGAACTAAAGATTCGTGTACTTTGTATGACATCATATCGTGTTTCATGGTTGAGTTATTTATGGAACCCAATATCAGGTCCAAACTCCTAATCACCAGTGTACCTTTTCTTGTGTAAACTCTGCTTAGAATTCTCTGTATGTCTTAATGAGGACCAGAAAACTTGCTTCTATCATTTGAACAGTGAAGGTAAAAATCACAGAAATAGTTTCAATATGAGTTTTATTACTGTTTATGTCCTAGAGAGCTTGGAACATTCTGAATGAAATTAAAATGCATTTCACTGGTGTAGAACCATGAACATTTGTCAAAATTGTTTTGTACAAAACTCCCTAGGTTTTCACAGCTGTATAAAAGCTTCTTCAAAGAAATAAGTACAGAATGAATAAAAACAGATGTGGCTTTTTTGCATATTATCAACAAAAATCTCTTTTTTATCTTGCCAACGTCTTATCATAACTTCATTTATGTCATAATTCTGTACACAACATGTGCAAAGAAAGTACATGACATTCTCCATACATGTAATAGTCTTAAATAAGGTTTTCTGGTTACTTCTATTTCTCTAGAGATTACCTTTGCACAGTAACTAATTTTGTATGTTTTCTAACTAAAACCCAACCTTTCATGCTGTGCACTCAAAGCTTCACCAAACATTCTCCACTCTATTAAAGGTAATTGAGTCAGAATGCCTAAAGATATTTTAAATGAATGTGCACTCAACATTCTCCAACTTGGTTCAGGAAATAGATTTAGGGAAGTTTTTAAAACTCTGCAAACTTTAAGAAAAGGAAATTACCTTTGGTTATTTAAAGCTAGAGAAGATTGGGCTTTATAACTTTAAGACAATGTGCTATCATCAACCCCAAGGCAATGAAAGAGTCTTTCTTTATAGAAAGTCACTTAGTGGTTTGTTTTTAAAAGTGTTTTCACTGCTGGAAATTCAAACACCATATAGTACTTTTCTAGGCACTCAGATGTGGGAACTAGTTAATGTTGCATAATATAAGGCTAAAACTGAAATGCAATCATTTGCAGTGTCTAACAATAATTTAAGCTCTCGACGACATTAGAAATTGAGGGTGTTAATACACATGCACAAAATGATTCTACGTGACTTTTCAAAGATTAAATTGCACACTCTGTATGGACAAAAGAAGAAATTAAATCAGGATATGAATGAGTGCTATTTTATTAGGTCGATGTTCTAGCACAGCTTAATACCACTGCTTTACCTGAAAAGTTAATCACTTCTTATATTATTTTTCAAATTGTTAACTTTTCAAAGCATCATGCTAACTTAAAATTAACTTAGTGTATTGGCTGCATTCATTTAAACGTTCACATAGAAAAATATTTTACAGCTTTTAATTGTTTCAGGTTTATATGGAAGATTAAATATATTTTAACAGGCATCTACATAAGTGACATGATTATTTTATTATAACCTGAAAACCTAATTATCACCTTTTTATGGAGGACAAGGAACAGCTTTAGAGGCAAATTAATGTATCCTATCAGTGGGACAGTTTGTCACTTTATTAAATAATCATCATCTTGGCAAATAAAATTATTCTAAGCTTCATCGAATGAAGACAAGAGATAGGACCCCATCACACTATTACACGTTAAAATTAACTTCCCACAGGTTTTTAAACAGTTTACTACGCTTTCACGGTGTTGGATATTACAGTAGAAATGACAGCATTAACTTCTCTTTAAAACATAAAAGCAAATATGTTTCATATTAGCTTTTAAAAGTAAACATATTTCTGACATTACACAGATATATCATATATTTGATTGTACACAAGTTTATAAGCATGCTGTGTCATAATAACAAGAAATGATGTACTTGTAAACAGATAAGTAGAAGGGCATGCATCATTAAAAACGAGTCGATATTAAGTAATCATCTAAAATACGCAGCTGCCAAGAATTTCTGTACACTAAAAATCTACTATATGCTTGAAAAAATAAATGTATTCTTTATCTGCTTCTATCTTAATGAGAAGTGCAAGAAAACTTATAATCATAAATGTATGTAAAATATGGGATTTGTTAAAATTCCTTTAAAATAAATATAGGATTACTTGCATTTTTGAAGTATTTATAAAATATAGTTGAAAGATCATTAAATACTTCTAAGCCAGATATGTATGTGGAAAAAATCCTTTAAATGATCTACACACTATACCATAGTAATGCTAATATTCCCAAATTAAGTTATCTAAGAATTCTTTTAAATAACAATCTTTTCTTAGAATGCCCTCAGTTCAAATTAGAAAATTGTTTCAGACATTTTGGCATTTATTTAATTAGTAATGCTACAATTACAAAGGAGTCCAACACTCTGACTTTTAGTTTCACTGAAGTAAAGCCCCTTCCACATGAGATTAACACTGGTCTTCTTCATCAAATGTGATCGAAAGCTCCTTAATTAGTCAGCAGGACTAAGGTAACAAATGGCCTTTGATCTCTCACCACAGGTGCTCAGATTTTGGCATTTTATTTCATACTCTCATGTGTGCTGAGTGGCATTCAAATGTAACTCAAAGTACGTTTTGCTAAGAGAGATGCGTAATTCCACAAGAGAAGGACTACTGGGATAAATATCTAAGTTCTGACATCAACACAACACTCAAGAAAAACAACTGCTTTTCCAGTGTGCTTATTAAGAAAAGAGTCTTCCAGTGTTCTCTGGATCATAAGGATCGTAGCAAAACCTGTGCTCATGTCAGCCACTGCCCTCTGCTGGCTGGATTCTTCAAATTCATTAATTTAGAAAATATTTTCAAGCCTGGCTTATACAAAGGATGACTTACAGCTTCTTTCTTTCTGGAATTAAGAATGTATGAAAACTGTATGTAAGAATTTGGATTTTGAAATGAATAATAGGCATTCTAACAACATGGATTTTCTGTGAGGGTCATGAAGTTAGATTCTTAAATTGTACTAAAAATTAAAGGAATAATTTAATAACTTCTTATGCCTAAATAATTCTAATAGTCTAAAAAAATAAACACAATGATTTAAATAAATCCTAAATAAATGCTTCTGACAAAACTAACAATTAATAATATCTACATAATTATATATAATACTTTATAATTATATATAATTACATTTGATAATACATGGCAATATTATTCACTATTGATTTTAAATCAGTGTCTTCAAAAATCAAAATGAGTATTTATTATAACAAGTATATAAAGTTCAAATCCAGTCAAATAACCCAGTAATCACTACTGTGGATTTCACCAATGCTCCAGTTTACAGATGATGGAACAAGAATGGCTCCTTTATTGTACTAGCTCTTGAGTTCCATCCCAGACATCTCACCTAATCCTAGGCCAGTAAAATAATCTACTGTCTGTGTAACTGACCTGGCTATCCCACACACATCTCCCAACAGACACAGAACCAAACTCATAACCTTCCTCCCACACGTCTCTTCTTCCTACATTCGCCTCTTAAATTTGTATTGCTGCTATTCATCTTTCCTTTGCATCTGCATTCATACCTATATCAATTACTAAGCTTGGGGACAGTAACCATGTTTCTCTTCTAAAAGTATTATGTTCTTGTTTAAAACCCTGTAATTGTTTCATATTACCTCAAAGATAAAGGAGACGTTTCCAATAGGACTACCCAAATACCCTGTAATACCAGTATGATCAACAAATCCCCTTCAATCTTCCATTTCTCATATTTGAAACTAACTTCCACCCTTCCCTCCTTCCTTCTTGGTCCCTACCACACATTATTATGTTTTATTCCACTTTATCTTACACATGATATTCCTTCACTTATGCTAGTCTTTTATAAAGTACCTATTCACCTTTTAGAGCAACATACAGGCATTATGTTTTCTTTTATAATTAAATTTTTTTAATGTTTATTTTCTTTTTGGGAGAGATAGAGAGACAGAGTGTGAGCAGGGAGAGGCAGAGAGAGAGCGAGGCAAAGAATATGAAGCAGGCTGCAGACTCCCAGCTGTCAGCACAGAGCCCGATGCAGGGCTGGGTCTCACAAGTCGTGTGATCATGACCTGAACAGAAGTCAGGCATTTAACCGACTGAGCCACCCAGCTGCCCCAGGCATTATGTCTTCTATAAAGACTTCCTAGCACCACTGCACCACGACTACATGAGAATTATTTTCTCCCTTGTATCTTTATGTGTGGTACTTCAATTAATGCATCCATCTCACAACACTGTATGTGTTTGCTTTCATGCATGTTTCCCCATATCAAGCCATAAACTCAGAGGTTGCAAAGGTATCAAACTCACCTGTTATTCTAAGCAGTGAAAATCTTTTCTGGTTAGCAAATATCTTTTAACTATTTATCTAGACAAAATGGCTAATACTTGCTAAATAGATAAACTAGGGCAAGTAACTTATACTTCTGTTTTCTAATATGTAAAGTAGGGATAATAGTAACCATATCCTAGGGTTGTATGTTGTTTAATAAAATAACCCAGAAGAACCATTTGTAAGACAATCTGAAATATACCCCAGGCTTCAAGAGGTATTGATGGTGAGTTCTAATATAGGAGACTGGTATAACAAAAGAGAACTACTAGATCGGTAACTCTGTATAAAAGGCTATAAGAATTCACAATAAAAATAAGATGGGTACTAGGTCTTGTGGCATTATTTTAAGTTTTCATGGTAAACAAAGCCCTTTTTTCTTTCTGAAATATTTTCATAAAAAAAAAGACAAAGTTAATAGATATAAAGAAAGTAAAAGAAAAATTTTTATAAGAACTTGCATTCTTTCCTTTATGTCACATAATAGTTTCAGTTAATTTAAATATATTTGAATATGGCTTAGATCATTGGGCGAATACAAAACAGACTAAAGCACCTAGTTTGAAATGTAAAAAAGCCAACAAAATTAAAATAATTGAGTGTGAACACAGATTTCATATTCATAAATTCACAGATCACATGAATCACAGTGTATGAATGTTTCTGTGCCTTAGACATTATTACCAAAGTTCCAAATGACCTTCTTAATTTGAACATGTCTTAAAAAAAACAGAATGAATTAAAAAAAGAGTTAATGACAGTAAAGTGAAAATAGGTAAAACAAAACAAAACAAAAAACCCAACCTGTATATATAAATATTTCTATGTGTAAAAAACAAAACAAAATGAATTATGCCATCTCAGTGAGTAATAAGCTTCTCAGTAAGTTACAAGGATGGCCTAAGTGGCATGTGCTCTGCTTAGAGATAAATGGACATGTAAAGATTTAAACTTATAAAGCAGAACAGCATAAATATGTGGGGCTGACTGTCTACACTACAAAAGGGTTTTATTACATAAGGTTTTCTCATAGTACCTGTAAGTAATTTGATTACATCATTAAACAAACCCAACAGAAAATGAGAACCTCAGAGATTTAGATGTGACTTGCTTAAAGCTGAGAAAATGAACTAAGAAACCTAAAGTCTATGAAAAGCCCAATATACGAAATATATTACAACATACGAAAATTTGGGCAGACACTGCTGACTGACCCTCATTATCCACTTTCCTTTCTTTCTGTGTATACTAATACCTCCTATGCTTTAGGTGGGTACAGGACCCTGCAGGAGAAGATGACATTTTCCCGAACAACTCCTCCTTTTTAGTGTAGGTGCCTTGCAATATGAGGCATAATGTGAGAAGCGACAAGCGTGACTTTTGGTGGAGGAACTTGGTGACAGTGTTATCAGCAGTGGGCATGGATGTAAGAGTACCTTTTGGAGGGATGTCTTCTTTCCTTCTTACCTCTGACAGAAATAGACATTTCCTCCTGGCAGCACGCCGTACTTAATTTTGCACTTAACCTCAGTGACAGTCTTTACCACATTTTATTGTGAGTACATGTTTGGTTTGTCTTCCTCAAGGGCAGGGAGAATATTTAATTATGAACCTTAACTTATTTTCTAAGCACTTTCCTATTGTAATAAATGCTTCTCAAGTTACACATTAAAAATAATGGAAAAAATACAAAATCACATTATGGGTGCTTGTGTTAAAGTTGTGGGCTTTGTGTTTTCAAAATTTAGTATTCATCATTTTGTTTTCATAATGATAAGAGTATAAATGTGTAAATCTTTAATTCTTTACTGAATAAATAATATGTAAATGAGTATTCTTAGACCATTAGCACATGAGGCCATAAAATGAGAAGTAATTAAATTCTTATGAGTCAGTATTTAGCTAAGAAAATTATATATATTTTATGTATGTACATAAAACATTCAAATTTTGGTTATGGCATACATCTCCTATTTGGTGATTACTTATTTTCTTGAATACTTATACTCAGCTTTCTCTCAGCACTTATAAAACTTTTCAGAGAAGAGCAGTGACCTAGTTTTAAAAAGACACATTATACAGCAAGCCAAAGAAATACTAAAATAAAGTAAGAGGCCCATAAATAGGCTATAAAGAAAAATCATTGTTAAACAAATACTCCTCTTCCTGTTACACCCCAAAGATTGGGGGGAAGGGGAGAGAGAGAGGGAAGGAAGGAAGAAGGAAGGAAGGAAGGAAGGAAGGAAGGAAGGAAGGAAGGAAGGAAGATAGACTCTTTCCTCAGTTTACCCTCTCTTCTCTAATCTCCTGAAGCTTCATCAAGAGGGATCCTTTTAAAATGCTGAACTACCCTCCTTTATTAAACTCATTAATTTCTCAAATCTTTAATAGGCCCTCCATGATTTGGTTCCTGGCCTGACTTTTGACCTTTCCTCTGTCTTTTGATGTGTCAGGATGGAAGGAAGAAAGCAAGGAAGGGAGAAAGCAAGGAAGGGAAGAAGGTAAGGAGGGAAAGAGGGAAGGAATGAATCCCAGAAAATACACAACTATTTGTTGTAAGACCCAAAGGCCCTAGGCTCTATCTAATGTCCTTTCTAGAATAAAATTGTTCCAATGTAGATTACAACTCTTTTTAAAGTTGATTTCAAGGAGTTTAAAATGCCTTTATAAATTAGCTTAGGACTTGGACAGATATTTGTACACCACTATTCACAGCAGTCTTATTCACAATAGCCAAAACATGCAAACAATTCAAGTGTCCATCAGCAGATGGATAAACAAAATGAAGTATATACATACAGTGGAACCTTATCCAGCCTTAGGAAGGCAGGAGGAAATTGTGATACATACCACAAAATGGACTAAACTTCAAGACAATATGTTAAATGAAAGAAGCCAAAAAAGGACAAATATTGCAATGTTCCATTTATAGGAGGTATCTAAAATAGCCACATTTGTAGAGCTTTAGTTTGGGAAGATAAAAATGTTTGGCAGATGGATGGTGGTAACGGTTGCACAACAAAGTGAATGTACCTAATGCCACTGAAATGTACACATAAAAATAATGAAAGTGAAACATTTTGTGTTATATATATTTTCTCACAATAAAAAAGAAAAAAATAGTATTAAAAATACGAAACACCATAATGCAAAAAAATTTCTAATAACAAAATAAACATCTGACTTCATTCCTATAACTTTAATAAAAGCAGCATACATATATCTGCATAAACAAAAATAAACTTTGTTCTGCATAAAGTATTCTATAAATTTGTTAGGTTTACTATGGTAATGAGGCCTATATTCAAAACTGAATTTTGAAAATTTAAAAATGTTGTAAAACTATAATCGACTTTTAAAAAATAAAAATGAGAAATTCTAACAATTAAGAACATCAGAAATAGCAATCAGTAAAATCTTCCTCTATTTTTAATGGCCTCGTTGAATTGTCATTCTTTCCAATGTACCACCGATCCCAGCATTAATTTCCAAAGTATTTAACTCTTTTTTGCCAAACTCCTTTGAAGTGCCATAAAAAAATGCATGTAATTTTCAAGGACTCTGTAACATCAGAATCATGATTCTAACATAAATCCCCTACTCTGAGTCCTTCAGGCCTCTACTTATGATATTCACAAGTCAGAATTAAGAAATTTCCAAAACTATTCTCAAAATTTTATCCTGATTTGAATTTCAAGTTTCTTGAAATTTAACAACTCAGAACTGTGATCTCTTTATTCCTGACCCAATCATGAAATAATAAATGCATTAAAGCACAGTTTGGGGAGAGAGAGGGAAGATGGCGGCGTAGGAGGACGCTGGGCTCACCGCGCGTCCTGCTGATCACTTAGATTCCACCTACACCTGCCTAAATAACCCAGAAAACCACCAGAGGATTAGCAGAACGGAGTCGCCGGAGCCAAGCGCAGACGAGAGGCCCACGAAAGAGGGTAGGAAGGGCGGTGAGGCGCTGCGCGCTCCACGGACTGGCGGGAGGGAGCCGGGGCGGAGGGGTGGCTCGCCGGCCAAGCAGAGCCCCCGAGTCTGGCTTGCAAAAAGCGGAGGGGCCTGACAGACTGTGTTCCGACAGCAAGCACGACTTAGCGTCTGGGAGGTCATAAGTTAACAGCTCTGCTCAGAAAGCGGGAAGGCTGGAGGACAAAGGGAAGGAGAGCTGCTGAGCCCCCGGACGACAGAGCTCAGTTTGGTGGGGAACAAAGGCACTCGCCAGCGCCATCTCCCCCGCCCATCCCCCAGCCAAAATCCCAAAGAGAACCAGTTCCTGCCAGGGAACTTGCTCGCTCCGCGCAAACACCCAACTCTGCGCTTCTGCGGAGCCAAACCTCCGGCAGCGGATCTGACTCCCTCCTGCTGCCACAGGGCCCCTCCTGAAGTGGATCACCTAAGGAGAAGCAAGCTAAGCCTGCCCCTCCTGCCCCTGTGCACCTTGCCTACCCACCCCAGCTAAGACGCCAGATCCCCAGCATCACAAGCCTGGCAGTGTGCAAGTAGCCCAGACAGGCCACCCCACCCGCAGTGAATCCCGCCCCTAGGAGAGGGGAAGAGAAGGCACACACCAGTCTGACTGTGGACACAGCGGTGGGCTGGGGGCAGACATCAGGTCTGACTGCGGCTCCGCCCACCAACTCCAGTTATACACCACAGCACAGGGGAAGTGCCCTGCAGGTCCTCACCATGCCAGGGACTATCCAAAATGACCAAGCGGAAGAATTCCCCTCAGAAGAATCTCCAGGAAATAACAACAGCTAATGAGCTGGTCAAAAAGGATTTAAATAATATAACAGAAAGTGAATTTAGAATAATAGTCATAAAATTAATCGCTGGGCTTGAAAACAGTATAGCTGACAGCAGAGAATCTCTTGCTACAGAGATCAAGGGACTAAGGAACAGTCACGAGGAGCTGAAAAACGCTTTAAACGAAATGCATAACAAAATGGAAACCACCACGGCTCGGATTGAAGAGGCAGAGGAGAGAATAGGTGAACTAGAAGATAAAGTTATGGAAAAAGAGGAAGCTGAGAAAAAGAGAGATAAAAAAATCCAGGAGTATGAGGGGAAAATTAGAGAACTAAGTGATACACTAAAAAGAAATAATATACGCATCATTGGTATCCCAGAGGAGGAAGAGAGAGGGAAAGGTGCTGAAGGGGTACTTGAAGAAATAATAGCTGAGAACTTCCCTGAAGTGGGGAAGGAAAAAGGCATTGAAATCCAAGAGGCACAGAGAACTCCCTTTAGACGTAACTTGAATCGATCTTCGGCACGACATATCATAGTGAAACTGGCAAAATACAAGGATAAAGAGAAAATTCTGAAAGCAGCAAGGGGTAAACGTGCCCTCACATATAAAGGGAGACCTATAAGACTCGTGACTGATCTCTCTTTTGAAACTTGGCAGGCCAGAAAGAATTGGCACGAGATTTTCAGTGTGCTAGACTGAAAAAATATGCAGCCGAGAATCCTTTATCCAGCAAGTCTGTCATTTAGAATAGAAGGAGAGATAAAGGTCTTCCCAAACAAACAAAAACCGAAGGAATTTGTCACCACTAAACCAGCCCTACAAGAGATCCTAAGGGGGACCCTGTGAGACAAAGTACCAGAGACATCACTACAAGCATAAAACATACAGACCTCACAATGACTCTAAACCCATATCTTTCTATAATAACACTGAATGTAAATGGATTAAATGCGCCAACCAAAAGACATAAGGTATCAGAATGGATAAAATAACAAGACCCAGCTATTTGCTGTCTACAAGAGACTCATTTTAGACCTGAGGACACCTTTAGATTGAGAGTGAGGGGATGGAGAACTATTTATCATGCTACTGGAAGCCAAAAGAAAGCTGGAGTAGCCATCCTTATATCAGACAAACTAGACTTTAAATTAAAGGCTGTAACAAGAGATGAAGAAGGACATTATATAATAGTGACAGGGTCTATCCATCAGGAAGAGCTAACAATTATAAATGTCTATGCGCCGAATACCGGAGCGCCCAAATATATAAAACAATTACTCATAAACATAAGCAACCTTATTGAGAAGAATGTGGTAATTGCAGGGGACTTTAACACCCCACTTACAGAAATGGATAGATCATCTAGACACACGGTCAATAAAGAAACAAGGGCCCTGAATGAGACATTGGATCAGATGGACTTGACAGATATATTTAGAACTCTGCATCCCAAAGCAACAGAATATAATTTCTTCTCGAGTGCACATGGAACATTCTCCAAGATAGATCATATACTGGGTCACAAAACAGCCCTTCATAAGTTTACAAGAATTGAAATCATACCATGCATACTTTCAGACCACAATGCTATGAAGCTTGAAATCAACCACAGAAAAAAGTCTGGAAAACCTCCAAAAGCATGGAGGTTAAAGAACACCCTACTAACGAATGAGTGGGTCAACCAAGCAATTAGAGAAGAAATTAAAAAATATATGGAAACAAACGAAAATGAAAATACAACAATCCAAACGCTTTGGGACGCAGCGAAGGCAGTCCTGAGAGGAAAATACATTGCAATCCAGGCCTATCTCAAGAAACAAGAAAAATCCCAAATACAAAATCTAACAGCACACCTAAAGGAAATAGAAGCAGAACAGCAAAGGCAGCCTAAACCCAGCAGAAGAAGAGAAATAATAAAGATCAGAGCAGAAATAAACAATATAGAATCTAAAAAAACTGTAGAGCAGATCAACGAAACCAAGAGTTGGTTTTTTGAAAAAATAAACAAAATTGACAAACTTCTAGCCAGGCTTCTCAAAAAGAAAAGGGAGATGACCCAAATAGATAAAATCATGAATGAAAATGGAATTATTACAACCAATCCCTCAGAGATACAAACAATTATCAGGGAATACTATGAAAAATTATATGCCAACAAATTGGACAACCTGGAAGAAATGGACAAATTCCTGAACACCCACACTCTTCCAAAACTCAGTCAGGAGGAAATAGAAAGCTTGAACAGACCCATAACCAGCGAAGAAATTGAATCGGTTATCAAAAATCTCCCAACACATAAGAGTCCAGGACCAGATGGCTTCCCAGGGGAGTTCTACCAGACGTTTAAAGCAGAGATAATACCTATCCTTCTCAAGCTATTCCAAGAAATAGAAAGGGAAGGAAAACTTCCAGACTCATTCTATGAAGCCATTATTACTTTGATTCCTAAACCAGACAGAGACCCAGTAAAAAAAGAGAACTACAGGCCAATATCCCTGATGAATATGGAAGCCAAAATTCTCAATAAGATACTAGCAAATCGAATTCAACGGCATATAAAAAGAATGATTCACCATGATCAAGTGGGATTCATTCCTGGGATGCAGGGCTGGTTCAACATTCGCAAATCAATCAACGTGATACATCACATTAACAAAAAAAAAGAGAAGAACCATATGATCCTCTCAATCGATGCAGAAAAGGCCTTTGACAAAATCCAGCACCCTTTCTTAATAAAAACCCTTGAGAAAGTCGGGATAGAAGGAACATACTTAAAGATCATAAAAGCCATTTATGAAAAGCCCACAGCTAACATTATCCTCAATGGGGAAAAACTGAGAGCTTTTTCCCTGAGATCAGGAACACGACAGGGATGCCCACTCTCACCGCTGTTGTTTAACATAGTGCTGGAAGTTCTAGCATCAGCAATCAGACAACAAAAGGAAATCAAAGGCATCAAAATCGGCAAAGATGAAGTCAAGCTTTCGCTTTTTGCAGATGACATGATATTATACATGGTAAATCCGATAGACTCCACCAAAAGTCTGCTAGAACTGATACATGAATTCAGCAAAGTTGCAGGATACAAAATCAATGTACAGAAATCAGTTGCATTCTTATACACTAACAATGAAGCAACAGAAAGACAAATAAAGAAACTGATCCCATTCACAATTGCACCAAGAAGCATAAAATACCTAGGAATAAATCTAACCAAAGATGTAAAGGATCTGTATGCTGAAAACTATAGAAAGCTTATGAAGGTAATTGAAGAAGATTTAAAGAAATGGAAAGACATTCCCTGCTCATGGATTGGAAGAATAAATATTGTCAAAATGTCAATACTACCCAAAGCTATCTACACATTCAATGTAATCCCAATCAAAATTGTACCAGCATTCTTCTCGAAACTAGAACAAGCAATCCTAAAATTCATATGGAACCACAAAAGGCCCCGAATAGCCAAAGGAATTTTGAAGAAGAAGACCAAAGCAGGAGGCATCACAATCCCAGACTTTAGCCTCTACTACAAAGCTGTCATCATCAAGACAGCATGGTATTGGCACAAAAACAGACACACAGACCAATGGAATAGAATAGAAACCCCAGAACTAGACCCACAAACGTATGGCCAACTAATCTTTGACAAAGCAGGAAAGAACATCCAATGGAAAAAAGACAGTCTCTTTAACAAATGGTGCTGGGAGAACTGGACAGCAACATGCAGAAGGTTGAAACTAGACCACTTTCTCACACCATTCACAAAAATAAACTCAAAATGGATAAAGGACCTGAATGTGAGACAGGAAACCATCAAAACCCTAGAGGAGAAAGCAGGAAAAGACCTCTCTGACCTCAGCCGTAGCAATCTCTTACTCGACACATCCCCAAAGGCAAGGGAATTAAAAGCAAAAGTGAATTACTGGGACCTTATGAAGATAAAAAGCTTCTGCACAGCAAAGGAAACAACCAACAAAACTAAAAGGCAACCAACAGAATGGGAAAAGATATTTGCAAATGACATATCGGACAAAGGGCTAGTATCCAAAATCTATAAAGAGCTCACCAAACTCCACACCCGTAAAGCAAATAACCCAGTGAAGAAATGGGCAGAAAACATGAATAGACACTTCTCTAAAGAAGACATCCGGATGGCCAACAGGCACATGAAAAGATGTTCAGCGTCGCTCCTTATCAGGGAAATACAAATCAAAACCACACTCAGGTATCACCTCACGCCAGTCAGAGTGGCCAAAATGAACAAATCAGGAGACTATACATGCTGGAGAGGATGTGGAGAAACGGGAACCCTCTTGCACTGTTGGTGGGAATGCAAATTGGTGCAGCCGCTCTGGAAAGCAGTGTGGAGGTTCCTCAGAAAATTAAAAATAGACCTACCCTATGACCCAGCAATAGCACTGCTAGGAATTTATCCAAGGGACACAGGAGTACTGATGCATAGGGGCACTTGTACCCCAATGTTCATAGCAGCACTCTCAACAATAGCCAAATTATGGAAAGAGCCTAAATGTCCATCTACTGATGAATGGATAAAGAAATTGTGGTTTATATACACAATGGAATACTACGTGGCAATGAGAAAAAATGAAATATGGCCTTTTGTAGCAACATGGATGGAACTGGAGAGTGTGATGCTAAGTGAAATAAGCCATACAGAGAAAGACAGATACCATATGGTTTCACTCTTATGTGGATCCTGAGAAACTTAACAGGAACCCATGGGGGAGGGGAAGGAAAAAAAAAAAAAAAAAAAGAGGTTAGAGTGGGAGAGAGCCAAAGCATAAGAGACTGTTGAGAACTGAGAACAAACTAAGGGTTGATGGGGGGTGGGAGGGAGGAGAGGGTGGGTGATGGGTATTGAGGAGGGCACCTTTTGGGATGAGCACTGGGTGTTGTATGGAAACCAATTTGACAATAAATTTCATATAATAAATAAATAAATAAATAAATAAATAAATAAATAAATAAAAAGAAAAAATAAAGCACAGTTTGGGAAAAGAAAGGGCCAGATAGTTATATCAAAACACATCAAGGAATTAAAAGCATAAATCCTCTACAAATTCTACCAAAGAAAACACAGGGTGGTTTGGGAGCCCAACCTAGTCAGGTGGGACAAGAAAGGATTATCCTTTCAGAAGTAGCATCTAAGCAGTAATCATCAGTCTAATGAAAAGCAACAACCAATCTAAAATTCTGGCAAGGGTAGATGCATCAAAAGACAGAGGAAAAGTCAAAAGTCAGGCCAGGAACCAGATCATGGAGGACCTGGTAAAGACTTGAGAAGTTAAAGAGTTTAATAAAGGACGGTGGTTCAGCACTTTAAAAGGATCACTGTTGATGAAGCTTCAAGAGATTAGAGAAGAGAAGGTAAATTGAGGGAAGAGTCTATCTCAGAATTCTGAGGGCCACTAACAATTACAAATTGATTAAACAAGTCACAAATAAAACTCAAAACCGAGCAGGAATAGTTACGATGGTATATTTTATGGACCCAGGTAAGAGAAGTTTTAGGAAGACAGAGTAAATGACAAATGCAAATTCAATGTCTGTAGGGATCAAAAAAGCCCTAAAAATATTGGATTTAGTGACTTAGAGATCTTTTGTGACCTTAATGAGAAAAGCTTCATTTACATGTAAAAGAATCCAATTAGAATGGTTTTGCAGAAGAAAATGAGTGAGCAATGGGTGAGTACAAAATTTATCCAGGATTTATTTGTGAAGACAATAAGGTACATGAGGCATGACTGAAGAAAAGCAAGATCAGGAAACTTATTTTTTAATGATGACGAATGAAGCAAGGTAGAGCTTGCTTGTAAGATGTTAGAAAGGACTTTACAGTTGTAGGACAGGAAAGATCTCGGCGAGAAGGATGAAGTTTGCTTCAAGATTTAGGGAAACAGAGGATGGGGGTGGTATGTAACAGATATGGACACAAGGTAAAGTGGCCCTAGATTAATGGATGGCTAACTTACCTGCTAGGTTAGAAGGATGAGGGAAAGAGGGATGTGGATGCAGAAAAATTGTTCCTTTTTTATTAGAAGTTATGTTAATCACCATTTGGTGTTACTTTTTCCTTATTGAAGTATAAATCAGGGTCATCTCTAAGTGTAAAGGAGGTTTAAAAACAAATGGGGGATGTTGGAAATGGGTGTCGTAAAGATGGAGAGAAGGAATGGGATAAGGAAATACATGCAGGATTAATATTCAGGGCTGAATAGTTTGATAAATTTGGCAATCATGATAATCTGTCAACAAAAGTACAGAGAACGTGAAACTGTAAGACTTCTAAAGCTAAGTGAAGGAATGGCATATAGCTTCTTCCTGTTCTGTTGGGACGCTCACTTGTGAAGGCCTGAGCTGTCATTGACAAGTATGGCTATCCTAAGCCATCACACTGCAAGAAAATTCAGGCGACAAAAAGGTGCTGTAGGTGCTGTGATAGTTAATTTTATGTGACAACTTGACTGACCTAGGGTGCCCAGATTAAACATTATTTCTGTGTATATTTGTTTGTGAAAGTTTCTAGATGAGATTAACATTAAATTGGTGGACTCAGTAAAGTAGACGGCCCTCCCCAAGGTGGGTAGCCATCATCTAAACTGATCAGGACCTGAATGGAACAAAAGACTGAGGAAGGAGAGGACCCTGACTAACACAGTTGCTCCAGGTAAGGTCTCAACCAACAACCAGCCCTGGCTACCAGACATGAGAGTAACCATGCCTCCAGTCAATTCCATTTCCCAGCAAATCCAATCATTTCCAATCTTCCCAGGTAAAGATTCCATGACTAGAGACAAGCCATCCCTGCTTTGCCGTGTTTGAATGGCTGAGCTACAGAAGCTATACAGGTAATAAAATGGTTGTTTTATACTGCCTAGCTTTCAAGTGGTTTGTTATGTAGCCACAATAAACAGAAGAGATTTTGACATGAGGAAGTGGAGTGTTGCCACAACAAAAACAGAAAACATGTGACATTTGCTTTGGAACTGAAAGATGAACAGAACCTAGAAGGTAAAGGGAGACAATGAATGGCCTTCGAAAACCATTAGTGAGGGCAGTGACAATACAGAATAATGTTAATGGGAAAAGGAAACTGAACGCTAGTTATATGGTGGCAGTTTGTTACGAAACAACAGTAACAGGCAAATCTCAGCCTATTTTTGCCCCTTATAAGTATTTACCAAATAAATGTAATAAAGTTATATAGCATTTCTGTTTGTGTGTGTGTGTGTGTGTGTGTGTGTGTGTGTGTGTGTGTGTGTGTGTGTGAAGTAGAAATGGGAAGGAAGAAACTTCAGAGGAATTAGAATTAAAACTCATAATAAATCAAGATTTTTTACCTCTACTTTCTATCTAATTTTTTTCAGAAATTTTACCCATTAGGGAAATAATCTCTTCATATTTTAGGACTAGGGTTTATCAATATATAGAAGGGTTGCTTAAGATTCTCTACTTTGTGAAAACACCAGTCATGTAGAAATGTAAAACAGAAAATAGAAACTTAACAGTGTTGCTTAAGTGAGAATATTATTTTTCTCTTCAAAGAAAAATGTGAATCAGGGAACTCTTTAAAAAAAATTCTATCAGTCATTTGAAACTAATATATTAGGATTATTATGTTCGGCCAGAATATAATGCTGAACCTATCTGTTGAAGAACATGTATTCCAAAAGGAAAGGAATTAGTAACTAATGCTCAGGTAGAGCAAGAGACAATGGAGATCACCAAATTAGTTCCAATTAGCCATGCCATAGGATTATTCTAGGTAAAATTACCTTATAATGAGGTGATTAACCTCTTTTGAAAGAGTTTAAGATAGACTTACTTTCTACTTAATATGGCCTATAAAAAGGTGACATAATAAGGGTTCTCAAAATTGTTCCCAGGGATGATTTCTACTCCAAATCAACAGATGTTATTCTATAAGAACCACAAAACACTTTTAGATATTAAAAGTTCATATCAGATTAACTAATTTACATGGCATGTACTATATACTAAAGAATATAATAATTGAATGATATTCAATTCCAAATGTTTGTCTATAGAATATCTAAGAATATTAAACAAACAAAAAAATCTGTCATTGACATTGATCAATGTCAAAGGCTCATTCCCCAAAGTCGGCTGTCCACTGTCTAATTAGTTTAGCGCATCCCTCAGTCCCGAGAGCACAACTGGTTCTTGTTACAGTTAGACTAATCTGAACAAAGGAGTAGGGATCTATATAAAGGATTCAGTAGACTAATCTGAATACAAAGGAAATGGGATCTTCAGTGTTTTTAACACAAAAGCAGTTCATAAACTAGGGACAGGGTTCCCAGAAACAGTAGCTTTAACTACTGGCTAAGCCTATCTTTGGTTTTTGCCTAAAAATTGATCATTCATTTACTGTGAACTAATTGAAATGTATACATATGTGTGTGTGTATTATTAACTCTACATATATTCTATATACATACATATCCTACATCTATATTTATTCTATATAGAAATATAAAAATAAAACATGCAATTATATATATATATATACATATATATATATACATTGTGTGTGTGTATGTATATGCTGTCAGCTTGTAACAAACAAGAAATAATTTTAAGTGTTTTAATTTCATAAATATTTCCCAAAAGTTTCCATGTAGGCACAGAATCTGTAATAATGAATAGAAATGTTGTTCCTAATCTCCTTTGTTACTGTTTAGTACTCTTTCCTATTAAAAAATACTCTGTATCTTAGATTTTTCAGTTGTGATCTTGTAGACATCTCTGAATTAACTACTGTAACTTCACAAATCTTGTTTCTTAATTTGGAACTCTAGGAAATGATTGTGTGTGTGTGTGTGTGTGTGTGTGTGTGTGTAAAACTTCTGCATAAAACACATGCAAATTCATGTAAAGCACAAACACAAATCCTAGGAAAAGAAAGGCAAAATCAATGAAGAAAATTTTGAAAATATTTGCATGGAAGTTATACTAATAAAATGTAAGTACCCTGCAAACAGAAACTAGAAATAAATGTTTCTTCTTCAATTAAATCTGAGAACATACAAGCAGCCCCTACTTCAATATACATCCTTTAAAGCTCAATGGTCACCTTAACTTGGGAGCCCCAGAGAATATCCTTCCTTCTGTATTACTACCATGAAAACTTTTCTTCCTGTTTACATTTTTCTGCAGAACCTATCATTATCTAAGGTTTCTATGTAACTTCAAATTCATTTTCTTCACTTGCCTTAGAGATTTGAAAGATTCAGTTGTCTAGATGGATGTCCATCATATAACAGGGGCTCCTTTAGTAAGTGTCTGCAGAATAAATAATCAACCAAATCAATAACAGGAGCTACGTTATCCAAACTTCAAGACCTTCATTGATCCTTTTGTTACTCCATGGCAGTGCAAAAGTAAAGAATAGAAAAAAAGCAGAAATAAGAACTTCGGAGAGAACAAAGAAATCAGTGAGAGGCAAAAGAAAGGAAGAAGCTACTGTATCTCTTCCTTGTTTATCCTCCAGTTCTCCTTCCATTCCAAAGAACTATCTTATACACATGATTTTGAACAGCTTGGACACAAAAGTGAGTTTTCTGGTTTAATGATATCTAGAAACGATGCAGGAAGATTCAGATGAATCGAATCCTTTGCATCAGTGTGAACACAACTGTGACTAATTTACCCATTCACGTTTTTACCTCCTCAGATGAAGTATTTAAATGTATTTCAACACACAAATGAAAATATATGAATATAATACCACAGCTACTGGTAAATTATTTTAAAAGCCTTATATTATAAATACATGTACAGTAAGAATACACATAATTATGAAAAATTTGCTTAATATAAGAAAAAGTGAAACTCAGAAAATATATGTATGTACACACATATATATAAATCATACACCATGTATGTATACATGCATATACATCTATATATTATCAATCCACATATTCATCTAAGCACTATATGGCTTATACACAGATCATAAGTTTATATATTTATTTTGAAAGGGAGAGAGCACAAGCAAGGGTGGGGCAGAGAAAGAGGGAGAGAGAGAGGATCCCAAGGGGGTTCTGCACTATCTGCACAGAGCCTGCCACAGGGCTCAAACCCACAAACCATGAGATCATGACATGAGCCGAAACCAAGAGTAGGACACTCAACTGACTGAGCCACCTAGGCACCTCGGAAAACTGACTTAACAATAGTTCTGACACAAAAAATGTCAAGAAATGTTATTTAAAAGATATAATTGAAGAGTCATTCTAAGTGAAAATGAAAAAGGAGTATGTTTCTATTTTTAAAAAATAACAAAATTGATTATGTACACAGAAAGTGAAGACATAACAAATGCTATAAGATATGAAATTCTCATTAACATATAATTTTATCCAAAAAAATCCCTATAAAGTGCTAACATTCCTTTGTTTTATTATTTTTAAATGTATTTATTTAAATTCAAGTTAGTTACCATATACTGTAGTATTGTTTTCAGAAGTAGAACTCAGTAATTCATCACTTACATATGATACCCAGTGCTTGTCCCAACAAGTGCCATTTCTTTTTTTTAAATTTTTTTTTAACATTTATTTATTTTTGAGACAGAGAGAGACAGAGCATGAACGGGCGAGGGGCAGAGAGAGAGGGAGACACAGAACCAGAAGCAGGCTCCAGGCTCTGAGCCATCAGCCCAGAGCCCGACGCAGGGCTCGAACTCACGGACCACGAGATCATGACCTGAGCTGAAGTTGGACGCTCAACCAACTGAGCCACCCAGGCGCCCCAACAAGTGCCATTTCTAATGAATATGGATTTTATTCAAAATACTAAAAATCAAAATGTTTAACTTTTAATATCAGTAGCACAATTTCCCTAGTTTATAAAAGATGGTACCACTTACATAATATGGAAGTTTACATTAAAAGGTACGTATGTACGTTCTTAAATAGATAAAAAGGTTTCACTATACAATAATGGTGGTTGCAAAATTGAGGTCAAATGCCTTAAAGACAATGCCATGCAGACTCCATTCTGTCTTCACTTTCATTGTTTTCAATGGTTTGTGAATGTGTCAATAGTATAAAAATAAATTATTCTACATATTTTAAGAATACATAATAAATAGAATTTATATAAAATATAAATAAATTAGATACAAATACTTATGTAAATAAATTTATATAAATAAGTCATATAAAAATTTTAATTTCATAATTTCAAAGTGCAAGAAAAGCTGAATTCGTACAAATATATATACTAAAAAGCTTCAGAGAAAACAAAAGGAATGTCTTCTTTATTTTACTTGCTGTGTTGTAACTGACTCAGAAATACATGTAAGTTGCAGAAAAATGAACCTGGACCATTTTCTTACACCATACACAAAAATAAATTCAAAATGGATGAAAGACTTAAATGGAAGACAGGAAGCCATCAAAATCCTCAAGGAGAAAGCAGGCAAAAATCTCTTTGACCTTGGCCGCAGCAACTTCTTACTCAACATGTCCCCAGAAGCAAGGGAAACAAAAGTAAAAATGAACTATTGAGACCTCATCAAAATAAAAAGCTTCTGCACAGAGAAGGAAATAATCGGCAAAACTAAAAGGAAACTGACAGAATGGGAGAAGATATTTGCAAACGAAATACCAGATAAAGGGTTAGTATCAAACTCAACACCCAAAAAACAAATAACCCAGTGAAGAAATGGGCAAAAGACATGAACAGACACTTCTCCAAAGAAGACATACAGACATCCAAACCACCATGAGATACCACCTCACACCTGTCAAAATGGCTAACATTAACAACTCAGGCAACAATAGATGTTGGCGAGGATGTGGAGAAGAAGGATCTCTTTTGCACTGCTGGTGGGAATGCAAACTGGTACAGCCACTCTGGAAAACAGTATGGAGGTTCCTCAAAAATTAAAAATAGAACTACCCTACAACCCAGCAATTGCACCACTAGGTATTTATCCAAGGGATACAGGTAGGCTGTTTCAAAGGGGCACATGCATTCCAATGTTTATAGCAGCATTATCAACAATAGCCAAAGCATGGAAAGAGCCCAAATGTCCATCGATGGATGAATGGATAAATAAGATGTGGTATATATGTATAATGGAATATTACTTGGCAATGAGAAAGAATGAAATCTTTCCATTTCCAACTACATGGATGGAACTAGAGGGTACTATGCTAAACGAAATTAGTCAGAGAAAGACAAATATCATATGACTTCACTCATATGAGGACTTTAAGATACAAAACACATGAAATAAGGGAAGGGAAGCAAAAATAATATAAAAACAGGGAGGGGGACAAAACATAAGAGATTCTTAAATATGGAGAACAGAGGGTTACTGGAGGGGTTGTGAGAGGGGGGATGGTCAAATGGGTAAGGGTCATTAAGGAAGCTACTCCTGAAATCATTATTGCACTACATGCTAACTTCAATGTAATTAAAAAAATAAATTAAAAAAAACAAAAAGCAAAACAAAAAAACCCAAAATCTTAGTTTATCCACAATGATTTTAACTTATTACAGTCACTAAAATGTGTAATCTTTGAATATATTAGATTTTATAAAAATAAAAATAGGTTAAGTGCCTTAAAAAATATATGTAAGATATATATGTAAGAGACTATATCATGAAGTTTATTGAAAAATAGTGTTAATTGGCTTTTATTAAACATACATTAAAAATATTTACAGTATATGAATAAAATTCGATATATTAATATATAATAATGTTATTAAACACAATTTAAGCACTGATTTTGAAGCTTTAAAAATTTATTTTACTGAATTTAGAGAAAAACCTTCTCAATGTTATTTAAATGATAAATAGAAAAATCTAGTTATGATATAGCATTTTGTCATCATTATTGAAATATTACTTTATTCTTAACTCTACATTTTATTCTAGAACTTCAGCTGGATCTTTTCAGTCTAGATAACAATTGATAATTTTATATAATTATTCTTGTCTATCTGCTACAACACCAAGGTGGAAAGTTAAAAAAAAAAAAAAAAAGATTCATAGGTTTTATTTCTTTAACTTGGAAATTGTACTATCTCCCATACAGTAGAGTATGGAATATATGGAAAATATAATTTCCAAATTCAGAATAGATATACACATGCACAGTTTAAAATAAAAAAAAACAGGTATAAAATTGGTACTTCAAGATCAATAAAAATATTTCATGAACAGTTTTGACCAATAAAAATATTTGCTTCAGGAAATTAATGTCTCCTGTTATACTTTATACAAAATTGATTTTATTGTCTTTAGCTTTATATCAAATGATTTGCAACTTACAAAATTAGAGACACAGAAAAAGAGATATAAAAACAAAATTTTTAATACTTAAGTCTTCAGTTCACCATCACCAGGTAAATATTAATAACTGGTTAATAATTACATATTGCTGACCTATAAAGTTGATAATAAGTGCTAAACAAATGTATAAGTAAGCTTGTACTATTCATTAGCAAGACATACACAATGGTCAGAGATTATAACTGAAGAATTTTTGCGTGTTTTTTAACATTGTTGGGTACTTTGGAGATTAAGTACATGAATACTATACAAAAAAAAATAAAGGCATTATTAAAATCTGAAAGAATAGTTGTTTAGAATGAAGACTCATTCTAGGCATATTTCAGTTCTGTTTTATCTACTACATTTTTGACACTATAAAAAGGGTAAACTATAAAAGTTAGTTAGGTATTTAAAAGACAAATACAGCGTTCATTAATAAATAATTTAGTAAAGAGATTTAGCAAGTATCTACTAAGTGAGCATTATGTTCCATGCTCTGTATAGATACTAAAGTCCCAGAAAGAGTCTTATTCCAGGATCTCACCAAGCCTACTTTAGAGGAAAAAACAAACAAACAAAAAAAAATCAAGCATCATTCCACAGAACCAGTGTAATTTTAAAGTCATACGCAAATTTTCTATGTTCCTGTATGCTATTAATTTCTTGGGTAATTTGGAGTACAGAGCTTCTTTTTTATATTAGGGTTTATTAATATAGTGATAAAGTATAAGTGTGGTGTTCCAACTTGTTACTTTTGTTTCTTCCTTTCTTCCTTTCACACATTTGGCCAGTAAGACCCTCTGACGTATCCGCTATCACTACACAGATGAGTTAAATGGCTTTATTTAAGTTCATACACCAATTTCAGTTTTCTAGTTGTAGATTTCTTCATAAAAAGCGGAATGCAGAACAAGAATGAAGTGTATTCCTCTGAACAGGAGGCTAAGAAAACAATCTGTATCTCATTCAGTGCATTAGAGACCAGATTCTTTGAAATAAGGACTTACTTGTAGACTTACTGAATTAGTATCTTTGTGGAGTATCGCTGGCTATCAGGGTTTGCTAGCAAATGGTATCAAGTGATGTTAAAAAAAATTAGTTTTTTGAAACAAGCTGTAACAAGCTATAACTACAGTATTAATAAATCTTTGTAAGATGACCAATTTTTTTTTTATAGTTGGTTCCATTTCACATATTACTTGTAAGTCTTTGTCAATGTTGCAAGATTTTATTCTTGGAATTAAAGAGTTTTGTTTTTTTTCAAAATTATTACAGCCCTTCATAATTATCACTTTAATGGATGCATATTTTAAATACTATAAGTGTACAATTATTAGTATCATTTTTTAAAGTAAGAACTTATATTGCTCTGTTCTACACTTGATCTAAGTTAAAAGGCCAAGAAGTAATATCATGCTCTATTCTCAATAAAATCAGGAGAATTAGTAATGTATGTGAATTCTAAGAACACGAATGTGATTATTAATAATAATAGTCAAGTCAATATTTTAAATAATAATATTGTACAATAATGGTTTTAAATAATAGTTTCCTCAATACTTTAAGGATTATTTGAGTCTAAAATAATAAAAAATAAATAAGTATGAAGAATGTCTTGAGTTTAGAAAGTTAAACAACAATTCCTTTTAATAGTTAACTTAGATTTATACAAAAATTTGGAAAAGAATATGATATAAACCTCTCAACCAGCACTCTCTTAAGCACCGGAAAAATCATTATCTTTCCCAGTTCTTTCAATTTCTGTCAGAAGAAGCATAGAGAGAACTATATATTTTGGTAATTAATTTCCTTAAGATAATGTTAGAAACATCAAGTTCTTTAAAATATAAATGAATTTCAAGGTGAGCACGCTAGAGGATAATATTAATGGCATATGATTGATTGTGACAAGAGATCTGATCTGAAACACCATTATTATGAGTATTTAAAAAAATCCATTTGCAAATTCCTGAAAATACCAAAGAGTGCTATGGCTGAATGTGTCTCAAAGTTGAAATCTGAAAATCTGTCCTTATAAGTATGAAATTGTTTATGCACAATATGTGGCATGTCTTCCTCATAAAAATTTATTAGAAAATTTTCATATTCTGAATAAGTTAAATTATAGTTTAGCAAATTATCTAAAAGCTTGTAATTCTGAGTGAAGACAGTCTGTAAAAAATATAGATTGAAATGTATGTGCCTGACTTAGTAACATATGCAATGTTAGAGGTCTTAACTTAAAAAAAAAAATAGTAGGTAATTATACACTGAGTATCTACTATATACCAGACATTCTTTGAACTCACAGTAGAAACATGTGACCTGTGTCAATCTAGAAGGTGTTTTCTTTGTTATTAGCCTTCCAAATGTATTTTTACACTTTACAAATACATTGGGCTATACAAACGCATTGCTGTAAATAGTATCTAACCACATATTGGGCAGTGAGGAATGTCATAAATTAACACTGCAATTGATGATAAAAAATTAAGTAGATATATGTGAATAATAGAAGTCTTATTAAGAAGAATTAAAATTATTCCGGAGAACAGAATTCATTAACCTCTGGCACTTGAGAGAGGATCACATATTTGGCATTCTTATATGTAGTATGTCAATTTGAGTATTACATAAATATATTGATACACTTTCTCTATACTTTTAATTCTCCTTTCTTCCCCCTCTCCCCTATCATTCTCTTTCTCTCTGCTGAATAACTTCGGGACAAAAATGCCTTAAACATCATCAAACTTTTTTTTTCCATGGATTTCTTACAGTCTTTACTGGGTTTTTAAATTGTGAAACTCCTGAATGGGGTCACTGCATGCCTCATTCTCAAATAGCATTTATTTTTTTGCTTGAAATCTATTTCAATATATGAATATCAACACATGACTGCTACACAGAATGGTATTTGAGTAAGCACAAGCTAGATTTTATAATATGGTTTTATGTACATTAACAAGTATATTCATGTCCAGGACATTCAAGGTAAATTACCATGTGTTAAAAGTTGCTATAAAATGAATATAATTTCATTGTTACATCAATTTATTTGCATATATTTTCTAAAATAAAATTAAATTTTATAAAATGAAAATGGCTATTCTACATACAAAGAAAATTTATAGGTGCAACATTTAATTAGATTTCTACTAAATTTTATAATATACATGTCACAAGATTCACACAAAAAAGTATATAATAAAAATTTAGTTTTCATCCCAACCGTTTAGTTCCCTTTTCCAGAAAGAACCAGAATTAAGAGATTTTTGTGAATCCCTCCAAAGACACTATGGGCACATGTACATATTCATACATACATTTCTTCCACTTTCCTTAAACAAAAATTGTACCTAGCTGAATTATAAGAGAAAAGGCAAACCATAATATCATGATTTTATGATTTCCAGGGTTGTTAACTATCCAAATATGGAGACCACAGATCCTTGGGCTTTGAATATTAATATTAATATTGAATATATACTTAAATATATGCACAGAAATGCTGGTTATGATTTTGTAACTTTGTGAAATGATCAAAGTAGAAATGTATGTAATTGAAGCAAAGATGATTCACTTCCGTCCCATTTTTCCTGGGGAAAGGGTTGGAGACAGCCCTATTTCCATCTACAAGTGGGGAAGATACAAAACCAAAGCTTTCTCTATTTCCCTGAATATCAGAAAAGGTCAATATCTACATTTGAAAAAGAAATATGTATAACTATATTAGCAAAATAAATTCTCATTGTCAAGGATCTTCTCCTTGAAGAATGTATCTTTTAAAGTAGTTTATGTTAGCATTGATTATTTCTCTGGTTTATTTTCCATTTACTTGAGGCCAATACTGGATGAACAGTAGAAAGATGAGAGGCCTTCCGTGATACCTTTGTAATACAGAGTTACTCAGCATTATCAAATCACAGTCCAATATTTTCTCTTTGGGACTTGGTGTAATCACCCTCATATCTTTAGCCATATAAAGACTTCCAGTATATCTTAATAAAATATTAGTTTTACCTTATACTTGAAATTCTTTTTAACACATGAGAATGGACTACAGATGACCACTGCATTCCTCATTATAGTCTCATTAAAACCAAAGAAGAAAAATTAAATTCATTTACACTTGTGTCTCAATACTCACACATACATACCCAATCTTATTCAGCGATTATACGTAAAATGTTTTAGAGCACAGACTGATCCTTTTCATGACATAATTCATCAACAGTAACCGTAATTATAATTTTATCATATGTTATCTTACCTACTGTTGAATTTTTCTGGGTGTTTTTCTCTCATGATGTGGAATCTGTGTGCAATGGAAGCATCCTAGGTAGAGAAACAGAAAAGAAAAATGAGACAGTTTATGATCCTACTATTTTGTGCAAAGATCAAAAGAGAAAAGTTAATGAGTAATATTTTTAAATTACTCTTTCTTAACAATATTGCCAAGAAGACACTCTGAAATTAGGCAAAAATGAGTAACCTACAAAAATTCAGTACAAGTGTGATTTATGCCATCATTTCACCGTCGGTTACTTGTTATATTGACTTCTGGAAACTGATTTCTATTTAATTTATGTATCTCCTTTAATAACTGGTTTTGGCCTCATGATCGAAGTATGTTTAAAATAGTGTAAATGAACATAAATGTTAAAAAGTAGTTGAAAATATTGTAATGCATAGCTGGAAGGATGGCCTAAGTGGAGCGATAGTAATTTCTAGTCCTTTGAGATTAATTATGAGTAAAAAGATAGTGTGAAAGTGCATATTTAATAAAGGTAAATGAGTATAATACATGACTTCAAAGTTTGCTAAGAGTGTCTTGCATGTGTAACTATTAACTGTTCAGTCACAAGCAACCTTCTCACTTATCTTGCTTAATGGAGAAAAGAAAGCACCGAAGAGAGAAAATTATTTTTGGAGAATTGGTGTAATTATAACTAAGCTCTGAGACCCCAAACATATCAGTTCTGAACCCTAATGGATGTTTCTTTCTTTTAGGAAATCCATTCAGAGTTTCTATGAGACAGAATCACACTGAGCATGTGAGAATGGTAGAATATTGTGATTCAAGCTTTTCAAACAGACTGTTCTTGCTGACTTTAAACAGTTGCCCCTGTTATTCCAAGCAAGAAGATATTTCCCCATTCTTCATCTACACATGATTAATCACTCCAATGAGAAACTAATATATTTACCAGTCATCTCAAAAGAAATGGGTCTACTGTTGTGATTAACTTAATTTTGTTTCATAGTGCAGATAAAAAAAAAAGCATACACAAAGGAAATAAAGAAGTTGTGTATTTGAGAGAATCTTGAAAACACTAATCAAGGATTAAAAGTCTAATGAATGAAATGAAAAGGCTAATGTGCTTACTCATGCATAACAAAGCATGAGGCACAACAAGAGAGGGACCAAAGCCCGCTGCAGATGGCAGGCCCAGTAACTTTTCCCTACAAGATAAAGCTGTAATAGCACTGTTAGTTTTTCTGTACATTTTATCCTCTAAAAATCATTAACTGATTAAATTAATCTGCAAGAGAAAAGGAAACAAAGATATATAGAAACACTTATTAAAAAGTTACCCCAAAACCCTCCGTGGTTTGGTATTCTAGGATGTCTTTGTTATACATACATGGTCAACTTCCTGGTTTGCTAAGAAGTAGTAATGTCAAGATGGTTCACTTTTATTGGTTTAATAGCTCTCAAATACAGTCAGAGAGTTTCTTCTTTTTTTTTAAATTCTTACTAATAAGTCATAAATACATCTTAGAATGTTGTGTTACGTGGTATGAAATTACAGATAAAAATGTAGCTAGGCTATTAAGGGTATATTATATGACATGATCATTAATTTTTTTAAATCATTTATTTTGACTTTATCCCTAATCTGGTTCAAAATCAATTTGTAATACTTTATAATTAAATGCATACATCCAGCAGACCAGCTGAACAAAAAGAAAAGAAATATGATTCAAGTACTAAGAATGGATGATCAATATTGGTTATCCATAGGGAGACTATCATTGAATTTGCTTCTGCGTGAATTATTTGTTCCTGCTAACGTAGAGAACTGAGACTTTTAAAAATAGATTGTGTAGTATAATTTGCTTTACAAGCATATTATTTTTGCAATAACAAATCTCTTCCTTTCCAAAGCAACATAAACAGGTCAGAGAGAGGGCAAGAGGAAAGTAGAGAAAAGGGGAAAGGAGAAGAAAGGAGAAAGAGTATCAAAAGAAGACCATTTAATTAGACTGGACTATAACTGGGTAAACTCCTAGGCATATAGATCACCAAATAGCCAAGGACAAACTTAATGTTAGCTCTATCTCCAAGATACTGGGGCAATGGATCATGTAGTAAAAGCAGGGATAAATTAAAACTAGTGAGGAACACTGGGATGCCTTTTCCATGTGTTGAATGGCTTTCATGGGAGTTGGCATTTGCTAACTACAGGACTGATAAGAAACAATGACGGCAGGTGTTCATTTGGATGAGAATTCAGACTGAATTCCCATGGGACACTCTCCCTTTGGCGTAACCCCAAGAGACTTAAAAGAGAACTGCCAAACACTGTAAACTTATCCAGCAGCCATATTTCAGAGACACCGAAGACTCTGTAAAAGGAGACCAAATAAGAAAAAGCTATAACAGTGTCGTTTTTTTTTTATATAAATTGTGCTGTTTCTGTCTCTATGTACTCTACTCTTGAGAAACATAAATTAATCAACATTACTCCCACATTCTAGAATGAACAAACTGTAAATTCAGACAGACTTTTACTTCCAAGACTTGTAACTTTGAGCAAATGACTTATTTATTGTTAAGTCACAGCTTTCTTATCTTTAAAAGAGGATACTCATACTCCATTATAATATTTTGGTGAAGATTTTTTAGATTATTTTGTATAGCTGGGATGTTCATATATTTTATATCCACATCAGAATTACACTAAAAGTAAAAGGGGATGCTAAACCATAGTTAAACTATATAATTTTGGAACATGTGTTTACTGACTCTGAAATTGGTGTTATTTCCTGAAATTATAAAATACTTTAAATTAATTAAAACTTAAAGTTAGATCTAAGAAGTAAAAATAAAATATACCCATCCTTATTAAGGCAAGACAAATTTAAATATGTAAATTTTATAAGCAGCAGAAAGTAGTAATACACACACACAGTACATAGAAATATTCATATATCAGAGAATCAGCTTCTTAGTCATAGCTGTCTTTAATACTCTGTCATTGATATTTTTCTGAGAAGTGATTTCTCTTTTCCTGTAAGGGGTTATTACATTTTTATTTTTAAAAATACAGTTAACATAAATCTCCAAAGTTGCATTTTAAGTTATTAATTCAAAATTCATCAATTTTAAGTGTACCATTCAAAGAGTTTTGACAAAGGTATATAATAACTACTTTCACAAACATGATAGAGAAATTTTCCATTACCCCAAAAAAGTTCCCTTTTGCATTTATATACTTTTACACTGGCATATATCCCCACTACCCCCCTTAAAAGACATTGGTCTGCTTTCTGTCACTGTAATTGCATTTTCTAAAATTTCCTATAAATGGAATTTAAAAGTACTCTTTTACATCAGGCTTCCTTCACTTATTGTAATACTTAACGAGATTCTACCATTTGTTCCCATATCAGTGGTTTGTCACCTTTTATTACTAAATAGTATCCAAATGAAAAGATAGACCACAGTTCATTTACTCACTGATTGCTGGCATTTGACTTTTTATGAATAAAGCTGCTATGAACTTTTGAGCACAACTCTTTTCATAGACATATGTGATTGTATCTTTTGAATAAATACCTAGGATTGAGACTGCCCAATTGTTTTTTTTAATTTTTTTTTTTTCAACGTTTATTTATTTTTGGGACAGAGAGAGACAGAGCATGAACGGGGGAGGGGCAGAGAGAGAGGGAGACACAGAATTGGAAACAGGCTCCAGGCTCTGAGCCATCAGCCCAGAGCCTGACGCAGGGCTCGAACTCACGGACCGTGAGATCGTGACCTGGTTGAAGTCGGACGCCTAACCGACTGCACCACCCAGGTGCCCCCCAATTGTATTGATTAAGATTGTATCATTGTACCATTTTGCACTTCTACCAGTAACATTTGAGAGTTCCAGTTACTCCCCATCTTTACTAACATGCCACAGCAACACCAACCCTTGGCAGTCTTGAATTTCACCATTCTAATAAATTTGCAATGGTGTTGTTGCTTGGAACCTTAACCATGTGAGCCAACACCAGCTGCTTCACTAGAGGGGTCGGTCAATTCTGACGAAAATAGAAGATTTGAATGTTCTGGGGCAGACTTACTAGATGCTTCCAGCTCTACCACAATGCATTCATTCTGGCAGTTCTTGTACTATCTCAGCAAAGAGCACTCCACAATTCCACTTGTGGTTTCTGCCTCAAAATCACCCCACAAAGAGCCTCACGTGTTTTAAAGGATTCGTCCTTTTTTATTAAATTTCTCCAAAAGATATTTCAGAGGATATATGGTTAAAGTCTCCTTTGAAGAACTTTAAGCTCTCAAACTGATTACGATCTTTTTCTTTGGTTGAACTATACTTAAAATAAAAGCAGTAAGTTGAAAAATGCAATGTATCACAATTGTTAAAATAAATTTTCCTTATTGTTGATTGAAGTTGATTATCTTTTCATATGCTTTTGCCTCAACTTTTTCTTGTGTGGAGTACCTAGTCAAGTCCTTTATCCATTCTATGCACATTAAAAATATTTACATTAATAACCATAATGATGATAATTAGCAGTAATTAAATATTCACTACTCTTTCTTAAAGCACTACTTTAAGAGCTTTGCATGTAATATTTCATTTAATCTTCATAAACATTTTATGAGCTAGCTACTGCTACCTACATGTTATGATTGAGGAAACTGAGGACTATGTAGTTTAGAATTGTTCCAGACCATACAGGAAGAAGCTGTGAAATTAACAGCTAAATACAGGTAACTGCCTTCAAGCCTTTTATGTTTTTTGCTAGTAATGAGAAAGTCATGCATTGCAAATATTTTCCAAATTTCTTTTTTTCCCACTTTTCTTTTTTACCTTGTAGGGTTAAATTTTTATGTTTCAGATATATTAACCTTTTCTTTCAGTCTTTTGAGTCATGCTTAGAAAGATCCTTCCTTTCTCCATAATTCAGCAGAATACTTTTTGTTTTTTCCCTGATGACTTCATATTTTACACTGTAGTGTTTCAATCATTTCAGATTTATACATATTAACATATATATTAATAGAATGTGCTTAATAATCTAATTTTTCTTCCTTGTTTGAAAGACACAGGTAATTCTATAATAAATTTCCACCTCTATATCTCTATGTTACCTCTGAACTGCACCCAACTATTTTAATTATTCTAGTTCTGTACTAAATGTTCATATTTGGTTGGGCTAGAATCAATTCTCCTCTTACTCTTTTTTAAAAAATTTGTTGTTTACCTACAAGATTCATATTTTTGGATACAATTTGAAATAATTTTCGAGTTACCTTTGCTTTTAAGAACCTGGCCAAAATCTTTTGGTATTGTAATCGGATCTTACACGATAGACAAATTTTGGGAGAACTGGAATATTTTATAATATCAGGCCTATCTTTCAAAAATATGTTTTCCTACTTACTAGGTTTCCTCATATAATTCTTAGTAGGGCCCAAAGTTTCCTTCACATTAAGTGTAATATATTTATATTTATTACATAAATACTTATCCATTTCTTTTTTATTATAATAGAACCCCTTCTTACATTATCTGTTTGAGCTGGTTATATTTTTTAAAAAATAATTTGATCATTTATTATTAATCTTTTCCACAGAAACCTTATAATTCTGTTGCCATATATCATTCCTTTCAGGTGATTCATTTTTGGGGGACATACAGTCCTATTATCTACAAATAATGATATATGCTCTGCCTTCTTTCAAACACCTCCTTCCCCAATTCTTTTTCTCTTATCTAATTGCTTACTGAGTACATTCAAAACAGTACCAAATGGAAATGCTAGTACACTTGTTGCAAACTCGATTTAGTGAAAATATGTATACTATACTACATTATCATTACATATGATGCTGCCTTTTCTTTTGAGATCCTAAGTTTTTACCATGCTTGGAAAGATTCATCCAGTTATATTTCATTAAGAGTTTGACTCCCTTTCTTGATATATTTTTTTCCATAACTATGACCATCTTACATGTAGCATGTTAACCTAACAGGTAAACTCTATGTAAGCTTATGTAGGTTCTATGAGAATAGGGAGAGGTTGTTTCTGTTTTTTGTTTTGTTTTGTTTTGTTTTCTTCTACTTGATTTATGCCCTTCTGTATCTGAGAACTAGAGTATAGCCTGAAAAAGATTAACCATCAAGTTGTGGTTGACTGAATGAATGGGTGAATGACCAAATGTTTTTAATAACCACCAGATACCTATTGACATTCACTAGAGCAGAGGGATTAAAAACATGAACTGTGGATTTAAACAACCTGGGTTCAAGACCTGGCTTTAAAATTAACTGGATCTTTGACCTTGAAAAGTATGCTTAGGTTTCAGTCCTGCCATGTCCCTATCTTTAAAATAGAAATGATATTAACAGTACCTGCTTTCCTACAAAGATGTGATATTCTAGTACCTGGAGGTAGTTAAAACAGGGCTTGGTACATACAAAGCAATCAAATACGTTAGCTCTTATTATTTTTACTGAAATATATTTAGTGTTTTGAGATTCATATCATTTTTCCTTTGGTTCATTGATACCTTAAATAAAATCTATAATGCATTAGATGAAGTATCTGGGGACAATCATGCTTTGGTATGCAAAGTTTTGTGGGTCTTAAAAAGATTATTCAGTGCATATATGGTAAATTAATCAACAAACCCAAAGGGTCAGGAATAGCACACCATAATTTAAATTCATATAAATACTTCTGCACTAGCACATATAAATAATGACTCAAAGAAGGATAAATTAACATTACAATGACCATGTCCATTCATATTCTGTATTTCACCAAATAAACAATGAAGAAATTTTGATTTTCAGAGCTTTGTGGACTCTGAAATTTTAGATAAAAGATTATAGTTCAGAATTTATTTCCTATCTACAATTAGCAGTCTTTGCTCTCCTGACAACCTTTACCTAATGTACTAATTATACAATACACTATCTGTTAAAATATTTTATTTAAGAAAATCGCACCAACAACTACAAGTGAGACTGTTTCATAGGCAGATTTTATGAGATATTGATAACTGCTGGCTAATAAGGAGCATCGGAATATTTCCATCTTTATGTTCTGAAACAGCTGACAATACATGAGAATTATTTGCTCTTCGAAGGCTTTAAAAATCATTTGTGAGTTGCCAGACTTGTAGTTTGGGGAGTTTTTATAACATTTCTTAAGTTCTGTGATCTATTTAGGTTTTTTTCTCTCTACATAATTAAAATAATATTTTTCATGAAGTCATCTGTAGTGACTGGACTGAAAAGTGGTCCCCAAAGATATTAGAACCTAATTCCTAGAACTTGGTAAAGTTTTTGCAGATGTGATCAAGCTACAGATTAACATTGCTTGGGACCAGTGACTCCTTTCTGCCTCGCACTGTCTCTCTTTTGGAATAGGAATGTCTAACTATTCTGCTATGCTTGTTCCATCACTGTATTTTGGAAGCAGATAACTTGCTTTCTAGTTCCACAGGTCCACCATAGAGACGTCTGCCCCAGGGTGAATCATCTGAGTCTCACCTATAACCAATTTTGATAATTTATATGATAAGATGTGGACTTTGAGCTGATGATATTTAGATGAGCATTTTTAAACGTTTATTTCTGAGACAGAAAGAGAGCATGTGTGAGCACACACACGCAGTGGGGGTGGGGCAGAGAGAGAAGGGGAGACACAAAATCCAAAGCAGCCTCTAGACTCTAGGCTGACAGAAGCAAGCCTGATGCTGGGCTCGAACTTACCAAGTGTGAACTTATCAACTGAGCCGAGTTAGGGCACTCAACTGACTGAGCCGAATTCAGGCACCCCTAGATGAGCCTTTTGACTTGACTTGATTTAACAGACTCAGACATTTGGAGACACTGAAATGAGGTGTAAGTATTTTGTATGTGGGACGGAATAAATCTTTGAGGGCCAGCAGGTAGACAGTAGTGGGATGAATGGCAGCCCCTGAATATATCTGTCCCAAATCCCTGGAACCTGAAAATGTCATCTTATATGGTGAGCTTTTTACAAATGTGATTGAATTAAGGATCTTGAAATGAGAAGATTATCTGAATTATCCATGTAGGACCTAAATGCCTTTACAAGTGTCCTTATAATAAAGAGAGACAGAGGGAAATTTGACAGACAGAAGAGGAGGAGGCAAGGTGACAGGAGAGGCAGAGAATGGAGTGATGCGGCCAGAAGTCAAGGAACACTGGCAGTCGCCAGAAGCCAGAAGCAGCAAAGAAGGGATTCTCCCCTACAGCCTCGTGAAGGACCATGAACCTAGTGACACCGTGATTTCTGCCCAGGAATACAAAATTTGGACTTTCAGACTCTTGAACCATGAAGGAATACATCTCTACTGTTTTAAGCCACCAAGTTTGTGGTAACTTGTTACAGCAGGCAAAGAAAATTTATACATCATCTATCCCTACAGTTTGTTTGAAGAAAGCATTACCTTAACTTTCTGAATCCTTATTTCATTCTATCAATTCAAATTGCATTATTTTGGGGCGCCTGGGTGGCGCAGTCGGTTAAGCATCCGACTTCAGCCAGGTCACGATCTCGCAGTCCGTGAGTTCGAGCCCCGCGTCAGGCTCTGGGCTGATGGCTCGGAGCCTGGAGCCTGTTTCCGATTCTGTGTCTCCCTCTCTCTCTGCCCCTCCCCCGTTCATGCTCTGTCTCTCTCTGTCCCAAAAATAAATAAAAACGTTGAAAAAAAAATTAAAAAAAAAAAAAACAAATTGCATTATTTTTTGTATTTAGCATGATGTTTTGAATGTGTAATTTAGCATATTACTACTTGGGGCTCCTGGGTAGCTCAGCGGGTTAAACATCTGACTCTTGATTTCACCTCAGGTCATGATGTCACAGTTCCTGAGTTCAAGCCCCACATTGAGCTCTGCACTGAGAGTGCAGAGCCTGTTTGGAATTCTCTGCCTCTGTCTCTGCCTCTCCCCCATGCATTCTCTCTCCCTCTCTTTCTCTCAAAATAAATAAATAAATTCCAAATAAAAAGAAAGGCAGAACTTCTTGTCTTTATGAGAAAGACTTAAGTCAACCCCAGATCCTCCTGCTGAGTATCTACTTAACATTGATTGTGTTAGGGGTCTTTAGAAATAGAACAGATAAAAAAGAAGTATATGCATTATAAAGGAAGAGAAAAACTATCATTATTTATGGATGACATAAATATTCTGTATAGAAAATCCAAAGGAATCAAATGAAATCCACATAAATTAAGAGTTTAATGAGTTGTCCCGATATATAATTAGCATACAAAATTAGCAAAATTAACCCACATTAAGACAAAGTGACAGAAAATTATCCCATTCACAATAACAACAATTATAAAAACTACCAATGTGAGTCCTACAGAAGAAAATGATAATTACTGAAAGACACAGAAGAGCAAATCAATGGAGATACATACCATCCTGAGGCACAATGATTTAAGGAGTTGGAGGATGCAAGGGGTGGTACGGTTCCTTCTGGACTTGAGCATCAGTGGAAGTACAAGGACTTTTCTCTATTGTATTGTATTTACTGTCTCTCTGAACTGGTTGAAGTGTGTGTGTGAGAGTGTATGTGATTCCACAGGATTTCAGAGGCTTCAGGTTGCACACCTGCAATTTATCCTGCTATGAATACTTCAGATGCAACCCAGTGCAGACTTGTGTTAGTTAGCTTCTGATTACATTCCTGGGACAATCAGAGAATTTTTCTAAAATTGCAAATTCAGACTTAGAGAAATACATTCCTGAGAGGAAGATGACAGGTGTTAGTCATTTAGAGCCAGTCCCCAGGGAAGGATATGAGCTTTGCTGAATGGTAGATGCAGACTCAGAAGCAGAGTTTTCAATGAGGAGACTTGCGCCAAGAGGTGGCTTAGTGAAGCCACGCATTTCTTAAATTAAGAAATTTCTTTAAAACACTTTCTCTAGGAAGATGGCAAAAGTTATAATTTTCAGTTTAAATTATTACTCTCAGATTTTATAATTCCCTTTAGTTTTAGTTGCCCCCCCCCAATTACTCAGTAAAGTTAGAGAGTACATGTCACTCGCTCTGTGTGTCCACGTTACAGAGAGAAGTATGACTTGCGGTTGTCTGTGAGATGAAGCCTGTCCCCACCTCAGCATCTTCCCGCTCTCCTTTTCTCATTTTTCAAGAAACCCTCAGGAAGCTGGTAGCTTTACACTGAGGGAAGCGGCATCATCAGTGTTCCATAAAAAACAGACGATATACTCCAATCTGAGGAAGTGCATTATCCTAAATGCAAAGAAGCTGAGAAACCAATAGGGTCATACAGAATACTGGGAAAGTAGAAGGAAAGGGTTTCCACACCTAAATCCTTTTGGGTAACGTGAAAAGGCAGTTGCCACTCAGAAGGAGTAGAGTGACATGCAGAACATGGCCTTGAGAAAAAAAGACCTCCACTCACAACTGACTTTTCATTGAGATAGACAGGGATATAATCACCCTACCCACTTTCCTCCTTCTCATCTCTCGCTGGGGCCCTCAACTAGAAAACTCGATCAGAAACAAAAGGACAAGAGGAATCTGATAGTTACATAAGACACTGCCTGGTCAGACAGCACGATGGAGAAGGACAGAGAGGGGATCTAGGCAGGCAAACGGAAGCAATCCAGAAGAGAGGAATTACAGTCCTTAAGATTCAATGCTCATAGCAGAACAGAAAGCTATGTGCAAGAACACAGAAGTCTAAGAAGCATAAGCACCAAATATATGGAAAAGTACTGACAGTTAAGGGGGCTACCGTTGTATCAACAAAAGTATCAAATAACTATAATATATAAGTATATATGTACATGTGTGTATATAAAATATGCATTTAAAATTTTTAATGAATACTTATTACATGGTACCTGGAAATAAATACTAAATTTTCTCATTTTGAAAAAGCAAAACACCTGAAATAATTTGAGTTATTTCAGAAAATGAAACAAAAGTTGCCATTATTACCTAAGAGCACCCTGTAAGTTTCCATATGTGCATTAAGAATAAAGTGTACACACAGAAATTTTTCCAGCTTTAGCAAAGAGTTATAAATCCCATGTAAATATATTTCCACTATGTGCTACACACTAAATTTTTAAATATAAATTTTGCTAATTTGGGAAAAATATATTATTACATCTATAGAGTTACCTTAATTAAATTTAGTTAATAAATTAATCCCTTGTCTCAATAAAATTGATATACAGCATAACCTTTAAGCTACTCTTAATGGCTAGGGCTATCTTTTTATGTATTATAAACCTTGTACAGTGACACAGTGTGGGCCTCAGTGTATGCAGGGCTGTTGGCTCTACACTGAATCACTTCAGACTATTATGCTGTTTTCTAGTTTTAAGGTTTTTTAAATCCTTTCCTATTCCATCATATCAAACCCCTATCTTTCACTTCTTGCTGTAAAGAAAATGTCTTTCCTTAGCAGTTTCCTCCTGCTTCACTGATGTAAATTTTCATACGTTGAAAAAAAAGGGAATCACAGAATTTGAAACCTAGAATTGAACATAACTACTGCTCATAGCCTGCTCTAACAAAGTGGACTAAA
Organism: Puma concolor; assembly: GCF_028749965.1. Lineage (NCBI taxonomy): Eukaryota > Metazoa > Chordata > Mammalia > Carnivora > Felidae > Puma > Puma concolor. The sequence goes on along the minus strand of NC_141668.1, from coordinate 62,629,848 downwards.
CAAAGCTTACACAAGTCTGGAACATAGCCAATAAGCAGAAAAGAGGCTAAAATAGTCTATAGGTTCTCCTATAAGTGAATTTCAGAAATTTCGTGCATCAACTTTGAGATAATCATTCTAACCTAAGCATTTTATTTTACATAATTCCTAGGTGGCCATTTTACTCCAAAAAACCAAAGTTAGTAGTACCATTATCTTTTATAAATAAACATTATTGGGATTTAAATATTGTATTTTTCACCTCTTATAAACATTTGTTAAAAATTTAATAGACTATGTGAAGAGTGACAGGAGAAGTACAAATGATTAGTTTGAGTTTCAGTTCTCAAACAAAAAACCCATACTTAAAATTATACAGTAAAAATCATTTAATTTTGGGGCGCCTGGGTGGCGCAGTCGGTTAAGCGTCCGACTTCAGCCAGGTCACGATCTCGCGGTCCGTGAGTTCGAGCCCCGCGTCGGGCTCTGGGCTGACAGCTCCGAGCCTGGAGCCTGTTTCAGATTCTGTGTCTCTCTCTCTCTCTGACCCTCCACCATTCATGCTCTGTCTCTCTCTGTCTCAAAAATAAATAAAACATTAAAAAAAAAATTAAAAATCATTTAATTTTATATAATTAAAATTATATGTATATATATATATATATAGAGAGAGAGAGAGAGAGAGTCTTCATTTTCATAATCTCATTAAAAATTCCCATTGTTTACATAAATTTTATGCAGACGAGATCATGAAACCAAGCAGATTAGTTTAGGTTGTGAGGAAAAAATATTCCAATTAGCCCTAAATCATAAATCCCACGTTTGCTCTATCACATACAACACATAGCACTGCCAGAAAACTTCCAGAACGGTTTCTTCACGTTAACTTTAAGCTCTGTGAACAAACTTGCCAAAAGAATAATAAACTTAGTATACACATACTATTATCACAACTATATAATTTCTATGATCAAAATGCTCCTTTAAATACAAATTTTGTTGTACTAAGCAGATTTGATTTTTTTATTCAATTAAAAAGACTAAACTCCTCTCAAAGTGCTTCTTTTGATTAAGAAATCATAAATTTGGAGACCTAGAAATCTCAAATGAAGCAAACAGTATACAGTACATAATTAGTGACTGAATTGTAATCTAAATAATTGCTTTATAATTTGTTTCATTCCTAATGTGGAACGACCCAGGAACATCTTAATTAAACAAAAATACATGAAAGCCAAATTTATAAGAGTTTTAGTAGCAGTTAATCATTAGATCAGGAGCTCCCTTTCTATAGAGGCTGAGGTCAAAACTAAAGAAAGTAGATAGTGATATATACAGAACTTGGTGCATAAGTAACAAAGGCAATATTTAAATCAAAATTGTTACTAAAAACACTGTAGAATAAAGTTTAGGTTTTTCTTTTTAATTTCATAGTTTGGGTGCTGTGGCGATTAAATTAGTCTATAGTAAAACCCTATATATAGTAAAACTCGACTCAAACCATGATGCAAATTTGAAGTTCTCACGAGAAATTAGAGTCACAGAATAATCCTGGAAAGGGAAACCCCAGGCCTTCCCCTTCAGAGGGAAACAAACCCATATGAAAATGTCCTGCTTTGGGTCTGGAGAGGAGGACATCACGCAGTATGGGAAGATATTCTTTCCGTGCCTAACAAGACAGAAGTCTACATACCCTTCTCACATTTAAGGTCTGGGACAGGCCCAAAGTAAACGAAAGCAGGTCAGGGTTCCAGGGAACGAGGAATCGGAAGGCTGCACTTGATGTTAAGGCTTAAGGACAAAAAACAGGGTCCAAATTACTGAAACAAAGGAAGGCAGTGGCTTGCTCACAGCCAGGCAGTGCAGCAATTAAGAACACCTTACCACCTGACCAATAGCTCCTATACTTCGGCCATTGCTACAATGATGTTTCCTCATCTAAAAAATGAAAATAGCCCTTATCTACCTCATCAGGTCAATACTAAGATCATTTTTGAACGTATCTTTATCCGTTGGCATAAAGCCTGACAATAAACAGAACAAGAAAGCTATTATTACACTGCTCAGGTACTGGGCAAATAAAAAGTATTAGTCTGAGAAAAGAAGAAACAAGCTGGTGGTGTCTTAACAAAGAACCAATCCCCTTCCTTATGTATCACCTGACTGGCAAACGTTTACAAAAACACTCTGCAAAGATGATCACAGGCTTAGAATATATCACAAGCTCTGCTAGCGTCCACTGAATATTGGATAACGTGTTGGTTTTCAAAAGTTTTGTATCTCTCCATAGCAGAATTCTTAGAGTTTGCATTATTATTTCCAAAATTGGAAAAAAAAAAACAAGTATATAAATTTAAATACTAAAATATTTATTTATCATAAACTTGTCTGAGATGCTGAATTGAAAAAAACCAAGTCAATGTCATATATTTCTTTCTTTTCATAGTAAACTATATCCTTAGCTGTTTTAATTTCTACAAACCTAAAGTATTTTGTGGATATCTATTACCTTTAATAATAAAGTTATCTTTTTCAGTTAAAACAGAAGGGTTGGAGCCATCAACTCCATTTATTTCTGAGGTTGACTTGGTCATTATAGTATTCATTCAATCTGATAAAGCTACAAATGTATTCACTGATTTGATGTAATTTCAGCAAATCCGCAAAAAACTCTTGTTGTCTTTAAATACCCGGGGGGGGGGGGGTTAAATGTGAACAGCATTTTTCATAATATCTCAAACTAGGCATAATTCTTGCATTTGCAAAATAAAATAGACACCTGCTGTGTGATTGCCAGTCATTAAACTGGGGTGGTAATGACCATGGTGGTATGAGTGGCACCAGCAAATTGAAATGAGATAGTGTGGAGGAAGACGAGTGAAACAAGTAGGAATGGAGGCTGAGGTAGAGCAGAGGAGGAAGAGAATGGAGATTGAAGAAAATAATTTCTTTTTACTCTCTGTAAGCAGAAATGGGAGTAGGTCTCAAAGGTGACGAGTGTAAACAAGCCTGACTATGTGAGACTGGGTCAGGGGGGAGGACAGAGACTGGAACACCACATTGGGGCAGGAGTGTGAACAGTTTATTAGAACCCAAACTAGGATAATTTGTATAGAAAAAGTATAAAAGTAAGGCTTTCTATAGAATATCGATAAAACCAACGAATGCCAATAGACTGATGATTGGCATTAAGTACAAGGTATAATTATATCACCTTTATCCCAGTTAAGTGTGTACGATAAGTACTACTGTAAAGAAAAAAAACTGAGGGTACATCAGTTTATATAAGTTGGCATAAGTCATCAAGTTGGAGTAGCCAAAACATAAACCAGAATGTATGTGTCTACATGTAAATAGTTTATAGTCATGTTGTCCAGTGCTCTAAAGGCTGTATCTTGAAAATTCCTTCCAAAATGACTCTAGCTTCATTACAAGAATGGTTTCCAAACACGACTGTATTCTTTGTATCTGAAAAATAATTGGTACTCATAGTTTGGTTGATTTCAATAAGATTGCTCAAAGTGATAGCATATATTCTATTTATTTGCTTCTTCATCTTAAGGAAGAAATTCACTGAGGAATACTGCACTATACTTCATTCTCCTGTCCTTTCCTCTCTTTCCATCCCTCCACCTTCTTCCTTGCTATCTGTCTTCACTCTCTGTCCTCCTAAATATACACATAGGAAAGTCCCTCAGGAAGAGTTCATCATCTTTTTTTTCTAGAAAATATTCCTTTCCCAGAACTGTATACCCACCAAAGACATTTACAGGGTAAAACTGGGCCATGGCAGATGCTGCTTGTTAAGCTCCAATACCTATTTTCCACCTCTTTCTAACCAACAAAGCTCTTATTTCATCTGGGAAGCCACGTACTAAGCATATAAAAGCAAGCGATGGAGAAACCAAACCCCAAATTCTGCGGATTCTTTTGTAGCTAGGAGTGGTGATTTAGATACAATTCCTTTCCACATTCCACCACCAAGGTCACTGCCATACTTATAAGCATATGGGTGTGATTACTAAAAGGAATAGCAGATAACTTGAAAACATAAGGATAAAAGCTGTTGTTGAGAACTGCTGGGGGCAAAAAAAGAAGCATGGTCCTTTCAAACATCTTTTTTGTTTGTTTAATGTTTATTTATTTATTTATTTTTGAGGCGGGGGCAGAAGGAGAGAGAGAGAATCTGAGCAGGCAGCACAGAGCCCCACGTGGGGCTCAAACCCATGAACCATGAGATCATGATCTGAGCTGAAATCAAGAGTCGGACGCTTAACTGAATGAGCCACCGAGAAGACCCTAAAGTACCTTGATGATCAAGATGACTTCCTCCAGATGAGAAAAGCAGAGAAAAGAAGTCCCTGACCTGTTAACTCTGTACTGTCCCATGAAGCCAAACACAATCTTAACTGAAACACGGGTGATCCCTTCCCTAGCATCTCATTCCTCTGGAAACATTAAGATCTGAAGTCTGCAAATCCTGTAATGGTGATTTGTGAGAAAGAGTTCACTCAATTATTTTTTTATGGTTAAAATTACAAAACTTTGTATTTTTGTACAGGGTTCTGTGATTTCTAAAGAGTTTTCTTCCAAATTATATATTTTGACCTCATTACTTTTGCTAAATTATTTACCTTTTTGAAAGAAACAGAGCAGATATTAAGATTATTAACATATTATGATTAAGATTAAGATATCTTTATTTTATGAAAAAAAAGTCTATCTGCATGTAAGGGATTTTCCTGAGGTTATGAGCTTATCCAAAGGACAGATGAGTTTGTCTTTTGTCCCTTAATCTGTAACTCAAGGTGTGCCTTCCTTATTTATCCCTGAAATATAGACAGTTCACTTATATCCACTCCAATGATGGTCTTGTCTTTAAGGTATTCCAACATTAATTGCTGTTCGTACCATTAACATTCCAGATTTCCTAAAACAACTAATAATATTCAGAAAATCAGGAGAAGCTGCTTGTGCCCATAATTCTGTTCATAATTTAATGGTAGGTTTCATTTAATTAATGATGTATTTCCTAGGTAATACTAGAAAACAAAATAATGTTGATTGGTCCTCATTAAATAATAAACAGCAGTGTGCCTATTCTTTGTTCTCCAGAATAAATACAACTTTGACAATTCTTTCCTGTAATCACAGTCCTTAAAGAAAATGAAATCAGTAAGTCAGTAGCTTGAGACCATAATCAGACTAATTTATTTATTTAAGTCAGAAGACCTTGAGTTCAAAATTCTTCAGCAAAAATAATCCCATGCCTTAATGCTACAAAGAACATCATACAAAGTGACTGCAGAGAACTCCCACATCAGTAAACTAGGGCTTTAAAGAGGATAAGGAGCTATGATATCATACTCATGAATGAATAATACTGGTAAGTGAATTTGCAGCAGATTCCAGATAGAAAATTACATTGCTTCTAAGGTAAAAGAAAATTCAAATCTGCTCCCTATCTAGAAAAAAATTAAACTTATAAGGAGAAGTTGTCCCTGTTAGTCTACTTTTACTCTCCCCAAACAAGGCTGTATCTAGTGTATTAAGAATCTTCCTATGGGCAACAGAGAAATGAACAATCGTGTACCAGACAAGGAAACAGTCCTGTTGGGGAGTGACGGGTATGCAACAGTCTGGGGCAGAGGTGCTGGCTCTAGCTCTTTCAAAGCTCTGGGGGAAAATCCATAAATAACGATGAAAGAGCATATATCAGGCACTGCTTCAGTAACATTTACTCATGTTTTCCAACTTAAAAGTAAAGGCCTAATCCTTATGAAGGAAAAGTATCTTGCATTGTGGCTCATTTGAAGGTAAGTAAATCCAGTGGTCACATTTGTTAACACAGATCACACAGAGGTACAGAAGTAATGGATATGAGAAACATTACTTTCTGCCTCACACAAATCATGGGCTCCTGTGAAGCGTTCCTGCAAAGTCCACAATACTAATAGTAATAAAATCTGAAACTCTTAAATATCACTGAATTACAAATATCAAAATATCAAATTACACATGATTCAGTATTGTGTGTTCTGCAAAAGATTTATCATAGAAGCAAGATATTGAGATATACAACCCTTAAATGTTATAACACATACAACCATATTTGTGACAGAAAACCAACTGCTAACACACAGGACTCACAACTTCTTCCTTCTCTCTTTGCCCATTTAATCCTTACAGAGAAGTTCAGATGTTTTTTGGTCTGATTTTTCTGAAGAAAAGCACTATAAGAAAAGGACTTACAAGGGGCGCCTGGGTGGCGCAGTCGGTTAAGCGTCCGACTTCAGCCAGGTCACGATCTCGCGGTCCGTGAGTTCGAGCCCCGCGTCAGGCTCTGGGCTGATGGCTCGGAGCCTGGAGCCTGTTTCCGATTCTGTGTCTCCCTCTCTCTCTGCCCCTCCCCCGTTCATGCTCTGTCTCTCTCTGTCCCAAAAATAAATAAACGTTGAAAAAGAAAAATTTAAAAAAAAAAAAGAAAAGGACTTACCTTCTCATATAAGGTATCTTAAAAAAAAAAAAAAAAAGGCAAATTCACAGAATCCAAGAGTGGAATGGTGATTGCCAAGGGCTGGGAAAGGGGTGTCATGGGGAGTTACTAATCAAAGGCCATAAAGTTTCAGTCCAACAAGATGAATTAACTCTAGAGTTCTACTATACAACATTGTACCGACAGTCAATAATATAATGTGCACTTGAAATTTTGTTAAGAGGGTAGGTCTCATGTTAGTGTTCTTTGCCTGTTCACACACACACACACACACACACACACACACACACCCACACACCCACACACACAAATAAAACTAAAACAAACTAAACTAAACTAAAAAAGGATTATAATCCCCAGAAGGCTATTTACAGAAAGGGAATGTAATTTATCCAGGGAACTCTTTGTGGGGCTGTGTCAGAGAAAGAGTGAAAAGATAAAGATGTTAACATAATGCTAACATAAAGGGAAACTAGTGAGTTTTGTTTAAAGCGAAGAGTTTACAGGTACTAAGGGTTAAGGGAGGACCAACAAGTTTATATGACTTGCCGTGTGCAAGGCAAATATGAGTACAGATGAAAGATTCTGTTTTAGTCATCCTCTATATTCAGCTCTGTTCCAAAACAGGACTTCAGAGGTGATTTCTTTATAAACAACTCAAGCATTTTAGTTTTTTAAATGTTTATTTTTGAGAGACGGGGAGAGAGAGAGACAGAGAGAGACAGAGAGAGAGAGAGAGAGCGAGCACGCGATCACATGGGCAGGCGAGGAGCAGAGAGAGAGAGAGAGAGAGAGACAGGCTCCCAAAGCAGGCTCCAGGCACTGAGCTGTCAGCACAGAGCACAGTGCAGGACTTGATTTCACGAACCACTAAATCATGACCTGAGCCGAAGCTGGCCTCTGAACCAACTGAACCACCCAGGTGCTCCTATTTTATTTAAGTAGTTTGGAAATAGTTAAAACTGTTGTTCCAAAAGTAGTTTGGAAATAGTTAAAACTGTTTAACAGCTTTTAACAGTTGTTAAAACTGTTGTTGAAAGAAACCTTTCTTTCATGAACACTTATTTTTCATGATGAAATTTCCTCAGCGGAAAAGAATATAAAAGGATTCTCCTCCGAAGAGAACTGAGTATTTATAACTTTATTGTTTGGGAATGCTAATCAAACCTGTCCTTGACACATATGTGGGCCAATTGCCTGAGGTTTTAAACCTGATGTCTTTCCATGTCTGATCTTTGATTGATGGCATCTTACTGGGTTTTGATTAGGGTTTGGAATCTGCTCAAGCCCTCTCCACACTAGTTGGCATACTGGACATTCTCACTCTTCTCACACCAGTTTAGGTGACCCTATTTCCTATATATACACACATACACCAAGGAACCTGCCAAACTCCTGTCACCAAACTTAACACATAACTGTTTTCAAACACACCCTGTTCTTTCTTCCGTTAGTTACAGCAGAGGTTCCCTTCCTCCATTTTAAGACCAGTCTCCTGACCTGTGCTCAGATCCTATTCTTCCTCAATCTCTGACAAACCATAATACACTGGGAGTTGATGTCTTTTCCCTCCTGTATTCCACCCCCTCCCTCTCAGTAGGCTCTTTTTCCTTGACACTAAAACTGCATAGTTTTATTATTACACCAATAATGTAAACGAAAACCTCCTAACCTCTGTGCCTGCAAAATACTGGCACTGTGCTTTCCACTTTTTACCCAAACTTCTTAAGAACGCTGACTAGAATCTCTAACTTCACTTCCACCTCTGACTCTCTAATCCACTACAGTCTGACTGTCCACTTCACTACTTAAAATTATCAACTATGTCTCTGCTTCGTCTACTAACTTTCACTCCCTATTCTACTGTAGTCTGGCATGTCATTTATCAATCCATTATAAATCACATCTCTGACCTCTTGGCAATTTTGACTCTATTTCTTGTCCTTCTTTCCTATGCTCTTTTGCCTGGACTTGAATAAGACAAAGTCCTGGTTTTTCTCTTATTTTCCAGGCCATCGACCTCAGTTTATTTGGCAGGCTACTCCTTTGTCTCCATCTTTAATAGTGATATTTCTTGGGATTCTGTCCTCATACTCTTTTTTCTAACTCCACACAAGTGGGTCTGAAAAGGAAAAGCATGTAATCATATTAAGGAGATTAAACATGATTGCAAAAATAAGAAACCACAGAAATGTTTTAAACAGGGCATCATATTTGCATTTTAGAGTAATCATTTGGAAGCTGTATGGATGATTTATTTGGTGGGGACAAAATTGGGGAACAATAGAATAAGTGCTGAATTAGAACACTAGAAGGATGGATGTGAAGGAAGGTTCTTGTTCATTAAATATTTAAGTGGTAAATACTGATCTTGATGATTGATTAGACACTGAATGATTGAGATGTAAGAGGGAGGAAAGGATCAGAAACGACTTTCTGGCTTTTGGCTTGGGTAACTGCATTGATATGGTGCCTCCAACTGAAATAGAAAAAGAATAGGAAGTCCAGCAGAGATGATGGCATTCTTTAGTCACACTGAACCTTTTTGCTTGTTTAACTTTCTATCGAAATCAATATCTAGTTTTTAAAAGTGTACACAATGAATACATGGAAAAACTGTGTTAACCACACCCAGAATAATAATTTTAAAAAAGTAAGTAAATAAATAAATAAACAGCACATTTGTATGGTCTCCAAAAGTCCAGTTCCCATTAAGAGAAGTTGAATGTTAGTCTCAGAGTCAAGTGTAGACCATATATAAAAACTACACACACACACACACACACACACACACACACTAATTGCCTTCACCCAATTATTATGGTAAATATGACATTTGACTCCAGTCACTGCCTATATCTTTAAAAAGGTGAATGACTAAAAACCTATTTAAAGTTATTTCTGGAATGCATAAACTTATGTGTATTTGTAATTATGTGATGGTGGGTGTTAGTAGCTTAGCTTTCAACTAATTAAAGAAATAGAATAGAAAGATGGTTACAAGAATACTTAAAATGACTATTAACAAGAAAATACTTATAAAGAATATTAGAATCTCAAATAAGAACTTATGTGATATATTGCTATAACAGTCGTTTCCAGAATTTATCTTTCCTTTGAAAATTGCCAATTATTATCAATATTTAGATAAAAACTTAAATTGTAAAAAAAAATTATGGGATATTTATATATGATGATGAAAAATTCAATTGTGCTACATCATTTTTCAATAATGATTTCTTTTGTTTAATTTTTTTTTAACATTTATTCATTTTTGAGAGACAGAGGGAGACAGAGTGTGACTGAGGGAGGGGCAGAGACAGAGGGAGACACAGAATCCAAAGCAGGCTCCAGGCTCCCAGCCGTCAGCACATAGCCCAACTCAGGGCTCCAACTCACATGCTGCGAGATCATGACCTGAGCCTAAGTCGGACCCCCAACCAACTGAGCCACCTAGGCACCCCAATAATGTTTATTTCTTATTTTATTTGATGAAGTTTAAAACAAGCATTCAATCTTTCAGCATGAAACAACCACACAAATTAGAGATTTGGAATCATAGAGTTCCTATTTTGAATCCTTTCTCTGTCATTTGCAAACAGTGGGAATCTGGGAAAATTGCTTTCAATCTTTGAGGTTATGGTAAAGAATAAGCAAGAAAATAGTTTGGTAAAAAAGTCAAACTAATATCTACCAGATAGAAAACATTTAACAATGATAATTATTCTTTTTTTCATTGTATTTGCATTCCTAACATAAAAGTCATCACTGGAAATTTATAAGAAAAGTATCAGATTTCTGACTTCATAAGTTGTGACATTTTAAAATACCTACAAATATTATCTTTTAAATATATCAATCGAAAGAAAATAATCTTTGCTTGAAAGACACATACAATAAATTGACCCAATTAAAAAAATAAGAAATAGAACATTTTTCTTTAGTAAAGCAACTTCACACATGAAAATTTGTTCCTGGATTTTCCTTATCTTTCCAACAATTCTTAAAATTTCGGCATTTAAAAATATGTCATACATTTGTTTCAAGACCTTTGCTGAGTAATACTGGGACATATTTATTTCGTTGACAGTTTTCATGAGATAGATTAAAGTTACTAGAAAGTTCACAGCATGAGAAAATAACCCAAATCACTGAACTCCAAAGACTTTTTTTTAGGATCGTTCTCTGGATCCCTGCAATATTCAGCACTGCCCTCCATTTCTTCCAAACCCATAATCTTAAAATCTCCACATTTTTGGTTACACTCTCTTCTATAAGCTTTCAACTGTTTAAGTAAAGTCTAGTTCAGTATTTGCAGTCCTGACTGCTCTCTTTTTTAAAAAAATTTTTTTTTTTCAACGTTTATTTATTTTTGGGACAGAGAGAGACAGAGCATGAACGGGGGAGGGGCAGAGAGAGAGGGAGACACAGAATCGGAAACAGGCTCCAGGCTCTGAGCCATCAGCCCAGAGCCTGACGCGGGGCTCGAACTCCCGGACCGCGAGATCGTGACCTGGCTGAAGTCGGACGCTTAACCGACTGCGCCACCCAGGCGCCCCATGACTGCTCTCTTGATATACAGTTCCAATGTTCCAAATCTATGTTTTATACTGTCATGCAGGTACCATGCTGATTATTCAAACTCAGCATTATCTTTTCCCCAAAAGTGGCTCTTATTCTCAAAACTGTTACTTCCATCAGTCCTGCCATTATCCTGCTTCTGGCTCCCTGGATTCAGGGTTAGAGTTTCTGACTCCTCCCTTTACTCCTACAACTTCTCTATAACCTGTCCCATCAATTCTACTTGTTTCTTTTCATCTTCATGCCCTTGCCTTAGTCCAGGTTCAATCACATCCCACCTAAACTGCTTAAAAAGTGCTCCAAATGCTTTTTTCTTCTAATAATCTGGCACACTACGTGATAATTACTCTGGGCCATCTAAGTTTCAAATCTGAGGCTTGGCTTTCAAGGCCTGCCACCCTCTGACTACTCTACTATTCACAACTTACCTGCTTCTAGAATTCTATTCTAATATTTACATATATTTAAAATATGGCCTGTGTATATCTACTTCATAATTTACCTGTTTCTAATTAGCAAGCATTTAAATACAATCTGCCATTAAAGTAATTTCACAAATACAAAAACTCTTTGACCACCCCTTGTGATTACTGAACTTGAAAAATTAAGATACATAGGTCACCCTAAAAAGTAATAGCTGTGAAGAATTTCAATCATCTTCATATTTCACATTCAACAGCTACAAAAATCAAAACAAAAATGATGTGTTTATAGTATACAGAAATAAAACAGCTAAACTATTATAGTTGTTAAGTAGTAATAATCATAGTCAAATTTTGCAAAAGGTAGAACTATCCACATACACTTACACAGACATAACCATTTTTCAATACATCTACTTTGAATGCCTAACCTATGCAAATTATTTCAGAGGCATATTTGTGTAATGTTCCTATTTCTGATAAAATAATCTTATATTAATGTTTTCAGGAAAAACGGTTCTATGATTGGGTACAGAATAAGTTTGAGTATGTTTATTTGAATAAATTATGGGTTACAAATGGAGTTTCATGTCCCTATTGCTATCTGAAGGCTAAAAAAAGGAGAGACACTAATGCTGGATAAATCAATTCACAGCCTTCTATGATTCTGGACTTACTCACCATGAAGACCTCTCACATAACAAACTATTACTTTTAAATCTAGGAAGAAAAGAAAAACTATCACAGAATTACCTATCATGGATATGTACATATCAGAGCTATTAAGCAAATACAAACTTAAAAGCTACAATTTAATATAAAATCAATAAATACATGAATTCTATTTATTCTGGTACCAACATATCAGCTTCAATCTTTTAAGGGCTCTGAAGATTTAAAATGTATGAAAATGCTGTTCACCTGAGATTATCAAGTCCCCCTGCTTAGAGCAGATATATATATATATATATATAACTGATATGTATTGTCTTATGGAAGTTTTCCTTAAAAAAAGTATATTTTCTATTACATTAGTTTAGTATTTTATCTCATTTACCATTTGCCTTTTCATTCTATATGTTAATGTCATATTTTAGTTTAATGTTTTATAATATGACCAGATTTTAGATATCTAACATAAAATGTATGAACAGCTTGACACAAGTTATATTTAGTACTTCAAATGGGATCATTTGTTTCTGCTTTATGCTGAACCTAATTCCAAACCCCGACTATCCAAAAGGGTCACAGAATCATGCAAATATAAGAGTATACATTTAATAAAAACTTTGGCTCATCTCTTCAAGTAAGCAACACTTATAAAAATGATTTTCACTTGTGAAGAATTAGAACCAACCTTAGTCTCACAAACAAAGTAGTATGGGGCACCTTGGACTGAAATGTTTTGGTAGGCAAAACATCACTGACTCTCTCACATCAAATATGCAAAGTGAATACAAGGATGAGAGCTCCTGTGGGTTTGTAAAGATATTCAAAATTATACATTTGTAAAACACTACTTTGTTTCTAGGATTTAGTTAAATAATTTTATGTATGTCAAATTATACGCTATTCTTTTGCAGTAATGTGAAGTGAAAAAATATATATAGACACTAAACCAGTGGACATATGTGATATGGCTTCATGATAAACAGTTATCTTCCCAAGATTAACAATACTGGTTAAAAAAAAAAAAAAAGAAAAGGAAAAAAAGGTCTTGAGAAAAGCAAAGGTATTGAGGTAGTATAAGTCAAATTTGACAGTATTATTTATATCTATCACAATCAAATCATTTATTTTGTTTTTTAAATGAAAAGTCCAAATATACTCCTATTATATTTCAGGTTGACCCGTGAGTCTGTAAATGCAGTCACCACTAATTAGTGGCACCATGGAATTCAGAGACAAATCCTTCCTGATACACACAATGGAAAAGACTTTAATAAGTGAACACCTAAGAACCTAGAATACCATTACACAAAGAGAACTACAGTGATGGTCAAGAAATGGCTCTTTAAAAATGCACTATTTGTCACTAAATACACTGCCATTATAACAAGAAACCTTTTGTGCTTTAAAAGGGTATGTTTCTCTCAGTAAAATATTTATGTTTTTAGAAATTACCAGACTATAGAGCTCATCCACAACAATTTCACTGTTATTGCATAAAATTGTAAATTATTTCTTTTAAATTATTAATGCAATAGAAAAAATCTTCAGGCTTATAGTCTTTGGAAAGGACAGCAAAATAGATGAAACAAAACCAAGATGACAATTTCAGCATTTAAAATCTACACATGATAATTCAAACAAATGTTATGACATTTAAGATAATGAAACCCTTCATTTATTCTACTATCTGGTATGAGTTTTATTTCACATATAAGGAGTCAGAACAGATGTCCAAATATTGTAATGCCAAAAGAAAGTTAGGGCATATCTTGATTAATACCCTCAAAGCAGCCTGTAGTGTCTCTTTAAAACTGGCATGCATTACCTCCAAACAACTATTCAAAATCCATTCTAGGAAATAAAGCTAGACAAAGCATTCCCAAGACAAAAGGAAAACAATAAAGCTCAGTATAACCCTTTTAGCAATGTGAGTTGCATATTATTGACAGACCATTCATTGCAATCAGCAAATGATTAATTGCAAATTTGTTGCTAAATTGACCACAAAAGGAGAAAAAAAAAAAAAAAAAAAGACAAGCTTCAGGCTACTGTTAAAGAGGAAAAACTTATGTTAAAAATGATTGGAGACTTTTCGTAGTGAATTAATTCTAATCAATATGCTTGTTGACTACACAGTGGAATAATGACTTCCTTAAATAGCAGAAGTACCCATTATTGTAGACATTCAAATTAATATTTAACCTACTGACTTGCATTTTTAAAATTTATTGAAGTAACATTTTCTTGCCTTACCTTTAATAAATAAATAGTCCATGTTTTATCAAACGTGCACATAAGATTTGTTTTTTCCATCTCAAATGTAGATTGCAGAAGCAATGCCCATATGGTCAAACTTATAATAACTGCCTGAAGCAATTTGTTCTTGGATTTTTAAAGATAAACCTCAGTGGCATATTAAAAACATAAAAGGTGATAAGATAGTAAGATTGATGAGTATCAATTTCTTAGTTACAAATGGCTGTTATTTCTTTACAAACCTGGCACCTTTGGGGTTCTTTTATTCAGACAGGGGCTCAAAAAACCAAAGAAAAGGTGCAGTGGAATAATAGTATACTTTGTTCAAATAACCACTTTCATCCCACTAACTTACAAAGTCATTACCTGAATAAATATCTTTTGAGCACCAATATGTGCCAAGCATTGTGCTGGGTCCCAAGTTAACAAAATGAAATAAAACAAAGACCTGCATGTCAGAAAAATCCTATGTGTAAATCTTTTCTCATTGAACCTTACTGGGTATGCATCAGTGATAAAGAGGCAGAAACAATATACTGAAGTTCTTGCCAACAGAAGAAGCAGTATTTTTCTTTCAATAAAGCTAAAAATAGAAGGAGAGGATAAAGTTGTTTAGGTATTTACAGTAATATAATTACTATTAAAATTATATTGGTGAGTGTGCAGTCTCATTTTCAGGTAAGATGCCAAAAATCAATATAAGTAATAGGAATGTATTTCTAAAAATATGTGAGGATGCTTCAAGGTGTAGATTGTACAAGGGAGGGAGAGTGGTAAGAAAAGTGAGTACCTTTAGTTTCCAACACTAGCCCTCCATAATAACACTGCATTAGACTTTTGGGAAAACCACATCAAGCTCTCATCTCCATTCCCCACATCACAGAAAGTATCTTTCTAGGTTCTTGAAACAGGGCAGTGAACAGAAGGCATCACTATATTCCTCACTACACATCCAGTCAGGTGCAAGTGAGCGTACAGAGCATCTGCTAATCACCTTTACGTGATTACCAAATGACCCGGAGCTAGTAGGCAACAATCAGAACTTGGCTGGATCATCTCAAAGTTTGGGGGTTATTATATATATAATTGAGCAAAGTGAGATTCACTAATATTAGGTAAGTTGTGCAATATTACAAAAGCGTATCTGGTTTCAACTGATATTTAATTAAACCCAGTTCAAATGCCTCCCTCTCTCCCAGGAGATGGCTGGTTATCTTATTTCTCCAATATCACTGAATGCTGAAAGATTTGCTGTGTATCACCGAGTGCCACTCAAAAAAAGGACTACTGATATTTTGGCACTAATAAAACTCAAATGTTGTTGCACATTTAACTTCAGTAACAAAACATATACTTAATATGTCTTGACTTGTTTTAGATTTTTAGGTTGTATTTGTATTGAGTTAAATTCTTATCATTTTTAAAATGCATACAGTAGGGGCGCCTGGGTGGTGCAGTCGGTTAAGCGTCCGACTTCAGCCAGGTCATGATCTCGCAGTCCGTGAGTTCAAGCCCCGCGTCAGGCTCTGGGCTGATGGCTCAGAGCCTGGAGCCTGTTTCCGATTCTGTGTCTCCCTCTCTCTCTGCCCCTCCCCCGTTCATGCTCTGTCTCTCTCTGTCCCAAAAATAAATAAACGTTGAAAAAAAAAAATTAAAAAAAAATAAATAAATAAAATAAAATGCATACGGTAAATAATCCTGATTTATTCTTTCTGAAGGGTTTAAGTCCAAAATAGGCATATTTTCCACTTTAATATGTCAGAAAAGTAAGTAATTGAAATTTATTACTTTTAATTTGTGAAAAAGATCTTTTCAAAGCAAACAAACATTGTCTTAGTGAAGCAAATTGCCACCTTACACATTCTCCTTAGTAGCATTTGTTAAAGATGCTTACCTTGCTTAAATGTCTTTAAATCTCATTAAAATATATTCACAAACTTAAGTGCTCCATGTTTTAAAACTGCTCTGCTAAGGATACATTAATACAGCCAACTTGCCAACTTAATTAACACACAGTATCATAAAATCATAGCAAAACAAATTTAAAAGAAAAACAGCACAGGTAATAAGCCATGGAGTTTTAAAAACGTGGAATGGTTTTTAGAGATTCAAGCTCAGAGATTCGAAGAGTAAAATAACCTGTCTAAATACTAGCACTGAAACAGGAGGCAAACAAAAGTCTTGAAAATTAAAATGCAGGTGTCCTTTTCATTTTATGATAAATTATCCAAATTAAGGTCTATTGAAAGTAATTTCAGAGAATTGCCCATTTTGTTAGATTTTTTTGTGTTTTTTCCCCCTCAAAATGTGTGCTATCATATCAATGAGCACTAGGATTTATCCATAAGCACTTCTCAGATCTTTGCTAGCAAGGACAAATAGGACCAAACTAATCTAGATTCTACCACTGGAAATACTCATCTCAACAGACTGAAAATGTCAAAACTAATTACTTCATGCAGGGATATAGTATACTTATTTGCCTTAAGTTTACTAATGGTTTGAATGTGGAAAGTAGATTATAATTGGTAGGGAAGTAGAGTCATCACTTAGAGATGCAGCCGGTTAAAGTGGGTTTTGAAGAGGATGAAAGACATTGTGTGTAAACGTGAAGGCCCCAGAATGTAAAAGTAAAGAGTTTTAATTTGATGTGATTGACAACTGAATCCTACGCATAAATTCTTGACCTGGGCGGGGGGAAGGTATTTCTTAGAGATGGGCCTCCTTCTAAGAAGATAACTATAATTCTGTTTCAGGGAGCTTACACAATCACTGCATAAGAGAAAGGTTTTCACACAGGTTTTTAAAGTGGTAAAATGTAGCAAATGATGCCACAAACATATTTATGTTCAAACTTATTTTCTGTCCTTTTTATTGGTTTTTACCCAGGAATGTAAGTCTGGTCTGGGTTGGCATCTTGGAGTCGTTTGGGGCAGAGAATTACCAGCTTTGGTGGGAAGCAAGGCTTCCCCCAAAAATTTATGGTTCGATTTTTCAGTATGTTTTGCTCATTTGGAACTCTTCAAAAGAAACGTAGGCAAGTCCTTTGCTACTCTAATCTATAATGTAATTTTTATTGGCTATCAATATCACTCCCCAAAGATTCATTTTGGCTTGTCCACTCTCTCTTCTGGTCCAAGTGTTCCTCAATACCAAAAATGAAAATCAAGACCTCCCAA
The DNA here is from genome assembly GCF_028749965.1 of Puma concolor. Lineage (NCBI taxonomy): Eukaryota > Metazoa > Chordata > Mammalia > Carnivora > Felidae > Puma > Puma concolor. Next base: position 62,612,263 of record NC_141668.1, on the reverse strand, counting down.
ATCAGGGATAGACTAACATAATCATAAAACTACAAATTTAGAATATCCCAAGTCATCTTTGAAAAATTCTCTGACAAGCAAGAAAAGTGAAGTAAGCATTTTAAGTACAACGATTTGTAAATAGTTAATGTGTTGGTGGTGGGTCTCTTGATTCCTATTATATACCCTTTTTAAATTTTTTTTTCAACATTTATTTATTTTTGGGACAGAGAGAGACAGAGCATGAACGGGGGAGGGGCAGAGAGAGAGGGAGACACAGAATCGGAAACAGGCTCCAGGCTCTGAGCCATCAGCCCAGAGCCTGACGCAGGGCTCGAACTCACGGACCGCGAGATCGTGACCTGGCTGAAGTCGGACGCTTAACTGACTGCGCCACCCAGGCGCCCCCCTATTATATACCCTTTATACTACATAAATCTAACTTTAATGCCAAGTAATAAAGGAATGACATACCTTCTGGAAAGTGAATGGCAGAAGCTGCTCAAAGCATGGCCCAGTATAGTAAGATAAAGGATAGAACATTAAGTATTTTCCCACCAACTGAAAAGAGAAAACCCAAGAACTGTCATAATGAATCACACTCAGTATTTTTCTCTGGTGGTGGCAATGAGAAGAAGGCACCCTCAAAATTAGAAAATAAAGTAAGTTGAATCAAAACTATAACTTAATAGCTTGTTTACCTTTACAGAGTTATTATTAATTAATTTTGTGACTTTTACATTTTTTATATATTTTTCTGTTCCCCAACTTGATGCTCCATAAAAGATATTTTTGACTGAGTTTTCATTTGCTATAAACTAAATTTAACTTTTAAAAATCAAACAATGACCCCTTTTCTTATATTTTTAATTTGATTAACACCTTGGCCTGTATAACTCTATTGCAAAAGACTTGAAGTTGTCTTAAGCTTCATCTTTTTTAATGTAAATATCCATTAGGTATTCATATTGTTTTTATTGATCAGCCTTTCAAATAATTTTTTTTAACCTTTGACTGCATTTAAAATTGCTCAGCTGTTACTATTAAGTAATTAATTTATCACTGAGGCCTTAATATATGTTTGGTACTGGAGTAATGGAGTAAGGGCTTAAGAAAACACATGACTGTTACCCTGTTGCTGTTGTAACTTTCCTAAAGATCCTTGTTTCCCTGTTTCTGTTGTAACTTTCCTAAAGTGAAATAAGCAGAAGTACAAGGGTATCTCTAGTATCATTTCCATATGCTTTGTAAACAATCATTTTTAACAATAATAAATATAAAGCCTAAGTGACATAAACCACTCCTAAACTTAAGCAATCTAGTGGTAGTGTAATTATGGTACCTGGAAGTAGGGTATAGTGTTGGTTTGGGGACAGCTGATGAGCAGAAGCTCAAAGAGCTTCAGGGAGTCTACTGGTGAAGATGTGAACTACAGTGAGGACAATGTTACTGGAAGCTGGAGAAATGGCTGGAAGAATGTTACTGGGACCTGGAGACAACACTAATGGGAGCTGGAGAGAAGGGACCCTTGTTAGACGGTGGTGAAATGCTTAGTGACATTCTTCCATCTTATTACAAGGAAGACAGGGATGGGATATAATGATCTTATGAATATGGCTGCAAAAATTCCTAGGCAAAATGTAGAAGAGTGCCTACTCATATTTTCTAGATGCTTATCATAAAATACAAAAGAGAAATATTAAATAACAAAGGAACTTAACCAAGTTTTAAGGCTAAATTTAAGAAAAGAATTAATGAGCCAGGATTTAATGGTTTGAAAATAAAATGGTTTCTCATCCTCAGTCCTTCCCATCAAAAAATTCATTAAAATTGGCTTCAGGGAAAAGATCAAATCCAGGCACTACAAATAACACATGGAATCAGAGTTAACATCACAAAGTTGTGACTAGGATTCTTTGTTAAGACCTCAAAAATGTACTGACTGACTCAGTCAGTAGAGCAAGCAACTTTTGATCAAGGGGCCATGAGTACAAGCCCCAAGTTAGGTACAGAGTTTACTTAAAAAAAAAAAAAAAAAAGACCTCAAAAATACTTAAGTTCCTGTCTAGTAGAACTTCTAAGACTCTGCAGAGTATGTTTTATAGACTCTTTTCAGTTAACAGAATTTGTAAGAATCTTAAGGGCATTACCTACCCTAGTCTCTTAGGGAACCCAAGCTAGAGAAAAGTCTATCAGGAAGAGATATATGGGCATCACTGTTGCCTAATGGAATGGATTTATACTTTGACACTTAAGAAGCACACAAAGTTTTTAAAGGAGCTCTTCCAAATAGGCTGAAAGGGACAGAAACCAGACAAACTGAAAAGAGGTTGCTGAAGCCCCAACCTACTGTGGCAAGGTAGCAGGCAGAGTAAACTGCTTAAAAGAATACACAGGGGCACTTGGGTGGCTCAGTCGGTTAAGCATCTGACTTTGGCTCAGGTCATGATCTCACGTTTCATGAGTTCAAGCCCTGCATCGGGCTCTGTGCTGACAGCTCAGAGCCTGAAGCCTGCTTCAGATTTTGCATCTCCAACTCTTTCTGCCTCTCCCCAACTTGTGTTCTGTCTCTCTCTCTCAAAATAAACAAACATTAAAAAAAAAGAAATACAATTATATTTTAAAAAAGAATACATGGATTAGGTTTTTCTGGAAAAGACATAGTGATTCAGATGGCAGAAAGAAGAGTTTAGAGAATCATCTCCAAGAAACCGAACTAGGTACTAACCAAGAAACTGGCAAGGTATGCTCTGCCTGATTTCAGACCTGTGATGAATCACATAAGTTCTAGGTAGTTTTCATTTCCTCCCTTTTTGAATAGGAGTATATAATGCTGTTATCCTAGGCCATATTATGTCAGGTGTGCATATGGAGTGTAGATAACTTGTCTCTTTAGTGAATAGGCTTTTATTTCAAGATGAATCATACTCGAGGAGCTGTACCTGAGGAAGTACACTCAGGAACCTCTTCTGGATCTAATTTAAATAATGAGGTTCTGCACTTTGAACTGATGCCATAATAGAATAAGGCTTTTGCAGTGTTGGGAGTCAGTGATTTTATTTTACATATGGGATGGTCATAAATGTGGGTGGATGCCGTACTTGATCTCAATAACTATCATTAATTCTACTCCTATCTAATCACACAACTCATATTCCAAGGAAAAGTGCAGGCTAAGTCTCTTCTGCAGTCTGGACCTAACTAACAGGAATACAGTTAAAATGACATGTTATGTCGTAAGTCTTCCACCTCTGTCTCTCAGAAAGTGTGCTTTTAAAATGTTTGCTTTAGGGGCATCTGGGTGGCTCAGTCAGTTAAGCACCCATCTCTATTCTGACTCAGGTCATGAGATCAAGCCCCTGATTCAAGCCCCATGCCGGGCTCCATGCTGAGCATAGAGCCTGTTTGGGATTCTCTCTCTCCCTCTCCACCACTTGCCTATGAGTGCACACACATACTCTCTAAAAATAAATAAATAAGCATTTAAAAACAAATTAATTAATTAAAACATCTGCTTTGGAGGGAGCCAGGCTCCATGTACGAAGCCCAACCAACCTAAGACCTCCATGCTGTGATAAGAAAAAGAGGTTTCCCATTCTTCAGAGAGAGAAAGGACCAAACAGAACCAAGGTATCACACATGTGGCTTAAGTGGATCCTGCAGCTATGAAAGCCGAAGTACATGAATCAGAGATAACTCACTCACTCATCAATTTCCAAATTCCTGTCCTACAAAACTTTGAGCAAAACAAATGTTGTTTTAAACCATTATATTTTGAAGGAGTTTGTTTCAGAGTGCAATAGATAACTCTTAAGCAAGCCAAGCATACCTATACTGCCATTTCAGTATTCATTTAGGATTGGAAATACTTTTGGTAATAGCTATTTTTCTGGTAATTACAAAAGTCAGAACCTTAAATATAGTTGACAGAAATATAAAGATCACAAATTTTGACACTGGGTTGACAGCTTCATTTGAGGTTTGATTTTGACCATCTTGGGTCTTGTAATTCCAGTTAAAATGTCAATAAACACTTTTTGAAAATATGACCTATTCTATACCACCACTCTCAGCACAGTATGTCCCAACTGCAAAACCCCTCCTGCCGGTAGCACTGATCAAAGAGCAGCAAGATTTCTATGGTCTTAGACTTGCTTTCTCTTCTCCTTCACCTAAGAGCTTTACACTACCTGCAGCTTTAACTCTTTCTAATCTGCCCTTCAAGGATTAGTTTACACAGAGAAAACTGGACTCAATGGAAGCACAAGTGGACAGCTTAACATTACAAAGGCCAAGCTCTGTCCTTCCTTGACTGTTTTACTGACACTCCAGTAATGAAGTTCTTATCTCGGGTGATTACACGCCTCTCCAGGATCTAATGTTAAGTAACTGTATGTTGCCCTGAGTCCTTGCTTCAGAAACCTCATCACGCCTATACTTCTGCCATTTTTAGCAGCTCAACTTCTCAAAAAAACAACAAGAACAAAAAGCTTCTTATGTACTTCGATGTCTGTGTAAGATCCACTGCTGAACCTACCTAATATTAACGATTCTTATGCAGAGACTTATTTGGTAAAATATGCTTCTTAAAATTCCTTGCAAAAACAAACTCCATATTTATGTGACGATCTTTTCTAGACTCTTATCAATCCTTAACTATTGTCTTGTCCTGAAGAGGAGACAGTGGTTTTAACAAACTGTTTTTACTCTCTTACAACACTGCATGTGTTACTTATATAATCTAATTTTCACATATTTTGAACTTATACCATGATCTATATTTTGGCTCATTTTATGTAAAAGTGTTAATCATTTTGCTAAATTGGGGGTGACTTCAAGGCAAGAATTAAATTATTATCTGTGGCATCTTTATCACAGAAGTAATTTTCAGAGATCAGTATAAATGAAATTGACTCATAGACTTATTCAGTGGGTCTGGAATGGAGCTAAAAATCTGCCTCCAATTACTTCTGGATTCCAGCTGATTCTTGCACAGATGGGTTGAGACCAAAATATAAAACACAGGTGTATGCAATGGGGATGTAATTCAAGAACATTTTCTAATAGGAATGTAGGGCAGTGAGACACTAGAGGAACAAGTCTAGTTAGAAAAACTTTACAAAAGTGCAAAGGAGAGCTAACAGAGGCCTGATCTAGACAGTAGCACTGGGGATAGAAAGGAGGGGACAGATGGAAACTAAACTAGCTATTAACAAGTTCCTGAAACTGCTTTCTATTAAAGCTGCCTTAGAAAATGAAAATGCACTGTTGTAAGCACTAAAACAAACACAACCAAAAAGATGTTTTCTTAACTGGGAAATTATGATGTGCAGTTATGTTTGGTATCTAAATGCAAATTGTGCATGTAGGCTGCATTTATGGAAGAACTGAAAGCAACCACAATATACTATATCATAGTAGAAACAAAACAAACTAGCTGTACTTGGCATAGTAATGATAAGCCCTTTAAATTAAATCTTTATGCAGATTCTATTTTATACTCCAAACTTTTCATGGAGACTCGTGCAATTCTGATGTGTAAACCAACAAATAGATATGCTCTGTGTATTGAGTAGCCGGTTTGGGTACCAGCTGGCTTGGCTGTATGCCTTTCTAATGGTAATGAAGTCACACAGCTGCTAGGACAATCAGCTGGAGTTCAGATTATCACTAGCTAAATGGATATCCATTGACTAGCTTCTTATCCGGACTCATTAAAGTTCAGTATTGACAAATGAAGAGTGGCTAGAGGTTTACAGCTAAGAGGCATCTAGAAATGAACTTGTTGACTTTTTTTTTTCTACAGCTTTATCTTTATGATTCACACAGTATCATTCATCTATTTGAGATGTGCGATTACTAATGTACTGTAAAATTTTTAAGCACTCTTCCATTTATGGTTTTAAAGTAAACAATTGCTCTGAAGCAAGCAGTCACATGCATCACTAAGAAGCTATCGATATATGAAAACAAGACAATTACCAAAAGTACTGCTTTTTCTTTAAATCAAATAGAAAAAGACATGATTTCCACAAAAAGCTTACAGTTGACTTGAAATTTACTTTTTCTTTTAGAAACTCACCTGTAAGCATTTGAGTGGATAATTTCCAAGATCTGAATTCACCTGCAGTGGTCAAAAGACCACGAAAAACTAAATTTTCTCTCAACCAACCAATTAGGTAAAGTGCAGTCAGTGGTGACTTAGTTAATCCTATAACCATCCAGTGAACATGGTCAAACTTTTCCAAATCTTCAAACTAACAAGGACTAGAATTCAATGCCTGTTACTCTCTAAAGGTTAGAAGCAGAGAGCAAGCCTTCACTTTATGGTGAAGCTCTCCAATGCTCTCCTTGTACCCCATGCTGCAAAGTGGAGAGCTTGAATATAATGTCATTTTCTCGTACTTATACCCTATGAATTTCATGTACTTAAACATTATTTTTTCTTCTATTTAGTTTCAAGATTTCCTAACCGTATTTCCCATACTCATCCTCATCCTCCCTTATCTTACACATGAGCTTCTACTTGTCACAAGGTTACTGCTTTGGAAAGGTTTTGAAAATGCTTATTACTCTACATTGTCCACTTTTGCTTTCAAAAATCAATGGAAAATTGTCTCCTAACTGAATACGTATATAATTATTTGCCTTAGACTATGATCAAATACCCTTTTGATTTCTTACTCTTCTTGAAACAGAAAACAAATTTTAGCAGATCTTCTTCAAGAAAATATGTAAAAGGTGCTCGCACAGTACAAATGTTGCTCAAATACCCACGGTATCCACTTCTGTACACTGTCCTCATGAAAATGCTCTACCTCCTCTCTCAATCTACAACAGACTTGATTTCCAGGTCTCTTTACTGCTGATAATAAAGACAGAGCAACATTCTTCCCTTGCTAGTAATGAGATTTAAAATGCTTTCACTTTTAGCTATGACCAGATATTTCTGGAGATCTGCCTAATATTTTCAAGGGTCCCTTCCTTTCGACAGGAAGGAACATTAGCAACAAAAGGCTAGGAGTGATAAAACAACTGTTTACAGGCAATAAATGTGGCAAATGTTCATTTAGCAACTACGTGGTGATGGTTTGGCCCCTGTGGATCAATATCACCTGTGGCTTAGGTATTTTCCTTGGGGGATTCTACCATATGTTCTGCCCCTTAATTTCATCAGAATCTTGTTATCCACCCATCCCCACCGCCCCACTTTATGCTTTCCATGGAACTAGCAGCTGTACAGGTTCCATTTTGCATGACCCATGACTGTAAGTTTCACTACTCAAATATGCAACCTGAATTTGCCTGTTGTTATAGTCATATCCAGAGCCTATAAAATGCAGGATTTATGGTATTATTAAACATATATCTCTAGCTCACACTGTGCACTACATTATGACTAACCACACTTACTGGTAACTCAGAATAAAGATTTTGGCAGAATCTTCTTATTAGAGAAGAACAAAATTCCAGGCCTCCTACAAACCCATAAATGTAAACTCACCCACATGAAGGATGTTGTCCTGACTCCACCGAGCAAGTCCAGAGCTTTGTGTGAAGTACATTTTTGGGGAGGCAAAAATGGCAAATTCCTGTAGTCAGAAACTACCTTCTAAACAGTTTTTCAAATTATTTTTTTAATTTTTAAAATCTTTATTTATTTTTGATAGAGAATGAGAGACAGAGCACAAGTGGGGGAGGGGCAGAAACAGAATCCTAAGCAGGTTTCAGGCTCTAAGCTGTCAGCACAGAGCCTGATGTGGGGCTCAAACTCACGAACTGTGAGATCATGACCTGAGCCGAAGTCGGACGATTAACTGACTGAGCCACCCAGGCACCCCAGCTTTTCAAATTTCTTAAAGGGAACAATTAGGGTGCCTAGCTTTAAAATATTTATGTGAAAAAGATGGACAGCATGTAAATAAAGTTTTCCAAGATTGGCAAAGAGATGCACCAGGAGACAGATGATCCAGAGAACTCTGGGAAATTATGAGAGTCATTTAATCTCTGTTGACCTCATATATAAAATGGGAATTTAGATTATATCCAGTCATTCACAAAACAAAGTTGTGCCAGAGACTTAGCAAGCCACTGGGAACTCAGAAGTACAAAGCCGTACACAGAGGAGATCCTATCTAACATCCCTAGAATCCCTAGCAATGCAAGATTCTGTAAGTAGGTGAATGGGTGGAGGTATCGTTTACCTCCTGGGATTTTCCATACACAAAAAAAGATTTACTGCTGACAGCCTCTGAGCTCGTTGACATCCCCTGATTATCTGTGCTCTGCAGTATTTCCCAGCAGGTTGGCCACTGACCAGCTCTAGCCAGTAGACTGTAAGTGTCCAGGATTCCTTCTTTTTGTCCTCTTTCCCATTCCATCTGTAGGCTGGATGATGCCAAGGTGACACTGTACTTACAGTGCGACAGAAGTACTAGTTGCAAGTGCCTGGTGCTTGGATAAGTTAGAGGTTAATTTAAGCTGCCTGACCCCTGGACAAGATATATTTAGTGTGTTAAGCCCTCGAGATTTGGATGCCTGTTTGTTGTTGCAGCACAACCTAGCATAGGATGCTTAATTCAAACAACTACAAATTATTAAGCCTCAGTCACTGACATAAAAATTTAAGATCAATTATAGTTTTCAGTACTTTTCATGACAATGCCAAAATCTAGCATCTTATTCTTTGGCCATCAAAACTCAACAGTAGCACTGAAGCTCTGATATTTTCTCTAAGGAATAGTGTCAATTTTAATGAAATACTTAACTCCCCAGAGCACACTGTCAGGGATGTTCCTGAAATATTAAATATGCATGTAAAAATCTTAATAACATCTTACTAATCATTTTCATGGAGAATCCACATATGATTTAATGTTAAATATGTCAAGCCATAAGTGTGTGAGGATGTTCTCATTTTGTACTTTGCACAGAGATTTTCACAGTGCTCTTATCTTTGTTGCCATTTGGAAGTATCTGTGGATTCCATGTCTTTGTTCACCCTTTCTCCTCAGGTATCCACAGAAGGCCATATGTTGAACCAATGTGGTGCCCCCTGCAGCAGGTTCTCCTTTTTAAAATGCTATATTTTGCAGCTTTCTATGTACCATCCATCGACATTCCATTATGTTGGCACAGGTCTGCCCAACTTGCTAGCAGGCACAATGCCAAACACGCAGATGGCATGAGGGGAAAGAGCCAAAAAAAACATGTGAATCAACTGTGGGTTCTGATGGCATAATTCCCAGACATGGAGGTCCAAACACTTGTCCATCCTAAGCTTATAGTACTTACTTACAGATACACAGATTTGTCAACAATATTCTAGTACTGGCAGATAAATCTTTCAAAATATTTTTTTAAAAAAGCTACCTTTGGCTGCAGAGGATAGTTACTGGGCGATTATTTTACAAAGGTTGATGTTTAGGCTTTTGTCTTTACCCAGGTGACTCTTCAAAAAACAATCAGGCAGCGTATTTAAAAAAATTATATTTCTAACCAAATCAGTAATAAATAAAGCGAAATGGGGGATTTTGGCTTTATTCATCTAAACTGTATAATAAAACCTGAAGACAAATGTCAAAAAAAAATATATTCGAGGATGAACAGTTTGCACTGCAGGCTTCAAATCGTGGCTCTATTAAATATTCATCGTTGACCCTTCTGCCTGTATGTTCAAAAGATATATTGTTTTATAAACTAGTAAACTTTATTATCAGGAATGAACATCTGAGCACATAAAATGGACAGTATATGATTTGAGGATCTTTAAATGGATCATCCACTTAAAGAATCCCCTCCCAGCTGTTCTGGCAGTTTGCCTGAAATTTCTTAAATTATTGAGCCACTTTAGTTAGGTTAAGCTATTCTATCTTCTGAAGGTGTCTATTAGAAAGAAAAATATTTTACTAGGGAAAGAAAAACAAGTAGATTTTGAATTCTTGGGAAGGATGAGGTAGAATTAGTCAGCAAAGGTTTTTGGAGCTGCTGTGAAAGACCCTGAGAATATCTTCACCGTACATACAAGCTTTAGGAAGGACAATAGCTATTAAATTGGTTTTAGGGACAGTATCTATTAGAGAAGTTGACATTGACCTTCTTAAAGCTGAAAATACTTAGAAAATTAATTTGAGACCTAAGTAACCAAGTTAATATGTCCAAATTAATAGATCCAAAGTAACTCAGTGAGTCATATTTATTGAACCCAAGCTCTTGACCCCGAAATCCAGCACTATTGTTATTATCCTATCATCCTGCCACTTTACACAGTTGAACTAGTTCATCTATATAACTTTTATAGTTTAAGATGTGAGCAAAAAATATTACATTCAGTTCTCAAGTGAGCATCTCTTATATGACCACTGGCATGTAAGTTCAGGATTTCAATCTAGCATCGAGAAAAGAAGTTGCCCTTTCTAAGTGGGTGGTTAAATCATGTTATATTCTGTAATTCCCTCAAATTCTACAGCACTTAGTACACACAGACATCTAGTCTCTTCTATGATCAGAGAGCACACAACCACTTTAGTCTTGATTCATGGTCAATTTACGTCCATTTCCTATGGATGTATCTATCTTGCTCATCAAATGCTGCATACATACTTCCAAAATACATTCATGTTTGCAGAACATCAAACACAATCACAGAAACTGATATTTGAGAAGTTCACATTATCTTTATCTTCTTATATGGAATGATTTGCCTTGCTTTGATTACAAAGAAGGATTTTAATAGCTGATGCATATATTCAAAGACTACTCAGAGAGTAAAGTTTCTCTATTGTAACAGTTTCTCTTGAAAGACACTAAAATGTTAAGAAATAGGCCTACCCTTGAAATTTAACTTGGAAATGAGACATGATTAGAATACCCTTAGCTTACTGGAACCTTCTTTCTAAAATCTCATCCTGATAACTCACTCTCTTTTATTTTTAATTTATCTTAAAACATTCACACAGACAGCTCAGGCTTTAGAAAGTGGTCATAGCCATTCCTGAAACAAAGAAGCTACCATAGTACTATGTGGTTTTCTCAAATTATAATTAAGATATACAACTTGTAAAAACTTACTGTTTTATCAATTTTTGCCTACTAAATGAACTGATTCCCTATCTATTAATATATTACAAAACTCAATTATAACACAAGCCATCATTACATAAGTTGTAAAACACCACAACTCATAAAATCTCCCTGACAGCAAAAGTTTAAACCGCAAAAATGAAACAGCCTATTTGAACTAAACAAAGAGGTTTTGCTCTGTGACAATTCATTTATTCTTTTTTATTCTTGCCTTCATTCAATAATGTGGTCACTTATTCATTCATGAAGTAATTGTTGAACATTTATTACACATCAAGAACTAGGGCAGATACAAAGAAGATATGGCATGTAGTAAAAAAAAAAAAAATCCTTTGGTAGAAGATTCGGAATTGAAAAGATTATATAACTTCTGCAATGAATACATGAAAGGAGATTAGGTTTTCATTCAAGGTAGAAAATGACATCCATTATAAAAGTGCTATTAATAACAGCCCTTTAATATTTAATAGAGCAGAGTGATTAAGACGGAATCCATACTTTATTATTCTATCTTCTACATGTATTAAGTAGGTTTAACCACATTTGGGGGTATTACATATAATTAAGAATAAAACTAAAAAGTTTTTAGGTTTTTTTAAAATACATATGAGAGATAGTAGATGGTTGTGTCCATTTAAAATAATCATGTTACATAAACAGCTTTTTGTGCTTTTAATGAATGTAAATTTGTTGTGTATTTTCTACTTTCTTACCAAAAAAATTAATTAAAATGAGTTAGCTATGTTAGCATGATGATGGGAAGATCTTTGAGAGTTTATTCATCTGAGTTTAAGGCAGTGTCACACTTGAACTAATTATGGGAGTGATTAAGACTCATAATTATTACCTATATCTTCATATATACTAACAGCAATTTTTATCAAAATAAGATTTTTTCCATCTATCTACAGGGTTTTATACTTTATTTTATATTTTTAGGATTTTAAATACTGTAGTGGAAGGACTCTCTTATTATAAATATTTAAATTGACATACAAATTAAGGACAATTCTTTACTAGGTTATAAGTGTTTTTACAGGTAGAACTATATGTTGTTCATCTTTGTATACTACCCCCCAGGAACCAGCCTAACGTTTCATTTAATGAAAGAGTTAGAACAAATTTAAAATGGTGAACATATGGGTGGTTTTCTAAATATAAAAGTACTCTACGTAGTTACTATGTTCTACTGCTTACTAGAGGCTAAAATCTTCTACCTGCTATTTTGTACCTAAATTTGCTGGCATTGCTTTTGGTCTACAGACATTTCTAAGCAGCTAATTACTGAAAAAGTACTCTGATTCTCTTTTTAAAGTTTCATTTATTCCCCATGTAAATTAAATTCTTTAAATCCATGATAAATGTTAAACATGTATAAAATGCCAATGAAAACTACACTAATTAAGTGAGAACTGATTATATTTTGGGTACCACTTAAATCACAAGGCTTCAATAGTTCTCGCCAAAGAAACTCTTTGTATAATATGAGTTAAATTATGTAATTGTGATGTAAATTCTTCAGAGGATATATGAGAAAATATTATTTTAATGGTACTGAGGGAGAGTGGATAGAGTTTGATTTTATCACCATATTTTTAATTAGTTCAATAATTTGTTCAAATGGTGCACTTCTTGGTTTACTTTTTGTTCACTTTTCTGGTTTATTTTTCTATTTCATCTGCTGGGAATTCCAACAATAATTTATTCATGCCTAGAGTAATAGATATAAATTACGATATAAATAGTAAACTAGACTTTGATCTTATTGAATCATGCAGGTACTCCCCTGCCCCATGTTAAAAAAAGAAGGGGGGGGGGCTATTTTCCAAAATTTTAGTTTAGAATTAATAAACGAAAAAATATATATGAGGATCACATTCCCACCTCAAAACAACTTTTAAAAATAGGCTATTAACTTGACTTTCTTAAAAAGCTACACACAAGCAGAACTCTAGAAATACTGATTACATTATTTGGACAATATGTACACATTTCCAACTATTTACTTGCACGTTGTAGAATTTTATTGTAACTGCAAATAATCCCTATCTAAACACTTGAATATAAAATTTATCATGTATTAGTGATCTAATTATAAAACAAGCAGTGATTAAACATTTCTATTAGCAAAACAGATGTGTATCAGAATCACAAAGATATTATTTCACAACATTTAGATCTTATTTTAGATCAAATGAACATTATTTTTAAACCTACCCTGTATCAACTATAGTGATAAAATGAGTGTTCTTGATTTTTTACCACAACATTAGAGAAAGGTACTATTAATTTCCCACTTAAAAGATAAGTAGACTAAAAATTAGTGACCTCAAGATCCCCCATATACGGCTGGGACATTCAGTAATAAAACTTTCTTATGTAACAATTCTCATGTTTATAGCATTAGAAAGTCAGTTAACAAATATCAAATTACAAAAATAAAAAATGGAAGCATTCATCAGTATGTAAATATATTGTTTCATTATTTATATTCCATTAGCAATTGCAAGGAAACTACTCAACATCTTTGAAAAAACTGATTATAGAGGGTTTTGTGATTATTTTCCAGGAAAATAATGAAATCAGTGATGGCAGTGTTCAAGGTTCCATAATAAGAAAATAAGTTGTTTGCTTTGAGATGGATTGTCTCTTAGGTGTTCCTGACAGCCAGACCAAACACTTTTCCCCCTCTGTTATGATGAATAAATCAAAAAATGATTCAAACAATCTAACGTGTTTAATAATTAAATTTTATTAAACTATCTTTTCATTTATCTATTAACTTGCATATCAACTGGTTTAAAAAAGAATTTAGGTATCTCATCCAAAAATGTATGAATCAAGGGGAGAAAAAAATCAATAAATTTCAAATTTCAAGTGTCTAATACCAAAGTATTCACACAACATTGCTACAATCTAGCCAACATACTCAACGTTATGCCTTTTCAACTAGAAATAAGAACTTTATCATTAAATTATATGAATAATCACCTCGGTCATTTTTTTTGTTAAAACTACTTGAATTGTAAAGAAAGTGTCATGGTTATTACAGAAATGCAAGAAGACTTCTCATTCCAAATTGCTAGCACTGAAGTTAGATTTTTCTTAGAAGAAAACCATTGTTTCACAATAGAAGCAAACAAAGCAATCTATTACTCTAGGCATGAGTAAACTATGGTTGGAACCCCAGCAGATGAAACAGAAAAGTAAACCAAAAAAGTGAATACAAAATAAACTAAGAAGTGCACCATTTGAACAAATCACTGAACTAATTAAAAATATGGCAATAAAATCAAAGTCTATACACTCTCCCTCAGGACCATTATAGCAATACTCTTTAAAATATTTTCTCCTATATCCTTTGAAGAATTCAATGTTCTTTACAAATTCTTTAATTTGCAATCAAATAGTCTGGAATTGCATTAAAGATCGGAGTAAACAAATCAGAACTAGAAGGTCCATAACAAACAGTGGAGATGAGTGAAGAAAGCTGTGTGGAACAGAGGCACATTGAAGAGCCCATGCTGTCTCAAGGGATGCCTAGAGTCTGCTCTTGCTCAATACTGCCATGTAAGGAAGATGGGAGAACTATTGCCTTGTCTTATAATTTTTCAAGAGAAAAGTGATGTTTAGAATTTTATAGGTAATACTACCACTTAAAAATATTTGCCTAGAGGAGGACACAGGCAGCAACCTCTCTGACCTCGGCCACAGCAACTTCTTACTAGACACATATCCAGAGGCAAGGGAAACAAAAGCAAACATCAACTATTGGGATTTCATCAAGATAAAAGGCTTCTGCACAGTGAAGGAAACAACCAACAAAACTAAGAGGCAACCTCCAGAACGGGAGAAGATATTTGCAAATGATGTATCTCATTAAGGGTTAGTATCCAAAATCTATAAAGAACTTACCAAACGCAATAACCAAAAACTAAATAATCCAGTTAAGAACTGGGTAGAAGACACAAATAAACATTTTTCCAAAGAAGATACCCATATGGCTAACACACACATGGAAAGATGCTCAACATCACTCATCATCAGGGAAATACAAATCCAAACTACAATAAGATATCACCTCACACCTGTCAATATGGCTAAAATTAACAACACAGGGGCGCCTGGGTGGCGCAGTCGGTTAAGTGTCCGACTTCAGCCAGGTCACGATCTCGCGGTCTGTGAGTTCGAGCCCCGCGTCAGGCTCTGGGCTGATGGCTCGGAGCCTGGAGCCTGTTTCTGATTCTGTGTCTCCCTCTCTCTGCCCCTCCCCCGTTCATGCTCTGTCTCGCTCTGTCCCAAAAATAAATAAAAAACGTTGAAAAAAAAAATTTAAAATTAACAACACAGGAAATAAAAGGTGTTGGCAAGGATGCAGAGAATGGGGAGGCCTTTTGCACTATTGGTGGGAATGTAAACTGAAATGATCACTCTGGAAAACTGTATGGAGGTTCCTCAGAAAGTTAAAAATAGAATGACCCTATGACCCACCAATTGCAACACTAGGTATTTACCCATGTGATACAAAAATACTTATTTGAAGAGACATATGCAACCCCCCGTGCTTACAGCAGCATTATCAACAACAGCCAAATTACAGAAAGAGTCCAAGGGTCCATCAACTGATGAATGGATAAATAACATGCAGTATATAAAAATATAATGAAATATTACTCAGCCATCAAAAAGAATGAAATCTTGCCATTTGCAGTGATATGGATGGAGCTACAGTGTGAGTGTATTATGCTGCATGAAGTCAGTTAGCCAGAGAAAGACAAATATACCATAGCATATCACTCATATGTGGAATTTTAAGATGAACCCGGCAGGGGAGAGAGAGAAAGGCAAACCATAAAACAGACTCTTAAATAGAGAGAACAAACTATTGGTTACTGTAGGGGAAGTGGGTGGGGAGATGGGGTAAATGGGAAATGGGCATTAAGGAAGGCACCTGTGATGAGCACTGAGTGTTAACATGTAAGTGATGAATCCATAAATTCTACCCCTGAAACTAATATTACACTACATGTTAACTGAAATTTAAATAAGAACTTAAAAATAAAATAAAAATATTTGTCTATTCAACACTTTTAAAAACATTTTTTAAAGCATTTGATTTATAGGGATTTAGGATATCTAAGCTTTCTCTCAAGAAGAGAGAGAACCACATTACTACAGGAGTTTAAAGATACGTAGCACTCAAATTTTAGCATTTACCAGAATCACTTAGTTTTGAAAGACAGATTGCTGGGCCCTGTGCCAAGAGTTTGTGATTCAGTCGGTCTGAGTTAGGGTTTCAGAATTTGTACTTCTAAGTTCCTAGGTGCTGCTGCTGCTCCAACTGATTTTCATGCTGGGTCTTCTCTTTTAATGACAAGAAACAAATCATAAGGCTCCATGAACTTTTTAAACATTACTTAGGTATAAGAGACATAAGTATCTGCATGGACATGAATTTTCTTTTGTGTGTATTTGTAGGTGTGGAATGAACTATTTAAGAAACTGCCAAACTTTTATTCTAAGTGGCTATTTTACTTTACCTACCAAAAATTAATGAGGGTTCCAGGTTTTGCACATCCTCTCCATCACTTCGTATTATTTGGCTTTTGCTTATAGTCCTTCCTACTGCATATGTGTGGTATCTCATGGTAATTTTAATTTTGCATTTCCCTAATGATAATAATGTGTTATTTACGTGCTTATTAGCATTTTTAAAATATCTTCTTTGGTGAAATGTCTATTCAAACCATTTTTTTTTCCATTTAAAAAAGAATTTAATCTCTTATTTATTTATTTATTTATTTATTTATTTATTTATTTATTTATTTATTTAGTGAGAGACAGAGAGAGACAAAGCAGGAGTGGGTGAGGGGCAGAGAGAGGGAGACAAGGAATCCGAAGCAGGCTTCAGGCTCTGGGCTGGTCAGCACAAAGCTCAACCCGAGGCTTGAACCCACATACCGTGAGATCATGACCTGAGCCAAAGTCGGATGCTTAACTGAATGAGCCACTCAAGGTTCCCTTTTTTTTTTTTTTTTTTAAATTTACTTTCTTAAATTGTTTCTTAAATTTCTATAATCTGGATATAAGTCATTTATAAGATATATGATTTGTAAATATGTGTCTTACTCTAGCTTATCTTTAATGTCCTACTCTAACTTGTCATTTCTTTAAGGATGTCTTTTAAAGGGCAAACATTTTAAATTTTATTGGAGTGCAACTAATCATTTTTTAATACTTAGGTGGTGCTTTCACTATTTTTAAGCACACTCTATGTAACCTAAAGTCACAAAGATTTCACCTGCTTTTTTTCAGAACTTTACAGTTTTAGTTCTTATTGTTCAGGACTTTGTTAACTCGTTCTTTTTATCATAATCTCTTGGTATAAATTGTCTCAATTATGTTCACCTTTTCAAGGAACAAAGCTTTGATTGGTTTAATTGATTTTCTCTATTATTTTCTACTTTATATGTCACTGAGTTTCATTCCAGTGTCTATTATTTCATTCCTTCTGTTTGCTTTTGAATTTAATTTGCTTTTTGTTTCCTGGTTTCGTAAGGTGGAAACTTAGGTTACTGATTTAAGACATTTGTTATCCTCTGATACAGATGTTGAAATCTATAAATCTCCCTCTAAACATCACTTTAGCAGCATATCATAAATTTGTATAAGTTGGGGTTTAATTTTCATTTAAAAATACCTTCGGGGCGCCTGAGTACCTCAGTTGGTTAGGCATCCAACTCTTGATCTCTACTCTGGTTACGATCTCACAATTCTTCATGGGCTCTGCCCTGACAGCAAGGAGTAGGCTTGGGATCCACTCTCTCCCTCTCTCTTTCCTCTGCTTGTACTCACGTGTGTCCTCTCTCTCTCTCTCTCTCAAAATAAGTAAACCTAAAAAAATATTTACAATTTCCTTCATGATTTCTTTCTTTGATCACAGGTGATTACAAATGCCTTGTTTAATATCCACTACTTGGGATTTTCCAAGATTCCTTTCTAGTGTGGATTTTTTAATATAATTTAGCCATGGTAAAGCAACACCTTCTATGATGTCAATATTTTTACATTCACTGAGACTTGTTTTATGGTACAGCAAATGTTTTCTATTGAAAAATATTTCACAAATTTAAGTGTTTGAACAGAATGTGTATTCCATAGTCATTGGTAGAGTGTTCTATATAGGTCAATTAAAGCAAGGTAGTTGATACTGTTGTTCAAGATTGATATATATTTGATACTTTCAGTCTGGCTTTCCTATAAATTTCTATGAGTGGAAGACTGAAAGATTAGGAAATATTGTAAAACTTTTCATTTCTCCTTTTAATCTTTCAGTTCTTGTATTACATATTTTAGGGACTATTCAAAAAAGAATTTATGTTTATAACTTATACTCCATAGGTGCATATACATTTATAAATAACTATTATACCTTCCTGATGCACGGACATTTGTTATTTTGAAATATTCCTCTTTGCAATAAATCTCATCTTTAAGCACTGAAGTTCTCTTGGGGTTACTCTATGCAGGGTATTTACTTTACCATTAGCCTACTTAGGAATCTGAATTAGTATGAGTCTCTTATATGCAACATACAGTTGGATTTTTTTTTATTCAGTCTGAAAAAACTCTTTTGTGTTGGGTATTTAGTCCATTCTTATTTAATATAAGTATTTATATGATTGGATTTATGTCTGCATTTTGTTGATGTTACCTATTATCTCATAAAATTTTGCTCTTCTATATCTACTTCTTGCTTTTGTGATATTCTTGGTTTATCGATTTAATCTCTGCTGATTTTTAGTATTAGGGCTATTTTCTTAGTGATTTTGCTAATCATAAAGCTAATTTAACATAATTCTGGTAAAATACAGAAACTTTGCTCCAGTATATCACCTTTTCCTTCCTCAATTTTATGCTATCATTGCTATATATCTTTATATGTTATCATAAATGTTACTATACACACACACACACACACACACACACATATACATATACCATGTTACAATCATTGCCATAAAGCATATTATGTATTTTAAATTAAGAGAAAAAATAAAAAAAATTACAGAATATTTTATATTTACTCATATATTTACCATTTCTAGTAGTTAATTTATTTCTGTGAATTTGAATTATTTACTAGTAGTACTTTCCCTTATCCTGAAAGACTTCCTGTAGTATTTCTTATATGGCAAGAAATCCTATATGAAATCTTTCAGGCTTTTTTTTTCTGAAAAGATCTTTACCTTCTTTATTAAAATATAAAATTTTGTTTGACAAGATTTTTTTTCTTGCAGCATTTTGAATATGTTGTTCCACTCTCTTTGGGCCTTCCTTGTCTGATGAAATGTCAGCTATGTGCTATACTGTCATTCCCTTCTATGTGAATAGTTGTTTCTCTCCTGCTTTCTAGATTTTCACTTTGTTTTTCAACAGTTTGAGTATGGTGTGTCTCTATATGAATCACACAGTATTTATCTTACAGTCTGTTGATTTCTGGAATCTGTAGATTTACAATTTTTCATACAGTTTGGGAAGTTTTCAACCATTACCTGGGCTCAGTGTGGGGACTGGGCTCAGTCGGTGTCATATGTACTCTGTCATATGTACTCTGGTTCAGGTCATGATCTCAGGGTCATCAATTTGAGACCTGAGTCAGGCTCTGTGCTGACCGCTTACAGCCTGTAGCCTGCTTCAGATTCTGTGTCTCCCTCTCTCTCTGGCCCTCCCTAGCTTGTGCTCTGTCTCTTTGTCTCAAAAATAAACAATCATTAAAAAAAAATTTCAAAAAAAAAAGAATATTTTACTTATCTGGATTCATGTCTGCTGGTTCTTTTTTCTTTTTGTTTTATAGAATTGCAATTGAGCCCTTCTAGTGCATTTTTTCTTCAGTTTTCAGTTATTGTACTTATCACTTCCAAAATTTCCATTTACTTAATACTTTTATTTTTTGAGATTATTCACTGATTTACTGTTTTTGTATATGGTTTTATTTCTTTCAAAACAATTTCTTTTATTTTCAACATATTTACAAAGCTGCTATGAAAACTTTTTACTACTTTCAAAATCTGGAAAAGAAAGTTTCCTGTGATTTTTTTTTTCTGAGTCACACTTTCTTATTTCTTTGCATATCTCATAATTTTTGAATAATGGAGTTTTCAGATATTTCAGCGACTCTGGATTATGACTCTCCCGCCTTAAGACTGCTGGGTTTTTTGGTATTTTTTTGTTGTTGTTGTTCTTGTTTAGTTACTTTGCCTGGACTCCATCTGTTACATCTATCTGTCTAGCAATGCAGCATCTTCCACAAGGTATATTTCTGCTCAGTTTCTTTGTTTTTATTTTTAAGCCTGGCATCCTAGGGGACACCTATGTGACCATATAGCTTAGTGTTTCCCCAAAGATTGGTTAGAGTTTATCCTCAACTGTCTTACGCATTTAATGCTTCATTTTCTGCTTATGGATTTATTGGTGACCCAGACAGTACACTAATACTTTGGACTATGTTTTCAAATCTGTTCAGCCTTTTACTTTCTGACTTCTCATACTTCTCTATACAATTCTTGGTTCTAAAACAATTTCTTAGGAGATACATTAACAGTTTAAATTGTAACATGAAAAAAATGGAAAGTTACTGGAAAATAGCATTACCAGTGAAGTGGTGATAGTCCCTTTCTCTGAGTTTAGGTAACTGCTCTCACTCCTCACTGAATTCAGGCCAGGAGAGTGTAGAAAGGAACACTTTTCCAACAGATAAAAGCCAGGCTACTGAATTACCCCTTGTCATTTTGTTATCCCTAAAACCTGGCTACATCTTCTGAAATAGATCATGTACTAAATTCTGCTTTAAAGGATCCCACCTTCAATGTGGGATCCTGTTAGAATTGTGAAAATATTAGGAAATTGTTAATTATCTTAAATATGATAAAATCATGGTAGCTATCCAATAAATGAAATGGCTATAAGTTAGACACACGTACTAAAATATTTATAGGTAAATTAAGATTGACAAGATGTTGGTAATCATTGTAGCTGTGTGGAAAGTACATTGCCTTCCTTATATTCTTCTTTCTATCTTGTGGTAGTGTCAAAGGTTTCAATAGTAAAGAGTTAAATTTATTTATTACTGATACTTTGAATCCCTTTGATAATGTTTTTCTTCTTTTGTCCATTCTGTAGCCCTGGTCTAGGTAACACTTTTCACTCCAGTTAAAAATGTGTTTGTGCTTGACCCCAACCTTCATCTTCAGCTGTTCCAGGAAAACTCTAAGATGTACATGTGTCCCAGATGAAAAAGAAGACATTCTAAGTGTTTCAAGTTAGACTTTTCTGGAAAAGAGAATGAATGTTCTGGAAATTACACTCTTTTGCTCCATTTACACCATGTCTTGAAAAGAGTGTTATCAAGTTGTCTTCATTAAGCAGCAGAGGAAAAATCATTCTGTCCAACAAAGAACTCTCTCTCATTTGGCTAATGATTGGGTACATGTCCTTGGTAGGTCACTTAAGTGACTTAGTCTAGTGACCTTTAAATTAGAATCATAACATTGTTGATTGTAAGCAAGACATAATCCAATTGCTCTAATGGCTTTAAACATGGATAATAAAAAAAAAAAATAGAGAGTAAAATAATTTCATTTGTAAAATAGGAAAATATTTTAGTTTTTTTTTATTATTTATTAAGCTAACTACCTATGTCAACTTATTCCAGGACTTATTAATCTGTATTAGTAGCATCATAACAATTAGGTCCACAGTTGAGTTATAAAGTAAAGGAATAACATTTGAAGAAAAAATAACATTAAGAGAAAATTTTAGAATTTTTAAATCATTGAAAGTAATGATATAGGATAGCTTTTTACATACGCTAAAAGTATGTGCCCACTCCCAGCTAGACAAACTAATTTTTGCTTAATGTTTAATATATTTTTCAAACTCAGTTACAAGAAAATATTTTTCTGCACTTGTATATGTTTTAATTAATGTTGCGGAAAAATAACCATTCTTCTAAAATTTCATATGATTAATTACAAACTATCAAGGTTAATTTATGTTCATTCTTTAAAGCAAAGTTTTCCAACTTCAGCCTATGGAATTGGAGCTGAGAAATTCTTTGCTGTAGAGGGCTATAGTGTATACTACAGGATGTTTGGTAATATCACGGTTCTCTACTTAACAGATGATATTAGTATCCCCTTTACCAAGCTGTGACAAACCCAAAAATGTCTCCAGACACTGCCAGATATCCCCGGGGAGGCGAAATCACCCTCCTGTCCCAATTAAGAACCAATGCTTTAAAGTGAGTTTTGCTTTACACCTGCCTAAATTCCAATTACTCTCAAAGGATTACAACACAAGTAGTGGGAAGAGTCAAACAAGAAAAAGAAATGATGATGAGGAGAAAGGGAGCAGGATAAGAGAAAGTTTTTCAACTACAAACATTTTTAAACTAAATAATTTAAATACCGTGTGCTTAATGTGAGGATCTGTGAGAGAGCAGCCCAATGAGCTGGGATTGAAAAACTCAGGTTGCTTGTTAAGCCTGGGGAAGGGGTAGGGTGACACACAAAGCAGTTCTCATCCAATTGCGTTGATCTTTCTTCATCTAGAGTGGTTCATCATAGAATTCTAAACCGTCATACATGAATACCAAAATGGGTCAGATGTAAACATGCGCGTGTGCACACACACACACACACACACACACACACACATCACATTTTGATATGAGTAAACACCACCTTTTACTTAACCAGTTCACCTATTTTTCCCTCTCTCCTTTTTCTTAAGTCAAATGATAATGTTAGAGTTAATACCTTACTCTTACGTGCTTACAGAGTGTACAATAACATAGCCATTTATTTAGTTTTCAAGGATTTTTATCTTATTCTAAAACTACCCTCAATTTGCTTGCATAGCTTAGCAATGATCTCCTCTCTACAACTACAGGTACATAGGATAGCTAATTTTAGCACTGCCCACTGTATACAAATAGCACTGAAGACAGAATAAAACCTGAAGAAATATTTGAACGCTTAAATTGAGAGATTGTTTTGTTCTGTTTTGTGGCCATATGAGCTTTAGCATCTCCATTAAACAAGCCAAAATTTAAAAATAGTAAAATTAAACCTCCAAAGTGCTATCAAACTACCAACCTCACAAATTCTGGCACTAGAGAAGCCACTAAAAACAGTAAGGTTTGAATGTATTTCGATTCAAAGTTCTCCTAGGATTCCTTTATATGCTTAACTCTGTCTGAATCGCCTTTGGAAGTTTCAAAGAAAGTGCAGGACAATATTACCAGGAAGTGCTATAACTCTCATTGCCTTTAGATGTATTTTTCTTTGTTAACAGAAATAATTCTAATTTCATTTAACAAACCTGAATGTAAGAAGATAAACATGTAGAAAATAAAACATTACAGAATTAATTAAATTACATAATTAAGTAGGATAATACAACCATGTAAAACTATGTCTAAAGCAGCAACTTTTATGAAAACTCTGAGTGAAAAATTATCGATTCTTGTCATGCAACTCTCAATAAAAAGAAAATGGGCTAAATATGATCTTTTGTTGAGGTACCAGGTGCTGGCACTTAAAATTTCTCACTAGATGGAAATGAGGTAGAAATTTTTAGTGTGTGAACCTTATACTAAAATGATCTATCAGTAGCCCCTCCAAAAAGGCATCTTTGGGTCAAGTGAAAAGAGATACTTTAGAGAAAATGACTTACTGAAAAGAACAAGTTGATAGATTTTTGAAAATGTCAACAGTCAGTATAAACTCTAGATATTCTCTTTCTGCATGTCTTTTGTATGTATTAACCATATAAAAAAATCTTCAAATCCAGTTACCATAACTTCCCTTTAGTAGGCTTTTCCACTGTATTGCCATATATTCTCACCTTTACAAAATGGCCAGCTTTCTTAGGCAATTTTTCCCCGACACAGCCTGCAGTGACCTTTCTATGACTGAGTCATAAATCCCTAAACATAGGGGATGAAATCACTGGCAGTGCCTTACATATGGTGGTGTGAATGCACTACAATAATTGCTTGGTAATTACATGGTAATTATTGACCATTTAAGTACATTTAAGAACAGGGTGAGTACTATGTAATCAAAGACTAATTATCTGATTATTTCTGTCTTTTAAACTGCAGGCTTACAAGATATAAAAATTGCAAGTAACATGGTGATTAGTCATTGAACTACGTGGTAACTTGAAGTATAATTATGAAGTAATCTGGAGAAATTGTATTTGTATTGTGGTTCTTCTGAACAGTAATTGTAGAGTAGTTATATTGGAATACACTTTGTATCAAGTGATAACAGAAAAATCATCAATACATTGCACTAATAGAGCATAAATGTATTAATACCAAAAATATTAGACAATTCATTAAACAAGCATGTGAATGGGGATATTTATTTTGCAACACAGGTAATCAGTATCTGAAATAAGGACTGTTATAGTATGCCCATGAAGTAGAGAAGTGCTATCATATCATTTAGTAGTCTTATGAAATTTCCATACATATCCCATAAAAACCTGTGATAAGGCAAATAACAGGGATAGAGAGGTAGAATTAATCCTGTAAGGTCAAAAGAGATGGAGTTCAGAAACTTGTCAATTGCACTGGGGTGTAGTGGCTAAATCCAGATCAAGAGTTTAACTTAACTTCATTACTAACTGGTGAAACACAGCTCAGAGTCATTTCCAAACTCTTACTTTCTTCCTCCTGAAATGACTGACATGAGAACTGTTTGAATAACTGTTTACAATCATGCTGAAATACTCTAAATATATTAAAATTATTTTTAAAAATTTTTAAATGTTTATTTATTTTTGAGAGACAGACAGACAGACAGCACAAGTGGGGAAGGAGCAGAGAGAGAGGGAGACACAGAATCCAAAGCAAGCTCCAGGCTCCAAACTGTCAGCACAAAGCTGGACATAGGGATCAAACCCACAAACCATGAAATCATGACCTGAGCCAAAGTCAGATGCTTAACCGACTGAGACACCCAGGTGCCCCTAAAGATATTAAAATTATTTTTAAAGCTATTACCTTAAGTTTGAAAGTTGGTAAAAAATTATTTCCTGAAATTTTACCTGATACAGGCTGAATGTAGATACTTCCCAAATAAATACAGAAATCGTGGAGTGGTGATGATGGCAGCAGGGCAAGGACTTGTTGGGGTGGCGTGTATTGGTTTACATGCGTTTGCTATTAAAGGTGACCATCGACTACTTCTGTTGTGCCATGGTGCTAATGGTGCCATGGTGGACATAGTTACTCAATGTCTTTGGTAATATCATTAGAAACAACAATAATAGGAGCCCTGAAATGAAGATCTTATTGATTCCACTACAAAGTAATTATGACGACATTTTGTGTAAATAATGGCACGGAGCTCTGGAATGTGTTATTATCATCGTTCTGCATGAAAAATGTCTGTACAACAGATAAAAAGTCCTTACCTAAGGAGTAAGGGTGATCTGACAGCATCCAGAGAAATGATAATGCTATCAGAATACGCTTTGGTAACTTTTAAATTCTTTCTAACGTTTTTCAACATAAGCTTCATATAATTATTTTTTTAGCATTTATTTTCTCCCATAGTTCCATGCAACACGATATACCCTCAAGGATTTTTTCATTGCTTATTTTAGGTTAAGCCTTCATTTATAACATTTTGCTTGCTACGTTCCTTCTCCATGGAATTCTATACTACAATAAATTATAATCTCCAGGACTTTCAAATATTGTCTTGTATAATTAGCTAGACACAAATGCATAGTCAAGTGGAATGCTATTAGTAGTCACTTACAAACTTGTTAATCTTTTGACCTGAGCAGCTACTCATATAAAGTGAAATCCAAAATGGACTGAAGTAGATTTATATGATCACCATCGATTAATTCATGTATCATTACTGAAGTATTTCCTTTGATTGAGATCTCATTAAAGGTCTCTGCCTTATATCAAAATGTCAATAATCTTTCTAAGACAGGCATGCCATTTTATTAAGACTATATATTCTAATGCAGTAACTAAAAATTATTTACAATTGCTTCCCAAAAGTAAATCTTTATACTTTTGATTTTTAAAATAAATTACTATACACTGTTTTATGAAGTATAAAATTTGGAGGTAATGAATAAAGATCATGTGTTAAGTAATGCCTTTGGTCAGCTGAGGAAAGGAGTTAGCAGGTAATTAGCATGGCTTGCCATTCTGTATAAACAACTCATTTCAGGTTGGCTCTTCTCTTGATCACTTCTTAGTTGATATAGGCTACAATTTAAAATTCCTGTCTTTTGCATAGATGGATGAAATTTGAAAAGTAAATGGCATATATAAAATGTGAAAAGATGCTTAAAATGAGTTTACTACACAATATGGGGTGTCTCATGAAAACACAGATGAGATCAACCTACTTATTATATTAACTTCCTAAGAAGAAATGTGCCATCACACAAGATATAGCAAGGAGGTTCAAATTGACTTAATCTCACCATGAACCGTCTATATAATCTGCCATTAAACTGAACCTCTCCTTTGTGTTTCTTTTTCACTACATATTCAGTGCTCTTGTATATGATGACATCACTCTTACAATAAAAAAAAAAAAAAACTAGCCAAAAAATATCATAAATGAATATAAATGAAGTTTCCCAGTTCATTTTATCTGGGTTGTTTCCTCTATAAGATAATTTGAGGAAATATATAATATAGCTAAATAACCAAAATCTAAAGGAAAACATATAAACACTTATAACAATAAATAAGGAGTAAAAAGAAAGTAATTTTAATCTGTTTAATAACAATACCAGTGTTGTCACAAATATTTTGCAGTAATTTCTACATCTCTATATTGACAAACATATTAAGAGAAACATATGTCCCCCAGATATACTTGAATCTATCCCTTGAAAGACTGCTACACCAAAAGGAATAACCACTTTGACCTCTTGTATTCGATATTCCACTGGAGGTTATAGCTAGCGCAATAAAAATAAATTTACAACATGTAAATGGAAGAAAGAAACAACTTGATCCCAACAAAAACATTACTAGAACTAATAAAGAAAGGTCACGTGGACAGCATGGTAACAGAATACAAAAATATATACAGAAAAAACTGTTTTTCTATATACTAGCACTGAAAAAACTTAAAGATCATGAAAATAATTTCATTTATAATGATTCCTAAAATTAAAATATTTAGGAATACATTTATAAAAAGTAAAAGACTTGTACAATGAAAACTACAAAACACTTGAGAAGTGAAAAGGCTCTACATAAAGTGAGAGATATTTTATGGGAAAAATGAATATTATCAAGATAGAATTCTGTAGAAATGAAATAGATTTAATGAAATCCTTATCATAATGCCTGTAGGATATTTTGGAGAAAGTGATGAAACCAACTTCAATATATGGAAAATACAAAGGACCCAGAATAGTCAAAACAATGTTGAAAAAGAAGAACAAAATTGGAGGAGTGAAACTATCTGATTTCAAACTTCCTATAAAGTTATAGCAATCAGGAGGGTGGTATTGGCATTACGATATGCACGTAATGCACGTAGACCAACAGAACATAGTTAAGAGTCCCTAAATAAACCCTGACATTTATGATCAACTGGTGTTTGACAAAGACATCAAATTAATTCTGTGGAGAAAAAGTTTTAGCAATTGGCAATGGGATAATTGGCTATCAATAAACAAATAAATAAATAAATAAATATTTAAATAAATAAATAAATAAATAAATAAATAAATAAATAAATAACAAAAAAAAAACTTTGAACAACACACAAAAATTAATTCAAAGTGGATCCAGCATCTATATAGATGGGTTTAATGTGCAGAATTTCTAGAAGAAAATGCAGGAGAAAATCTTTATGAAATTGAATTGGGAAAAGAGGTCTTAAATATGAAAAGGATAATCCTCAATGGACTTCACAAATGAAGTCAAAACTACTGTACATCGGGGCACCTGGGTGGCTCAGTTGTTTGGGGGTCCAACTTTGTCAGTTCATGATCTCACGGTTCATGGGTTTGTGCCCCGCATTGGGCTCTGTGCTGACAGCTCAGAGACTGGAGTCTGCTTGGGATTCTGTCTCCCTCTCTCTCTCTCTCTGTTTGTCTCTCCCCCACTTACTCTCTGTCTCTGTCTCTGTCTCTCTCAAAAATAAATAAGTATTTTTAAAAATTTTTATGAAAAATACATCAAAAGACACCATTAAGAAATGTAAAAGCCAGGGGCGCCTGGGTGGCTTGTCGGTTGAGCGTCCGACTTCGGCTCAGGTCATGATCTCACAGTCTGTGGGTTCGAGCCCCGCATCGGGCTCTGTGCTGACAGCCCAGAGCCTGGAGCCTGCTTCCGATTCTGTGTCTCCCTCTCTCTCTGGCCCTCCCCTGCTCGTGTTCTGTCTCTCTCTGTCGCAAAAATAAATAAAAACATTTAAAAAAAAATTAAAAAAAAAAAAAAGAAATGTAAAAGCCAAGTCACACTGGAGGAAAATATTTGATAAAATATATCTGATAGCAGGATTGTATCTAGAATATGTAAAGAATTCTTACAATCAACAATGAGAAGACAAAAGATCCAATTTTTAAAAATGGGCCAAAAATGTGAATAGATAATTCATCAAAGAAGATATCTCATGGCAATTATGCATGAGAATAAATGATCATCATCCGTAGTCATTAGGGAATTACAAATCAAAATCATAATGAGATCCCACTACATACCTACTATAATAGCTATAATAAAAAAGAAAAAACTGTATCAAGAGAAGGGGATGATACAGAGGAACTGGAAGGGTCATATCAATTACAGTGGGAATATAAAATGATGCAGCCCCTTTTGAAAACAATAAGTTTCTTAAATTATCAAACAGTTACTTGCCAAACAACTTAACAATTCTATTTTTAGGAACCTATCCAAGAAAAATGAAGATACTTGTCCACACACAGACATGTATGTGAAAGCTGCACAGTTTATAACAGCCCAAAATGGGAATAATCTAAATACACATTAATTTATAAAAGGTTATGCAATATATGATATAACCATACAATGAAATAGCATCAAATAACATTTTCAAAAAGCTACTGATACATCCTCTAATTATTAATCAACTTAAAACATGCTAAGTGAAAGGTGTCTGGGGGGGCACAGTTGCTTAAATATCCAACTCTTGATTTCGGCTTAGTACATGATCTCATGGTTCCTGAGATTGATCCCTACGTGGGGCTCTGTGCTTACAGCATGAAGTCTGCTTGGAAGTTTCTCTCTCTCCCTTTCCCTCTTTCCTTCCCCCTCTCACTCTCTCTCCCTCACTCAAATTAAATAAACAAAAAACATTTTAAAATAAATAAAACATGCTAAGTGAAAGAAACTAAATGCAAAAGACTGCATAATGTATGATTCCCTTTATATCAAGTGTCTAGTAAAAAACTTTTTATAGAAAATATATCAGTGGTTGTTTGTGACTAAAGATGAGAGTTGGTATTAACTACAAATGAACGTTAAAAAAAATACTGAACTGTACCCTTGAAATGAATCAATTTTAGACTAAATTATATCTCAACTGCTGTCAAAAAATCAGAGGAATATAAATTATACAGAACAAAAATTTGCTCAACACCCACAGAAAGCAGTAAATGACAAAGGAACAAAATTTGATACAGAAAACAAAAACAAAATGGTGAATGTAAAAATAACCATATCAATAACAATGGAAATATTAAAGGACTACCACTTGCATCAAATAGCAGAAATTGTCAGCCTAAATACAAAACAAGATCCACTTATATTCTGTCTACAAGCTTTAAATTTAAAGACATAAATAGGCTGAAAGCAAATGGAGGGAAAACAGCTATATGAGGTACACAGCAACCACCAGAGATGGAGTACACACAGTAATATTTAAGAAAATGAACTTTGAAACATGAAATACAGTTAGAGACAAAAGATAAAGTTTCATATACAAATGGCCAAACATAAAGAAGATATAATAATCATAAATGTACACACATAAAAATAGATCCCAAGATAGAAGATAAAAAAAGTGACAAAGTAAAAGAAAAAAAAGACAAGTTAACAATCACATTAGGAGACTTAAATATCCTACTCTTGATACATGATAAAACAATTAGAAAATCAATGAAGACATGAACAAATGAAACACGCAACCAACAAAATGGACTAATAAGCACATATATTTTTAACACTCCACCCAACTACAGGAGCTACACATTCTTTCAAAGTGCAGTGGAGTATTCCCAGGATAGATCTTACATTAGGCCACTAAAAAGTATCAATAATAAAAATTTATTATAATCATCCAAAGGATGAACCTCAAACCACAACTAAATCAACCATAGGAAAAAAAAGAGAAATCCCCAAATATTTGTTGAATAATGCACTTCCAAATATCCACTGATCATAAAGGAAATCATGAAAAAAGTTACAAAATTTCTAAACTGAAGGTATATCAAAACATAATAAAATGTATGGGTTGGTTCAAGTACTGCACAGAGGTAAATTGATAACTTTAAAATGCTTTAATTTTGGTAGACATGGAAAAATAATTTGATAAAATCTAGTAAAACTCATCCTGACAAAACAGTATCAACAATCTAACATTAAAAGTGAACTTCCTTGGTTTCTCAAAAAATCAAAGACAGAAGTACTCAAAGACTTACCAATTGCACCATTAGGTATTTATCTAAGGGATGCAGGCGTGCGGTTTCAATGGGGCACATGCATCCCAATGTTTACAGCAGCAATATTGATAACAGCCAAAGTATGAAAACAGCCCAAATGTCCATTGGCTGCTAAATGGATAAGGAAGATGTAGTATACATATACAATGGAATATTATACACTGATCAAAAAGAATGAAATCTTGCCATTTGCAGCAATGTGGATGGAACTAGTGTACTGCACTAAGTGAATTTAGTCAGAGAAAGACAAATATCATGACTTCACTCATGTGGAATTTAATATACAAAACTGATGAGCACATGGGAAGGGAAACAAAAATAAATAAAAACAGGGAGGGGGACAAAACATAAGAGACTGAAATATAGAGAACAAACCGAGGGTTGCTGGAGGGGTTTTGGGTAGGGGGCATGGGCTAAATGGGCAACGGGCATTAAGAAGGACACTTGCTGGGATTAGCACTGGGTGTTTTACGTAGGGGATGAATCACTGGATTCTACTCCTGAAATCATTATTGCACTACATGCTGACTAACTTGGATGTACACTGAAAATAGAGAGATAAATAGATAAATAAATAAATATTTTTTTTAGAATAAATTAAAAAACCCAGTATATGTTCAGGTTACCTCACATATAAGTGAAATAATTCACTACTCTAATAGGAATTAATTGGTCAAGTTAAACAAGAATAATTAAGGATAACTTGGTCCTGTCAACTCAGTTCAATGCTCAAAATATAGGTTTAAAAGACCTAAAAGACAAAGCTAAATTAGTTTTAAACGGGCCTTTTATATAATCACTTAAGCACTTGCTTTTCCTAAAATGTTTGTTTTTTTCAATGAAATATGCAACCTCTTGTCTTCTAATTTCTTGAATTCCCTCTTCTTTTCTAATGAGAGAGTTCTTTATCATTGAGTATGCTATACCTGGGCGAACACAATCAAATGACTTAGATTTTGGTGTAGGAAAATAAGTTATCAATGAGATTCTATATGGATAGAATATTTAGGGTGTGTCTAATTAAGTTTTATGAAATAAATGTGTTTATGCATTGTTCCTAATGAATTTGTATAGCATGTTAAAAGCCTCACAAATAGTTTTAGGATACCATCCAATAGGATATAATTTGTAAAATTACGCTTAATTTCTTTCCACTTTTTGTTTATGTAATATTCACAATGTGCCAGTTCCCAAAGAAATTGTATGTGACTTTATGTGTAATAAAATCTTTTGATATCCTTAAAAAAATAAAAATGAATAAAATAAAATATATAAAAATAAAAGTGAACTTCCTCATAGGGTGTCTGGTGGGCTCAGTCAGAAGAGCATATGACTTTTGCTTTCAGAGTTGTGAATTTGAGCCCCACGTTGGATGTAGAGATTAATTAAATAAATAAAACTTTTTTTAAAAAAGTGAACTTCCTCAGCGTTACAAAAGATACTCATAAAAAGATAACTTCACATTAAATGTTATAAGACTGAGGGGCGCCTGGGTGGCGCAGTCGGTTAAGCGTCCGACTTCAGCCAGGTCACGATCTCGCGGTCCGTGAGTTCGAGCCCCGCGTCAGGCTCTGGGCTGATGGCTCGGAGCCTGGAGCCTGTTTCCGATTCTGTGTCTCCCTCTCTCTCTGCCCTTCCCCCGTTCATGCTCTGTCTCTCTCTGTCCCAAAAATAAATAAAAAACGTTGAAAAAAAAATTAAAAAAAAAATAAATAAATGTTATAAGACTGAATGCCTTTCCCTAAGATTGCGAAAGGAAGGTGGACCTGCCCATTGGCAGGCAAAGTAAGGAAAGGAAAAGAGACAAAAAGGAGATTGGTGGTTGGGGCACCTGGGTGGCTCAGTTGGTTAAGCATCTGACTCTTGATTTTGGCTTGGGTCATGTTCTCACAGTTTGACGGTTCAAGCCCCCAACAGGCTCTGTGCTGACAGCACAGAACCTGCTTGGGAGTCTCTCTCTCCTCTCTCTTTCTCTGCCCCCCCCCCCGCCCACTCAAAAGAGATAAATAAACAAAAAATGTTTTTAAAACAAAGGAGACTGGTGGCTGCCTAATGTCGGAGGAGGGGGCAGGGACCGAATGCAAAGGAACATTAGGGGAACTTTTTGGGATGATAAAACAGTTCTAAAACTGTTTTATGGAGATGGTTGCACAATTGTTTAAATTTACAAAAAAATCACTGAACCATACCCTTATAATGGGTTAATTCTATGGCACGTAAATTATGTTTCTATATTTGTTTCCAAAATATTGCTGAGATACAAAACTTGAACAAGTTACTTACAAGTTTTGCCTGCAAAAATTTTTCTTAATTTTCATTTTAACTTGACAGCTACATGAAAAAACAAAAAAGGAATGAGATTGCTTTCTAATACTATACACAAAAATGAGCTTAAAATTAATAAGGACCTAAATTTGAGACCTAAAGCCATAAAAATCCTAGGAGAAAACAAAGGCAATAATTTATCTGACATTCATCATAGCAGCATTTTTCTAGATAGATCTTGAATGCAAGGGAAACAAAAGCAAAAATAAGCCATTAGGACTACATGAAAAATAAGCTGTTATACAGCAAACCAAATAATCAGCAAAACAAAAAAGCAACATACTGAATGGGAAAAGATATTTGCAATTGATATGTCCGATAAAGGGGTAATATTCAATATATACAAAGAAATATACAACTTAACACCAAAAAGCAATCCAATTAAAAAATGGACAGATAACCTGAATATACATTTTTACAGAGAAGACATACAGAGGGCCAACAGGCACATGAAAAGATGCTCAACATCACTAATCATCACAGAAATGCAAATCAAGACCACAATCAAACATTACACCAGTCAGAATGGTTAAAATTAAAAAGACAAGAAGTAACTAGTGTTGGTGAGGATGTGGGAAAAAAGAAGGATCTCTTGTGCACTGTTGGTGGGAATGGAAACTGGTTTAGCAACTGTGGAAAACAGTATGGAGGTTCCTCAAAAAAGTAAAAACAGAAATACCATGTGACCCAATAATTCCACTAGTGTATGTATCTAAAGAAAACAAAAATACTAATTTGAAAAGATCTATGAACCACTACGTTTACTGCAGCATTGTTTACAATAGCTAAGATATGGAAGCAACCTATGTGTCCACTAGTTGATGAATGGATAAACGCACACAATGGAATGTTACACAACCATAAAAAAATTAATGAGATCTTGTCAGCTGTGACAACATGAATTGTCCTAGAGGGTATTACGCTAAGTAAAGTAAGTCAGACTGAGAAAGACAAATACCATATGAGTTCACTCATATGTGGACACACACACACACACACACACACACACACAAAAGAACAAAGAAACAAAAAGCAGAAGCAGACTCATAAATACAGAGAACAAACTGCTGGCTGTCCATGGGAAAGAGGATGGGGAGATGGGCAAAAAAGATGAAGAGGAGTGGAAGACAAAGACTTCCAGTTATGGAATGAATAAGTCATGTGGACTAAAAGGTACAGCATAAGGAATAAAGTCAATGATACTGTAAATAGCATTGTATGGTGACAGATGGTAGTTAAACTTGTGGTAAGCACAGCCTAATGTATAGAGATACTGAATCACTATGCTGTACACCTGAAACTAATGTAACACTACAGGTCAACTATACTCAATTTTTAAAATTCAAACATAAAATTTTCATCTTCAATTTCAAAAAACTCATGTAATGCACATTCTTCTTAAAAGCCATGGTAATTCGGTAATAAAAAACACAGTCTTAGAGGTGCTATCCAATTCCTCAAACAGCACACTAAAAAGGTTTATTATTAGTACATATCCTTTGCATACTTTCATAAAATTGATTTGCTTCAATACTTAATCAAGATCCAGAGACATATATTTGACCGCTACATGTAGATGAACTTTAAGGGGTAAACACTTTAGGATATAATACTCAATCTTTTTCATTATTGATCACAATATACCTCGTTAATTCCCCAGTAGTAACTGGCAAAATAACTTTGACTAATCTCCTGTAGCGTGAATTTTCATGTGACAAAGAGAAAAAATGGCATCGAAACTATTTCCCTAAGCTACCACTCATTTGTGGACTTACCACATCAGTGGTCTCACGTAAGTGAAATATTTAATAGCATGCACATACGCTCTGTTTGTCTTCCAAGATGTAGGCCAATGATATGCCAGAATCAACAGTATCATCTGAGAAAGGAATTTTGCTATACATCATTTTTGTTTTTTTTTTTTTAATATTCATTATTAACCTTGCATTTGTTGTTATGATACTCCCTGCAACCATGTTACATATTACAATGAAAATGTGACTTTAACAACGCTTTTGAAGTGTTGCTCTTGTCCTTGCCTCTGGCAAAAGTAATAGTAATCAGTTTTGCAAGTATATTACGATATTTCTGAAATAACTCAATCGGTTTACTAGAGAGATTACTGTATTTTGTTTGAAAATTAAGCAAAAGTTCATGTCCCAAACTGGCAGACATCTCTAACCTGAAAAGCTCTGGGTAAGGAAAACATACATACATACATACATACATACATACATACATACATACATAAAACCAATCCAATAATATCTCATTTTAAAAGATTTTTATCTTCATATATCCCATCTTATCATTTTCTGTTGTGGCTACTTGTCCTAACACTTGCTAATTTGCTTTGTGAGAATACACAGTTTTATCTTCCACCCTTGTAATACGGTCTGGTTCACAATTTGAGTTACAACTTCATGACTAATTTTACCATTACATTCATATTCCATGGTTTATTTTGAGGCTTGGGTGCACTTTCAGTAGTACAACTCACAATAACAGTAACAATGGCAACTGCATACTTAAAACACACAAGCAATAAATCCAAATAATATGAAAATATTAGGTGAGAGGAAATTTAGTCTGTTGTCTGAACATGGCCTGAGACAAACTGATCAACACTGTCTTTTTAGCATGGATATAACCTTTCAAATGCAGTGATGTTTAACAGCATCATAGAGTATCTATAAAAATAGTAATTAATCCTACTTAAAAAAAAGTTTATTTCTTTACTTGACACAGACAGAGACAGCACAAGTGGGGAAGGGGCAGAGAGAAGGAGAGAGAATCCCAAGCAGGCTCAAATTCATGAAACCACGAGACCATGACATGAGCCAAAACCAAGAGTTGGACACTTAACTGACTGAGCCATGTGGGCACCCAAACCCCACTTTTCAAATTTTTGCAATTTTTATGAACAAAACTATTTCATTGGGTTTCATCTGAAGCCATCAGACTGCTCACTGATATCTGATAGAATTTAAAGATCCACTAGAGGTCCATATTTACACTTTAGGAAAAACTGCATTAAAAATGTTGTCTTTAGGGGCGCCTGGGTGGCGCAGTCGGTTAAGCATCCGACTTCAGCCAGGTCACAATCTCGCGGTCCGTGAGTTCGAGCCCCGCGTCGGGCTCTGGGCTGATGGCTCAGAGCCTGGAGCCTGTTTCCGATTCTGTGTCTCCCTCTCTCTCTGCCCCTCCCCCGTTCATGCTCTCTCTGTCTCTCTCTGTCCCAAAAATAAATAAACACTGAAAAAAAAATTTTTTTAAATGTTGTCTATATATATATATATATATATATATATATATAAATTTACCATTTATTTATTATTTATTTTTGAGAGACAGAGACAGAGCATGAGCAGGGAAGGGGCAGAGAGAGAGGGAGGCACAGAATCCAAAGCATGCTCCAGGTTCTGAGCTGTCAGCACAGAGCCTGATGTGGAGCTTGAACCCACAAAACCTAAGATCATGACCTGAGTCGAAGTCAGATGCTTAACCGAGTGAGGCACCCAGTTGCCCCATGTTGTCTTTCTTTTTTTTTTTGTTTTTTTTTTCCAGACACACTCATGTAACAAGTGATGCCCTATCCAAAGATCTGTGATCCTTTCATTCACAGAAGCTGCCAGGTGAATGGCAGCTGCAGAAAGTATCATGACTAGGATTCTATGGTAATAAAAATTAAAATGAAAATCATTCACAAACATAGGTCAATTATAGTACCATTTCATATAAGGCACACTGAAGTGCTTCTACACTGGATAGAAATTTGGCAATGCCTTACATCCCAAATGAAAAAGTAGAATCATGGGCAATATATCCTGCTATTTATTAAACATGACAAATGAAACAGGAATGAACTGAGCCCACTGAGGATATTCAATAAAAGATAAAATATTACCGAGATTTCCCTGTAAGTACATGTCTATAATAACATTTTAAAGTAATTATTTGTGTTTTAGAGATCTTATTAAGAAATAATAGACTGATAGATATTTGTAGAGAGCTATATAGAAGCAACCTATTCTAAATATTTTTTTTTTAATTTCCCAAAGAACCTAATTGACTTATTCTCTTACTCAGTCTTAGACTACTTTCTTTTATATTCCACAGGATTTTTCCAGCAATCATATCTATATCAATCTAATCCTAAATTTTTATCACTACACCTTTTTTTCTGTTACAAACCTGAAAGAGTTTCCAATTGGACATCAATGGACATCAGTATGTCAGAGGATGTTTTTGAACTTGTAACATTTTAATGGACACATCAAACAATTCAAATCCATTACCAAATTCTGTCAACTGTTTGTTTTGTCCTTAGCGCATTTTGATTTAATTTGCCCATTCTAACAATCCTTTTCCAGTTCATTATATAATTACCTCATACCATGGAAGCTGTACTAGCCTACGAACTTGTTGGCCTCACTGCCTCCATTTTTAAATTCATTTTCTTGGCTGCAGTGATATCATTCTTCCTAAAACACCTTTCCTTTCAAATGATCAAGTGTTTCTTCAAAAT
This sequence comes from Puma concolor, assembly GCF_028749965.1. Taxonomy (NCBI): domain Eukaryota; kingdom Metazoa; phylum Chordata; class Mammalia; order Carnivora; family Felidae; genus Puma; species Puma concolor. The sequence continues at coordinate 62,574,597 of NC_141668.1, read as the reverse complement.
TAACTGATGGTCCCTTATAGCATAACTACATCTTAACCTTCAACTCCATATCAATTTTTGAATGTGGACCATACCACTGTTTTTGAACTCTCTTATGATCATCTACTTCTCCCCTGCAAGATCCTCTGTCCAGTCACTACATATGGCTTATACTAACTGGATTCTCTACTTCAAAACTTTGTTATCATTCTTCTTATCCAGAAAACTCTTCCACACTTTATTTTCCTATTTAATCCATACACTCCCTGAAATGATCCTCAAGAAGATTTTCTGTATAACCTTACAAGTTTTAAATTTCACTACTTTGCCTTGTCCCCTAAACCAATGGATAGCTGCCTCTCCCTGGCAAAGGCAAAAGATTCAGACACTGAAATATGAATATAACACTTCTGCTTGTCAGTGGTCCAATCATAAAATTCAAGGGTCCTCTGGAGGGGATGATTCTCCATAGGAATATATTCCTGAGACTTCAACCAGGCCCAGAAGACTGCCCGCTCTGTTACCACCTTGGCGAGAGGCGTTCAGGCAAGTTTAGCACACAAAGAAATGCCCTCTATCTATAACCATACTACTCCCAAATATGTATACAGAGACCCTAGAGAATTGTGTATTAGCTGACTTTGCTGTAATGGCTTTGGGGAAAAAAAAAAAAAAGTAGATACGTCCAGGAGGACCATTTAAAGATTTTGAGATAAAGATTAATTTTCATAGTTTCACACTATGGGCTGGAACACATTTCTGGTCTATGTCATGTTTTATTCTATCTTAAAAATGTCAGACATTAAAATAATTTCTAAATATATAATGAACTGATTTCCATTTTGTCAGTGCTACAGTGTATAAAAAGAATATGTTTATAAAGTAATAACTAATTACAATAGTGTTAGAAGATCTACATTAAAAAAAAGTCTGAATATTTATATTACCCTCCCTCTTATTAGCTTCATACGCTTGGGAAATTTTACCCATATGAACCTCGGTTTTCTTATCAATGGAATGAGGAAAAAAATAGAAGCCACCATTTCATAATGATATGGAGATTATTAAATGAAACGACATTGTATAGCATCTAGTACAAAGTAATTCTAGTAAACAGAAGTTTGGTAAATAATAGCTCACTGCTATAGCTATGAATTTAAAAAAAAAAAAAAACAAGACTTACTAGCTCAGAAGGTAGTGACTGGTTATAAATCCTAGAGAAGAAACTTCATAAATCCTTTCCAGAAATCTACATACACGTCAGTAATTTCAAAGACAAAAAGGAATATTTAAAAATGTAGGGTATCAGGTACATTTTTAAAAAAATAATTTTATTTTGATAAAAATAAAAATATTAAAATTTCATTTTCATATATTATTAAAAATATTACATAGCTTTAAGGCCATAGCTTTTACTTCTCTATAATGCAGTCATTAATTCTGAAATTTAAAATGACCTTAACATAATTAAATATATTCTTAACAATTGTTAAGACAATCATCAAATATATGAAAATTCCATATATTTAGAAAATTTTAACAGTACACCAGAAGAAAGCCTTTGAGATGGTGAAGGTTGTAATAATGAAAGAAAAAAAATTTCTATATTTAATCCCTTACTACTGAACTAGGTACAGTCATTGAGAATAAGAATCAACTAATTTCATTAAATAAAAATTATGCAATATAATTTTTCATGATTTTGTATTTGTAAATGTTTAATTAGTGGGAATATAAATCAGTGCAGTAACTATGGAAAACAATATGGAAGTTCCTGAAGAAGTTACAAGTAGAAATACTATATGCTGCATTAATCCCATTCGGGGGGGCGGGGGTGGGGTATAACCAAAGGAATTGAAAACAGGATCTCAAAGACATATTTGCATTTCCACATTCAAGGCAGCATCATTAACAATAGCTAGAATTGGGGTGCCTGGGTGGCTCAGTCGGTTGAGCGACCGACTTCAGCTCAGGTCACGATCTCACGGTCCGTGGGTTCGAGCCCCCCGTCGGCTCTGGGCTGATGGCTCAGAGCCTGGAGCCTGCTTCCGATTCTGTGTCTCCCTCTCTCTCTGCCCCTCCCCCATTCATGCTCTGTCTCTCTCTGTCTCAAAAATAAATAAACGTTAAAAAAAAATTAAAAAAATAAAAAAAAAACAATAGCTAGAATATGAAAATAATCCAAATGCTCATCTATGGATGAATGGATAAAAATGTGGTATATATATACATGTACACACACACACACAGGAATATCACTCAACCACGAAAAAAGATGAACAGCCTGTTCGTGAAAACTGATAGACCTTGAGAGCATTATGCTAAGAGACACAAGTCTAAGAAAGTACTGTATAACTTATATTTATCTAAAAAGTCAAGCTCCTAGAAACAGAGGCTAAAAGGACGGTTACCAGGGGCTGTGGATGAAATGGGGCCCAGGGGCCATATGTGTCAAAGAATACACGTTTTCTGCTGTAAGATGAGTAAGTTCTGGGGATGTAATGTACAGCATAGTGATTACATTTAACAATACTCTATTGTATACTTACAGATTGCTAGGAGAGTAAATTTTAAATTTTCTCAGTACAAAAAACAAATGGTAATTATATGATGCAGTACACGTGTTAGCTAACACTATCATGATAATCATTTTACAATATATAAATGTATCAAATTAACATGCTGCACATTTTAAATGTATACAGTGCTACAGGGCAATTATCTCTCAATAAAGATGGACAAAAGAACTCTGATTTCATATTTCCAAATGTGCTGTAGAAGAGCAGTGGTTTTAATCAGCCTTGAAGACATTTATCGAAAGATATATACATATAGAACAAATAAACCTAAAATTCAGAATCATTCAATAGTGAAAAATCTTCATTTTAGGAATTTAAAAATCATTAACACATATTTGAAGATTCACTTATTTTTTGTGCCTAAAAAGTGTCAATAACATCTTTTATTACCATGGGTCTCTCCCATTGCTAATATGCAAGTCAAATTTTTGACTCTAATGAAAAACAATTCAGATGATTTTTCAAAGAGAGAATATCTAAATTAAATCAGGCACATTTATAATATGGCTAATCAAAACTACTGGGACATGAGTAATAGTAACGATAAAAGCTTCACATGATGTTTTTTGACAGGAATATTCTTCTAGAACAAGGTGTTAAATTCCTTAGTGGTGGTGTTTTCTCTTTTATAGAAATCCATTTTTGCTTTTAGTCCCAGCATGCTGGGTTTCCCCCTCCCCTCCGTAAGTCAGTTCTTTCTCTTTCTCTGCTTTCTAGGCTTGCTCCCAAATGTCAATTTTCCCTCTCATTCACTCCCACTTGTATTTCTACTGTCAGATGCTTCTTCATGTCGATGCCAAATATGTATTTTTTTTAATTCAGCTTTTGAAAACCTCCCATTTCCTTTATACCTACAACTATTTTATCCTTCCTATCACCATCCTTTCCAACTTTCCTCTATTGCTAAATGTTTTATCTTTTGTCACATTTTTCTAAAATTGCATTTACTTTTTCTACTCCTCTCTGTGCATGCATGCTAAGATAACCATCACGGCTGTTGTCAAAATTTCATTTCATATTTCAGTTCTCCTCTTTCTGGATGCTTTTAGCTTAGGAGTGGCTTTGTAAATTGTTTTATGGGGATAAAAAAGAGTGAACCAAAGTGATACATGTCACTGAAAGTCAGATGCCTTGAGGAGCCAGAGGGTGATTCACTATGTATCTTTTCTGCTGCCAAGACAACATCAACTTTCCAAGTTGTGGAGACAACATCCAATTATGGATCCATGAATGAGGATGATATGGATCAGAGAATTCTGGCAACACATGCTGGATACATAGCATGAATGAAAATAAACTTTAATTCACTGAAATTTAAACTGTTTTCGGTCACCACATTCCAGCAGAAATCGTTACAAAACGCAGGATGTTACCATGATTAAAAGGAAGGAGGAGGAGGAGGAGGAGGAGGAGGAGGAGGAGGAAGAAATAAAATATATGACAATGGCTTAGAAGTTAGGTCTAGAATAGAACAGTGAGGAAACTATTGTCAGAGGTAGTTGGAAAGAAAGTGAGAATTCATCTTCTGCCTTGGTGAAATAAAAGGAGACCATGTGTTTAAATATCCTGGGCTCTAGGAGAAAAGGTTTTTTTTAAAAAAAATGTAAGTAGCATGTGGCCATTCCTATTAGTGGTAGTGGGCAGGATATTCCAAGAAAGAGGTGAGCACAGAAAAGGACTGAAGAGTGTGCAATCGGGAATTTTAAAACCAGAGAGAATTTACTAGAGCTGGAAGGAGATACTTCTCCTTAGTCCGATAAACAAGACAATTGGGACAGTTTTAGAGAAAAAAAAGTAGATTAAAACTCAGATTTTATAAAGAAAAAAATGTTCATAATTGTTTTTAAAAACTTGCAATTCATTAAACTGACTCAAGACAAGGATGTGATTAAATTTCTGCCCGTCATTTCCACTGTTAGAACCTCTGAAAGATTAAGATGCACTGGAGAAAAGTTAGGCTAATATGCATGGCACAGAATACTCTTTCAATGGTAAAAGATGACCCTAGGGGTAAAAAAAAAAGATTACGAGAGAGTGTCTCCAGCTTAAGTTTATATAACTAAAATATGCTCAATTAAAAGGAATTGTGGGTGTGGGTATTGAACCATGTTGCTGACTGGAAACAAATAGTTAACAGCCCAAATAAGTAGTCAGAATATACTTCCAAAGCTTGGCCTAAATCAGACTGAGTCTACAAGACTTGTGATGGCCCAACAATAGATTGTTGAGGCCCCAAGAATCTATGAACAGAAAATATACTGAAAAAAATCTCTCTCAAAAAAGACATATTACAAAATGTCTCTATTAGATGTGGTCCAAGAAAGTAATAAAAATTAGGGCAAAAGAACTATGAACAATGTTCAATGGGGCCTCTAGAAAGCAGGAAAAAAAAAAAAAGGCTCCATTAGCTTCCATCACACCCTTCCAGAGCTGGAAAGCTCACAGTTACACATTCAACAGCCTGTAAGAACTGCTACCAACCAAGGTCAGCTGCATGACTCCCATCCTTTTCCTTTCTGGGAGCAGGTATTTTGGTTATTGTGTTCCTAACCCATCACCATATGAGGTGAGAACAAGGGCAGAAAACTGTTATTTTTAATTCTAGGTCTTTAGCTCATAAGAGGCCACACGAAGAACTGAGGTAGACTATTTTCCTTACCTCCTGAAGAACAGGCAAATATGATTAAGGCAGAGTCTGAACTTTGAAAAATCTGGATATGAGTAACTGGGACTAGAGGGTAACTTCCTTGATCAGCGCCATGAGCATACTGGGTGTGGGACAGAGATTAAATTGAAACTTTTCTAACAGGGGAGTGCATTATGATATTCATTTAACATGCTGGTTCTTCTAATGGATGCATGGAAAAAGTAAACTCTTCTGCTGCCTTGAAGTCATCTGTGGCTGCAGACTTCCTTTGCAATAAAGTAGAAGTGTTTTGTGTCAACTTTGGGTAAAAGCCTTTAAATCCAGGGTTGAATTCACCATTTCTACATGCCCCTGCCATAGCGAATGATATTCAAGATGGGGATGGATCTATCAGCCTGAGTCCCCGAATTAGCACACCCGGATTATAGTCCCTTCTGGACTGTGATGAATGCACATTACTAAGAAACAGACTTTCAGTATTTTTTAAGCCCTTAAATCTTCAGAGTTTGTTATCTCAGCATAACCTAGACTATTTGGGCAAATGCACATATTACTTTCATTTAACTTGTTACTCTGCTTTTTATCTAGTAAATGTATCTGTAAAAATACTAGCAAGTCTAAAATTGCTTTTTCCTAAGTTTTTAAATCTTCTCCTCTAGATTACAAGATTCTTTACAGTAAGTAGCATTTATTATGGTACACAGGAAGAACACCAACAAAAAGTTACTTGCATGTATATGGGACCCAACTATTTGCATTAAATTTTACTTAAATTAATCTTTCAGTTTTTTTAAGTGACTTCCCAAGGCGTTAAATGACTTCTGGTGGGTATCTTTTTGGCTTGCCTATCAAGTACTCCTTCTCTCCCTTCTCATAATAAAATCTCAACTTACAACAGGTAACTTCTTCTTTGTAGCTCAAGTAGAAATAAACTCATCACCATAAGCACTTCTCTTTTGTGGTGTAATAGAACACAGTGATTACTTCAGGAATAAATCCATGCAGGGTTGGCGTCAGGGGCATAGGAATTATGTAGTCAAAGAGAGGCCCACCCTCAACTCAGGAGAGCCTCTCAGTAATTTTAATGTTTTACTGCTACATTCTTGAAATTCTTAGTAACTTCTGAGCAAAAGATTCTTCATTTTCACTTTGCAATGGGCCCTGTAAATTATGTAGCCTGAGTACATGTTCAAAACATTTTCAAGCAAATACCTCTTTAGGGTTTGCTGCTGGAAGTATGGGATAAGATTATATCTTTGTACCAAGGATCCAGAGTTTCAGGAAGTAGTTGTTCTTTTTTTTTTTTTTTTTTTAACATTTGTTTATTATTGAGAGACAGAGAGAGACAGAGCATGAGCAGGGGAGGGGCAGAGAGAGAGGGAGACACAGAATCCGAAACAGGCTCCAGGCTCTGAGCTGTCAGCACAGAGCCCGACGCGGGGCTCGAACTCACAAACTGTGAGATCATGACCTGAGCCGAAGTCAGTCACCCAACCAACTGAGCCACCCAGGTGCCCCAGGAAGTAGTTTTTCTATTGATGACAAGAGACTGAGGTAACCAAACCCAAAAATGGAGAGAGAAATTAAATCCAGAAATTGAATTCAAATTGGACCCTGCTAGAAATGAAGTCAATGATCAACAGAACCAAAAAGAAAGAAAAAGTAATATGGTACTGACAATGCTGTCAAGCCTCTAATCCCAGCCTAAAGCCTGAAACACTACTGGATCAGCTAAGTGAGTCCATATACTCCAATTTCAGCTTAAATTAGCAGGAGCAGGGTTCTGGGGTTTTCACCAAAACATGTTTTATTTTTGTTCTGGGTCTCATTTGTTTTCCTTCTTCCCTAAAATGTTCTTGGATACGTCTAGAAAAGCACCACACTTTGCATAAAATAAGATCTTTCCTGGCTAACTAATCACTGAATGCCTGAACCTGTTACAGACTCAGTCCTCAATATGGAATGATCAGAATGGAAGAGAAAAAATGCACAGAGGTTTGAAAGGTCAATAGATCCTTATCTATTTCTTGGAAATTTTCTTACTAACAGGTACTCAAAGCAGACCAAATGTTATACCTCTACTTTGAAGTAATTTTTAATAAATACACCTCCAACATTCTCAGAGAATCCACAATAAACCTGGTAAATCAAGTGCCAATGGGAACTAATCTGATCACAAGAAATCAGACTTTATCTTTAAATTATCCATTTCTGTACATACCATGTAAAGAATACAAATTTATTTCTGCTTCTCAAATACAAATGGCAAATGGAATTAAATGAAAATATATGACAATTACATTATGATAATATGACTAAAGTACTAAGATGAATTGTTAATCATTACTTAGCAAATTACAACTTTCATATGGAGAAAATAATACCTTACATATATAATGAATAATATTACACTTGGACTAATACGGTTGTAAGTTAATTATAGACTACACAGCTGATTTAGTTTCATCTACCTAAGGAGCTGTTCTGACCCTGTTGCAGATTAATTACATCTTCAGGAATACACTCTCATTTATCATTGTCACTTGCAGCATTATAGCTCTTAGCAAGAGTGTAGTGCTTTTTTTAATGTAAAAAAAAAAAATTCCTTAGCTGTGATACATTTTGTAAGTTTACTCATTAAAAGCACATGACAGCTAAAACCAGGTAAGATTAAATTAGCTATGGAACATTAGGAAAGTTCATGTCCCAGAAATTCAATGACTCTAAGAAAATAATAATTCTGTTAAAATCATTCAAGTCAGACAAAGGCCTCTTCTATTTTTTACATTTTTTAAGAAAATCCTATGCTTTGATATGTATGTATAGAAAATGTATGGCACATTATGATTCAATTTGTGCACATTAGGTAGCTTTTTAATATTCCCATTTTCTAAAATTGTTACAAATATTCAAAAGAATAATATGCTTACTTTTATATACCTAAAGAATGTTTGAATTATGATAGGGATTTTATATTTTTGCTTTCCTCTGACAATGAAAATGTTGTTAATTTAATATGAGCAAGAGAAAGAACCAAAGAAATCATTCTGTAGTTTGGAATCGAGTAGGAAATTTATTCATAATAAATGATCATTTAATATCTGCTGAGAACTGCTATATGCAAATGAATATGCAAAGAGTAGGCATACTTGAAAACTTACATTCCTTATCCCAAGGAGCTCAGATACTAGGGAAAAAACCACAAACAGATTACTATAAAAAAAAATGTAGAAATGTGATTAATATTAAAAAAAGATATGTGAAAAGAAACACAAGTCACCAAAGAGGAGTGGCAAACCCAATCTGGTAGCTTAGCAAAGACTTTTTTTTTAGAGAAGAGTAGTCCGAGGTAATTGCCCTAATACAGACAGTACCTAGCCTTATAACCTACAGATGGAAAGGGCAGATATATTTGAGGCAAATTAGAGGAGGGGAAGGTGACAGTGGTCAGTTTCATCCAGGAGTTGATGACAGGAGCAAGCAAGAGAATCAAGAAAAAGTATTTTGGAAACTAAAGACAGTTTCCAAAATGGAGATTAAAAAGGGCCAGGACATGGTAAAGCATATAAATTCCTCTGTATGAAATAGTGGGCCGGCCAAGGCAAGGCTATCTGGGCAAAGATTGGTCAGCAATCAAGACTGGAGGCAGAGAAGACCAAATGAGAAGCATTGAAATTGTGAAAATAAGAGGTCTGAGCTACTTATGAGCTTGGGGGTGGCAGGGGAGGGAGGTGGCCGTGGGGGTAAAGAGAGAAATCATTTGGAGGATGTTCAGATATAGAATCATCAGCATTCTTTGACCGTTGTGGAGATTTGTGTAACTCCAGGAAATCTAAGATGGATGACACAGAGAAAACTGTCATCTGCACAGACAATGGCTGAAACCCTAAGGAGAAATGAAAGAGCTCAGGTAGATGGGAAGAGAAAAGAGCAGCACAGAACAATAATCCTGGTGACCATCAACAATGAAAAGACAGATAAAGTTAGAAAAGCACATGAAGGTGACATATATCCAGCAAGGTGGTCAGAGAATTTTACGACTCGAGAGGGTATGGAGGTGAGGAAGCCCAAAGAAGAAAAGAAATTGAGGAAATAGAAAATGATTCAAGGTTATGTGCAGCAAAATCTTGACAAAGACAGTACTATTGGAAGGAAAAATTTGAAGGTCAGGAGTGACAAGGCAGAGAAGTTTCAGCAAAGTGGTATGTGAGAGAGTAAAGAGACAGCAGAGCCACTCACGGTTCAGCAAAAGGGTGATGAGGTAGTGGCAACTAAAAATAATTGTTTTAGGGGCGCCTGGGTGGCTCATTTGGTTGGGCGGCCGACTTCGGCTCAGGTCATGATCTCACAGTCCGTGAGTTCGAGCCCTGCGTCAGGCTCTGTGCTTACAGCTCAGAGCCTGGAGCCTACTTCAGATTCTGTGTCTCCCTCTCTCTCTGACCCTTCCTCGTTCATGCTCTGTCTCTCTCTGTCTCAAAAATAAATAAACATTAAAAAAAAATTGTTTTATACTCAGAAATTATATAGGAATAAAGATTTCTCTTTAAAAAATTAATGGGTTTTCCATTTTCTTCTTTCCCCAAGTATTTTATATATTTATTTTAAAATAGTCTGTTTAATATTTTGTATTTTATTTTAATATTTTAAATTAAACATTGCATTCATGATACCATCTTCAAAAATCTGAAATTCTTGTCAATAATGAAAACCCACTGTAAATTTTTAAGTGATAAAGAAAATGCAGGAAAAATAACTCCAAAGTATGAAGTCTCAGCATTTAAGAAAAATTTACATGGTGAAAAAAATAACTGAAAAATATAGCAATCAGTTGCTTACGAAAAAATTTTTTTTTTGCAAATTTATTAATAAAATATGAACAACAATCTTGTTTTCAGCCTCTGATTCAATAGTCTAGTTCAGGGTTTTTAGTTTATGGGGTAAAATCAAATCATAGGATCCACTATTGGTTTTTAACTGATGGAGCTGCTTGGAAAAAAATACCAATATTTTCTGTTTGATACTTAATGAATAATTTATTTATCATTCAGTATAGAATAAGTTACTCATTTCTCTTGTTTTATTTTTTTATTATTTTTTTTATTTTACAGAGTGTGCATAAGTGGGGGAGATGGGTGGAGAGAGAGAAAGAATCTTGACCAGGCTCCCTGCTGAGCACACAGCCCAAAGTGGAGCTGGATCCCATGACTCTGAGATCATGATCTGAGCGGAAATCAAGAGGTGAAGGCTAAAGTGACTGAGCCACCCAGGTACTCTAACTTACTCATTTTTCCAAAAATAATTTACTAAAGAGTTTAATGTGGCTTGGCCAATAAAAGAGAAAACACTATGTAATTGTAAGAAAATGGTTGGAATTAAACTTGCATTCAAATTTTGTATGTAAAATAAAGTGTTTTAAGATAAAACTATCAAGTACTTGAGATTATTGATCTTTTTGTGGTTGACCATTCAGTCAAATAACGTATATCTTTCTTGGGATAAATAACCTACTTCAGAAACAAATGTCCTTGGAGGCAGCATCTTCCAAGAAAACTATGAAGTTGACTTTACAGGAAGAACATTCTACACCAGTATACCATTAATGTCATTCTAAATTTCTTGTCATAAAATGGGAAAAAATGCATTTCAAAACAATGTCTTTCTATAATGAGAATGATAGTCTTCATTTGATTACCTTGTCAATTTCTCAAAAATAGAATCCATGTTCCTCATTAAGGAATCACATAACAATTATTGTTGCCTGCATGACAATGGGATTATCTTTAGACCAATAGAATTGGCCAAAACAAATTAAAAGTTTGTTTTTAAAATTTTATAATGCTTTAAATGCTTTAAAATTATATAATGCTTGTAATAAAGAGGTAGATGAAGTGGTCAAATCAAAGAAAATAAAACTTATAAAAACAGATTTTGATCATGTTCAGACCCAATTTTATTGATATCAAGACCAAAGAACTCTACGTTCCTATACAGTCAGTGATCATAACCAAATTTCTACAGTTAAGATATTTCCTTTGTATTTTCAGTAAAGGCATAGGAAAATATATAATGTAAGAAATGGCTTATGGCTAAAGGAATTCTGACTGGTTACTATTCCACTAACTTGAAATTTATGGTTATGAGAATTAAGCAGTCATATTTTTCCTACACTGGCGGAATAAGAGGCTCTTAGTGACTGAGTGAGGCTGAAGGATATTAAATCATAACCATGCAAATATCTATTTGATAGAACATTTGGGTGGTGATATATATGGTGCACTAAAAGTCCACTTGTCTTTGTCAGATTTCTTCGAGACCCAGAGAGTAATTCCACAGCAAGTATAGACCCATTTCCAATTTCAGACGTACTAACATGGATAAGGTTTTCATTTTCATATTGGCTTTCGCTTCTTACACAGTGTGCGATACTAATTTGTTTCTGGATGTGTTCTACAAAAACTGGAGGACCCTTCCAGAAGCCTTTGAAATTCTTATTGCCTTGCTTGTTTCTGCTCACAGTGCTGACTTCTGTGTTGAAGAGTGTCCAAATTGGAACTTACTGGGATGATTAACAGCTGCTACAAAATCAATACTCCATAGAGGGAAAACAGAATTGGGCTAAGATGGTCTTACATGAGCACTATTCTGTGGCAGAATATCTATCTATGTCAGCAAGCCAAATATAATTTATGTTGGTGGAAGCATTTCATGGATATAATCCATGGACTTTTCAGATTCAACCTCAGAGACCTAGGGGGTGAGGAAGATAATTCATAGGTTTTAATTATGCATAATTACGCATATTCTCAGTTGCAAAAATGATCACTGTTACACTTAGTAAGAAATGGATTTACTTAAATCTTTCATTATTTTAACATTTATTATGGTTGAAACACTAAGTCATACTATTATTGCTACTGCAATCTGCCTCAAAATGAGTCTTCAATTTTTTTCTGCACAAATTAAATTGAAAAATAATTCAGACATTTGTGTTTTGGTTTATGATACACTGATGCTCACATATGCCCTAAAATTCCTTTATATTTCTGTAGGGCTAAATAAATTTTACAATAAATTATTATACTGCTTACAGTAACTTAATATTATAACTTAATTTTACAATAACAAGATAGATATGCTAACTGTTTAAAGAGAAAAATTAATTCTCTGAATTAATTTTTTTATTTCTTCTAGACACATTCAAGCAAAGATACATATGTCTAATATTCTTCCTCCAATACACTGGAATTAACACCTCTTTTCTGGCACAATATTCATCTTTGTATCCACTATAATGCTTACCCCAAGAGTTAGAGCGGGCAGTTTGTCAGTATTTGTGGAATGAACTAATGAATAAACTCCTTTGAGACTAAAATACTAAGCAGCACTAGGGCATTAAATGATAACTCAGCATTTTAGATTTTTTTTATATTAACATAAGTAAAGCATACACCGTCAAACGTTAAGATATGTTTATTAAACAAAACGGTTTACAAATCCTAGTAATAGGCTCATCAAAGGAATATTTTGCTGATCTGTTGAACTGGATCTTTCATTAGGAATACTTTTGAGTACTAACACTCCTCTCCTTGATGCTGCATGTAATACTCTCCTTACTTTAAAACTTCGTGTTGCTTGGGTGAACAATAACATCACAAGGCAGCAAAAAATTAATGCACAAAGGGACTTAAAACTGTGTGTGGGGTGTGTGTGTGTGTGTGTGTGTGTGTGTGTGTGTGTGTGAGGGGGGGGGCATCTGCCATTAATTTGAACTACACCCCTTGCATATTGAATATATAATCTCTCTTGCTTTCTGTGCTGTTGGGAAAAGTGAATATTTTTGAACAGGGAGCAGTCATGGAGTATGGATTCTATTGTCCCCAGATGTGTGAGTTTCCCATCCGCATTTTATGTATAAATTCACACTCCAGCCCAAAGCCAAAAGGACAAAAGCATGAGAAGTCAGGGTCAGTGTTGTAATGAACTGAGAAAATCATAGCTATCAACAAAATCAGAAAGCTGGAAAATAAAATTAATGAGCCATTGTCTTAAGGCTAAATCTAAGGGCCTTGAGGTCCTTGGGATGTATAAGGCCTAATCCTCAAAGGGGAGACAGCCAAAGAGAAAGTAGAACTGTAAGAAGCAAAGGGAAAACAAAATGCTAATTCAAAAACACATATATAGCACCCCCATGTTCACTGCAGCATTATTTACAATAGCCAAGATATGGAAACAACCTAAGAGAGCATCAGTGGACAAATGGATAAAGAACTTGTAGCGCATATATAACATACTATTCGGCAATAAAAAAAGACTGGAATCTTGCCATTTGCAACAATATAGATGGACTGTGATGGCATTATGTTATGTGAAATAAGTCGAAAAGAGAAAAACAAATACCACATGATCTCACTTTTATCTGGAAACTAAAAAAACAAAACAAAACAAAACAAACAAACAAACAAACAAAAAACAAGCTCATAAATAGAATAGATTGGTGGTTGTTGGGGGAGACAAATGGGTGAAGGGGGTCAAAAAATATAAACTTCCAGCTATAAAATAGTAGTGGTGATATAGTGTACAGCATGGTGACTACCAATTAATAATAATGTATTGTACATTTAAATGTTGCTAAGAGGGGCGCCTGGGTGGCTCAGTGGGTTGGGCGTCCGACTTCAGCTCAGGTCACGGTCTCACGGTCCATGAGTTTGAGCCCCGCGTCGGCTCTGTGCTGATGGCTCAGAGCCTGGAGCCTGCTTCCGATTCTGTGTCTCCCTCTCTCTCTGCCCCTCCCCCGTTCATGCTCTGTCTCTCTCTGTCTCAAAAATAAATAAACATTAAAAAAATTTTTTTTAAATAAATGTTGCTAAGAAAGTAGATTTTAAAAGTCCACCTCACAAGAAAAAGAAAAAAATAACCTATTTATGGTACAGTTGTTAACCAGACTTATTGTGGTGATCATTTCCCAATGTATACAAATATGAATCACTTAGGTGTACATCTGAAACTAATATAAAGCCATAGGTCAATTATACCTCAATAAAAAAAAAAAAAAGACGCAAAGAACAACATATGAAATAAAAGAATTTGTCATGGTCTGGTACAGGGAACTCCATAAAGATGACTTCATTCTGCAAAGTGCACAAAATAATGTAGTCCAAAAGGAAAAGTATTTCCCATTCAGCAGTGAAATAAAGATACTAAGTCACTTTCCATCATAGTACCTGCATCTTTTCCTTCAGAACACTTACCACTACTGAAAATTCACACATTTTTGTCTCACTCCCTATGAAAACGGCAATTAAATGAGAACTAAAGTTTTGCCTGTCCTAGTCTCCTATACTGATTTCCATTGTATCATCCAATGTTTAGAATTGTGTCCAGAACATAATAGCTGCTCACATAAACAAAATTAAATTACTGCACAAATTAATGAAAGGAAAAGACATGAGAATGTACAAAAGTAAAAGAGATCAACAGAACAGCAACTAAAGTTTAGTAAAGTCTAACTACTTAAAATGTGATCTAACCAAATCAAACCACATCAAATCTCCAACACTATTATATTCTTTAAAAGGCAGGGCTATGAAGCAGGTTAAAAGTGAATATTTGAATGTGAATTTAAGTATCATGGTGGTATGTTTAAAAACATTTAAATATATTTGAATAATCCTGTGAAATTTTAAAGATTACCCATTGTTCCACAGTATTTTTGAATTATATTAAGAAGATAAAGTTTCATTTCCCTTTCCATACCTCCACACTCCAGAGGTTAATATTGTGAACATATATATACTCTTTCATAAGTTCTTAGACCTAGAGCTATATAAAACCATTCATATTTTATCACCATCATCATTCCCAATATTTATTAAGCACCAGTGCTACATATTGTTTTAAGAGCTTCTTAAAAAAGTTTCTATATTATCCCCATTCACAAAATAATAGAAGAAACAGTGCTTATTTATGGGCAATTTGCTATCGCGATTGAACATTATAATTTTGGGACCTCTTTTCCTGTTGTGTATCACTTAAAAACTGATAGACTTGTAGGCTGTTTACAATTTTATGTCATTAAACATAACCGATGCAACTTAGGCTTCTCTATTATTTATTTCTGTAAAATGGATTCTAAGAAATGGGATTGATGGCTCAAAAGTTATTCACATTTAAATTTTTTTTAAGAGTGTTTATTTTGAGAGAGACAGAGACAGTGAGAGTGGCGAGGTGCAGAGACAGAGGGAGAGAGAGAATCTCAAGCCAGCTTCTGGCTGCCAGTGCAGAGCCAGATGTGGAGCTTGAACTCATGAAACCGTGAGACCATGATCTGAGCTTAACTGAGCCACCCAGACACCCCAAAAGTTATTCACATTTTAAATTTTAACAAATGAAATCAAATTATTCTCCAAAAGACTATTTAAATTTAAAGATCACACAATTACAAATGTCCTTATTTTTGTGCATACTTACTGACCTTAGACAGATATTATCAATCTTGGTGAATTTGAATAGTCTGAAAGACAAAATATGATATCTACTGCATAATGCTGCATTTCCTTGTAAACTAACAGTATTTGGAATCTTTTCATCTGGTTATTGATTATAATTCTTATAGTCTTAGTCCATTTTCCTATTAGACGCTTATTTTTATTAAGAATTACTATTTTTGTTTATTAACCCCACATTTACTACTTGTGCTGCAATTATTTTTGACTTTTAACTGTTAATGAACTTTAACATTAAAAAAAAATTATTTTAACATTTACCTATTTTTGAGAGACCAAGAGAGACAGCACAAGCAGGGGAAGGGTAGAGAGAGAAGGAGACACAGAATCTGAAGCAGGCTCCAGGCTCTGAACATGCTGTTAGCTCAGAGACCAACATGAGGCTCAAACCCACGAACCGTGAGATCATGACATGAACCGAAGTCGGATGCTTAACCAACTGAGCCACCCAGGCGCCCCTTAACATTTTTTTTAATAAAAGGTTATGAAAAGTAATTGTAATTTCCTTTTACTTGACGGACTCTAAGTTTCCTGTTTGCCTGAGACAGGTTTCTCCTATCCTAAGCAATATACTTGCATATTTTCTTCTAATATATTTTTAATGTATTACATCAATTTGCATTTTAAATCTATTTGATGTATATTTCACAAGGATCTGAATGGGAATATAAATTTATTTTCATTCAAATTAGTAACCAATTCTGTAACCTAATTTACTATGCATTTCAATCTTACCCAATTATCTGAAAATTCAACACTAAACAAATATTAAATCCCCTGCAATGGAGTAATGTAATTATTTTGGTCTAATTTTATATTCCATTCTATTCATCTGTTTTTGTGCTACCATATTTTAGCTACAGTAACTTAGTAGTATTTTCTACATAGCAAGGAAATTGACCATTATAGGACATTATTTTTAAAAATTATAAAAGAGAATATTTCCAATTATAAATTACCATTTATCAAAATAACTACTAGATCTTATAAGAATTCTCAGTAGCAACAGACTAAAGGTATAAAATAATTTGATGACACTTGATTTCTTAATAATATTAAATAGCCCCATGTAGGAACATGAAATGACTTATTATTCAGGTCCTATTTTATAACTTTGTATAAAATTAGTTTTCTCCATATAGACTGGATATCTTTCTCATATTTAAAAAAATTTAAAAATATTTATTTATTTTTGAGAGAAAGAGAGAGCTTAAAAAGGGGAGGGGCAGAGAAAGAGGGAGACACAGAAACCGAGTGGTCTCCACACTCTGAGCTGTCAGCACAGAGCCCGACGCAGGGCTGGAACTCCAAACTTTGAGATCATGACCTGAGCTGAAGTCGGATGCTTAACCGACTGAGCCACCCAGGCGCCCCTGGGTATCTTTCGTATTAAATGTAAACTTTGGTATTTTATCGTTTTCTGATACTGTTAATTAAATTATATATATTAATATATTAACTGGTAATTTCATAAAGGAAAGCTAGATGGTCATTTTTTATACATTTATCTAGTATTTGGCACCTTATATTCATTTACTGTTTAGCTTATGCAAAATTTACTACATATGTCATGATACAACTTTCAAATAATAATGTTGTCTCTTACTGAAATTTTCAGTATTTATGACTTACTTAAATTTGTTACCATTATATTACCTTACTTTTCTAAAAGTATTAAGTAGTGATAGAAAAATCCCTGTATTCTTCCTAATATTTTGAATGCTTTTAATATGCCATTATTAATATGATATTAACTATGCATTTGTAGAAAAGGTTTTACATATTTTCAATAGTTTTTAATTTTGAAAAATGGCAAACCTTTTTTTTTTCTTTTTAATGTTTGTTTATTTTTGAACTAGAGAGAGCTTGAGCAGGGAAGGGACAGAGAGAGAGAGAGAGAGAGACAGAGAGAGAGACAGAAGATCTGAAATGGGTTCTGCATGGACAGCAGAGAGCCCCATGTGGGGCTCAGGCAATGGCCTGAGCCAAAGTCAGAGCCTTAAGGGACTGAGACACCCAGGTGCCCAAACCTGTTTTGTTTTTTTTTAATCATTACACTAATATTTACCACTATGGCTTTCTTAAAACTTTACTTGGTCAACAGATTTTAGTCCTTAAATATAATACTTAAATTTATTTGCTAATTATATTGTTTGAAACTATAGCATTTATATTCCTATGTGTATTTTCTTTTTGGGGTCGTTCATGAGGTAATGATATTGACATTTGCAAGCTATGCAAAATGAATGGGAAAACATTCCATTTTAATCTATATTCTGAAATAACTTCTAATATATAAGAATTATTTGTGCTGTGAAAGACCATCTTACATGACACCAGAACTACCAAACTAGTTTTCTCACTACATGCTATTTTTTCATCTTTGTTATATGCTTAGAGCAGTGGTTCTCAAAGCATGATCCTAGAAAAGCCATACTGGAATCACCTGGGAACTTGTTAGAACCATAAATTTGGGTGCCCCATCTCAGACCTAATGAAATAGAAAGGATATAAGGATCATCAAACTGGAGTTCAACATGCCCTTCAGGTGATTCTAATATATACTTAAATTTGAGAACTACTGGCTTAGATTTA
Organism: Puma concolor; assembly: GCF_028749965.1. Lineage (NCBI taxonomy): Eukaryota > Metazoa > Chordata > Mammalia > Carnivora > Felidae > Puma > Puma concolor. The sequence goes on along the minus strand of NC_141668.1, from coordinate 62,556,295 downwards.
CTACTCCCTCCTCTTAAGCAAATTTCAGCTACTTATTTTAGAATGCAAAATATTCCGTTTCTTCCATATGATAAAGTTTAATGACATAAACATGCAAACCACATACTTTTGTAATTAAATATTTTCCATAGCTGTAGTTATAGCCTTAAACTAATTATGCTGCATATTTAATTTCTGTTAATGTATATATACATATATATACATATGTATAATATATATATATATAATATATAATTATATATATATATTATATTATATATATTCTTGGAGAGGAACATCACCAAGATGGCAGAATAGGAGTTTTCGGCTATAATCCCCCACAAAGAGCCATAAAAGTGACCACTCACAGATCACAGTACCTTTGTGGGAGTCAGAGGGTCCAGCGAAGCTCTGGCACACCACTGGAGCAAAAGATCCGACAACAGATGCAAGGTGGAGGGCAAGAACACTCTCACTTCACCTGCGATGCCCCTTCGCAAGGTGGCGCAGCTCAGTGACAAAGGCAATGACCCTCAGCTGGAGATTTCTCTCACGGAAGACCCTGAGTGTTGTTGAGTGCGCATCTTCCTAAACTTTGCTGCACACTGCCGGACAGAACACTTCTTTTTTTTTTTTTTTTTTTTTTTTGCCTCACCCAGAATACTGAGGGCATCAGCACAGCTGAGTGGTAAGGAGAGGTTGGGAGCAGGCAGCAGACGCGAGGACTCACGGCCAAAAAGGTTTCAAACTCAATAGAGGATGATGGAACCTTCAAACCACGAACTGCATCAGGCCTGCCCACAGCACCTTGTTAAAACCCCACTGCCCCACGGCCACCCGCCCTGCCTAGACTACCCCCACATCCCCGACCGAGAACATGCCCCAGAGCGCGCTCCGCCCCGGAGCGCACCCTTGTGCGTGGGAAGGCAAGCTTGGCCGCCTGCTTCTGAGCATGTGCACACTGCCGGGTCAACTCTGCAGGATTGCAGGCTGGCCGGGAAACTTTAGCTTTCCCGTGCACCGCTCTGGAGAAAACACACAGGAGCCTCTCAACACCCACCCAGGCTTTGAGGATCGAGAGAAAGCATCCATTCTTAAAAATTTACCCCCCTCCCTATGTCCCCGTCCCAAGATATGGGGAAGAGGTGCATCTACAGAAAAGCTCTGGGACAGTTTCAGACTCCCTAACTGAGCTGACTGAAGCCAGGGAGCAGGGAGTTGGAGGAGTTGAATGCTTCTTCAAGTGCAGTCTGTGGATTTGAAAGCAGTGCTGTTATCTGGTTCCAGTGATCTGGGAGTGGTCCTGCCTGCTCAAGACCCTTAGCAGTGATCTGGGAGTGGTCCTGCCTGCTCAAGACCCTTAGCAGTGATCTGGGAGTGGTCCTGTCTGCTCAGAAACCCACGGGGTCAAGCTCATCCCAGCCGTGCTCCCGGCAGCAAGCTTGCCAACATCCTTCCGACTGCGGATACTGAAGCAGTCCGGTAATTCACCTCCAGCGCTGATCAGCCACTACTTTTTAGTAAACCTGCTTGTTTGTATTGCCACATTATGAGCTTTACACTTACCAAGAATCATTTTTGTTGTTTCCAACACTGTTTATACCAATTTAGTTTTTATTATAATTACTAATTTAATTTCATACTATATAAAATAAAAATATGATTGCAAAATTTTTTGTTTTATATCGAAAAGAAGATCTGATATATGCAATGCTGAAACTGCTATAGAATTATATATTTTTTGTTATAGAATTACCTATAAGGAAAATCATTATAGAAGATTTAAGGATTATAAAAATCTAGAAGGGTTTTATACTCAGATTGCATCCTAAGTGTCTTTTGAGTTTTTATTCCACTTAACAGAAACTGCAAATGGAAATCATTAGATGGTTTATTACGGAATGTGATTTACACAAGACTGACTTTGTAGAACCTCGGATCCACATTCGAACAAACGGTATTAGATGGGCCTATAAGGGAAGATTGACCAATTCTATTGTATTTATAAGTTAGGTTAAAATATTCAAAATTCTGTGTATCATTTTTATGACACTTTATCTTTCGGTTAATATGTAGCTGTCACTCCTGGCAGAAGCACTCCTGTTGCACATATTGGACTACTTAACTTCCTGATTATAAGCATTCAATCATTTCATGGCCCCTCTTGAAAGGCAAACACCACACCTGGCTTCCAAGATTCTTCAAGATATGGAAGTGGCAACATGGCAACAGCCTTTTTTTTTTTTTTTTTTTTTTTTTGCCATATGTCTCCACCTTCTCTATGTTCCAGGCTCATGGACTGGAACACATCAAATGTTTTCTTACCTCAATTTCTTTACATAGAGTTACACCTGCTTGCCCTGCTCTGTCCATCTCTTTAGTGACCAGTTCATTTTTGTACTCCTCAGATCTTTGCTTAAATACATCTTCTTTTCTAGGCTTTCCCTGACCATCAGATCTAAAGTTCCTTATTCTAGCTCATGATAACTTTAGTTTTCGTTCATTGAATTTATAACAATTTCCGAAAAAATGTGTACTTGTGGATTTGTTTTTTAATGATTCTACCATTAAACTCTAAGCTCTAATAATGACTTGATCTGTTTAACTCGTTCCTAGAACACTAAGGCCTGGCCAAAAATGAGGAGGACTTAGTTTTGTTTATTAAACAAATGGCTGAAGAATCAACTATGAGGACAAAATTAATGGCATATGTGAATCTGGTGGTATGGAAAGTTTTCTTCCTGCGATTATCGGGATTATCTATAGTTATTTTCAAGTGTAAACTAAGAGTGAAAGGTGACACATACCAGTTGTTTTTCATTAATTTCTATATCTGTGCCTCTAATGTGATTGTTCAGCTTTTCATGACAATTCTCTCGCCTTACTATAATGTACGCTTAGTGATCACATAGATTCCTTCTATCTTGTTCACTGCCATTCCTCAAACAGTATCTGGCACACAGTAGGTGCTATATAATTATGCTTTTATTGAAGGACCACCACTGTACAACAATATCTATTTTTAGAGTTAATTATGATTTCAGGATTATTTCCAGTTGTTCTGGCTAAAATTGAAAAGCATTACGCAGAAGGAATTAGCAGAAATGGGCTGGTTATTTACCCATTTCCCTTCTCTTCCTGCACAGAAAGAATTCCTTCTGCAGCTTCCTTAAAATTAGGTGCAGCAAATGATTCAGATAGGGACAGTGGTTTTGAGTGAAACATTTTCCAAGCCTGGCCCATAAAAGCCCTCCTTTCAAAAGTCCTCTGTTTTCTTGAGCCTGGGCCACTGAGTGACCAAGTGGACTAGAACCTCTCTCCAAATGTTAACCCATGCTGTCTACTGGTGACAGAACTGATTCTTTTTTTTTTTTTTTTTTTTAATGTTTATTTATCTTTGAGAGACAGAGACAGACAGAGCATGAGTGGGGGAGGAGCAGAGAGAGAGACACAGAATCCAAAGCAGGCTCCAGGCTCTGAGCTGTCGGCACAGAGCCCGATGCAGGGCTCAAACCCACAAACCGTGAGATCCTGACCTAAGCCGAAGTTGGACACCTAACCAACTGAGCCACCCAGGCACCCCAAGGGAAGAACTAATCCTTAGTTGTTGTCAGACCACTGTTATTCTGGGGTTGTTTGTGCCAGTACTCAACCCACTCTGACTAATACAAGGGATATTCCACAGGGCATATGAAGATGATATTTATATATTTCTGACCGTCACAGGTTTTTCTAAAAGTTTGAAGCAAGTTCTACATAAAGTATAAAACGCTTATGGCCAGCCAATGAAGGGCAATACATGAAATCCTGAAAACTCTACTGATAATACAGTCAAACTTTGAGATCTCCTTGTAACTAGGAGGTATAAAGTTCTAAGAGATAGTTTCCAGTACAAATTGTATGCCAACTTCATGTGTCCCATGCTGGTGATATGAAAAAGCTGAAATCCCCCCCTCATCCTTTCAATATTCCAACTGCTCTGCTTCTTATATATTCAGGAATAGCTTGAGATAGATCATTCATTTCATTTTATTGTTTTTTGGATCCACTGAGACAGGAGAATACAAATTGCTAAGTAGAAGGTGGCCTTGCTGAGGGACAGCCAAAGCTTGAACTCTGCTCTGATTCCGATCCTGAGTGTTGAGCCTTTGGATTGCTGGGGCAGAAGCAAATATCTCAGGGAGGGATTTTCTCCTTTCTTCCTACCCCACATTCCCATGTTTTACTCACTGAAAGAGGCTCCAAGTCAAACGGACAAAGACCCTTCTAAAGTGACCTCACTCAAAATCCACTTTGTTTAGTTATTTCTGTTCTACTTCAAAATCACAAATATATTTGATATATTCTTTTATTAGGTCCTAAACTTGGCATTTCAAATTTAGTACTTAAATACATCTAGCAATTACCTATGTAATGTGAGGTAGACTTCTAACAAAATTGTCTTTCCTTAGGAAGCTAATTTTTGAACATTAAGTGATTTGCAATCTGAACTATACAATCTGTCATTTCGCCAATGAGTCTTTGTGCCATGTCTATACTGTCATTATATGTCCCTCTACCTCTCTGATTCATCCATCTTTTCATTTCACAGCACCATTCTATTATCATTTCCAGGCCACTTGCGGTATGTCTAATTTGGTCAAACAGTTCTCCATCTTTTCTTTGTATTGAAATTGACTTACTTTGGGATATATAGTTTAAAATCGGTTTTTCGAATTTGTCATAAATCCAGCGCTAATCTTCATTAGTTACAGATAAATGTATAAATTAATTTGCATATTATATTAAGCTATCTCATCTAAGAATAGGAAATGTCTCTGTTCTGATCCCTCATGTCTTTGTAGAGAGTTTTAACATTTTCTATACATAGGTCTTGTATATACTTTATTAATTATTAGATGTTTTCTGTTTTTTACTGCTGTTTTTGTAAATTCATTGATTATTGCTGATATAATGGAGTATTTGTGAATATATATATTAGGGAGAGAGAGAAAACAAACATGAGTGGGGGAGAGGGGCAGGAGGAGAGAAAGAGAGAGAGAGTGGGAGACAGTGAGAGAGAGAGAGGAGAGAGAGAGAGAGAGAGAGAGAGAGAGAGACAGAGAGAATATCTTAAACAGGCTCCACTCAGCAGGGGGCCTGGCACAGGCCTACAACCTACAACCCTGGGATCATGACCTGAGCCAAAATCAACAGTTGGATGCTCAACCGACTAAGCCACGCAGACACCTTATACTTTGAATATTTAAGTTGGTTTTCAGTTTGGCAACTTTGCTACTCTCCCATATTTAGTTCTAATATATTTTCAATTGAGATATTATATTTTGTGTCTATGGGTTTTTTTATTTGTTTGTTTTTCTGGTCTTTTTCATTCTACATTGTTTATTTGTAATTCTCTCCACTGTAATTTTATAAAATCAATTTTGCAATAGAACTGATTAATTCTTTTCAATTATCCAGTATTTTGTTGTGCCAGCATTCTATATATTTTTTTTTTCCTGTTGTTGTTAATCTTTGCTATATTTCCCATCTTATTTTTATTAGTTTCCTTTCTCATTTCTTTGGGTTTTAGCTATTTCTCCTTTCCCAACACCTTGAGTTTTGTATTTAATATGTCTGTTTCTTGATACCAGGGTTTCTCAACCTCAGCACTACTGACATTTTGAGCTATGTAATTCTTTCTTGTGTGTCTGGGGGCTTGTTTTGTGCACTGGGAGTGCTTAGCAGCATTCCTAGCCTCTACCCACTAGCTGCCAATAGCCATCCCCTCTCATTCATGACAATCAAATGTGTGTGCAAACATTGCCAAGTATCTCCTGTGGTGGGAAAAAAATTATATGCTGTTGAGGGCCACTGGAAACTGACCAAAAGCATATAAAAACTGAGAAGTGTTTATCCAAGAAAAACTACTTAAGTTCAGATAAGAGCAGTGGCAATCGGCATGATTCAGCTTTGGGCTACTCCCTTATCCTCCAGCTCCATCAGTGTTCTACTTCTAAAGTGTGAGCAAGCCATGAAAGCAAGCAACTTTACTGGCAGGGGAACTGATTGGATTTGGAGTGGAAGGTAGAAAAACTCCATGACCCAGAGAGTTATCTAAAACAAGAGTAATCTCAGTAGCAAGTGGGTAAGGAAGGCCAGTGTCCCAGCTGGCTTGAGTTTGCAAAACTGATTAAGGCAAACAACTAAGGAGCCAGCTAACAGGAAATTCAACAGGAGACCTGAGGAATGAGATAGCCATAATGGGCCTTGATTGGCTGTCTGAAAGGCTGTATGCACGTGCAAGGCTGCAAACATGTTCAGGAAAGACCAAAAAGAGCCCTAGTTGACTATACATCCTTGACTAGTGAGAATTTTTATGCATGGGCAAAAGAGACAGAAGTAGGGATGGCAGATATTAAAAGCTGAAGTAGGATTAAAAATTGCCTGAAGTGTATGTGTGTTCCCCAGCGAACACACAGATCCAATGGCAAAGGGGTGAAGATTTATTGCCACAAACTTACTGAGCACAAACTCTGATCAATCATGCTGACACAGAGGTGATCTCCAGGAAGCCAGGATTAAAATAAACACAAGAATTAAAAAGAGAAAACAAAACAAAACTGAGTCATCAGCAGCCATACACCACAGGAGAGAAATGCTCCACATGGTAAGTGTGGGCAAGTCACTAAACAAACACAGGAACAACTATAACCACTGTGAGCAGATCCAAATCCAAACTTATTACAATAAATTGTATATAATATCCAGTTACCAGCAAAAAATTAGAAGACATGCAGAGGAAGAGCAAACTGTGGCACATGTTTTGGGAAAAATAGTCTTGGATGTGGTCAAGATGTTATTAAATTCTCTGATGAGCACCAGATGTTGAACTTAGCAGAAAATGACTTCACAACAGCTATTTTAAACATGTCAAAGGAACTAAAGTAAACTATATTTAAAGAATAAAGGAAAGCATAACAACAATGACTCTTCAAATAAAAAATACCAATTAAAAATGGAGAAATTATAAAAGGAGAAACAAATGGAAATTCTGGAGTTAAAAACTACATTAATCAAAACAAACAAAAAATACACTTAAGGAACTCAAGAGAATGGCATTATTCATAACATCCAAAGAATCAAAACAATCTAAATGCCTCTCAACTGGTGAATGAGTAAACAATATGTGGCATGCCCACACAATGGGATACTACTCAGCAATAAAATGGAATACAGTATTTATGCAGTTCATATGGGTGAACTTCAAAGATATTATGTGAAGTGAAACAAGCCAGATGCAAAGGACTACATATTGTATGATTTCTTTTAGGTGAAATATCTATATACAAAAAAATTAGTTGTTTAGAGTTAGGTGAAGAAGCCAGAATTGACTACAAATGGGCATGAAGCTTCTTGTTTAGGTAATGAAAATCTTGTAAAATTGGATGGATTTAGTAAAATCATAGTTCACTTAAAATGAGTGAATTAGGTTGTGTGTAAGTTACATGCCCATAAAACGGTTAAAAACATTATTATGCATACTTCATATCAAATATAAGTAGGACTTTTTGGATCAAATGCATTACACTTTTGTTGCAAATAATAATAGTGTAATAGTATTATTAATGATTGTATATTTACCTTTCATTATGTACCATTGTTTGAGGCTCTTTAAATGTATAACGACATTATTTGTAACAATGAGAGTACAGATAAATAAATGGACACTCAGAAAAAATATTGCTAAAGGAACCTTGCTCAGGTAGCTTAACTTCCTAAATTCACAGATTCAATCAATGACTTCTGTAATCTACGAGAGCAGTGTGTGTGGGTGCTTGTGTGTGTGTGTGTGTGTGTCTGAGTGTGTGTGAGTGTGTGTGTGTGCAGGCACATGAGACAGTATGTAGCATGACATGAGATTAATATTAAACAGTGTACGTTAAATGAAATGTAATGTACATAATATATCTTAAGAATTAATAATTACCAAGTAACATATATGTATGTATAAAATCACTATTAAAAATATTAATTCCTTAGGGATTAGAATTACAATAATTATTTTAATTGTCAAATGATATTTTACTTTCCATCTAAGATTTTTCAAGAAATTAAGTAAAAAGTTAGCCTTTTGACATTTTAACCACTTGAGAATGATAGTAGCATTTTTCTTAGACTTCAGACCTAAGCGTAAAAACCTAATAGGTTATAATATTTTGATACATATCTCAAAGTAAGATAAAATTTGATGCATCATCTTCACATTTTAACTGTGGAGTTTCAGTCTATATTCATAAACATAACTATCTTACAAACCATTCTACCCTTTATTTTAGTAACCCAAATAGTCAAATCAACTGGGGAAAAAAAAAGTTTCTTTCCTTTGTTTAACACATGAAAAATTTATCTATTGCTGATTCTTTGACTTTGAATAAATTCGTAAGTTTTATTATAGCCCATTAAAAGAGGTGTTTTGCTGACACAGAGGTAAAATAAATTATTTATAATCAGTAAATCTTCACAGTGTAAGAGTTTATACACAGTGATTATTCCAGACTGGTAAAAAAGAACATTTAACGCAAAATCTTACCACGCCAATGGAAAAGTAATTATTGATGATACTGTAAGGCACTGGGTCTCCCTTCTCATCTTTGTCATTAGGTATGACTTCAAACTTCCACCTGTCCAACATGATTTCTGTGCTGTTTTCAATGTCTTTTAGGATTTTCATCAGATTCTCACCTTCATAACCTAATGAAACAAAAATTATCTTGAGAAAAAAAAAATAACCAAATAACAAAAGCTGTATTTATGTGTGTCTGAGTGTGTGCATGTGGATACATCACTCTAAAGCTAAACAATGCATTTTAAAGCAAAGTCTAATACAAGATAAAGAATTAACTGTAATCGTTAAGCTCATAAAAATATTTTACCTTTAGCTTTAATTTGCAACTCACATTCCTCTCCTAGGGTGCCAATTCTCAATATAGTCCAAGAACAAATGAATATCTCCACTGCTTATCCCCTCAAAACTATATCATTGAATTCAGAATGAAATTAATGCCTGCTTTAACAGGCAACAGCCTTGACCCAGTTGCTGAAGTAAAAATCCTGGATGCAATTTTAGACTTGACCCTTTACAATCCTCCTTTATCTTCACACTTTGCTCTCTACTGATACGAAACAACTTTCAGTTTAAGTAGAAGAAGGGCCTTCTCTTTCTCACTTTGTGCACTATATTGCCTTATTCTATATACCCAGAGTACCCTTTTCTTTTGGTTGCCTTGCTTCTGCTCCCTTTGCAGGTTTTATATTTGATAGCGCTTCTTTCCAGAAGCCACCCTCCCAAAATAAATGGCTTCTATACAGTGCCACAGCACACAGCTCTCCAAACTAGCGGCACCTTAGAACCACTACATTGCATTATAGTTATTTGCATTGTTCTCACTGCAAGTGTCCTTTACCAGGTCTTCCCGGGAGCAGATGCTCAACAAGTCTTGTTTTAATGAGTCTACTGCAGATAGTCAACATGGCCTGAAACTACAATTATTGCTTACTATGATATTTTCTCTTAAATGTATTTGTATCTATATAACCTTATAGTTCAGACATCCTAATCCCAGTTGTGTTATTTAATATTTGCTGTTAACCTCCCTAAATAGAGTCCTCCTCCTAAGTAAAAACTTAGATTTATTGTGAGAATTAAATGAGAAAATGCATAAAAGGTCTTAGTATATGAGGCCTAAGAATAGGAATTTCTCAACTGTATATGACTACTAATGATAATAGAATTAGAAATATTGTATTAAGTTAAATAATATCTCCCTCTCTAACTCTGCACACACATACACACACACATTCTTGAGAGTATATTTTGAATTGAAACAAGATTTTCATAGATTTTCTGTGTCCAACTTTGGTCTATATTTTAATAATGTATTCATTGAACAAGTAACTGCCTGAGGCTATGAGGCCTGATCAGAGGTGTTAGCACACATAACACTGGAATTAATTGGATTAAAAGAAAGAAGAATAGGCACTGTAATATGCCAACATTCTTTAAAAATAAATAAGTGTAATTATGGTGTATTTGTTGAATTAACTATTAGAGGTAAGACAGACAGAAACTAGGAATGCCTATTTCGGCGCCTACCATTACATTTTTCTTACACAGGTAAAATAATTATGTACTAATTAATACATAAAGCAAAGAGTACAACAAACAATGATTAGACACATAGAAACATTAGAAGTATCACATATTATTTTCGTAGATGTTACATCATATTTTTGCAGTAAAATTTAAAAACTTTGAATATACATAATAATTTGCATACAATTGTACTCAGACATTTGGCAGGCTCCCACAATGTGCAGATTATAATAAGAGCCAACTATCTCTGGTTAGTCTTCCTCACGATGGGGGCTTTAAGGAATAGTCCCAAGCAGCTGCAAAAACTCCTTTTGTTTCGGGGAACTTCCCTATCTTCTCTGGCCCAACATGGACTGCCCATTTCCGCTTGTTGGTGGAAAAAAAAAAAAAAATCCACATCTGCTCATCTAGTCAAGCTGACTGGTTTTAGGACCAGGAGACCTCTTTTTGTCTGCCCTCTGGGCTTTTATCTGCCTCTGGACTTCTTACCAAAGCTCATCCCTTCAGCCGCAATTGCCCTCCCTCTGCCTGTTTCCGCACCACCTTGGGTGCCGCCTAGAAACTGGTTCCTATACCATCCTCAGGGCCTCAGGCACCACCAGCTCCTCCTCCCACCCTCTGGTCAAGGGGCAGCAAGGAGCCACTCACTTCAGAGTTCCCCACAGGTGCCCCAGGGAAAAAGTAACACTGGGGAACAAATTAATTGACTTTTAAATAGGCACAGATGGAACATATTTGGTATTTAAATTTAAGTTTGTTGGTTTCATTAAGATATGCACATCTTTAGGGTCATCAGCATTAAATATATAAAAATTTGTCTACTTAGGTTTACTAAAGGTCAAATAAGCTCATGCTATCTCTGTTGCAATGTGTTTGTTTCAAAATGTTCTTGGGTGATTGTTAAGATGGCTTTCAGGGTCTTTGATAACCTGAACCTTTGAAGTTTTGCTTGGATGATAAACTGGGTGAAATTCACTGGACATTTAGGACTTTTCTAAATCAGGTGGAATGCTAAAGCATTGCTAACTAAACATAGGTTTATGCTTTTGACTTTTTTTTTATTGTTTATTTATTTTTGAGAGAGACAAAGCATGAGCAGGGAGCATCCGAGAGAGAGGGAGACACAGATTCTGGTGCAGGCTCCCAGCTCTGAGCTGTCAGCACAGACGTGGGGCTCAAAGCCACAAACCGCCAGATCATTGACCTGAGCCAAAGTCAGACATCCAATCAACTGAGCCACCCAGGTGCCCCTATGCTTTTGACTTATAGCAGAAAAACTAAGGATATTTGGGTCTGTTGGAAAACATGCTTTGTGCTTAATTGATTCATAAGTTTGCCATCTAAGGAATTCTGATGTAACAATTCACAATTGGTTACTGCTTAGTTTTCACTGGAGACTAAGGTTTCTAACCATTAAAATTCTGCTTAATGTAATTAACACTGGTACAAATAAGGAAATAAGGAAGCAAGGAAATAAGTAAAAGCAAATATGTTTGTAGAAAAGTAGATGTTTAAGTTATAAGGAAAGGAAATACATTTTTGTTGACAGTAAAAAAAAAAAAAAAAAAGGGAATTTTGTCCTAAACAAGACTGGTAGTTTGAAGAGAAATGGCTTGGGACAAAATCTGAATGCAAAGGAAAATTGTAGAAGGTTCGTGCAGGGAAATCTTTGGAAAGGAATTTTATGTGTGGTCAGGGAGACTAAGATTAAAATGAACAGATTTTAAAAGTACCCTGGTATAAGATTAAAATTCCCCCTCCTTTGAGCCAAAGGCTGGGAAAATGGTGGCAATACCCTCGTTGCTGGCCTCCAAATACTCTACATTTGTGTTTCTGCAAGGCAGATGAATATGGCCTGTGCCATATGAGGGATGGATGGATGGCTATGATAATATAGAGGGTTTTTAGTGAGATACATGGGAGCCATTTTGCTACACTTAACCCAGTGTCTGCCAATGTGCAACAACCTCGATATTGTAAAATGGATACCCACATGGCTGGAATGTATTTATGTGGGCATTGCTGGAAAAGGCAGGGGAATAGACCTCAGTTTTGACGCTTTTAGCCCCCCTCAATGGCCAATTTTATCCTTACAAAAAAGGTTTTTCACCAGTCTTTTGACATGTATTTGTAAAGAGGAACAGTTTTTATTATGATCAATACATAAATTACTGTACAGCCAAAAATAAAATGAGCACATCCTCTACATCCAGGGAAGTCTTGCTTGGTCACAGCTGATACCCCCGAAGTCCCACAGGTGGGAAATGGAGGGGTGTGAGGAATCGGGAAGACAAGGTCGTTCTTGGAGGTAGGGTCAAGTGCGGGTAAAAGCGACTACTGCCAGCACCTCACAAGACTGACAGGGCTTTTGGCTGCCAGTTGCATAGCCAGGCTAAGTACAGTGGTTAGGAGATAAGGTTTCTTCTGGCCAGAGATAGGAGATTGAGATAAGGGATGCCTATTCCTCCTTTTTCCTGTAGAAATTGGAATTCTATAGGCAATTGGCAATTCCCCAACCGAGGCCAATCCTCCTTTTGGATGCATTATCACAAATTGGGATAATTTTGATCCACATACCCTGAAAGAAAAGCGACTCGTTTTCTTTTGCACCAAGTCTTGGCCCCAGTACAAATTAGAGGAGGAAAACAGGTCACCAGAGGAAAATATCAATTATGATACTATCCTCCAATTGGACTGTTTTACAAATGTGAGGAGGAATTGAGGAGAAGTCACCTATGTTCAGTGTTTTGGGGGCCTTAAGAGAGAATCGAGTTATGTATAAGGTCCATTCTGGCCTGTTGGCAATGCTTTCCAAGAGTTCATAAGAACCTTTGCCTGTACCCAAAGCAGACCTAGAAAAGGAGAAAAGGAAGTCTTCCATCTCAGCCTCTTCCTCCTCAGGTCCTCGATCTGTACATTCAGACTTAAAAACATACACTTCTGCTCCCTTCTGCCCATGTTATCCAGGCCCTCCCCATAATGCAACAGGCATATTTCCCCTACAAGAAGCTCAAGTGCTGGAAGGGAGGACACAAGGAGGCACCACTGTGATAAGATTACAAGTACTTTTTCATTACAAGATTTAAGACAGATAAAAGGAGATCTAGGTAAAATTTCTGATGATCCAGATAGACATATAAGGGCTTTTTAGAATATTCTGGAAAGATATAATGCTTTTGCTGATTCAGACTCTTAATGAGACAGAGAAGCATAGGGTTCTGGCAGCAGCTGAGAGATATGGGGACTCAGAAAGCAATTCATTAGTTATCATGGGACTAGAGGTCCTATAGGGAACCAGAAAGGACCCAGGCAGTCCTGCTCCAAGATCCTAATTGGGACTATGACCATCTCATTGAGGAATGGATGGCCTTTGTTTTTGGAAAAAACAAAGCTTGTTTTTGGAAAAATTAATGAGGTCCCAAGTTAAACCTTTAAATTATGCTAAATTAGCCACTATTACGCAAACACAAGATGAAAACCTGGTGGCCTTCCTGGAAAGGTTGAGGGTAAATATATGGGTATCTCCCTTACACCCCCCAAAGCTGCGAGGATCCTAAAGGACAAATTTGTCACTCAATCAGCCCCAGATATTTGGAGAAAGCTGCAAAAAGTTGGCTGTTGGCCTGGAAGGGACCCTGGAGGAGTTCTTTGGAGCTGTCAAATGGGTACATTACAACTGAGATCATGAGGAGAGTAAGGAACAGAAAAGGAGGCTTAAGAAAAAATCTGAGGCCTTGGTTGTGGTTTTCCACACTATGTCAGACTGGATTTCCCCAGGTCCGGAACCAAGTGCCATTTACTTGTCCATTCAGGGCACTGGGAGTCTGAATGCCTTCAGGGACCTCTGTCTATGAGGGCTTGGATAACCAATGTCCCTGAAAGGGAGTGATATAGTCCAAGGCTCTTTAAAATGGCTCCCCAAAACCAACTAGCTATCGTAAACCCAAAGCGTCTGGTAACTCTGGATATACAAGGTAAACCAGTTGATTTCCTTCCTGACACTGGAACCATCTTTTCTGTCCTCCTTTCCACTCCCGGCCAACTATCTGAACACTGCATAATGATTAGAGGCATCTCTGAAAAATTTTTCTCTCAGCTACCAGGGTGCATATGGGAGACTTGATTTTTTCATATTCTATTTTTTTTAATGTTTATTTATTTTGAAGGAGAGAGTGTGAGCAGGGGAGAGGCAGAGAGAGAGGGAGACAGAATCTGAAGTGGGCTCCAGGCTCTGAGCTGTCAGCACAGAGCCTGATGCAGGGCTCGAACTCACGAATTTTGAGATCATGACCTGAGCTGAAGTTGGACACCCAACTAACTGAGCCACCCAGGCATCTTTAATTTTTTCATATTCTTTTTTGATAATGCCAGAGAGCTCCACTCCCTTGCTAGAAAGAGATATTATGACCAAATTAGGGACTATAGTGCTACTAGCTCCAGGATAGATACACAATTGCCTAAACTAACAGCAATCTGGATATCAAAGAACAATCTTTCCTTGAGGTAAATTTAAATACCCCTCATGGAGTTGTTCCTATGGAAACTGGATAGCCAGAAGAAAATCTGAGGATTGAGAACCATAAACTAGTTCAGGTACTTAATCATTCTAACTAATGATATCACAGGATCCAAATAAGTATGGAGGAGGGAAGAAAACTACAGTCAAATTAGTTTAAAAAATGACCAGACATGTGAGAAATTTTTTGGATGGCTACAATAGGTCTTTCCTTCCTATGGTTAGGCCTCCTCCTTAAGAGGCATTGCATTTTGCCAAGAAGCATAAAATACCTAGGAATAAATCTAACCAAAGATGTAAAAGATCTGTATGCTGAAAACTATAGAAAGCTTATGAAGGTAATTGAAGAATATATAAAGAAATGGAAAGACATTCCCTGCTCATGGATTGGAAGAATAAATATTGTCAAAATGTCAATACTACCCAAAGCTATCTACACATTCAATGCAATCCCAATCAAAATTGCACCAGCATTCTCTCGAAACTAGAACAAGCAATCCTAAAATTCATATGGAACCACAAAAGGCCCCGAATAGCCAAAGTAATTTTGAAGAAGAAGACTAAAGCAGGAGGCATCACAATCCCAGACTTTAGCCTCTACTACAAAGCTGTCATCATCAAGACAGCATGATATTGGCACAAAAACAGACACATAGACCAATGGAATAGAATAGAAACCCCAGAACTAGACCCACAAACGTATGGCCAACTCATCTTTGACAAAGCAGGAAAGAACATCCAATGGAAAAAAGACTGTCTCTTTAACAAATGGTGCTGGGAGAACTGGACAGCAACATGTAGAAGGTTGAAACTAGACCACTTTCTCACACCATTCACAAAAATAAACTCAAAATGGATAAAGGGCCTGAATGTGAGACAGGAAACCATCAAAACCCTAGAGGAGAAAGCAGGAAAAGACCTCTCTGACCTCAGCCGTAGCAATCTCTTACTCGACACATCCCCAAAGGCAAGGGAATTAAAAGCAAAAATGAATTACTGGGACCTTATGAAGATTAAAAGCTTCTGCACAGCAAAGGAAACAACCAACAAAACTAAAAGGCAACCAACGGAATGGGAAAAGATATTTGCAAATGACATATCGGACAAAGGGCTAGTATCCAAAATCTATAAAGAGCTCACCAAACTCCACACCCGAAAAACAAATAACCCAGTGAAGAAATGGGCAGAAAACATGAATAGACACTTCTCTAAAGAAGACATCCGGATGGCCAACAGGCACATGAAAAGATGCTCAACGTCGTTCCTCATCAGAGAAATACAAATTAAAACTACACTCAGATATCACCTCACGCCAGTCAGAGTGGCCAAAATGAACAAATCAGGAAACTATAGATGCTGGAGAGGATGTGGAGAAACGGGAACCCTCCTGCACTGTTGGTGGGAATGCAAACTGGTGCAGCCACTCTGGAAAACAGTGCGGAGGTTCCTCAGAAAATGAAAAATAGACCTACCCTATGACCCAGCAATAGCACTGCTAGGAATTTACCCAAGGGATACAGGAATACTGATGCATAGGGGCACTTGTACCCCAATGTTTATAGCAGCACTCTCAACAATAGCCAAATTATGGAAAGAGCCTAAATGTCCATCAACTGATGAATGGATAAAGAAATTGTGGTTTATATACACAATGGAGTACTACATGGCAATGAGAAAGAACAAAATATGGCCCTTTGTAGCAACGTAGATGGAACTGGAGAGTGTGATGCTAAGTGAAATAAGCCATACAGAGAAAGACAGATACCATATGGTTTCACTCTTATGTGTATCCTGAGAAACTTAACAGAAACCCATGGGGGAGGGAAGGAAAAAAAAAAAGAGGTTAGAGTGGGAGAGAGCCAAAGCATAAGAGACTCTTAAAAACTGAGAACAAATTGAGGGTTGATGGGGGGTGGGAGGGAGGGGAGGGTGGGTGATGGGTATTGAGGAGGGCCCCTTTTGGGATGAGCACTGGGTGTTGTATGGAAACCAATTTGACAATAAATTTCATATATTGAAAAAAAATAAAAAAAAATAAAAGGGAGTATAGTCAAATCCTGATACACACAAACACACACACACACACACACACACACACACACATACACACACACACAAGAGGCATTGCATTTTGGAATATTAATCCTTGTTGGCCTAACATTCTCTTTGTATGTCATTTGTAGAAGCTGTTGCACATGCCAGAAAATAAGACATCCAAGAAAATTTTGCTAGTCCAGATTTTCCAAACACCTGCCCACTATATCGGACCATGGATCGACCTCTGAACTTGCCCTGACTAATGTTCTCCTGTCATTGCCCCTGCTCAGCAGGAAGCAGTTAAGATCAGGCTTTGTCCCAGTTCCTAATGGCAGTTAGGAATCATGTGTTCAGAGGGTGGGAATATGATAGGAAAAGGATAGGATTCAGTAGGCAGAGGGAAAGATTAGGACCTGAGGTCCCTGAGTGGGAAAAAACACATTTTGTAACAAGGCTGGGAGGGTCTTCATAGCAAACCCCCTCAGGCTTAAGGTCTCTCTTTTGAATACAACAGACACCACCTACTCCCCCTTAAGTTCCCCTTAGGAATTTGACAAAAGACCTGACAGAATTGAACACAAAACCTATGACCCACAAGGAAGTGGTGTGGCCTTAGACTACCCCTCATACAATGGAAATGAACTAATCAGGAATGGACCCAGCACCTAGAGTTATCCAGCTAGTAAGGTAGAACCTGAGAAGGAACAAGGGGGAAGGGGAGAGAAGGCTAATCAGAACCTTATAAAACAAAGCCCTTTGCCTATAGTCACTTTCGAGTGTCCCCTCTCTGTAAAAAGATCTTTCATACTATTCTTCCTTTCTCATCTTATACTCTAATAAAGTTTTGTCTGCTGCTAAAAAAAAATATTTAAACTTACAGAAATTTCATATTTTTAATAGTTTTGCCCTCATTCTTAATGTTGAATGTCTCCTAAATTTTTAATTTCTTATAAAAATAATAAATATTATCCCGCAAATGAATTTTATATATTTTCACAGTTGAACTGAATAAAAAAGTTAAGTATGTTCACCTATTGTGCAAATTCAACTCATTTGAAAATAAATATGATGGTTTTCAGGTGTAAATCAATTTACATATACTAATGTAATATAGTATATTACAATATAGCATGGAAGTATAGTACAATACATATAATAGAAATATATAATATAATATATAATATATTTTGATTACATATATTCAGCAGATACACGGATAAATAATAATGCTTTAAATAAAATATTAAGCTTGTCCTCAGCTGCATCTCAGGTTAACAGCAGCATGGCTCAATATAATGCTAGAAAAATGTAGGAAGAGCAACTGACCAGGAGAGAACAAAGTAGAAATGGATTTAGTGAAATTTAACTATTAGAGCTAGATTCTAGTAGTGTTGTTCACCTTAAAATCTTTACCATTGGTTATTTTCTCAAAGTTTTTATGGATAAGCATGAAAAAGTCTAATGCCAATCAACCTTCTAGCCAAATATAAATGGAAAGAGATAGGCAGTAAATCTATTTTGAGAATCACAACATCTGCAGTTGAGAGCTAATTTTCAAAGGTGAAGAATTCCAAATTGTAGTCCCCAATTTAACAAGTGTCTACACCCTACTTGTTTCTGTTTATCTATGAACAAGCTTGTTAAATAATGATATGTAACTATAAACAGGATTCCAAAACTCAAGAAGGTCATATTTTTTTTTAAAAATACTTATCAAAATCACTAAATATATAAGTAAAAGCCTATTTCTAGAAAAGAATGATGTTATTTTACTTCCAAAATTTTGATTTAAAACGTATAATCCCTCTAGGCTAAGAAACAAAATAAAAGCATAATTAATATTTATTTCCATTTAATGGTGCAATGTTATGACCAAATGTATCTGAAAAGCCACAGGGGTGACTGGGGGGCTGTTGGTTGTCTGACTCTTGATTTTGGCTGAGATCATGATTCCACGGTCATGGAATCGAGCCCCGCATCAGACTCTATGCTGACAGTACTGAGCCAGTTTGAGATTCTCTCTCTTCTTCACACTCTGCCCCTCACACTTTCTGTCTCTCTCTCAAAATAAATGAATAAAACTTTTTTTAAATTTTTAAAAAAATAATCATAGAAATTTTTATAAAGGAAAGTCACATAAAGGAAAGCAATAACATATATTTGTAAGTGTGTGCCCCGTCTAAAACTCTCTTACCCCTCACTCTCACGAGACATTTTCCCTGCCATAATGTTAAATTTTTGTTAGACTAATTATTGGCAGAAAAACTGCAAAGAGAATGTAAACTAAGTATTTTCAAATGCCCTAGGACCTCCTACAGTCTTCCAGTGTTACATTTTCCCAAATATATTCTTATCAAACAATAAGCTTAAAGTCAACATATTACAGTGACCAAAAGTTAACCAATAATTAACCAAGTGATTATTTTCTTTCCCAAATGCTAGGCATGATGATAATTACTACAACTACCTAAAGTACTCAGAACAAACATTAGGCAAACAATTTGATAGCTTGGTATCAGAACCCACAAGGCAGACACTACCATTTTTTCAAATCTGATGAGGAATCGGAAGTACACAGTTGTTAAGCAACTTACTTGCTCGAAGTTAGCTACACACCTGGTGAGAAATAATCACACTTCAGAGCATGTTGCTTTACCAAATGGTATCTCTATTTTCCTAATCACTCCACTTAGGCATCTTGCTGTTTCCCTTAATACCTTGCCTTCCACAAAGCTCCTATCCACTCCACTGGCAGGTTCTATCAGTCCTTCCCTGAAAACACAACTCCAGTTTGTCTACTTGTCTTCATTTGCTTTATCATCACCCTGGTCCAGTCCTTTTATTCTCTAATTATGAAAACTATAGTACAAGTTCTTGTTTGGAAAACTGTGATTGTCTACATTTTCACAATTTCTTCTTAAGTTTGTTATAACCCTCAATTAACCTATTTTCGAAAACATAAATGTCATTGTGTTACACTGCTTTTGAAACTCTTTCCAAGTTTCACTTTGCGCTTCAAATTCAATCTAATAAAATTCTTAACAAGACCACCAAGCCCCAGCATTATTTTGGCTCTTGATTATCTCTCCAATCTCCCCCACTCCATTGCTATCCACCGTCTCTCGACTGATTCAAGAGTCACATCAGCCTTCCTTCAGCCCTTACAGTTTAGGAGGCTAATTCTCCTTCCCTATATTTTAAATCCAGTTTAGGGGCGCCTGGGTGGCGCAGTCGGTTAAGCGTCCGACTTCAGCCAGGTCACGATCTCGCGGTCCGTGGGTTCGAGCCCCGCGTCGGGCTCTGGGCTGATGGCTCAGAGCCTGGAGCCTGTTTCCGATTCTGTGTCTCCCTCTCTCTGCCCCTCCCCCATTCATCTGTGTCTCTCTCTGTCCCAAAAATAAATAAACGTTGAAAAAAAAAAAATTAAAAAAAAAATAAATCCAGTTTAAATGTTACTTCCTCAGAGAGGTGTTCCTGACCATCTAGCTGGATACTTTCCCCCCATTATTCTCTAAATATGTTTGAGTCTTTCAGAGCTTTGACATATACTCCATATATTCCATATCTACAATTCATGTGTCTTTGACCACTGATAATAATACTTAAAACTGTTTCATAAGAAAATCATTAGAAAATGTTCCAAATGTAACTTCTATTTGATTTTGAGATTGAAGGCATTTATAAGTTTGGAATCTAAACAAAATCATTAATTTTCAAACATCAAAAATATTTTTTGAAAGAATACACAAGAAGCCACATGTGTGATTCTCTTCCTTTTAATCAATATGCATGTGTAAGTGCGGCAAACACTAGCATCTTATAAGTAATGGTTCATTCTATCTGTCTGTTGGTCTGTAGATTCTATGAGATTTAATTCAGTGTTTCATGCTATCCTTTTACTAAATTATATCCCTAATGAAACTTACAAATATATAATATACCGAGTTTTTAACTTAGTCTCCAATTCTGACATATACATATACATATACATATACATATACATATACATATACATAATATACACATGACTTAGAGTTTACCAGTAGGCCAAATACTCACAGAACAATTGTTCTCAAATTTTTATTGTAAATCAGAGTCACTTATGGAGTTTGTTTAAAAAGAAAATCATCTGCCTAGGTCACCCCCAGAGATTTCCATTCAGCATATTTGGGGTGAGGTCAGGCCACTGTATTTTTAACAAGCTAAGCAAGGGCTTTTTGATTCACACTGTTTTAGCAGACACTTTTTAAACTTTTCTAAGTGAATTTAGAAGATAAAATTAGATTTAAATTCTGGCTTTTTAAGCAAAATCTGGTTTTATTTTCTTTGTCATCTTCAGGCAAGTAGAGCCTATTAATGATACTTCAAATTATTTTAAGACCTTTTGAAATATTCCCCCCTTATCCTATTTCATACACAATATTCCACTTTGAATTCCTTGAGTGTATCAAGTCCCTTTCTCCTTCTGGGTCTCTGAAATTGAGATTCTTTCTTCCCTATAAAGTCTACCCTCAGTTCTATATGGCTGTCATTATCCACCAATTAGGGTTCTCCCTATGTTATCTTTTCATTTCCTCCGTGAGGCCTTTTGTTCTGTTGGTTATAGGTTTGCTTGTTAGTAGGAAGTCTCAAAATTTACATATGACTTTACATGCTGCTAGAATTCAAGGCCCCTTTGAAGGTAGATCTTGTTTTCTATTACTAACGTTGTATCCCAAGTACAGAACACACTGCCTGGTATAAAGCGGGTCTCAAAAAGTATTATTTAATGTATTCATTCCTGGACAAATCATTCATTAGCCTTTCAATTTTTTTCCTTTGTTTGTGATTTTGCTACACAACTCAGAGATTAAAAATCTGAACATTACTTTAAAGTTAACCCATGCTTATCTCATTTCTTTTTTTTTTTTTTTTTTTTTTTAAATTTTTTTTTTCAACGTTTATTTATTTTTGGGAC
Source organism: Puma concolor (assembly GCF_028749965.1). Classification (NCBI taxonomy): domain Eukaryota; kingdom Metazoa; phylum Chordata; class Mammalia; order Carnivora; family Felidae; genus Puma; species Puma concolor. The sequence goes on along the minus strand of NC_141668.1, from coordinate 62,534,671 downwards.
AGAGAGAGACACAGCATGAACGGGGGAGGGGCAGAGAGAGAGGGAGACACAGAATCGGAAACAGGCTCCAGGCTCTGAGCCATCAGCCCAGAGCCCGACGCGGGGCTCGAACTCACGGACCGCGAGATCGTGACCTGGCTGAAGTCGGAGGCTCAACCGACTGCGCCACCCAGGCGCCCCGCTTATCTCATTTCTTAAGTTAGAAACCCCAAACCAATCAGGTTTAGAAACTTGCCATGCCCCATAAAGTCTATAATTGGTATCAGATTAAAGCCCAGCACAGTCTAGCGATTGGTCCATTATTTGTTCCCTTACCCTAAATTATTGTTCAAAACTAGATACTGTGTCTCTCATAGCAATTATATTTACTAACTTCACACGGCAGTTATCACATATAAAAAATGATGGGCTTAGGTGTTTTTTTTTAAGGGGGGGGAATGTTCTACACTGTATTTCTGTTTTTTAAGATTTTCATTATTGTGTTATGTTTTACCTCCTCCCCATCGCAGGCATCTTGCTAAGTCATTGCCGGTCCCAAGAGGCAGAATAGCAACTGGAGGATGCTTGACAACATTAGCCTTTTCTGTGGAATAGAAAAATAAAGATAAAATAAAATTTTCATCACAGATGGAAAAACAGTAAATAAGACAGATTGGCATGAGGCTTCCCACTAGGTACTTACAAGCAGGAAAAGTGATATTTTATAGCTATATACAATTATAAATTAAGATTAATTTGTGTGTATTTACAGCACTTTATGAAACACAAACAAATACCATAATTTACAAAGTGGTGGGAATTTTCAGGACTTAGGCCCGAATAAAGCCTTTTAAAATTTTAACTCAGTTAAAAATTATGGTGGGTTTGATTTAACATCATTGAAATTCTCAAGGATTCAGGTATATGCATCATAGGAATATACTAGAGGGCTATCATCAGAGTGGAGGTGAGCATTTCTGTAAAAAGTCCTTTTGCACACCAACTCTAGGTATATTTCACTTTAAGGAATAAAATGTTTCAAAAAATCAAACTCTAGAAGCTAGTAAAATGTTAAAAGTGTTTCACTGTGTTATTCCTACCCATGGTGCTGCTTTGGGTCAGAGTAAACAACATAAGAACTGGGTAATTCTGAGATCAGCAGGGTTCTTTGAGATTAAGGTTTACAGAACATAGTGCTTTGGGTTCAGAACAGTAAAGATCTCTGCCATCAAAATTCCACATAGTTTTGTGTAAACCATCATATGCCTTTGATGACTCTCACAAACATATATTACTTTTCTTTATTTTTTCTACCTGCTCAGCCCTCAAAGTGAGTATGTGTCTGTGTGAAGAGTGTGGAGACAACAGATTATTTAGGGATGGATATGCCCCAGTGTAGTCAGTGAGGCTTAGATTTGGGAGGCTAAAACAAACTCACAATATCGTACTGTTTTCACTAACATTCTTACAAGATCTCCGGCTCTATTCAAGCAGCTCTAATTTCTGCAGTTTGTGAATTCTGATTTTCTCCTTAGATAATGCACATTATACTATTTACATCTTTTATTGAAAGGCCCAAGAACACAGTTTTCAGTGTTTCTTTTTTTTTTTTTTTTTTTAATATTTTTAATTTTTTTTTTCAACGTTTATTTATTTTTGGGACAGAGAAAGACAGAGCATGAATGCGGGAGGGGCAGAGAGAGAGGGAGACACAGAATCGGAAACAGGCTCCAGGCTCTGAGCCATCAGCCCAGAGCCCGACGCGGGGCTCGAACTCACGGACCGCGAGATCGTGACCCGGCTGAAGTCGGACGCTTAACCGACTGCGCCACCCAGGCGCCCCTTCAGTGTTTCTTAAAAAAAAAAAAAAATGGACTAAAGTCATAAGATGTTTACCAAAAGTGTATTGACAACATGCATTCACTTTTAATTTGAATACTTTTGTGTGTATGAAAAGATAGAATATTTTCACCTGCATTAACTAAATCAAAGTTTGCTTCAATTTACATAGACAGCAAAACTTCTTTTGAACCAACTATTTCCCTTTGGTGAAGGGCCCGTTTTTAACAAAGAATTGTTCAATGTAGTAGCTGAAATGAGAACTAAAGAAATGGATATTTGTTTGGCATTTATCTCCTGTTAAAGGCCGGTACATGATCATTTTACTTACTTGTAATGAGTTGTGACATCTGACTGTCTCTGAAAAACTAGATAATTTTTCTGAACCATCAAGCTTTTGGGATTCATGTCTGCTTTTGATCCTCAGTCATGTATCTGCTTTGTTTGCTTATTTAAAAAAAATGTTTTAAAAGTTTAAATAGAGAAGCAATATAAAATAAGGTTACGCGTGAGCTCGAATCCTAGGTCTATCAATTCACAGCTCTTAAAACGTTGTTCTAATTATTTAACTTCTCCATATATTAAAGCCTCTCTCTATAAAATGGGATTATCAATACTATGTCAAAAAGTTGTGAGAATGAGGATGGATGGGGTAAAAATATTAGCACAAGGTCTATGAGATAGTTCATGATAAATAAAAAATAGCTATGGTAATAATAATGATTGATGCATGTGATATGAATGTAAACAGAGGGTAAGGTTTCGAGGCTCCATGCTTCAATGAAATAAGTACATCTATTTGGCACACATTTTATCACAAATGCTAAGATGCTCTTTGGCTCCCTCTTCGGGGCAAAGAAAGAAATGGAATTTGTAAAGCCTGATTTGAAAATAGCTCTGAGGATTTAGGAAATTCCAAGAGAAATGGATTTAAAAAAGAAGGATTTCTATATAGAAATTGCAAATTATTTTACCAATTAAAATTTCTAAATGTAGAAAATACATTAAGCCAGTAAATAACGTGCAACATGCCAGATATCCGATTATACCACCGTAGCACTCAAAGATATCAATGCATTAAATAACATAAAAAAAATATAAAGAATTTTCGGTTGCCAGTCTCACCCCAGTGCATTAAATATGTGTCTTCATTACCTATGCAGTCCAAAATCCATCCCACGGTTCCATCTCCACCACAGGCTAACACTCTGAAATCAGGAACATCACGGAAAAAGTTTAACCTGAAAAATAAGCATGTAATGGCACATGATTGATACTTTAAAATTAGGACTTGTAAAGTTTTGTATTCTTAGCATTTTGTCTAATGACAAACATTTTTAGTTTATGAAAACTGTCAGATAACATCAATGATCTTATTGAAAAATATTCAATAACTATCTAGAATAAAATTCTAAAATAAAAGAACATCTCGATTTACACATATTTTAATTGTATATTCTAGATTCATCAACTTTTAAGTTTACAAAAACAAAACTAAGACATTATAATTTTTATTAAAATATCCTCTCATATTTGATCTGCAACTCACAAATAATCCAAAGTGACAAACATTATAGTATTTAATTCAATAATTTTCATTAATGAAAAATGCTCTTTTGAATCATTATATAAATATAACTATTATGCCAGCAAATATATTTTTGAGAGTTTTCAGCCTTTCCACCACTGGAAGAAATCGATCACATTGCTTTTGGGGTTCTGTTTCCTTTGACTTAGAATTTGCAAATAGGAGGCTTCCCCTCGGCTATTGACACGGCCCTCTGTGTTTGCTACTGGGAACACTCAAGCTGAATTGCTGGGTGGGCTGCAATACATGACCATAGCTTCTGTTGCTAATGCAAAGAGCATCTGCTTGTTAAAGAAACCCACCTTGGGGAAAGCTAAAAAGGCAGGTATCGCAGGCAGTTATACAATTGTATATGCCTATTTTCTTGCAACAAAAATAAATAAATAAATAAATAACTGAAACAAGACAGAAATATGTGGAATGTGTCTGTTTATCTCCCTTACCCAGGGGTAACCAACTGGTAGTAATATAATATTCAATCTTCCAGGAAATTTTTCTATATATTTACATATGTGAATGTACACATATGAGCATTATTATTCACATATTTTTAACGTGAATGGGATTATGCTATACATCCTGTTAATGTATTTGTGTCCATTTTTTATTTAAAAATGTGCAAGAGATCCTGCCATGTCAGCTCATATAGGGTTGCATCATGATTTATAATAAGTGAATGCATTATATAAGGTATACACTCTATGATCAAATAAACCATTTCCCTTCAGGTACTTTTAAACTATTTCTAGTGTTTCACTAATACAAAAAATAGGTATTATACTTAATACTATTTGAAGTACGTTTATGTGAACATGTGCATGTTTTGGAAGGCTAATCTTCTAGAAGAGAAATGTTCCAGTATACCATCATATTACTCTCTGAACAGCTCCCGCTATGAAAGATGTAAATATCGAAATCCTTCAACTTCAAAACACTGTAGGTAAACAACTTGAGGATATTTCTTTAGTAATAGTGAAAAATAGAATTATGCTATTATTGTCAAATCACATATCCCTGCTTGCTAGTGGATTGAGCATATTTCTGTAGGTTTACACTTGTGTGATCTCTTCTGTGGACTGCATCTGCAAACCCTCGTCATCTTTTCCACTGAGTTGTCTTTTATTATTATCTTATGAACTCCACATATTATGAATGCTGTGTCTCATTCAAATTAGCATTATTACAAAAACAGTTTGTTAAAGTAATACAAACAGTGCGTAAATATAATAGAAATGTATAAAAATTTACTAAAACCCCACCATCGGATAATTAGAGCCATTAATATTTAGAACATGAAACTTCCAAGTATTTTCTTAGGTATTATATTGTGGATATAATGTTAGACATGTTGCAATATTTTCTTAGAGACTATTTCCCATTTGTTTGCTCATATTATGTATAGCATAATATTATGCATAATTTAAGCACCTATGTACTAATTGCCCACCCCAAGGGAAGAACATTCCTAATAACTTACATAGACCTCTGTGGTCTTTCTTCCTCATACACAAAGGTGAGCACTATTCTGAATTCTTAGTCATTATGTGCATGCCATAGACAACATATTGTTCACTTTTTGCTTTTTCCACGTAGCATTATTACTAAGATTCATTCATGTGATAGCTGAAGTTATCTTCATGTATAGTTGAAATTATTTAATTTCTATTGGTAAATATCATTTAGGTGAATGTACCTTTTGAAATCCACGTCAGTGGACATTTGGATTGGCTCATTTATGTTCTTACAAAAACTGTACTGGACATATTCCTAGGTTTCGTGGACAGTTGCTACTTTCAGAGTAGGATATACTTATATGCAACTCTAGTTTCCCAAAGAAGTCTTACCAGTGCATGCATCCATTCACAGTATAGATAAAATTTGGCTGAACCCATTCTAACACTTATAATGTCACACTTCTTAATTTCATGCATTTCCTCTTTTGTGAAATGGTTATTCATGACTTTTATTTCTTTACTCCTTTGTCTCTTGTTGATTTGTAAAAAAAAGTCTTTAATTGTTCTTAATTTTGATGCTTTTTTTTGCAACTATCTTCTATAAGTTGTTTTTTTTTTTTTTTTTTACTTTAATGTGTATTTTAATACACAAGATTTTAATGCATTCAAATTCATCAATCTTTTCATAAGTGGTTAGCCCTTTGGCCTATATTGTGTAACAAAAGTTTGCTTACTTGGAGGTCTGAAGATAATTCATATATAATCTTTTTTAAAATTTCAGTTTTGCTTTTGACGATTCTTTGTGGCGGTACGAGGTAGGGATCCCTTTATTCACTTCCTGTTCTCTCCCTTTCTCCCTCCCTCCATCCTCTCTTTCTTTTTGTCTCTTTCTTTCTCCCTTCCTTCCGTCTATCTTTCCTTGTGGCTCTTGTGCACCAATTTTTCTCTCTTCTTTGTTCTTTTTATTTATTGAATAATTCCACTTCCTAGCTCCACCATAAATCAGATTTCTATACATGAGTACATTTCTTTTTGAACTGTTTTATTTTATTCATAAATTTGTCCATCCCTCAACCAGTACCACATTCTTTTAATTCCTTAAGTAATTTTATAATAAGTCTGTATCTCATAGAGTGTAAAGAATCTAGGCTATTATCCCTTCTTTGCTTTTCTATATACATTTTAAAGTTAACTTGTCCTGTTCCACACACACAAAATAACAAACAAAACCAATTATGATTTTGAACAAAGTAACATTCAGCCTATAGATCAATTTTGGGAGAATTAACGTTTGTATAATGTAGTGAAGTTTCCTCATCCATGATACAGCATGTTTGATTTATTTTAGATATTGCTTAGTGTCCTTCAATAAAGCTTTTAATTTTCTGCTTCCAGGTCTTGCATATGTGTTATTAGGTTTATTCTTGGTTGTTTTATAGTTTGTGTTGGTATACTAAATATTACTAAAATAGTTTATTTCTGATGTTTTGTTGCTGGTATAAGAAAATATATTTGACTTTTATATTTTGATCTTGCAAAGAGCCACATCACTCGTGTGGTTTCTATTGCCTATATTTTGTAGATTCACTTGGATTTCTATGTAAATAATTGTATGATATGCTGATAATAATGGTACTATTAGTGACCTCCAATCTTTCTAATTGTTATTTCTTTTCAAGCTGTCCAGAGCTCTAATATATCGCTGAACTGGGATATTCATAGAGAACACCCACATTTTTTTCCTAAATTTCAGCGGAATATTTCTGTATTTTCCCCCACTTAATATGATGTTTTTGTAAGATTTTCTTATTTTCTTCTTTTTTGAATGACACCTTTTAAAAGGTTCATAAAATTTCCTTCTATTCCTGTTATAGTAGGGGTTTTTTATTATGAGTAAATGTTTAAATTTTTTCTGCATCTTTTGAGATATTGATATGGTTGATCTCATTTAATCAGTAATGTAGGGATACACATTAGGTATTTTTGCATTATTAAAATACCCTTACAGTACTTTATATACCCAAATTGGATATTGTTTATTACTATTTTGTAGAGAACTGGATTTAGTTTGCTAATGTTTTCCTTAGACATTTTGAATCTATATTCATCAAAACAGACTTACTATTTTTCTTCCTCCTACCCTCTCTGTCTAATTTTTGTCAAAATTATTCATAACTCATAAAATTAGTTCTAGAATATGCCTTCATTTTCATTTTTTTGGAAGCATCTGTACAATTTCTGGAAGGTAGCACTTGCATATAAACTATCCAATTTCTGGTGAGTCTTTATCTCTTTCTTTTTTATATAATTTTTTCAATTCCTTTAATAATTATTGAACACAATTTCTATTTTTAATACTCCCTAAATCAGTTTTTGCCATAATATACCCTATTAATTTGTTTATCTCCTAAATTTTCAAACATTGACTCACTGAAGCGTAGAAAAGTTTTTCAAAATATGCTGGCAGATGAAAAGTTTACTGTAGAGCTAATTGTTTCTGGTGAAAGCCTAACCATCCATTTGACTCACCATTGTTCTTCTACTCCATGATGATGTTTCATCTGTTATTCATTCTTGTTTCTTTTAAAATTGTCATCATTGGTTCTTCAGCAGCATCCTACCCCCAAACATAAACCCCATGTGACTGTCAGACCAGCTTACTCTCTGTAAATAGATTGCTAAATGGATTGAAAAATTGACCTCTCTATCTCAGCCTCTTATTCCACTCAATCCATGCTGTTTTCCCTAGAGATTCATTCATTCCTTATTTCACTCATTCACTGAATAGTGGCCTTGGAAAATTATTTAATCATTCTGAGCCTCAGTTTCCTTTCTTTAAAATGAAGTTAATAACATTTGCTTCATTGGGCTGTCTTAAGAAACAAACAATATGTATATGTAAATTATATTGTACTATCCACAGGTTATTACTGATTCAATCATTTTCCCTTCATTAAAAGTAGTATATATGTTTTATAGGTCAGAGTGTCATGCCTTTATTTCCACCCCTCCCTCTCCCTCAGTGTTCTGGTAAAATCATCACAGGGAGAACTTACTACCAAGCAAACCTGGATGGACAATGAGAAGTTTTCCTACCTCCAATCTGAAACTGTGGCCGATGAACTACAGGGAGGCCTACTTATGGCATTACGGCCAGAACGTGCAGAGAAAAACAGGTCTGAGTGAGAACAAATAAATCCAAGAGACTTGGCAAGAACCAAACTGCAGGGCCCTGCCTGGGCACTAACTTTTTACTCATTAAGCTGTAAAGACCAGCAGATATGAGGATCCCACTTCACATGACATCCTAACAATAAGAAGGATGAGGGAATAAGGAGTGTCTGCAAAAATGTGTGTTTGTGGAAACTTTAGTGCTGTGTATTATACTTTCACCTACCAATTTCAGAGGTCCACTTGCAGAATTAATACATATTAATATTTCTCAATCAAGTAATCATGTGTGGCTCCGGAATTTACTTAGGTTACGTTTATGGAAATGTACTGAAATTAAAACTTAAAGTGATTTATGAAGTGGATTAATAATTGCTGAGTTTCCAGGGTTGGTCATCAGTGCTCTCCTAGGACAGTTACTATTCAGCCGCAATAGCTACATGTGAAGGAGATCTAATATTAATGTACAGCTTTAGTAGCTCTGTGTCGGCTGCTTTCCTACCACATTTACTCAACAGCCAACACTACAGCACACACTGTAAAAAGGGTGGTGAGATCTTCAAGCTTAATATCACTGAAAGCAAATCAAGATATTGCATCTAAGATTTAGAAGTCTACTTTCCATTGCTAAGAAGTGTTAGGATAAAACTGACAAAGAAGATTGAGGAAGTTTTAATAGTTACCTGACAACAGTATTTAATACACACACAAGGAAAACTTTTTTTAAAAAGAGAAAAGAAAAGCTATAATATGGATTCCATAATCTTGGAAAATATATGTGTATAGCTATTAAACAATGCATATATTATAAAATTATATTCTTTGATATTTACAAGAAATCAGTATGAGATTCATAAATATTGGCAGCATAATAATGCAGGATGAGTTCTCATTAGTACACACTATTCATATTTCTTAGCATTAAAGAAACACAAGGTTGAAGGATCCAAAATGACTTTGTTATATGTCCTCAACTCTTCCTTTTCCTCTTCTTTGCTCAGAAAAAATGTATCAAGAGCTTGCCCTAAAAAAGGTCTGCATTTTGATTTAGGCATTTTGAGCCAGAAACAAGCATACTTATCTCTTATTATTTAGCTCAGTTCATAGTCATACCTTCAGGTACACAGTTAAATATTACTCTATGGTTATAAGATTAAATGGCTTCACAATTGCCTCACTAAAATCAGATTGAATCTTCTGAATTGTGATGTTGCTATTGTTTTTGAAACCATATTGCTAGTCTAGAAAAATAATGTTTGATATCTTCCACTTCATTTCCTAATACCCAGACTGCATCTATACATACCTTGGTATCACTGGATACTATTATTGCTGCCACAGTCACATTGGAAAACCTATGCATGAAGCAATTATGTTCCCCAAAGTCTCCTCTCTACTGTATATTGCCAATTCACAAAATATATTCCACGGCACCTGGGTGGCTCAGTCGGTTCAGCATCCGACTTCTGCTCAGGTCATGATCTCACGGTTTGTGAGTTCAAGCCCCCATTGTGCTCTGCTGACAGCTGGGATCCTGGAGCCTGCTTCGGGTTCTGTGTCTCCTTCTCTCTCTGCCCCTCCCCTACTCATGGTCTGTCTCACTCTGTCTCTCAAAAATAAATAAACGTTAAAAATTTTTGTCTACAAAATACATTCTTATATAGTGTCTTCTGTGGATCTTGATAATGTCAGCTTCAAAGTGATTACTCATCAACTGTAATATGCCTCCCCCATCATTTCAGCTTAAAGTAAAACTACTTACAACCATGTCCTCCCATCTCATATCTTATGTATTCTCTTTTACTAAGAAAATATAAAGGTTAGGTAAACTAGCAAATGCACCTGTTTTAACAAATTTGGCCAGTCTTTCAAGGATACTGTATGAAAGATGGATTTATACTGTTTTGCCAAGAGGGCATTCATGTAGATAAGTGGGATAGTCATACAAAATGTAACTTGAACTCCTCATGATGAACCCAGTATAAATGCTGTTACCACCACAGCCAGAAATAACTTAGAGTATTTGAGAAAACATGTATCCCAATGAACCATTAATAACTGAAACATTAATTTTATTATCTCTGGAAAAATCAAAAACATATTTTATGCATATGTATTTTACAAGAGAAGGAGAGAAAGAGTACAGGAGAAAGGCAGTGAGAAATGACAGAGATAATGAGAGACAGAAAATGAGAGAATATTTTTCCTGGGAAACCTCTGTTATCTTATTAAATAACCTTAATGTTCTTCCTCACATAAAATGAGTTAGAGAGGATAAATCAGCAAACAATCAGCTCTGTAATGTGGTCCAAACATTCGGTTCCTTTTTCACTAATGGACATAATTCTTGGAAAATTAGTGTGTTAAAAATATCAAACTCTGTCACATCATTTTTCAATGAATAAAAACAAAAAGTTAGCTAAAATAGTTTTGGCCTTTTACTGAAACTATTCATGATTTCATTTGTATAATAAAATACTTCTATAAAGATCTTACTTTAAAATATACTTATTCTGGTATGTAGAAAATAGCAACTGATTTAGGATTTCTTAAATATATATAAACATAAATTAATATTTAAGGACCAAGTAGCTGAGGAACATAAAACAATCTTCTTTTTTTTTTTTAGACTTTTTTTTAGACATTTCCTCTCATCTCTACATGTTAAGAGTTTTCTGCATTAGAATGGGAGGTAGGTGATTTGACTCAGTATTTATCTAACTATATTTAGTACTGTAAATATGCAATGAACCTTATGGCCAGGTATGTATGTCTTCATCCCTCAAAATCCTAATGTGTGTTTGTGTGTGTGTGTGTGTGTGTGTATGTGTGCATGTTTAAATACATATATACATAAATATATACACACACACAGTTTGCCTACGAACATATATGCATATGTTTGAAAATGTAATTTAAATATTTCTTCTAAGTTTATAATTATATGACTACAACATGAGTAGAAAAGACTGAAAATTTTGAAGTGAAGAATGAAGAGAAAAATATGATGAAGAGTGTTAATTTAGCCAGAAATCACACATATTTCCTGATCGTTCAAAGAAGTTAACTTGGAAGAATTCATTCCTAATACTTCCAGTTGGAAAGCACAAAGGTATCATCTGTGGTCCAAAGGACATTATCTAAAATTAACTCCTAAAATGTAACACCAAAAATGATTAGGTTGCTTAGGTCTTTTTGGCAAATCTACTCAAATCCATTTTGTCATTTTAATGCTTTTGTTAGTAGTAATTAGAATGAGTTTTTTATATGCATTAGATCATTCCACCAAGTTAATTTTAGAATGTGAAGTAAGAAGGTATTGTGAATTATGAAATACATCTGAACTTCTATGGAGGAAAAAAATACTTTGACAGGGATCAAATACAAAAGAATAGTTATAAATGTCTAAGAGAGTTACGTTTAATAGAATATTTATACACTGAGAAAAGTAACTTTTATGAATGACACAGCACCTGCATTGATCCCTTTATTTAATATGCATTTATTAACTACAACTCTGTGCCAGGAACTGAGTTAGATTCCAGAGACCGAAAAGCAAGATAGAGTCCTTGCCTCCAGTATCTGACTGGTTTAGTTGAGAAAGCAGACAAAATAACACACAGTTCAGGTCACAGTAGAAAGTTCTCTGGGAGCAGTTGATGCAGTTTAAATTGAGGACTATATCAAGGTAAGTTAATTCTCTGATGAACTGGGAACAGGATGTGAGCGAAGGATTAATATATAAGAAGAAGGGTGAATAAAGGATACCAGGAAAGTGATTAGATCAGAAATTCTGGACAGTGTGAAATAATGCATTGTCAGAAGAGAAGGGACAGTGCTATTTATCATATTATGGAATAGAAGTCAGTGAGCAAGGTTGAGAAAGGGGAAAAAATAGTTTCATACTAGACATGCAAAATTTGAGACATCTACAGGATACTAACCTGGAAATGTTGTCTAGAAGTTGTACAAATCTATATGGGACTGGAGAAAGAAATCTGAGATGGAAGGCAATATTCAGAAACAATCCAAATATATTTTGATGATCAAAATCAAGAAAGTAAGTAAGAAGAGGGAACATACAATAAAGGTTAAAAGGGTCGTGATGGAATACAGCAGACAAAGATTTTCTCTTTTTTGGGATTAAAACCTTGAGCAAATTATTTAAACCGTCTGATCATGAGCTTCCTTATCTGCAAATGGAGAAAATGCCCAAGTGATAAGTTTGTTGTATTTTGACCTATTCCTGACCTATGCCCAACAAATCACCATTATTTTATTATTATAAAGTTAAGGAAGCATATATGCACGAAACAGAGTTCTGAATATGAAATTCTAGGAAGATATAATTTTCAAGGGATGAACCAGGAAGGATGTATCCAGTTACATAAGAAGCAGCAACAGTAGAGATTGGATACAATTATTTCCTAATATCCAAGGGAGAGGAGACTTTTAAAAATAAACAGGGCTTTATTTAACATCTAGAAGTTTATTATTGACAATAGCAGTTTCCATAGAGAGTCTCCCAACTACACTGAAGAGGAAATGGAAAAGTGGAAAAATAGTTCACACAGGCATTGCTTAATCATTTAAAGTTCTGCCAAAATATGAAGCCAAAATATTAATAACTTCCTTTATAACACACACAAGAAAATGTGGAATTGTACATGAACATTAATATGGAAAAATCATTTGATCTAAATGAAAAGTCATGCTTCAAAGAGTAATAGGCAAAGAGATTTTCTGTAGTTTAAATGGTTGTTTTGAGAAGATAATTAGCTATTAATTTTGAAGCAGATACTGATGCTTCTACAGTGTATTTGTGCTTACAGTTTAAATATGGTCAATGATATCACTAGAGCTCCCATTGTCGATGGTATATATTGGTAAGTATTCCATAAAAATTATGTATTCATAATCAATTATTTCTGAGAAAATAGGAACTCAGACCTGAATTTTTCATTTAATATTTGTATTGATTTTTTAGCTACTTTTTGTTTAAAAGTTTTATTGCAAAATAAGAAAACTATTACAAACATTTATAAACTGTATGTTTATTTTTTTTAACATTTATTCATTTTTGAGAGACACAGAGAGACAGGGCATGAGCATGGGAGGGACAGAGAGAGAGGGAGACACAGAATCTGAAGCAGACTCCAAACTCTGAGCTAACAGCACAGAGCTTGACCCAGGGCTTGAACCCATGAAATGGGAGATCATGACCTCAGCCAAAGTCTGACGCTTAACTGACTGAACCACCCAGGTGCCCCCAAACTACATATTTAGTTAAAGAAATTACTGAAGAAGAGTATTCAAACTATTCACTAAAATTCTTGGCAGGGCTGCTCAACTTCTCTTCTTCGCATTTATTTAATACACATCTAACCAATGATTTCCCCCAATTTCCACTGACATTGCTGATTGGTACATTTCTTCTCCTTTGCATCTCACAAGGGGATAGGAGGCAGTGGCCAAGGCATAAGGGTCTGGTAGACCAGTTAGCCAACAGGGTGTTTACTGAACATTTAATTTTATTTTTGAACTCACTGCATACTGTACTTCAGAAGAAATTGTTGCTTGTCTTTGTGTGTGGGAAAGACCAGGAAAAGAGAGGGTTTTTTTTTTTTTTTCTGGTAATGTTTCAGACGTAATGATTACATACTGAAGCGTGAACACCATTCACTGGACAGGTATATATCTTTTACCCTACTAGAGGAAAACATGGCAGAGACTGGATATACAGTAGAGCTCCCAAACTCATCATCATCAGAGTTTACTATAATGTACTGATTAATGATAATATTTAAATTAAAAATGCAAAATTCCTGGGCAAATACTAAATTGGGATGGATGCTGGAAAACCAGGAATAGACCAGAAGAGTCCTGGGTAAATCTAATTATTATACTCACTATAACTGTAGGACCGTATGTGATTTGGCCCCTCAGTAACATTTTCCTATGCTATTTCTATCCTTTCTGGTTCAGCCACCATGGCCATCTTGCTAATCTCCCCCAAGCATGTCAATACTGTCCCATCCTGATGCTCTTCTCCTTGGTCCTCCCTCTACTTTAAATGATCTTCTATGAGATGGCCAAATGGCTTGCTCCCTCATCTCCTTCATGTCTATACTCGGTGACTTCTTCCCTGCACAGCTTATATAAAAGAACAGACCACTCACTACCCATGTATATTCTCTTTACTTTCTCTGCTGACGTAATGTATATTTTGTTAGTTTAATTTGTCTTCCTCCACTGAAACATAAAGCCATGTGAGTAGAAACTGTTATCTCTTTGTTCAAACTGGACTGGCACTTCTAAGACTTGTTCCTCACATCTGTTAGCCATTTAATAAATATATACTGATTCAATTTATGTCACTATCATTGTTGTGATTATTGAGCTATGTTTTACTTTTTACTTAGCTGTTGCATCGTTATTCTATTTTTGGTATGGATCACACTGCCTACTGTTATTCCTTTTAATTAAATTATAGGACTAAGCTATATGATCATCACTCTTAAAAGATTCTGACATAAATATCTACTAAGAGTTATCTCATTTTCACTCATTAGTAGGGACGTGTCCTTTAACTGCCTGGGGTGGATGGGAAAAGTTGTACCAGAAAAGACACTGGGCAGGTTAGCAAATTGTGAATACTCAAATAAACTAGTTTGGTAATAGAAACTTTTCTTTCATGGGATAAAATAAAAAACAGGTTAAGGCATATAGATAAATGAATTGGTTATTTCTAACAGCCAATTCATGTGAAACTGTTCTTTTTAGAGTGTTCAAGGAATTTAGAATCACATGGGTCTCTAGTATAACTGCTATTCAGCCAACGAGTATTGCTTTCTTTGTGAGATGAATAACAAAAGTTCAGTATTTTCAACATCTTTCAAGTCATTACCTTTACTACCCATAGATTTTTAATATAAAAAAATATAAAAACCTTTACTACCCATAGATTTTTAATAACAAATCGACTTCAAACTCATTTACTCTAGTGATAAAGACAGCATTAAGCTCACACATTTAATTGATGGGTTGTAGCTCACAAAATCATCATAAAATAGGATTAATCATAAGGACTGGAAGGGTGAGAGAAGGGCTTTATTTTTACTTTGCCAACAATTTTTTACAACCAGCAACATTATTTTTCTGGATATTTCCAGTAGAGTTGGATTGAACTTTTATGATCTTTTCCTCAGCCTTCTGAGGATTTTTGTTTAGCTCCCTGACACAAGATTTCATAACAAGAGACATATGTAGTAGGTCATCGGTTCTGATTCAAGATGGATTTTATTTACATAAAATATGGTAGAAATTTTGTTACATAAAGTTATATCTTAAATTATGAAAGTAGTAAATACAATTCGTGGAATCTGTTAATCTTTCCTACGTTACACATTTATTGTAATAGGAAAATATATTAAAATTTTTCCCTATGCAAGTATGCATACTTGGAATATGAGAATCTGTAGACTGTTAACTTTTACTTTTAATATTGTATATGTTTTGCATTTAGTTCAGGTAGGTGAAACCAAACATTTCTATATATAGCACCTTTCATAAAAAAAATCATTATACCTAATTATTCTAACAATCTGGAAAATAATTTACATGATTTTAAAAGACTTATCTTCTATTTTATTTCATTTCAATAAATACTTGATTTTTTTTCCTAAAATATTTTAGGGATGATATGAGACTAAAATAAACCATTTGTACTTTCACAAAGCTTTAGAGTTAGAAAGGAAAAACTCATGTCACAAGTACACAAAAACTTGATATTGACTTTATATAGGCCACATTAGCATATGCAGTTGTTGTAACAGCTCAAGATGAGCATATTCATTTCAGTGTTGTGAAGGAAAAAAACACCTCCTCATTCTCTGACCAGAAAGCAATATATATAGTGTATATTTCATCTTTTCCAACTAGTTTACACCTGCAAATAATGTATTCAATCAGATAACAACATGCATTATCAGGAAGAAACCATTTTTATGACATAGATACTAATTTTAGAGACCACTAATAGAATAGAATCAGAGAGAATTTATATAAGGAGATATAATGGAAACAAACAAACAAATATCCACTTCTGTCTTGAAAACAATTTAAGATAAAAAGGGAAATGACCAAAGAGTTTGATATTTACTAAATAACTCACACTAAGGATTAGCAGACATCCAATACATCAAGAAAAGTTTCTACTCTATAAACAAAGTTTTAGAAAAGAAAAAATAAATAAAGATAGGATGAGAGAAGAGATGCATACATAAAGATTTTACAGACTGGTGTGGTAAGGAGGAAAAAATGGGGAAGAAAGGGAATTAAAAGAATGAATAACTGCAAGCTCATGGTGGCAGACAAAATAAATTTATTTTAAGTACATCTATGATACCAGTTGGAAAGTAATGCACCAAAAACAAAGTTGAGAATAAATCACAAGGAATATTAGATTAGTAGAGAGACCTTACAGAATGGAACAGTTCCCAACGTACAACAGTGAAAGGGAACCACTGCAAAAGCAGCTCTGGTAACAAAGCCATGATCAGGGATAGCACAGCTAGAAATAGAAGGGGCAGAAGTTACAACAAGTGAGCAGGTCAGTCATAGCCTGCTCAGCGTCCCCATCAAGAGCAGTTACCAGTGGCATTTGCCTCCAGGATAATAACAGAGAAACAGTTCTTCCACAGAAGTACTGGTCTGCCACTGGGGACACAGTGCAGGCATTGGTATAGAAACAGAGTGTTCTCAAAGGTGATCCAAAAGAAACTAGAAATTCAATGCAATTTCATTCAAACCTTTTTATTTTATTTTATTTTTTTAAATGTTTATTTATTTTTGAGAGAGAGAGAGAGAGAGAGCGCAGAAGAGGGGCAGAGAGAGAGAGGGAGCCACAGAATCCAAAGCAGGCTCCAGGCTCTGAGCTGTCAGCACAGAGCCCGACACAGGGCTTGAACCCTTGAACCATGAGATCATGACCTGAGCCAAAGTCAGATGCTTAACTGACTGAGCCACTCAGGTGCCCTTATTTTTATTTATTTATTTTTTTTTACTTGAGGCAATAACAAACTAGGAAGAGTAAATGTCACTAAATTTTGAGAGAATATTTAGGGAGATAGAGTATATAAAATGTTCTATCCTTAGCATCAAAAGACCAACAAAGCAAAGCAAAGGGCAGCAATACTCTAACATATATATTATTTCATCATATCATATATGAAATTATGTCAAAGCAGTGGTGAAAGAGTTGGCCTAATGAACAGCTTTCGTTGAGACAATTACATTTCATTTTGAGGTGGAAAATGTGCTCCATGTCTATATAATCCATATCTTTCAATGCATTTCTAAGAGAAAATTCAATCTTTAAAGATTAAAGGTCAGAACCTTAAACAAAATGTAAAAGTAATAAAAGAAGATATACAGGAACATTTCATAATCTCGACTTGAGGAAAGAGTTTTCTAAAGCTTATAAAATAGAGACATCGTTCTGCATAGAATTAGTAGATAAAATTTTGAATATTTATATGGACAAAAAAAAGAAGAAAATAAAAAATTGAAAGCACACAGAGCAAACTAGAAGAAAGCATCTGCAACACATATAAAATGATGGTGTTAATATTTATGCAATGAGATCTTAAAATGAACATAAAAAAGACAAATAAATCAAAAGGAAAATGGGCAAATAAAAGAGCATATGCTTTACACAAGAAATATAACACTTTGGTATACATAAGAAAAAAAAAACTTGTTTGGAGCATCTGTTCTTTTGGCCTTATTCGATTATGGGGAAACATACTGCTGGGAATGGTTTTGGTACATACACCAAACAAGGAAACCAACTGTATTGAATCAAACAATAGGCGTGTGACCAAAGCCAGGCCAATGAGACAGTTTTTCTCTGAAATTTGAACTTGAACTTTGATCTAAAGAGATAATTATGGGTTACTGATTCATCCATATGCGACAACCTGCAAACATGGTAATGCACAAGGCTTATTACTAAGAATGTACTACTATTATAATTCAATTGGGAAATTACCCCAATTGTGCCATATCAGTCTGGACTATAATACCTATTATACAGTAACTGATCTATTTATTCAGTGATTCTCCATGCTGCCTGCAAAGAATCAACTGGGGAGATTTTAAGAGATTCAAATGCTTGATATCACTCCCAGATAATCAGAATCTGCCTAAACTCTGCACCACTCTAAAGGAGTGTCCTATATCTGTGTCCTCATAGGGATTCTGTTTAAGTGGGCTCCAGGCTGGGTGTGGATCCCAACATGGGGCTTGAACTCACAACCCTGAGATCAAAACATGAGCTGAGATCAAGAGTTGGACAGTTAACCAACTCAGCCACCCAGGCACTGCCTCAACCCCACCCCCACCCCCCCACCTTCAGAGGCATTTTTTTAATTCTCATTCTTTAAGGATAAAAGAAACTGGTTTGCCAGGGCCTCTCCATGATATATCAGAAGTAACATGAAGTAGACTCCTGTGGAAGGGGGAATAATCTGGGAACAGAAAAGAATGCCAGCTGACCAGAGGGCAGTATTTTAAACAATAAAATTTGTTGTCTACCTTTT
The DNA here is from genome assembly GCF_028749965.1 of Puma concolor. Lineage (NCBI taxonomy): Eukaryota > Metazoa > Chordata > Mammalia > Carnivora > Felidae > Puma > Puma concolor. The sequence continues at coordinate 62,516,039 of NC_141668.1, read as the reverse complement.
CTGGACAGAATGTTGACCAAAGTTTATGCAATACAACAATTCAACAGCACTGCTAAGATGTCTTACATGATAAAGGACTTGGAAAGGATAATAATGGAGAATTAGTGATGCAAGAAAACTTATATAAGTGAACTTCTCAGAATGAATCCATAGTTGGGACTTTAAATGACCCAAAGGAATCTTAGTTATTCCCAATGAGTATGCGGAAAAAGATTCATGTTCATGTTGGTAGGAGTGGAGGTGATGGAAGAGATAAACAACATTAATTTATCTTAAACAAGAAGGGTAGTTAGACTCAGGAGTGCTAAGTTGTCATCAAAGAAACCGATGAGTGAATTCCAATGTGTTGATTTACTTCAATGGACTCAAACTACCTAGGAGTAGCCTAAATTCATCTGACTCCTTCCATAATGGCACTGCAGCCTTTTGCCTCACTGCACTAGACATTTATTCTAGCAAATGGATTTACTTTCCCTTCCCATTATGTTTCTGTCAATGGTTATAGCAATTGAGTTACTGAATGTCTCACACACTACCATAGTGTGTCACATACTGCTATCTCCTCTCAAAAAATTCCTTTCACAGAGAAAGAGGAAAGACTGTAGGCTGATGCTCCTAAGACTTGAAATCCTTATCTTGTGTTTTATTGGGCAGAAGCAGTTGGTCAACAGAACACTGAAATATCCTACTAAAGACTCAGTCACTGAATCAGTGGGGACACTTAAATGGTGTACTAGAAACCGATGTAGCACATGGTCTAAACTATATGACAATGCTTACTCATGTTGCAAAAAAAAAAAAACATGGTCTGGGGCCAAAGGGTGATTAAACTTAAGTGATTAAACTTACGTGATTAAACTTACAATTATATTTAAGACTCACTGTGATGGTTAATTTTATGGTCAACTTGGTTGGGCCATGGGGTACCCAGATAGTTTATCAAACATAATTCTGGATGTTTCTGTGAGAGAGTTTTAGATGAGCTTAATACTTAAACTGTAGACTGTGTAAAGGAGATTGCCCTCCATAAGGTAGGTGGGCCTCATCCAATTAAGTAAAGGTCAAATTAGAATAAAAGGCAGAATAAAAGAGAGAACTCACCAGCCTGGTGGCCTTCAACCTAGCACATTGGCTCTTCCTGGTTCTAAAGCAGCTTGCCAGCCTTTAGATTCAGACTGAAACATCAACTCTAGATTTTGTACTTGTCAGTCTCCCATGGCAGGTAAGCCAATTCCTTATAATAAATCTCTCTATATATAACCTATTGGTTCTGTCTCTGAAGAACACTGACTCGTACCATACACTTTAAAAATTTTGCTTCCCATACCCTTGGTTTTGAACTATCATCATGTAGATGTTTTAACACCTCAGCAAAGAATGCTGCCATATGAGACAATACAGTTTTCAGTGAATTAGAAGCTAAGATTGACACCTGAACATTTTGAGGCTTTTCACACCGCTAGACAAACAAGCAAAAACAAAACAAAACAAAAAACAAACAAACAAACAAACAAAAAAGATATGGTGTCAACTGATGTAGTTGACTCTGATTCTCAAGGAGAAATAGGTTTGTGGCTGTACAATGGGAATAGAGACTACTAATAAGATCTCCCCTATCACTGGTTTGTCATGAAAGGCCAGGTTACATATAATAACAAATAACCCAAAATCTTACAGACATCACCTTACAGGGGCTTATTTATCCTCCACTCAATGGGGTCATGAGTAAGGTGATGTGTGTGTGTCTCCCTCTTTTCTTTCTCCCTCTCTTTACTCCGTGATACAAGCTAAGAAAAGAGCCAATATCTAGAATACTGCTGGTTGCTCTGGCAAAGGAAAAGAAAGCATGGAATATCTACTTTCTGCCCACAGTTTATTGTGAGAGACCCATATGGACATTCTAAATAGCAAGGGAAAAGGAAGTACACTAAAATCAATGCCTGGGAAGAAACCTGGAAATATTTGATAGCTAACACAAATACTGTCATATACCACCATGTCTTTCAGTAAGGGTCAATGAAAGACTAATTCAGTCCTATAGAAACAATACTACCAATGTCTCAGAACTGTAAGGGAAAAACAGGTAACTGCACTGGGTAAAAACATATAGGCAGGAGAAATGTTTTAAGTTTCAACTACAACTTTCAACCAGTTACAAAACCAGGGACAGAGACTTTACATGTGTCCCATTCCTTTTATTATTAAAAGCATCATTCCATTAAATTCATATTAAACATTTTAACTTTCCCCTTACATTTTTGTATGTTAAGTGCAAATGTAGAGAAAGAGAGGAGAAAATAGTCATCTCCACAGATGTTTCCAGCAAACCAGGATGGAGAGTGGGATATATGAGACTCTGCATTGTCTACATTTTAGGAGAATGTGTGTTTTCAGTTGTATATTTAGTAACAGCAATATACTGAATGGTATAATTTTGTTTTTCAATAAATATGTTCACAAAAGAAGGGATATTGGACAACCCAATGACTGGATTGTGCTGAACACCTACTGCTTATTCCCTCTGAGAATTCACCTGTCATCCTCAGGTTATAGGATCCTCATGTATCTTTGAGGGAATAAGCCATTTAGATAGAACCTTGACAGGGCTGTGAGTCAAGATGGCCCATCCTAAACAAGTCAAGGCTGTGCCTTGGGAAACAAGAGAAACCAATAAATATAATTCTCCATGGTATATGAATCTTGAGCAGAGATATAAGAATACCAAAAGCAACTGGGACCAATTCCTCTCAGCAATAATTCCCACGGACTTTGTCCTTTATCCATGCTTCTCCGTGCCCTCAAATTGTCCTGATCCCTATCTTTAACAAAACAGAGTTCTTTTATTTTTCAATTAATTCTAGGAGTAACTTCATTCTGTTGTTCATAGAAAAGCAATCTAATTAATGCCATGTCCAACTTTGTAATTGATCAAAGGCATGCAAATAAAAATTACGCAAATATATTTTCACCTGTCACATTGGGCAAAAATAGAAATTACTGAAGATAGCCAATTTAAAGAACATGGTGGGAAATAAGCCTTATATACTACTTCTAGGATTATCATTCAATACAAGCTTTTTGTATAGAACCTTGGCAGAACCTTACACAATTAAAATGGAAAATATTCTCAACAAAGCAATTCTACCTATTATCAACCTATTCTATGAAAATATTTGAATATGCTTTCAAAAACATAAATAAACTGATGTTAACCTAACATATTTGGTGATAATGTTAACATATTTGGTAATAAACATATTTGGTAATAATGTCAATTTAACATATTTGGTAATAAAAGCACAGACAATCTGAATGTTTATCAATAATGGGACAGTGAACAAAACTATGGAATACTGTACATCTCTTCAAAATAATGAAACTGATCAATATCTGTTCAACTTAAACAACATCCATCGTATGCTTTTGAGTAAAAAATAAGCAAGCTGCAGAGCAATAAAAGACCTATATTCAAGTTACATAAAAAAATCTATTCATCTATACAACATATATGTGTATGAATACATTATATATATGAATATATTATATGTAAATACATCACATATATACATTAGGTTTTATGTTACCGTAAGAAGTTTTGGGAGGATACACACAATTTGAAGTGGTAATATGTGAGGAGTATTAGTGCTTGAAGTGGGGCCGTTAACATATTTTCTAAGTAATATTTATTGAGTGTAGATTTTCAGAAGTACACACATTATTTTTTATTTTTTCAATATATTAAAATAGAGTGCAGGATAATATGATGGCTAAAATTGAAAGAGTGAAAGGAAACATGTTGTACATGTTTAAAGTGGAATAGGAAAAAATGAAATGAAGAAACAAGGCTAAAATCATTATTATTGCAGTACATTGATATGGAGCTACAAACATGTAATTATTAACTAATTACTGTAAATAGTACTGATAATAAATAACATTAGTTGAGGATATATGTAGTAAGCCTAGTCTTATATGCTTCATAAGCATCATCCCATTTCACTTTATAATTATTCTATGAGGCAGGTACTCATTTTAGAGAAAAAGGCAATGAAGACACAGAGGTTTGTAATTAGCAGTCAGTGGGCATTGCATTTAATTATGAAATACGGGAAAATCCTGGACTGACTGATCTAGATAGAACTAAAGAGGCCCTGGAATGGCTAAATTTTTGAATACATCACTGCTTAATCTTGCAGAATAAGAGCTACTGCTTCAAAATTTAGAGAATATTGAAGAACGAGAAAAAGAGCCACCCTGACTAAGCTTCCTTGTTAATAGCAAGACTTTACTTTGCTTCACTTTCTTTCGATTGGGACTTCCTGTATGTGGCTCAGGCAGCCGAAAATCTGATCATGATATTTTAGATCCTGGAGTCTGGATCTTGACAAAGACACTGTTCTGAACTAAATGCTTATGATGATCCTGCCTTTGACAGCAAGGAGGTTCTACAGATCACTGCTCAGCTGGCATTGGACAACAGGTAGCAGGGAGTGGAAGAAAGAGATGAATATATTAAGGGTGCCTGTGCTAAATAGCTGTGTATTATTTACCTTTATTTAACATAAGACACAACGGTATACATTTTCTTCTGAGCATTTAAAACCATCCAATTTCAATATTTGGTTTCTGGTTTCCGAGGAAAACCTGGAAGACTTATTCCAATCACACTGATGTATTTTTATTGTTGTTGTTCTTGTTTTTTTTTCAAAAGAAGCTCATGTAAGCATTATAAAGCCTCTTACCACCTCATCTGGTCTAAGGTTTACTCTCATGTTGGGAGAGAAAACAGGTCAATGGAAGTTACTAGTAAACTAGGCCAAATTAATGATGAGTGACTTCAGTGTATCAAAAGCATATGGCTCTGTTGGAAAAAATAAATGTATTTTACTACCCCTTACCTATGAATAAGTATCTTGGAAAAGAGTGATAGTCACTAGATTTTGCAAGTAGTAAAGGAAACAATCATGTTATGATTTCTATTCTTTGTGAGCTAGCTTCTTTATGGTAGATCTCCATTCGCTATGTAACAAGGAAAGGAAGAGGCAGTAGTTCTTCAGACAGATGGTCTGGATATTTAGGCAGCCAGCAAGCGAGTGTATGTGATTAGCGGTGATAGTAACAGTACTCCACGGTACTTAAAAGGGAAAAATATGTGCTGGAAACAGACTATTTTGAAAAATAGCATCTGCACTGCTTACTGTTATAGAGCTGATATTCAATGTTGTTGTTGTTTTTCTTTTTTTTTTTTTTTTGTATACTAATCTGGCTGTGTATTCAAATAACACTGTCTCTAGGTACATCAGGCTGCTTGATGTATTAATTACTATTAAACGAGTTAACGTTAACAATATTTTCCTTGGACTTACCCTGGCATCGGTCCGTTTCCAGAAAGACTGTAAACCTGACGAGGATTTAGTAGATACTGGAATTTTCTGTAAATTCTATAAAAATGAAAATATGGGAAAAAAAAGAAATTGAGTGACACTCCCCAATGTTTAAATAGTTATATAGATGGTTGTAACTAAATATATTTGAAAAATTTTACATTAATAATATTAGACATACAGTTTTTTATAAGAACTTAGGGTTCTTTGAAAAGAGGCTTAGTAGCCAATATACAAGTAATATAGTTTATAATAGAAAGAATGATATTTGCATTCTCAATATGCATATACATTTAGAATATTCTCCATCCTGCTTTTGAATATTATTTGGCTAATTAGAGTTCAAATATATTTTTTAAGAATATCAGAATAAAATTACTATCATACCTTCTCCTAATGGAGCCCTATGAAATTTACAGGTTATTGGGCCAAGCTAATCAATGTGAAAACTATCCCACATATAAAATGGGACTGGGCATGCTGTATGTATATGTAATCAAAGAATGTGACATCATCTGCTTAATTATGCCACATTAAGAATCATCTTGATCAGTCAGCTCACACAATTGCTAAACTGTTTCAACAAGCACATTTTTTTTGTTTATTTTTTAAATGTTTATTTATTTTTGAGAGACAGAGGGTGAGTGGTGGAGGACCAGAGAGAGAGGGAGACACAAAATCTGAAGCAGGCTCCAGGCTTCGAGCTGTCAGCACAGAGCCCAGTGTAGGGCTCAAACTCACAAACTGCAAGTTCATGAACTGAGCCAAAGTCAGACGCTCAACCTACTGAGCCACCCGGATGCCCCTCAACAGGCACATATTAAATATTTTTTTTCTAAAAGAAATCAATCATCGTACAACAAATGCAGTACAAATATTTCTAAGTAGATACACATCCCATATTGGCATTCTTAAATGAAATACTGAAATTGAAAGCATATATTTAGTTTTTTAAAGTTAGATTTCACATACATGGGAAAATTTTACCATATATTTTATAAACACATTCATACTATGTTTCCTGATAGAAACTCTTCAAATTCACTGTGTAATATCTGTTATATCACTCCACTCCCAAATCTGCAATAATCTCACATTCTAGATCTTGATTAATTACATGATCTAGTGTCTCAAGAAAGACCTTAAGATTCATTCTTGGTACTTCTGGTACTTCTTTTTCCCCAGCACCTGAACCCAATGAGAGAACAATTTGGCACCTGCTATCAGTAATGTCAATCAAACCTGGTTATTCTCTGTCACTACCTTAGCTCAGGATTGCAAGCTGTCTCACCAGCTCTATAAAGTTCTTGCTTATCCAGCCTTCTTACATAGTGCTGGTTAAGTACAGTCATGTTGTTTCCAGGATGAAACGTTTCTGCAAGTGTCAAGTTATTTATGATACAGAATATTTTATTATATTTAAAATAGGTTACGCCTTACCTTTCCCCTCATTTCCCTGAAACTTTAATCTCAGTGATTATCTCCTGGTTCCCTAAAAAACACCACACCCCTTCACAAATCGCTCTTTTTTCACCTGGTAAACATCTACTATATCACAAGCAATTCAAAAGCTACTTCCTGTCCAAAGAAACTTCTCAGTCTTCAGAGATAGCTATTTCTCCCTTCGAACTTCAACAGCATTTTTATTTTAAACATTTTTAGTTTGTCATTCATCTTGGGGTACTGCAGTTTATCTGTTTGTGCCTGCCTCCTTGCGTGGCTATATCGTGGGTCTTTTATCCCCACTTCCTAGTAGAGTTTGGATTCACTAAGGTTTTGTTGTTTGAATGAATGAATGAATGAATGAATGAATGGTACGTGAGCATTTTCACACCTGTTGACTGGTATGGAACACTTTGTGTAAATATATAATTTTGTAACCTTTTGCGAGTTATCTAACATATCAAAGTTAAAAACCAATTATTTTTAAAGGAAACCCGGAATGGAATATCATTATTTCTGAAAGATGATTCTTCTTCATTCACAAAAATTAGGAGCATTGCAGTATCATCCCTCCTGCCATTAAGTTTAATTTACTTCTGACTTTAGTCTATCTATGTAGTTTTTTTTTCTTAATGGGATAAGGAGGAGTCAGATACTCACTTAAGGTCATCATGCATGATCCATATTCTCCTAAAATGAAAGGAATGCTTTCCCTTTGAAAATATACCTTTTCTTTCTCTTCATACTTCATTTATCTCTACTTTCCAACATGAATTTAATGCTTACCTAATTCCGTATAAAGAGGTTTTTTTTTTTTGCAAACATCCATAATATATAAAGCTGACAGACTGTACGTAGTAAAGGAGAAAATAATTTTAGTTAATTATTTAATTGTGATTTTGTATCTCTAAAAGTGAGGTAACTGTTCTCTTTAATAAAACCATTTTTAATTATTAAGCCACTAGTAATTTAAAATAATTTCTATCATGTTTAGCAGAGTAAAAAAATATACAACTACATGTTGATAAAGGAAACAAAACTTTCTAAGCAGAAATAATATTTTGTTGATTGGAAAAAGAATAGCACTCTTCTTTTCACTAAAATAAAGCTGGAAAGTTAGATGGCAAGAAAAGAAACTATAAAATTCCATTTACATGAAAACAATTCCACTTACCATGAGAATCACAATGCAAATTTCTGTTTTATTATCATAGTGTTTGTATGGATGCTTTCATCTCATTTTTTTGTTGAGATAAGTAAAGACTTCTAGAAATTATAGCAGACGCAACTGCATTTTTGTTTATGACATGCCTTTTTATAAGGACATAAGATTTACTCTTCAATGGGATTTTCAGATATTTATTAATTATTATGATTTAATCATTAATGTATTACAAAAATGAAACTTCTTCATTGTCTGCCAGAATTCTGAGACACCTGATAATGAACCTTATTATAATTCAGATTATAATTCAGATTGTTTTCCTTAAGGATATATGGCATCACGTACTACAAAAACTCACATGTAGAAAATCATTTTTATACAATTTATCTAGAAGCTGAATATAAGTTCTGTTCCTCACTACTTAGTGATAATTTACCTGAAGTCACCTTGTTGACCACTTAGAGAACCAATTTTCATTCAACACTATTTATGGAGCCATGTTGTATGCAAAGCTCTTTGTTAAGGGCTAGGGGTGATAGGGTAGAGAGAACTCAGATACCCCAGATTGATAATAAAAATATTTATAAGAAGCCATTAGTATATTAATTTGAACTATATAAGAATAAGGAGAGATCATATCGATATATTACACATTGACTCTAGAATTATTTATTTCACATTAAAATTCGCAAACCATAGTGAATAATGCTTTAAAATGTCTTTACACTGTAATTCTATGGGGTACTTTGGTGGCATGGTCCGTTAAGCTTTCGACTTCAGCTCAGGTCATGATCTCACGGTTCGTGGGCTCTCTGCTGACAGCTCAGAGCCTGGAGCATGCTTCGGATTCTGTGTCTCCCTCTCTCTCTGCCCTTTCCCCGCTCATACTCTGTCCTTCTCTCTCTCAAAAATGAATAAACATTAAAAAAATTAAAAATAGATAAAAATAAATAAAGTATCTTTACACTCCAATTCTAGTTTATCTTCTACATACATATGACATAGAAAAGGAACCTGATTTTTAAAAACATACCTTTCTCCTTGTTTCCCACCACTTTTGGGGTTCACAAAAACTAGAAGTGGATGAGTACCAGGAACAGGAGTAATCTAGAAGAAATTTGGATAGATGGTCAAATTATTCGCATTATGTATGGAAAGGACCCTTGTAATTTCTATTTCATGAAATACCAATTAGCAATTTTAAGAATATGGCTCTTCAGTCCTGTAATTTGGGTGGAGAGATAGATCTGTTTAACAACTCAATTGAACCCTATGTTTTTACTATATCAAACAGGCATATCCACACCACAGAGACAGGTAGGGTCCAGCTAGGTATAGGGCAGAGAGGAAGGTAGCTATGAAGAAAGAATGGTGATTGAATAGCCATGAGATGAAAACAAAAGGTACAATTTGCAGGACAGTGAGTAAACCAGACAGAATGAAACAGAAGATAGTGGGAGGAAAACGATTAGAAGAAAATAAAGGGATTAAATTATAGACAGCACTGACTTTATAGATGACAGCTCCTGTAGAGGTTTGTGGCATGTATGGAATCCATCTACCCAATCTCTTGCCAACTAGAATCTCAGTAAGATGGTTTGAGGTCTCCTTCAGCCTAACTGCTCCCCTGTACACAATTTTTCCTCAATGTTTTCTTTCCCTGCCTGGGGAGTAGAAGACCAGTGAATCAAGTCTGTTTGCTAGCCAGGAATCCGCAAACTGACTGTGCTCCTACTATATACTGATACTGATTTCTTGGTTGAACAAGAAAATATTGCCTGTCCTAGTGCAGCTTATATTCTAGTCGAGACATAGACAATAAGCAAACAAATATGTAGTTAGCAGTAAAACATACCATGAAGAGAAATAAATCAAATAAAATGATAGCACTTTATTGGTGTGAAGGGGGTAAAGCTGTTCTTTGATAGGATGGTAAGGAAGAATTCTTGCATTTTGCCTGACTTCAATGTTAATAGGTAGACTCTTAAATGCATGTGTTCCTATTCAACCTACCACTATAAAAATTCTGTCTAAATACAGTTTGACAAAAAATATTTAGTAACAAAATATGCAACTACTGGAGCCCTCTTGATATTAAACTGAAAAGTTCTTGATCAGTTTACTTTCTGAAAGTAGATTCAGGCTATCCTTTATTGCTATGTTTTTTTTTTCTATCTCAGAAAGTATTCTAAGATATGTAATGAGACACTTAAAAAACAACCATTTTACCATATGATATCCTTTCTTCCTTTTTGTTCAAACAACAGAAATTAAAATATTCTTCTAATACACTTTCCTCCAATCTTAAGTGAACTGTAATTTTTCCAGTGATTATAGGCACTGGAAAAATGTTAAAATCTTCACATTAGTTACAGAAGGTTGAGTAAAATATTCTTAATTCTTCTACTTTTACTCAACTTGTCACTTTCATCTATTGTATCTGTCTCTGTTTTGCTTTCCTCTGTAAAGAGGACAAGGGTTCCTTGTTCCTGGTTTGGTTGTAATCTAGGTAGGAGATAAGACATATAAAGTGGATTTGTAGTAACTTTCCTGTAGCAAACGTGTTCAATCAATTAACATATAGACAGTGCCTCCTAGGTTGCAGTGTGTGCCCTTCTCCCCTCATTTAAAAGCTAGAATAAAGAAACTACACAAACAAAATCCTATTATAGAATTAGAAAGAACTCCTGAAGTTTGCACATTCAAAAAAAGTAATGGTAACAGATGTGGATTTTTATTTTTGCACCTAATTTGAATTGTTACTCCTTATTTTTAAATAAGGGTGAGAATCTCAAGGTAAATAAAGGTTTTCAAGCACAACATTAAGTCTGAACCCAAACACTCATTAAGATGATCTTCTCCAAACTCAACATTCAGCTTACAGTTCTATTAAAATAAATTAGATTATATTAAATTCACACTGGGTCAAATATTTACAATGTATTTTTAAATATTTTTGAATGCCTTTCAGAAATACATGTATAATGGAACATTTAAAGGCATCATAACCATTTATCAAATAAAGGTTAGTAGCAAGCTATAGAACAACTGTGTTCTAAGGTGCACATTATTACCATCAAATAAATATCCCACTAGAATACAGTCTATAGGATCTCAAAATACAAAAAAAAAATGTATATGTTATTTTTAGAGGTGGGTAAATGGATAAATAGGTCAAATGGATTAGAAAATAGAAGATAATTAAGATAAAGAACAAATTTAGAAGAATGGGAATGCTCTGTAAGCACAAAAGTCAAATATGCCAAATGGAAATACAGGAAGAATAAAATCACTTAGCAGTCTTTTCCTCGTATATATTCGTATCACAAAGTAGGCTTATGAAATAAGACTAAATACAAACAAAATACTGAAAACTTGAGATATCTATTTATCAGTTACCTGGCACTGTGGAACACGGCTTCTTCTTCTTTTTTTTTTTTTAACATTTATTTATTTTTGAGACAGAGAGAGACAGAGCATGAACGGGGGAGGGTCAGAGAAAGAGGGAGACACAGAATCTGAAACAGGCTCCAGGCTCTGAGCTGTCAGCACAGAGCCCGACGCGGGGCTTGAACTCACGGACCGCGAGATCATGACCTGAGCCGAAGTCGGCCGCTTAACGACTGAGCCACCCAGGCGCCTCGGAACACAGCTTCTTTGATAATGATGTTAGATAAACTCCTGACGTAACACAATCTACATTTAAGGGATAATATGTGATTAAACACCAGCACCACAAAGACACTGGTGTGAAGGGATCATTTAATGGTGTTACACTGGAAAGGTCAAGGTTTTAAGCAAATCTAGCATGTTTTTCAAGCCCCTATTCAAAAAGCTTTAACATCTGGCTACACTTTGTTACTATAAGAATACCAACCCACCAGAGTAAATTTGGGGGCCAGAAGACCAAAGATAGAATTCCTAAATTTGAGAGCACCAAAACTATAGTCCAGCATGATCATTTTCAGGTCTGACATGTTAAAAATAACAACTACTTTGTGCACTGATACTCCTGGAAGAAGGAGTATCTTACTGTCAAAGACTGCCACTGTCATTTACTTCTACTTCTCTTCATCTTTATCGAAAGAGCCCTGGGCAAAATTTTGAAAGACTGGCCCTTCCCATCATACCTGTACCTTGGAAACTATTGCTGCTGTTTGCAGAATTTGAATACGTATTTCTTTTGAAGAGTTTTAGGAAGGTGTAACTTTTGGTGTCTTGCCATATAAGCATGCAAATAAATAGTCTAAGTAGAAAAAAATGTGTCTATGTTTCGTCTATAATTGGAAGTTGCTATGGATTGAATTGTGTTTCCCCCAATTTTATGTTGAAGCCCTACCCCACAGTGTGGTGGTATTCGGAGAGAGAACCTTTGGGAGGCAAGGAAGGTTAGATCAGAGTGGGAGCTTCATGATGGGACTAGTACCCTTAAAAAAGGAAGGTCTACCCCTGCCTCTGCACACACAAAGAGGTAACATGAGGACAAAGGGAGATGGCAGCCACCAATAAGCCAAGAAAAGAACCCTCAGAATGAAATATAACTTGTCACCCTGGTCTTGAACTGTCCAGCCTTTAGAACTGTGATAAATCAATGTCTCTTATTTAAGCCACCCATCTATGATACTTCATTACAGCAGCCCAAGGCGACTGATACAGAAGTGTTTTGTGGAAACTCAAGATATGCTCTTTAGAAAGGAAGCGTAACAGCTTCTAGTCATCTTCCTCTGGATGCCAGCATGAAATGTGATATTCTAAGGACCAGCAGCCATCTTTGCTAATGAGGTGACCTTGATGATGCCACAGATGGAGGACAGGAAAGATAGAACCAGCCCTGATAAAAATGTGGAACTGTCTTATTAGCCATACTTCTGGAGATCCTCCTTCTAGACTTTACTTACAGTAAAGAAAAATTGATGGTTAACTTCTCTAAACCACTGTTATGTTTTATTTGTTTTTGTTTTTGTTCTTTCTCCATTATGTGCTGCAGAACCTAATTGTCACTGGTATGAAAGATCCACAAGGGCACAGAATTGAATATAGATGGAACCAGGCATACAAACTTCATACTTCATCAAACTTGTTAATATTTCTAGACCCTAAGTGAAGAACAGAGACTTGATAATCAAAATTCTTGAAGAGAATCTGTATCTTATTTTATTCTACATTATGTTATTCTCCTTATTGAGAATGGGGATACTCATTATCAGTTAATCCTTTTGTAACTTGAAGAGTATGAAACGAGGAAAAAAATACAGGTATTACTAGATGGGATATTTTAATTACTTAATCCGATCTATTTGATTCCACATTTTATTTTCCTGGGAGGTCAATATCAGGTAAGAACTAACTTATCAAATTCAGAATTCAGACTAGAGGAACTAATTTGTATTGAAATGTAAATCATATATACTTAAAATAATTTAAGCAGATTAAAAGAATACAAAGTTTTTCTTTGTTTCTGAAATTCAATACATCTGATTTTGATGAATAAAGTTTTATGGAAATATCTTACACTAATTTTGTATATTTTGAAGTGATATTTTTATTTTTATACTTTAAAATAATTCCAAATTTACAGAAAAATTAAAAGGACTATTCAAATAACATTTTTTCCTGAACCAATTGAGACTAAGTTGATAAGATGATATTTTATCACTCTTGTTTACTTTAGATTTGCCTTTACACAAGAACATGAACATAACACAACTGTCTGTCAAAAATGGGAAGTTAACATGATTCTGTACTAGCTGCTTTTGTTATAAAAGCCATTACTGGACAACTGGTAAAACCTGAATGGAATCCAAGAATTAGATAGCACTAATATATCAATCTTTAGTTTACTAATTCTCTTTGAACTATATCTAATATAGTTTTTAATGTCATGAATTTTCAATTTTTATTTCATACAAAATTTTAAAGATGTAAAATTCAGTTATTTTAATTCTTTAATTTTTTTAATGTTTATTCATTTTTGACAGAGAGAGAGTGAGCGAGGGGTGGGACACAGAGAGAGGGAGACACAGAATCTGAACCAGGCTCTGAGGTGTCAGCAGAGTGTGATGTGGGGCTCGAACCCAAGAACTGGGAGATCATGACCTGAGCCAAAGTCAGATGCTTAAGTGACTGAACCACCCAGGTGCCCCAAGTTATTTTACATACTGATTTACTACCATCCTAAAATATTGTACCCTTTTCTAACAAATTTTTGTGGAAGGGGAGGGAAAACCAAAATATACATGCATAAAAAAATTGTCAGCCTAAAATGATTTGTTCTTGGAAGTAAATATTTCTATAGCATTTGCAGTAATCTTAAGTGGAAGAATAGATAAGACAGGTGAAAAGCCAGTTGCTCTGTTTGAAGCTCAGAAGAACCCTGACCCTATCCTCAGCCTTCCATTGTCCCACCATTGTGCTTGAGGCATCTCTCTACAGAACCCTGGGCTTTTCAGACAAGTTTTGAAGATACAATGCAGTAGGAAATATGGTATAACAAAGACAATATTTACAAAGGGAGGAAATGCTCAAGATAACTGAAATCTTGAAGAATGGTTATAAATTGGATAAAGGGCATTCCAGGATGTGAAAGTTTATACTGGATTCTTCTCTATAGAGAAGAGAGCTAATCCCATGAAATCTTACTCACATAATGGGGTCATTTCATATAGTAAATATTAAAGGGCATGACTTGACTCAGACTGGTTTTGGGTCCCAGTTTAATGACTCCTTTCTCTGTCTATTCTCCCTCTTGGTAATCTCATTTCATATTAATGGTTTTAAGTACCATCAATATGACTTTCACTTCCAAATGTGTATCTATCCTCTGCTCTGAATTCTAGATTCACTTATTTGCCTGCCGACTTAACATCTCCACTTAGATGTCCAACAGTATCAGAAATCTTTGTCTAAAACTATTGACCCAGACCCTTCTCCATGTCAGTCACTGGCAACTCCATCATTTCAGGTGAATGGGCCAATCATCTTAAAGATGTACCTAATTTCTACTTTGTAATAAACCCTACACACATATCTATCAGCATATCCTGTTGCCTGTGTCTTCAAAATATATGGAGAATCCATCTCTTCACCTCTCCTGCTCTACTCTGGACATACCTTTATCCTACAAACCCTAAATACCTAGTTAAAATCTCCAACCTAGACTCTTTGGTCCCTAACATTCTCAACAAGAGTAAGCCTTTCAACAGTTAAGTCAAGATCATGTTCTATTTTTCCATCTCTCTCAGAGGGAAAGTCAGAATTCTTATACAGGCCTTGGGGGCTCTGTACGTCTAGCTCCTCTTGCTTCTCTAAAGTAGTCTTCACCAGTTTCCATGTTGCTCACGCTGCTCCAACCAGGCAGTTGTTCTTGTTGATTCTAGAACTTGCCAGGCATGCACTTGCCTTAGGGCTGCCCATCCGCTGGATATCCACACACTAAAGATCTCACCTAAGTCTTTACTCAAATATCACACTTCAATGAGGCTAAATCTGGCCATGTTACTTAATATTAGAGACAATTCTAACTCTCAGTCCTGACACTTCATATGGAGCTCCATTTTTTCCATATTATTGATAAGCTAGCACATTACAACTATGGGAACAGGAACTCAGTTTAAAGGTTGTTGCATTACTTAAAGTGTAGAGTAATAATTCTGGACTTAGGGAGTTAAAATGACAATGAAGAGCTAATTATGGAAGAGCCAAGTGGCTTGAGGTTCCTAAAGTAGTCAAGGGGTGCGTGCGCACGCGCACGCGCGTGCACACACACACACACACACACACACAGTCCAATCAAATAACGGGAAATTAATTGTATACACACACTATAAAGTCATTTATACTACACATGGATGTGTGTGTGTGTGTGTGTGTGTGTGTGTGTGTATATGTATATATATATATATATTTACAGTCTTGGTAATTAAAAGAATGAGATACTGCAAATAAGAAAGACAGTAGGGACAGGGAGAAGCACTGTGGCAGGGCATGGCACTGGCTCAGTTTTACATGTTTAAATATAAAGGTTCCCTGTTCTTTCTAGTGTTGAGTATCACAAACTGGACTTTTTGGTTCTCAAGTGATCCTTTAATTTGGAAATTCTTCTCAGACAATAATTAGGGACAAGGAAACTTCAGTTGAATACAGTTTAAACCATGGTTCTGTTTCACCTATTTGTTCACATGCGAATACTTACTGCATTTTTACATCTCGTGCGTGTTAGAAATTGTAGTTTCAATTACATTCGATCATATGTATTAAGTGTAAACCTATGGTATGAGCGATGACAAAGACAGAGTGCCTAACCACCTCTATTTGAAGTCCCCTAGGACCCGGGTTAATTAATGAGACTCATCCTAAGGTTATACATGATCTATTACTTCCTCTAATTAGAAATAATAATCCTGATCATTATGCTGGTTAGCTGGAAAGAAGTAAGATGAATGTGCTTAACTATGATTAATAGTCTTCTTTAAGCAGGGTAGATCTCTTCTGTCATGGACTTCTCTGCAAACTGGCCTGCAACTCAATGCTTTTTCATGATACACATTTTTTTAAACTCACAGAAAAATTAACTTTCTGGCATATCTTTTTATCTTTCCTGATAAAGAATAACCATGTTATTATTTTTAAGTTGATTCTCACAACAAAGTTTATTTTTCTACTTTGCATTAGCTATCCAATAATTTATTCTTTCATTTTTTTCTATTTTCCCCCAAATTATGTGAATACCCATGTGTATTAATTTTAGTCCATACTGCTGAGGTGAAAGACTATTGCACATGACTTATATACCAACATTTAAAATTCAAAAAATTATGATGACAATAATTAAGGTATTTATTTACTCCTGTTTTATAAGGCTGGTGTCTACCCTGTCCTGACTAACAACTTTACCTGATAAATTCACACTCTAAAGAAAATTTAGAAAAGTTATTATCTGTTCTGTGAGATGCAATATGTCCACAGAGAAAGGCAGGTAGTCAGAACAAGTTCGTCAAGAAGTTAGCATTTATATACCTGTTAAACTTTGTTAACCAAGGAGGCCAGGTATCTTAGGAGTAAAACACATAAACTCTGAGTCAGACTGTCTTTATCAAACTTTGGCTTTACCACTGACTAAGTGGGAGGCCCTGGAAATAACTTTGCCTTTGAACATCAGTATCCTCATTTTGAAAGTCATGATAATAATGATGATATGCATTATATGTTTATTGAGAAAATTAAGGATAGTTATCTCATATGTTTATTGAGAAGATTCACTTACTTAGTCGGTGTAAGATATTATCACCGTGTCTACCATATACCGTTTGACAAATGGTGCAAGTTTAACTTTCATGTTGAGAAGTATGTATCTAGCCATGTGTGAAATGTACTTGATTTTTAAATTAATTCTCCATTCTGATATTTTCATCACTGGAACCCAGAATGACTGAAGATGTAATTAATCAACATTTGCAGCTGGTGTATTAGATTTGTAAATGTTGATATTTTTCACAAAAATTTAATAGGATCACTTAAGGTTTTTTTTCTATCCAAGTAGACAGACTTTATATTTGAGTCTTTCAATGAGGTTGCTAAACATATAAAGATGACTACCAAAAAGTGTAGATCCTTTTAGTACTTTTAGTACTTTTTTACTTTAGTACTCTTTTAATACTCTTTTAATTTTACTCTTTTAATTTTTAAACTTTCTAACCAATGTAACAATTTCATCATTTAGAATTTCTTCTTTTTATATTTGAGTTTAATAACACTTAAAAAATTTCTGTTCACAATGTGTTTTATTAGATCAAAAACAAATCAGCAATCTGGTTACCAGTATTTAAGCAATTATTATTAAATTTTTAATGAGATCTTCAAAATAATGAAGAAACATGCATTTAGGCAACTACTATGTGCTCTGAACTGTGCTTCCAATATAGGGAAATATAAAACACATAATCCATAATATCATAGATAAAATAATTAATGAAAAGTGAAGATACAAAGTTCTGTATATTGAAGGCAAGAATGTGACAAAATATATTTTTGTTTGGTAAGTGGTTGGTAATTTTTTTTGGAGAACATGAAACTTGAAGCATATTGTTGTAAGAAAAGGAAATGAAAATTAGAAGAGAGAAATATATAGGTAAAAAAGCAAAAAAAAATGAATGCACAATGTCACAAAGATTTAGCCAACTTCACGTGTTGGTTGGAGTGAAAAATAAAGGCAAATAAATACAATCCACACAATCTCTAGGATGTCTAAAAATGTAGGTTGAAAGTAATCTTACTGCTGATGTCCGAGATACTAGGGTGCTAAAAACAGATTTTGAGTTACCTGTGTTTATTCAAACTAGAAATATATATGGAGTTTTAATTTTGAATTAAAACTAAAGGAATATATGAATAAATCATAAAAACCCTTTATGTTATTATTTCTTAGCAATAAAAATATCCACACACATGAAATTCATTTTATTTTTTTCCTAAACATTTTTTTTGGCACCAAAATGATTCTTCCAAATATATAAACCTATATGGAGAAAGTAAACTTGTAAATAAATAACATGTATGCCTGTAACAAATGGTACATTTAGTAATGATTTGCAAAACCTATGGAATTGCAAAAGATCTCTTACCATTTAGTTTCAAATGCAGATAATGTCGTAAGAGATTAATATAATCAGAGTGTCACTCTGTCAATCAAATATAAAACCGTCATCTTGATAAATTAACAAAGATCTTTCTGAAGTCCTCTGCTGAGCTAATTGCACATTAAATAAATGTGTTGACAGCTGGACATATGTGCCTGTAAGAGCATAGAAGGAACAAATATGAAAGCCACTAAAATTTGATCAAAAAAGTCCTACCTGTAGGCCTTGGCCATCCACGGTCACGGAGTTGGCTCTTTGCATTTTGTTTTTGTCAGTCACTTTATTTGACTGTTGGGAACCACCTTTTTCCTTTTTCACTGTTGCTTGTCTTTCCTGTAAGGAGACAATCTTTTATAAGAATATTGTTTTAATAAAAAGGGGAACACAAAGAAGACTTTATTGGCTACAGTCTTGGGCCCATGCTCCTAATTTGGAGTATCTTAATGACTACTAAGAAATCTGTTGCTTGCAACAGTCCACATGATACAGGCACAAGAAGAAATATTATTTTCTTTAATTATCTTAAAGAAATTAATTATCACTTAAAGAAAGCCAGATGGTATTCCCCCTATGTGCCCAATCGGGACTCTTCACCAGAAGTTATCAAGGACCAGTAAGACAAATTATTTTCATAAGGAATGGTAGGAATAAATAATATGGACTTACAATTTAAGAAATTTGTTACTGAGCCCTAAAAACAAAGCTTATACATGCAAGCAATACTGAAAATGAAGACATGATGGACTTTTAAGCTGCTATTTATATCAAGGATGGCATTAAAGTTAAAACACACATTCCATCCCAGCTAATTCCTTTGTTCATCATAGTGGAAACATTTCGTGGAGTTGGCTGCTTCCTGTTTCTATCCCACCCCGACCCCCACTCTCTCTTCAACCCAACCCAATGAATTTTATCACCCTTAATCAACCAAATCTGCTCTTCTTAAAATCACCAATGACCTTCTCATTACCACACTTATTGATCAGCTTCATCTTTTCCACTTTTTAGCAGCATTTGAGAAGACTGATCTCTTCCTGCCTCCTGAACACTTGCCTCACTTGGGCTTCTGGACACGTCTTTCTCTTACTCTTTGCTCTCTTCCTACTTCACTAATTGCTTCCTCAGAGTCTCTTTCTTTGATTCTCCCTCCCAGGTTTAGGGTCCATAACACTTAACCTCTTCCTTGAATGGCTCATCTGCACTATCTACACTCACTCCCTAGGCAACTTCATTAAATCCCAAGGCTTTGAATTTCAATTTTATGAGGAAGACTTCTAAATTTATAGTTCCTGTTCAGATTTCTCCCTTAAACTTTACTTCCTACATACAAATGCCCTTTCTATCTGTCCATGTGTGTCTAAAACACACATTAGTCCTCAAATATCCAAAACTATTTTTTCTTGAATTTCCTGCCTACTCTCATTAAAAATAAATCCCAAACTGGATGATTACTCACCACTTCCAACATTACATATCTTAAGCCTCTGCCATCTTCTTTACCTGGATTATTGTAATCATCAACTAAGGGATCAATCTGCTTCCATCTTTGTCTCCCTACAGTCAATTCTCTATACAACAGCCACACTCATCCTATTTCACTCCATTCCAGCTATCCCCACCTCCTCATTATGCTTTGATCACAAGTAAGCTCTTAATTCAGAGCTTTGGCCATCATTCTTCTCTCTGCTGCAAAGCTTTCTTTTGGGCATGTTCCTCACTTATTTCAGGTTTCTGTTCAAATGTCAAATTGGCTTCTCTATTCCATTTAGCCTCCTTTTATAGAAATAAAAATATATTTACACATAAAAGTATATATATTATATATAATTATATACATATATATTATATACATATTATACATATATATTATACATATGTGTATATATATATTATACATACATATATAATATGTATTATACATATATGTGTATATATACACATTATACATATATATTATATACATATATATGCATATTATATACACATATAATATATAATTTATTACAACCTGAAATGTGTTCTGTTTAATTAGTTTAATGCTGGGATTCTTGGGCCATGTCTAGGCTTGGAGTGAAAAGTTGTTCTGATCAAAAAGCAATGTCTGCCATGTATGCTTAAATATTTGAGTGACACATATTTTCTAGTCCCTATATTTGCTTCTTAGAGCATCATTTCAATTTCTGTAATTTTGGAACATATTTTAACTGGACTTACAAGTAAAGCTCTTTTTAACTATATTAGGGCCAGATGGATCAGAAAATTTCTCAGACCAAAATAGATGCTAATCAATACAGTCCATTTACCTTGCAATTTCATGGTGTAAAATCACTGAATATATTTTTTGTGGGGCTAAAAATGGATGGTGTAATAGGATTCCTGAAATTCACATTCTTTGGAAAACGACGTACTTTCACATAAGCATAATTTCTGGCAAAAATATTGATTTTTTTTAAAGATAGATCATTCTTTCTAAACTTACAAATTACAATTTTGTCCCTAGAGAGTTAAGAGTATAATGCATAGAAAGAGTGGATTATAGGATGAGGTTTGGAGTCAGAAAGCCTGAGCTGAATCCCATCTCTGTTACTTAAATGTTATGTAACCTTGGAGCACTTAACTCTTATTCAAAATGGAGTTAGCAATACATATTCCTCAGAGTTGTGCAAAATTTAATAGAAAACACACAAATTCCTAACATTGTGCTTATATTAGAATATGTGCTCAATAAATGAAAGTTATTATGAATAAGAAAGTGTGGCTGTCTCATTAGGGTGCTCATTAGTATTATGCAAAGTGTTTGTTCTATTTCCAAGTGCATATATGTATGAAAAATTACACTTAGTTACATTAAGTATATTAAATAAGCAAGTCTCAGTGATTACAGTTGAAAATCCATAACTTATATTAGGAGTTCAAAAATAAAATACTGAGGTAGGTATGGGAATAATTTCTTTCTGGATGCTTGCATACAGGTATGTAAAACATGCAATGCTCTATAAAATACTCTATAAAAATCTATAGTGTAGAAGATACTTATGTACCTAATATCTTATATATCTATTATCTTATCATACCTTAAATACCTTGTATTGTGACATACAATCCAACAATTGTTATTTTACATTTAATTCCTAAAATTCTTAGGTTACAAGAATTAAATAAAATTTAAGTTGGTTAGTCATATTGGAACTGGATATTTGTGACCAAACTATTTATATACATAATGCTGGAAATTGAATACATGTAAGTGCATGTCTGTAAAGAGCTACCAAATTATCTATTAACTTGATTTTATTCTTAGCCATGCACATAGCTGGGGAAATTCCATTGCTGGTAAGACCCTCCAACTAGCAAAAAGCAGTTGATTAAGTAGCTTCAGGTCTCTCCAGGGAGTCATCTTTCTGAGTAAACTGGAGTAGATGAAACAAATGCTTTATAGTAACCTTTGTAAGATATTAAAAAAATGTAAATCCTACACTGAGTGTTCAACTAAGATTTTATTTTTGAAAACTAAAATTATAAGAAAGAGGTATACAACAAGTTAATAGAAAAATCCTCAGTACCTCCACCTGCATGTGAATTTTATTATATAATCCAGATAATGCTAAAATAGTAAACATTTGTTTAAACACACACACACACACACACACACACACACACACACACGAACTCATACACACACCCCAAAGAAACCAAATGGTTTCTTTGGTTAAGGGAAATATGTCTAGTGGGTAGAATGCGTGGAATTACTCAAGGCCGAAAATTGTAAACAGGAGAAACTCATAAGCATTTAGTTTTTCCCCAGAGTTATCATTTTATTGTACTCATTTGTTTCATCTTTATTTCCAAATTGTAGAGCAATCTCCATGAAATATCCACTATACTTTAGTTAAGCAGCATAAGCTCACAGAATGATAGTTGGATGCTTTTTCCTATTTCCACTACGAAAATCTTTACTTCTTTCATTTCATATGAGGGACAGGAAGGGGAAGCAATTGCATCTTTGAAAGATCTGCTGTCCACAGAAATTTCATTAGCCTATTGTGGGGGTTAACTCTGAATGGCAGATCTCTATTGTGATATTTAAGAGAATTACTCCCAGTATTGAAGTTACTGAAAAGTTTCAAGAAGAACTCACCAACCTTATTTTGCATCATTATTCAGGATAATATTGATTTCTGGTAATAGAGGTCAGTGCTCACCACTTCACCGTCTGCTTTTTTTTTTTTTAAGTTTTTGGGCTTTAAATAACAAAATAAATTACCTTATTATAATCAAGACAAATTTTGTTCTGCCAGATAAATTATCCAAGATATAAAAAGAGTTGGAAAATTATTGCTTTAATCAATAGAAATTATTCAAACCCTGAAAAGAGCTACTCTATCCCCCAAAATATAGAAAATATGACTACAAAAAATAAAATATAGTTATTGATAGTTCAGGATTTTCAAATATCAGCCATTTGTGTTTCCTATGCAGACATTTTGAATATAGAATTCAGTGTTTTGTGATCCTCAGACTCTCTAAGTAGTACAACAGATCTTAACTGGGGAATACATTGTAATAGAATTCCAAAAGAATAATCACCATAATTAACCAACAAAAAAAGCCGAAAGGACCATTCACAGAAAACAGAAAGATGAAATAAATGAAATAAAAAGACCTCCCTTTAAACCTGTGCTTTAAAAAAAATTTTTTTTATATCATGCTGATTCTCAGAGGTAGAGTATTCGTGCATTGCTGAAAACCACTTTCACAAAAGGGATGTTTACCACAATACTTGAGCCTGCTGTTATCGATCACTCACAAACTACAAGCAGCAAGTGATGATTACCTCCAGCACAGGGCTTTCTTCTTTTTGTCCAATCTCAGCATGAGAAACAGGCAGCAGCAAAGTACCTCCATTGGTACAAAGCCACAAAAGGGTGGGCTGGTGCACTGTTGCAACAGTATCCTTCTAGCTAGTCCTGGAACTTGCTTTCTCAGTTACCTGCCTTAGGGGAGACTTAGTCCTTTCTGCCACTGGAGCTAGGCCACAGAAATTTTCCAGGAGCTCTAGAATTTGAACCCAAGGTAACACTTAGATATTCCCAATATAAAAGATCTCGTGGAAGCAGACGTGCCAACAAATTCATTGGTGCTTAGAAGGGTTATGGGTTCCATGAAAGCAAGGCTGACAGCTGCAGAACTGCACTTTTAATTATTGTGACCTTATTGTGAAACTGGAGTCATTCCCTGCCGAGAGAAACAAATTCACTCGGAAAATAACAAAAGCTCTAAATCTACTAGGAATCCTTGGAAGTTGCAGCAAAATTTATTATGGCTGAGTAGCAAAGCAGTCTTGATTTAAAAAAAAAAAAAGTTTAGAAAGCTTTAAACATAGATATAATAATTGATATATTATAAAGGTTTTCATTTCTTTCTTAATTTAGTTAAGTAAGGACTTATTAAAAAACTAAAACTACTTTGGGAAAAGTCCTAAGTATGGGCTTGGAGGCCGAATCCCAGATTTGTATTTTATTTGCCATGCAAACTTGGGCAAGTTATTTGCTATCTCTAAGCCACCACTGAGTTCATCTATAAAATGAGAAGATTTTTGTGACCATAAATTAAGAAAATGTAGATAAAGATACCAGCATAAAATAGGCACTTAGCAAATGGCAAAATTTTTAAAATACAAAAAAGTATATTGCTATATTTTCTCATTTAACTTATCACATGTATGCTGCTTACACTGCAGGAGTGCAAGATGGGTGTTGTGAAGAAGTACTTCATTTACTTGGTAGTACTTTATTTGTCTGCTGAGTCCCCATTTCTGGGGATAAGTGGTGCTGTGATCCAGGTGGGGTCTTTTGGGACACACGAGAGGCAAACAATTAGAATGAAAGCTAGTCTTAAACGACCTAGAGGTGCTACTCACCAACAAAACCCGGAGGTACAATTTATAACTTGGTCCCCAAGTCCTGGTTTTCACACATCACACACAATGTGACTATTTTATCTTGGGGTAATTTCATATTGGGTGCAAACCACTTACAAAATTTCTGTTCAAGAAATACTGATTGGAAGCAATGAAATTTAGGAATGAGAAGGCCCATGCCAAAATCTTTTGCTTTGGGCTGTTTGCCAGTATATGGTTGTGACTTTATAAAAGTATGTGTGTGCATACGTACCTCACTCACTCTCCATTTCCTCTCTCTGTAACTGTCACCACGCACATGTTGAGCCAAAGTTTAAAAGCAAGGAGGTAGCACTCTTGTTTGTTCATACTCATCATGTCTTTCAACCAGCTGAGTTAAATGCTCCACATAGTGATTACTATGCTGCCCCCAATCTGTTTATACCAGCTCCAAGTAGAATTTATCTTATTATTATAACCATGTGATTTAATTATTACTCAAACCATTGAATCCTGAGTGTAAAATAAGTTGTTTCTGTGAAAATAACTTGCATTCTTTGGAACCACAATAATACATGATGTGTGTGTGTGTGTCTGTGTGTGTGTGTGTGTGTGTGTGTGTGTAGAAGGAGTGGTCCAGTTGGATTAAGACACAATGACTGTAAAAGCTTTGAAAATTAATAAAAATTGAGAATTACTGGGGTGCCTGAGTGTCTCATTCAGTTAAGTGAGTGACTCAATTTTGGCTCAGATCATGATCTCATGGTTGTGAGATTGAGTCCCATGTCAGGCTCTGCACTGACAGGATGGGACTTACTTGGGATTGTCCCTCTCTCTCTCTTTCTGCCCCTCCCCTGCTCATGCTCTGTCTCTCAAAACAAATAAACTTTAAAAAATATTAAGAGTTATTTTACACTCAAATTGCTTTACAGATCCCTGAATTTTTGTTATACTTTGAAAAATTGAAAATAATTGAAGACAATTATTTTCATAAATAAATGAATATCTTTTCATGAAATAGGGAATGCTTTACTTTTGCTTCACAACAATTGATAACTGAAACTTACCATGGGTGATAAGACTGTGATATATGTAAGAAAGCCTATATACAATTTCCAAACAAGAGATATGGCCTCATAGAAAAGCCCTTTAGCCTACATCAAAAGTGTAGCCAACAAATATACATGTACATATTTCACATTGAATGTTTAAGGTATGTCTATATCCTTCCATAAGTTCCCCCACATACATCTTAACCTAACAATTACTTAACAAGCTATTGTTTCTGATAGTTGAACAACGGGATACGTGTGTGTGTGTGTGTGTGTGTGTGTGTGTGTGTTCACACACTCACCAGTGTAAACATCCACATATGGGCTTAAGAAAATTTTTGGAACAACATAGTTGAAAAAAACTCATATGATGATTTCAGACAATGGTGAAAAGTCTAAATTAATATAAACCAATATATCTTGCCAGAAAATAAAAGGCAATGTATGAAGACTTTTAATAACTTTACAGAAGAAGAAATTGTTTTTTTTTTTTTTTAATAAATGAGAAAAGTGTATTATGAAAAGTGCAGTTTGGTCTATTTATTCTATCTATATGATACAGATTATACAGTTTAATATGGGAGATCTGTGGAAATTATCAAGTCTAAGGAGAAAATTTTAAATCTCAAATGCAGTGCCTATATTCACGGGCAAAAATAAACTCAAACACCTGATATATACAAAATCAGTTCTCTTACTGATACTGAACTACGTGATAAACTTTCTGAGAACGTTTGTCACTTGAGTCTGTAATTCAACATTTCTATTTCATAACCATCATGATAATAATGGTATCAATTGACTTAAAGAATACAAAAACAATTTAATATTTCTCTTAGATTAGAAACATTACTTTTTCAAACATATTTCCAGTATCTTTTAAAGTATATGTCTGGTTACAAAATCAAAGTTTTAAAAGTCTCATGAAGCAGGCTACACTAATTGGAAAACTTTTTTGCAGGGTGTGGGTAGGGAAGAGAGGTTACTACATTTTTGTACAATTATGCTTTCCTCTAAAGAAACTCATATCCTTATGTAGTATTCATATATTATAAATAATATTTTTCCTAAGGAGGCCAATTCAAATTATAATTTAGGGGAAATATAATATAGGGGCATCCGGGTCTTGCCTTCACTTCAGGTCATGACATCACGATCTGTGGGATCGAGCCCCACGTCATGCTTTGCACTAACAGCACAGAGCCTGTTTGGGATTCTCCATCTCCCTGTCTCTCTGCCCCTCCCTCCCTCCCTCCCTCCCTCTCTCTCAAAATAAATAAACATTTAAAAAAAGATAGAAACAACTGAATAGAATAGGGTCACAGAAAAATGTGGAGGCTTTCCTTTATTAATGCAAAGACAAAGCTAACACTTTACTGAAAATAAATGGTATGGGAATACCTATATTTATTTTCAAAATAGAAGTCATTTTTTCTGTAACTATATTTTATTCCAGTGACATTCCTAGATAATGTCATATGCTAACTGATTAATGCAGATACATTCTTTTTTAAAATGATGGGCACTTCAAAGTGAGCAAGAGTTTCTCAATCTACTATCACTTAAAACTACATTTTAATGGTATAGAACTTTGCATCGTTTGGGTTTTCTGTAAGGTATTTACATTTTAACATGACAAATAGGAATGATGCTATTCTTATACACAGGTCAAAACTCTTTGCAAAATAACTTTTATTTTTCTCTGTATAATTTGTTTCATATAACTTTTTGCTTTCCTAATGTTTGTCACAAAAGTAGATTGAAACAGTTTCAAGTCAATCCTATCATGAAAATATAAATCTCCCTGGGGTGCCTGGGTGGATCAGTCAGCTTCTGACTCTTGATTTTGGCTGGGGTAGTGATCTCGTGGTGTTTGAGTTCTAGCCCCGTGTCAGGCTCTGTGCTGATGGTGCAGAGCCTGCTTGAGATTCCGTCTCTCCCTCTCTCTCTACCTCTCCAACACTTGCTCTCTGTCTCTCTCTCACAGTAAATAAAATAATAATAGTAATAAACTTAAAAAAAAAAGAAAATATAAAGATCCCCAATTCCAAATATCAGAATATGAGACAAAATGAACTAACAAATTGATATTAGTAGGTCACTGAGATAGCCCCAAATGTTCTTTATAACAATGAAAAGATGTATAATGACCTATATGGCCAAATGTGAAAACCTTTTTTGCTTACGCACCTCAGGGACTGAAACTCCTGAAGTGGACAGAGTCTGCTGAAAAAGAGAAGTTCATATTAAAGCTGAAAAAAAACAAAAGTCAAACTGAAAACAAATGCCAACAAAGGTTCTTATACCACTCTTCTTCTGTGAAATAAATGAATAAATATAAAATGCATTTCCTTGTCATATTTGGGTTGTGAAGTACTTGTCCAAAATGCAACTTCATCCACCCAAAGGAGATTGGTCAATATTGTTGACCTGCTTCATATACCTCTCTGAAATAATACTGATATATTACATTCAGGTTTTGCAATCAGAACTCATCTCTAAGTTCCATTATCCTTCATAAACCATCCCTACTAATTTTTTGAGTTGCCCATTTACCCGGCCCACTTTTCCATTTTCCAGTCCAATTCTCATTCCTTGCTAAAAACACTCAGTATCTTTTTGATGGAGACATAGCTTATGGTGTGCATTTTATTTTGGGATTTTTCTGGAAATAAGAAAAAAAATTCCATTAGCATCAGTAAAAAGTGAAAATATTATTAAGTAGGTAGAAAAATTTTACTTGAGAGTAACTTAAAAAAAAAAGATGAAGTTAAACACACTGAAACTGGTCTTCATGAGAGTGCATCTTCAATTATTCACCAGCCCTCCTTTTCTGAGTCACAGTAAGGAGCTTTGTTTCTGGCAAAAAACAGAATAAAAGGTTAACAATTCCAAAAGTCTATGCCCTATGGGACTCAGGGCAAATTTGGAAGAATTGTTGACAAATCACACACATAATACTAGATAAAGTTTTCTAATGGTGGGGTGTGTGTGGTGGGGCTAAGTATGAAGCTGGATGTCAAGTTAGAAGGTCTTAGACATTTGTGTGTCTCTGAAAAGGAGGGAGTGGTCAGTATAATCCAGTTTACCCCCAGGACTGGGCTATGTGAAAGTGACTCTAAATGGATATCCAAGATGGGTCTGAAAAATCTGAGAACATAGACATTAGTTTACTCCCTGATGCAGTGTAAGTCCAAGAAGGCAGCAAGAAACAGAAGAATAAATAGCTACATGGAGGTTAATGCAACAGAAGCGACTTCCCAGCTACTCAGCATAGAGGACTAGAAGGATCCAGTGCACACAAAAGTGGATCAGAAAAAGAAGGGGTCTAGAGAAGCCACAGAGGAATTTGAAGTGTCCAGGAATACAACTCTATTTAGAAGATATTTTTATCATGTAAGTAAAAAATGTTTTAGCTGCAGATTTTTCATCAAAATAAGTCATGAAGTCTGAAAGGATGAACTTAGGTTAACTATCCCATGAACAGCAAAACCCTATGGAAGTAATTGCCATTTCTCAGATGGATGAAAACAGATTTCATAGAACTTTCAAAGAAAGCTTTCTGACTTCAGTAATATTCTTGACTTTTGAGCCCAAATCAGTCTATATAACACTTGAGATAACGGGGGGTGGAAAAATGTGCTAATTTCAATCTACATCACCTCAATTTTTTGTCAGCTTTCCTATTTTTTTCTTCTCAGCTCTTAGTTCAAGCTTAGATATGAATAAACATTTTAAGACATGAGTGTAATTCTTCCATCTCTATTATAGTCTATGTTTGCTCTCCCTCTAATCCAGAGTAATTGCCTTATCCTGTGATTCCTTATCCTATCCTATGCCATGGGCCAAGGAAAGTCCCAGAGACTCTCAAGCAAAAATTAGGATGCCCATCAAACAGTCTCCAGGACATAGGTCACAGATGCCTTCTATCTTTGGAAGAGTCTATGTTCACCTTACCCGTCTGTAAAGAGCAAGGCACTGGAAAGCCAAGTGAAAAGATTATAGTTGTCAAAATGGTTTAGAGTAACAGCAAGTGTGATGCACAAATCTTAAATGGATATGGTCCACCCCACCTCAAGCACCAAAAACAACAACAACAACAAAAAAAAAAAACCTATAAAAGACATTTTTGAGATATATTTAAGCATTTGAATAGACAGGATAGTGATTAATATTATGGAATTATCGTTAATATTCCTATGTGTGATAATAGTATGGAAATTGTATAAAAAATTGTCCTTAATCTTACAAGATGCCTGCTGACATATTTAGTGATGTAATGTCATACTACCTGCAATTTATATATAAAAGATTCAACTTAATAAAATATATCTATTTCTGCATATATAATGGAAAAATAATAATAGAGGCTGGGGATATATTTGAATCATATGGCTTGATGACACAAAAAACAAAAATTATGCCAATTTGGGTTATGAGGACCCTGTTTTAAGGCATTCTTTCCCCAAAACACACTGTAGGATGAAATTAACCCCTAGCTGGCACTTTGCTACCACTTGTGTGGAGAATTGGTAATTTATGGATATTCGTGTTACAGCCTTCTTCCTTCTTAAGGTAGTGGGATTATGGGTCATCTACTGAGAGTGAGTGATGTTGGCAGAGAAGTAGTGACAAGAGAGTAAGGAAATAGTAGAAAGTTTGTCACTACTTCTCTGAGAATGTGAAAGCAGTTGACTAAGAATAAGTAACAGGATAAGGCAAAATTGAAAGCACAGCGGGTCAAAAAGTCATAAATGTGTAAGAGAGAAAGCCACCTACTCAGAGAATTATCTCTAGCAACACTCAAGTATCTGACAGCAACACTAAAAATTCTTTCCAAGAATAAGAGGGATGAAACAATGTATACAAAAGCTCACTTATAATCAAGGTGTGTAGGCAAAGAGGGTATATTAAACTAATATGCCTATAAGTGGTTTACCCTTAAGTTACAATAAGAAAACTATGGTATCCAGGTAAAGGACAAACAAGAAACTTGTTAGAGAACAAATTCAGATATTATATTACTTCAATTATACTCTTCTGTATATGATTTCTAAATATCAAGGATTAACAGAGTAAATGTTTTAGCTTTTTGAAAATTATCATGACTGTATAATTCTAAATGTAATATATTTTTAATCAGAATTAATATAGGAACTGTATATTTGTATTTAATCAAACGTGAGGTGTGACTACAGAGGAATGTGATTGATTTTATTTAATCAGTATCATTTTAATATTAAATAGAATACACAGTGCAGATAATTAGTTTAAAAGATGCATTTGTCTTCAGGGCACTTATTAAGTTCAACGTAATATCAAAGAATTTTTAAAAATTCTATTATTCTAAAGTATAGAGATATCTCTTGTCTTCATAGTTTCTAACATGTAATCATTTTAAATTGACAATTTAATCCAAATTGTCATAGGATAAAGAAAAATCTTTGGTAGAGAGATTGTTGGAGGTTTGAGTTAAAAATATAATAAGAACATAGTACTCAGATTAAAAGGGTCATCAG
Organism: Puma concolor; assembly: GCF_028749965.1. Classification (NCBI taxonomy): domain Eukaryota; kingdom Metazoa; phylum Chordata; class Mammalia; order Carnivora; family Felidae; genus Puma; species Puma concolor. The sequence continues at coordinate 62,484,943 of NC_141668.1, read as the reverse complement.
TTATTTCAAGACTAAAGTAAAATTAACAGAACTCTATGTTCTACCTATATAGGAATGTTCAAATTTTTGAAAAATCGCTTTTATGTTTATTGTCTCATTTAATCCTCCATGTAAGCCAAGATACTTCACTTCTCAGACTGAGAAACTGGAAATCAGAAAGGTTAGATAATTAGCCTAAGAAAATAAAGTTAACAATAGATCCAAATATAGTGCTTCTCTGTCCCAGGCTCCATTTTTTTTCACACAAGTTCAATAAGAATTTTTTTCTAAGTCTATTTTTAGCTATGTCTCTATTTTTTAAGTGATATGAAAATACCATTATTTTAAAACATTGAACACTGCGAAGTATTTAGAGACCACAATATATAAGCTCTGCCTGAAAGAAGTGGCTTGAATATCAATATGGATTAATTTAACCTTATAACTTCTAGTACGGTGGTAAATTAAGGTGGCCAAATAAAATGATTTTATTTTTGTATTTCTTAAAATATTTATTTAGTTTGAGGGGGGAGGAGCAGAGAGAGAGAGAGAGAGAGAGAGAGAGAGAGAGAGAGAGAGAGAATCCAAAGCAGGCTCTGCTCACAAACCATAAGATCATGACCTGAGCTGAGATCAAGAGTAGGACACTTAACCGAATGAGTCACTGAGGCACCCCTAAACAAAACTATTTTAAATAGCTGCTTTCCTTATATGCAAGTTGATATCTCTGGCATCAAAAAAGAAGTGAGAGAATAAAAAGCAAGTCTGGGAAAAGAACAACTGACTTCCTAAAGTGGTACAGTGTCTCAGCCTTAAAGAGAAGTTGTTCTATCATCCTTGATGGTAAAATGTATCAAGGGCATCTGTATCGTATAGACACTAAACACATTTGGTTTTGCTAAATTTTATTGTCACCTTCCAGATTCATAATTTGTTTAACCTTTTATGATTTTGCAGGTCCCTAAGTGAGTATACTCACACATGTAAACACAATACAAATTTTAAAAAAGGAAGTGAGACCGAAATAATTTGTATACTATAAATAATTTTTATAACCAATGATTATTTCAATGTATGGCAAGTATGTCAATTAGACATTAGACAAATTAGGTCATTGTCTTTTTTTTCTTTTCCAGCAGCACATTGACATATCTAATTAAAATGAAACTATAAAAAGTAAAATATTTTAGAAGATATACATATTACAATCTTATTCAAGATCCCTTGACTAACCAAGGGATGTTTGAGCCAAATTTTTAAGTTTGCAACAATATGAATTTAATGGTAAAAATATGTTTAACAGATAATCTCAGTGTTTCATAATTTTAATTGTTCACAAAAAATGTCTATTCTTACTCTTGTAAATGTGATCATTTACACATATTTGCAGAGTTTTGCTCAGGAGATACTGCACAGAAGGAATTGGAAGGCTCCGTCCTTTATGGTTCCCTCAGTATGTGTGCATGTTTGTGTCTAGAAAGGAAACACCCTGAACCTTCAGGGAAAATACACCTAATGCAGTGGATATTTGGAAACTTAAGAGGCACTGTTTTCAATAAGAATATTAAAAACATATCTTTATAGAGATACCCAAATCCTTCCGAACATAGATTTCTACATATAAAAGCAACCAGCAAGAACTAAACCCTTCCCAATGTTATTGTTACTGTCTTGCCATCCTGATTAACTAGTGAAATGAAATCATTAGTAATGTTATCATAACTTGGCCAGGTCTCATAAAATCATCAGAAGCACAGATGGTTGAAGAAGCGCTCTTCAGTTTCCACTGCCTGCCTGTAGCTCAGCAAAAAAAGGACTAATCACACTTTCTTCATCTGAAACTATTTTTGTTGCTTACAAGTATATGTCAACCAACAGATTATTTTATTTTAATGAAACATCGATGTTAGGGCTATTACAGTAGAGAAAAAGAAGGAAAGATGCAGAAGGAAACAAGAGATCAAAAAGAGAAAGCAATAGTGAAAAAAGGAGAGGGAGACAGGAGAGGCTAAGAAAAATAAAAGAAGAACAAAGTCCTCCTTGCTATTCTCCTCAATCCTCACATGTACCATGGGCATCATAACTACATCTACCATTTCAGAAATAAATGTCCTTTCATTCAAAGAAAACAATGAAATTGAGTAAAGGAGGGATGGGGGCTGATATTTAGAGTGTGGCTTTTGCTTTTGATTCAAGTATTGAAAAATTCTTAAACGGGGCGCCTGGGTGGCGCAGTCGGTTAAGCGTCCGACTTCAGCCAGGTCACGATCTCGCGGTCCCTGAGTTCGAGCCCCGCGTCGGGCTCTGGGCTGACAGGCTCAGAGCCTGGAGCCTGTTTCCGATTCTGTGTTTCCCTCTCTCTCTGCCCCTCCCCCGTTCATGCTCTGTCTCTCTCTGTTCCAAAAATAAATAAACGTTCAAAAAAAAGAAAATTAAAAAAAAAAAAGAAAAATTCTTAAACATCAAATTCAACCATCTACAAAATATATTTCAAAATACAACGCACATGCCTTATTATTTATTTGTGTCAAATAATTCTTGACAAGTCTTACTTTACATAAATATAATTAAGAGATAGCTATTTACGTGTATGTATACATATGCATGATTATGCTTGTGATTTTTGGGACAGGGGATTTGATTGCAGTTGGTAGTTTTAAATTAACAAAAGTACATTCAAGGGGCACCTGGGTGGTCCAGTCGGTTAAGCATAGGAATTCGGCTCAGGTCATGATCTTTAACTTTTTTTAAAGTTTTATTTATTTTTGACAGAGAGAGAGAGACAGAGCATGAACAGGGGAGGGTCAGAGAGAAGGAGACAGAATCTGAAGCAGGCTCCAGGCTCTGAGCTGTCACGACAGAGCCCAATGTAGGGCTCAAACTCACCAACTGTGAGATCATGACCTGAGCTGAATTCGGACACTGAACCGACTGAGCCACCCAGGTGCCCCTCAAGTCATGATCTTGCAGTTGGTGGGTCTGAGCCCCACATCAGGCTCTCTGCTCTCAGCACAGAGTCCACTGAGGTCTTATGTACCCCCTCTGTCCCTCTTCCGCTGGTTTTCTCTCTCTCTTTCTCTCTCTCTCTTTCTCTTTCTGAAAATAAACTTTTTTTAAAGCATCCTCAAGAAACTACATCTAATACAATAGATGAATACCTATTGAATTTTATGTAAATAAAATTCATCAAAAATACTTCCTGTTATGCCTATTCTTTTTCTCAACATGATCCCATTCTCAAAACGTAACACTGTGGCTTTCTAAAATATAGAAAAACACTGGTAAGTAGTGAAAGAATATGGATAATAATATTTAGAATTAAAGCATTAGGCTGCTAAGTTTTCCTTTTCATCAATCTGGGGAAAAAAAACACAAATTTAAAAACAAACAAGTTATAATGAAATTTGTTCCTATCCTTTGCCTCTCTAAATATCCACTGATCTCACACCAAAGCATTTTCTAACCAGGTTAAAGTCCAATTCTGCATTCACATTAGGCTAAGATTCAATTGAGTTAAAATTTTACATTGACTGCCAGTCAACCTTATCATGAACTTTCATTATGTGCATGTAATTAATTGGGTCCAACGAACAATATCAGTACTGAGTTATAGACTCTTTTCCCCCGACCATATAATTAGAATATAATTACCCACAGGATATCAGAATGATGCAAAACCTTTCCTCTAAATGCGCCCTCATTAGGAAACAAGTCTCAATGTACATTTATTCAATCAGTGTGAATTAATTAAAATGTTACTGAAATAAAAGAGGGCAGCAATAAAGAGTATCTGACATCTATTAAGAGACTATCACTTGAGATCTGCATGCACAGTTCATATTTAAACCCATTTAGCTCAAGTAGGAACTTGGCCATGTAATGTTATATACATGCAGTATGCTAGGAAATCTGAAAATGAATCAGTGTGTGGTAGTGTTTTTGAAAAGAACATAATACACAATACACAGAAAATCTTAAAGGACCTGAGTAGGATTCTAGAGGTCTAGAGGACCTTTGATTCCCTGATGAATCCATAAAGGTGTATCATTACATAGTGGTGGATAGAAATTATTTTTATCTTGAAGTATCCAGGAAAATAGTTGTTCATTCCACACTTTTCTATTACAAATGTGGCATATTTGTTTTGATATGGCTTAGGAGATAACAGTCAGAAAAGCCTAGATTTACCAAAGCACGAACTATTTTTGTTTTTTCTTTCAATAAAGAAAATAACCTCAATTACTTAAGCTAGCTCACGGTATTTCAATAGCATATTTTCTTTAAGCAGAAAATTCATAAGCACCTAAAACTATATTCTTTTTAAGAGGTTATGCATAATGTAACATATTCCGATTATATAAAACATGGAAAAAATAGTAAATGCATAAAGAAACCAAGGGGCATATACTTCCTATACCACATGAAGCTGTTGATTCATGCAAAAACATTCTTCCTAAAAGCTATGTATCTTGGTTTTGCTAGAACCTAGCATATTGTCATATGAAATAAAAGATGATTGAATAAACTAACAAATAAATAACCCTAATACAAAGGAATACTGACTAATACCCAAGAACAGTATCATCAACAGAAGCAAAAATTTTAAAAAGCTCCCTGTAATATTTAAAATAAGATACAAAGAGATTTTGAAGCTTTCTGTGTTATGACATAATCCCTCAGACATTTTTAGCTTTAGTAATAGGTTTCATAACACTTAGTTCTGGTATTCAATACTTCACGTTCATTCTTACACATAGATAAGCATCGTTTTAAAATGGAAATACTGACAAGAACTAAGATAAATAAGGCCATTTATAAATTGCTACTTTTTACATGCTCTTCAGGAACAAACTCTAACCAGTTTTTAAATCATTGCTTTTGTAAAAAAAAAGAATTAAATCCATAAGCTTATACATATTTTTAAATGTTCTGAATGTATATTTACAAAATGGTCTAATGCTCCATTCAGATATTAGACTGGCTTTGGTAGAGGCCAAAACATGAAGTAAATAATGAACTCTCTCTTTCAACGTTTATTTATTTTTGGGACAGAGAGAGACAGAGCATGAACGGGGAGGGGCAGAGAGAGAGGGAGACACAGAATCGGAAACAGGCTCCAGTCTCTGAGCCATCAGCCCAGAGCCTGACGCGGGGCTCGAACTCCCGGACCACGAGATCGTGACCTGGCTGAAGTCGGACGCTTAACCGACTGCGCCACCCAGCGCCCCTGAACTCTCTGTTTCTAAACAAGAAAGGAGATGGTCTCACACAGGCTTGCTTTATTAACATGAAATTTCCTGTTGAATTTCAGTGACAAAGACATGTTGCTATAATTTCTTGCTGAAAACGTGGTGATTTGAATAACACTAAGAGTAATAATCACCACATAAAAAATCCTACTAATAGTATATGAATAATTTTAAAGTTCTATTTAGTAGTAAACATCAATATTCATTTTCTGAGCTATACTAAGAATGAATATTTGTGATATTTTACATGGACTACTGTATTGCTTAAGCTATATTTAAAAAAAATCAGATTGTAAATATAATTTGACAGTCAGAAAAAAGGTCTTGATTCTCCTCAGAATTCTGAAATATTCCCTCTCAGCCTTCTACCTGCAATACCACTTTATTTTAAATATTAGGCATTTCACAGTACCATCTATTGGATATCTGATATAACTACAACAACATAACAATCACAGGGTTTTTTTGAAATTTAGTAATAACTGTAAAATACTTCCTGTGTCACTCTAGAAACTAAACACAATGCTTATTTGACAGCCCCTAAGATTACTTCATTATCACATACTTTGAACTCGAGTGTATTAGCTTGTAACAATAAAATTTAATTATTATGTGTTTTGAATGATTTTAAAAAAGAAACCTCCCTGTCACATATTCATTTTAATTTTTCATTTGCTATGTATGTTACTGTCTGATATATTTTCTTCTTGACTCAGGAGAGGTAGTAACTGATGGGGACACAAAGAGACAACTGATTGTTATTCATTAATTCGGCAAATATTTGTTGACTAGTTGCCTACTGAATTAGGTACTTGAGACAAAGAGATAAACCCTTTTCGTGTCAGTGATAAGTGTTGGCAGCACTGGTCAGTGAGCAGAGGCAACAGCTCCACAAGAGACGTTTGCAGTTCAGTTCCTGGTGTTTGGAAACTGAGCCCTCGATGGGACATCAAGAGGAAATTTGCAAGCTGAAGCTGAGGATTTGGATCTTGAGGGGTCAGGGAGAAGAAGCTTACACAGCTGTATTCAAAAGTGGGAGTTGTAGTCATAAGACACTGGATGAGATAATCTATAGAGAGCATAATGACATGAGAGTACAGTTAAAAATGGAGACATACATATTCAAGAACAGGAGGATGAGGAATTTAGCAATGTAGATAAAGTGTGGTTAGAGGGGTAGAAGAAAAACTAGTAGAAATGTGTTAGATGAGTGCTACATTATAACAGAGCACTTTAAATACTGCCAACGCAGCAGGGGATTAAAAAATGAGGACTCTTGGAAAGGGGGTCTAGTAGACGTTGTTGGTAGCCCAAAGCAGATCCTTTGTCACCTGGCCAGAGTACCTATCCCCAACTGCTGTGAGGGTTGACTGATGAGAATTCCCAAGTGTCCCATTTTCTGAAGAATTATTCTTTACTTCAGGAGCAGTCTTTCCAGGGTGGCAAATACCTTCTATCCTACAGGAAGCCACAGCTAATGAAACACTGATACAAGTTAGAAAAAGCCAACCCCCTTATCTTAAGAACAATCATACAGCTCAGGGCCTGGAGCCTGCTACAGATTCTGTGTCTCCCTCACTCTCTGACCCTCCCCCACTCACACTCTGTCTGTCTCCCTCTCTCTCTCTCTGAAAAATAATCATTTAATAATTAAAAAAAAAAAAAAAAAAAGGAACATTCCTCCTTCTATAAATCACAAACAGCAAAATCCCCTTCACTCTCCGCTCCTTGGGAATCCAACCAAAAAGAGTGCCGCTGGATTTGGGATGAATAGCAAGAGCAGGTTTCCACCTATTTTACTGTCAGGAATGAGAATAATGTGGGTTGAGGTGGGAGGAGGAGGGAAATTTGACACAGTGAGTACATCTTCACAGCTGCATAGATTTATAGCTACATTAAGAAGTGGAGAAAAGTCACATCCATAAACAAATATGGAAGACAGCAAAAAGAACAGCTATCCCTCTAGTATGGGCTCAAAGGCAGACATATCACTGAAAGTAGAAACAAAAAAGTCCCACCACTCAGATCACCGTGCTGTCAAGTGCTACCTGCCATAAGATGTTAGGTTACACCTTATCTGAGTTTTCCAACTGTAAATTAGTGAGTCAGTATATTATTACATACTGTGGCATATGCCATGACAGGAGCAAAATGGGGAGAAAGAGAGGCAGAAAATGCTAGAATGAAAGAAACTGGAGGCATAGAGGTCTTGGATGACTCAAGGATGTTGGAGTAATGGTAACCAAATGGAAGAATTCAAGAATATTTCAGGTTGGGAAAAAGGAGGAATGGAGAGCTGTATTCCTCCAGGATTTGAGTTCCCTTGGGCGAATGAATCCAAATTGGTCAAAGCTCCTGTGAGTATTAGTAAGAGAATTTGAAATGATAGATTTTACCATCTAGATGGGAAGGCAAGGGGTAGGTGTGGCAGTCTTCAAAAGAATGAAGCAATCTTTATTCTACAAAAAGGGGAAACAGAGCAAGCTAGTAAAAAAAAAAAGACAAAATTGAGTCAAAAATCATTTCACTGTGCATGAAACTGGTGTCCAGACCAAAAGTTTTACATGACTCAATTCTTACTCAGGTTTCAAGTTGAAAGCTGAGAATAGACAAGTTATATTTAATAGTAAAACAGAGAAAAGCATGTATATAAATACTTTATGATCACCACTACTTCATCTGGAATCATTAAAACCACAGGTTACCTTTGCAAGGTGGAATTTATCCTTCAATGTCTAGTGGTGAAGGGATCCGATTTTTATTGCACTCAAAATTTAAAAGTGAGCAGACAGAAACGATATAAAGTATTTATTTCTACTGTAATGCAATTAGTTCTGGATATCTGCCCTGCCCCAACCCCAAACTTCCTCTGGAGGGCACAAGCAAAAATACCAACATAGAGTTCACATATTTGGGAGTATATTTATGCCCCACTTTGTGGCAATATTGTCTCACTGGATAGAAAATGAGCACCTCTGGCTTTTGTTTTAATTTGTTTTTCTCAGTTATTTATAAGAATTAAAATTTTCAATTATTTTTTTAGGTATTTGTATTAATTTTACAAAACAAGGCTTTTTTGTTAAAATGTTTACATCTATCTTGATTTGTGAGTTTTGGTCTTTCTTTACCATTTTTCAAAAAATTTTTGATTTGTCAAGTCTGTCAACATTTTCTTCCACCTTTGTGTTTTAAGATAAAATGGAAAAAGGCATTTTACAGGCAAAAACTAAACCGTTAGTCCACGTTTGATGTATTTTAGAACAGGAATAAAGTGGAATTAATTTAGTGTCCCATACATATGTAGTCATCTCATCATGCACCCCTGCCATCCCCCTGCAGATTTAATATGAGAGTGTCATCATATATTACACTGTGACATATCATTTAGTAAGTTTTAGACTCTCTACCAAGTATCTTCTAGAACCAGTATTACATTATTTTGATCACTGTAACTTTAATAAGCATATTCTTAAGGTCTCTTCAAACAGGTCTTTCCTTATTACTATTCTTTCCTAGAATTTATAACGTATTTGTGCATGTTTATTCTTCCAGGCAAACTGTAGAATCATTTTGCCAAGAAAAGCATGAATAATAGTAATAATACCTGGAAATTGCATTAAGTGGATGAGTGAACTTGAAGAAATGTAGGTTCTTTTTAGTTCAATTTGATTTTATTCAGCATATTTAGACTTTAAGAAAATATTTTAATTTTTTTGTTTAGGGATAGCACCTTGTTGCCATTCTCCTTTGCACTAAAGGGGGTTGTCTTAATCCTCTCCTTCAAATTACTGATTCAGTTGTCCTCAATGTTGATTTTTCCCTAGGTAGACACTGATGTAGTTTAGTTTCTGCTAAGGTATTATTTTTCTCTATGTCTTTTTTTAAAGTTTCAGGTATTCCTTTTAAATCAGTATATTATAAAGTAAATGTTTTCTTTAGTATTCTTTATCAGGTAAAACAATTGCTATTAACATTTTCTTCCGTTCAATACAATAAATTTTCATGTATGACATCCATCTAACTTTTAACTACTATGCCTGTTTCTTTTTTCTTATGGCAGAATTACTACTATTTTATTTTTGCAACAGGTAGACTTCTTTATACTAAAATGCACTTTGGCCATAAGCCATCACTCTGCATTGACAGTTGTTATAAAAAAGCAAAACCAAAGGAAACAAACTCTACTAAATGATTACAGCAATATTGTTGAGGCGTAGTCCCTGCCTGATACAATTTCATATGGAAGAAATTAATCTCAGATCTCAGTAACAACAATAACAATAAAAAGCGTTTCCGCTAAGTGAATGGTTTGGTTTTATGTTGTGAAGATTGTCAACACTTTATTTCCCCCTTTTTCATAAGGCTACTAAGAAACTCTGGGACAAATCTGCAAACTACCTCTGTCAACTTTTTAAAGATATTAGCGGCATGAATTTCTAAGTCTACTTTGATTTTGGCATAAATTTATTGCTTTATAATGCTGCTTAATATATACTTAAATAGGCTGACTTTGAATGTTACTGGTAATACGTTGTAGAATAACTTAATTCATAATCTCATTGCCTCACTTTTGAATCAGACACATACAAAATATTCTTTATTTTGTGTTAGTCTATTACCCAGATTTTTACCTTTTAAGTATTTTTTTTTGTTCCTTCTTTAGATAATACCCACTTTTGGCTACAAGCTTTAGATTTCCATCAGTTTTCAATTAATTGAACTTCCTGTTTATTTCATATTAGTCTTTTGTTTTGCTTTTCTATAAATCATGACAAAAGTAACAGAGTACAGGTTTGTTTCCTTAAAAAATTATACCTTGATCAAGGTACAGCTACATGTTAGGCATAAAACATAGAAATGTGTAGGAATAAATTTGTAGTCCTATTTAAAAAAATAAAAATAATATTTTTAGAATTCTAAACATAGAATCTACCATATTCATTTATGTAGAAACAAATATAATTTGCTACGACATAATTAACTTTTTCTTCTAGGTTAGCCCGTACTTTTAATCACACATATTATACATTATATAGCCTAAGCCACTGTAAAGATGGGTTCTTCAGAAACCACTAGAATCAATCTAAGACAGTGTAACAGATAAATGGGTCATCTCTTAAGTGTAGGTGATGGAATCATCACTTAGTGATTTCAGAGTCCTTTTTCCATTTCTTGTACTATGTCCCTTTAAAATATAAATACATGAAGACTATGTCCAACTCAAATGGATGTACACATATTTTATAAACATTTCAGATCTTTAGTGCTTAAATGTTTTCCTCCATGGAATTGAATCAAAAAAACATTGGCAAAAAAAATGTGGGAATATTCAGAATTTAATTCTACATATTTTTAAAAATAAATTTAAAAAAGCAGCTATCTTATATGAATAATACCACAAAATTGAGTCTGAGTTAGATTTTCAAAGTATGGAAAAATTAGATTCTTTTTTACCTATCATTACTATGATGACAATTATGAATTGATCTATAATGAATATTAATTAAATGAATATTAAGTAATGACATTGATGAAACATTTATTGAGCACTGACAATGGGCTTTGTCCCCACTCTTTAGACAAAAAAGAAAATTGCACAGGCACAAACCCATGGTACATTGCATAAAGAATTTCAAGAAAATAGATGACTTCAGTAAGTGTGGTTAAAGGTTAAAGAGGTAAATGCAAAGAAGGGAGAAGCAGCCGAAAAGATGTTAAATAAAAACTGAAGCTCAGTGCAGCGAGTCACATCCCTAGCCAACTGTTCACACTTCCCCACCAGACTTCTGCGAGCTCTACAACTAGTAAAGGAAGTAAGTTTACAGAGCATTCAAAATCCAAATTTCAGAATCACAGAGAATTCAAAAATCTCCCTCCCTTTTTAACTGGCTAATGTTTATGACTGAAATTGTCATTATTGACTGTTTCTGGTTAAATGACAGATACAGTATGGAAAGGACCCTTAATAGTTGGAATGTAAGGATAAAACACACACACCATACTTCAAGTCTCTAAAAGAACTTTTGACATTGCTGAGGAGTAAACACTTGATTAAACACATGCTTTAAGGACAGATTTAACATACTCTCTGCTACACAAGACGTAATCACCATATCTACAATGCATAATTTAGTAGAATTCTTGTAATTGTAGAAGAGCAAACAAGATTGGAAGAGGAGAAGGTAACAGAGGCATATGGTTCTCCAAGCATGATATATGCAGAGATACGTGGATTGGTACTTCAGCAACACCACGTTGTCCAAGTTTTTAGTCATAACAAAGAAGAGGGGTACTTGGAAAAGTCTGAATTAAGTCTAAGAACATGTCTAGAATTTATATTTTCCAAATACCTTTATTTTCCTGTCTCTGAGCTAACGAGCTTCATTGGTTATTTTGTTGGCATTCTTAAAAGTTTATTTAAGGTAATGTAGGATATTATAGCAAAAGTATAAAGTATTCTGGGGAGAAAAGACCACAACTGGTCCAAAAGGGGCACACTACTGAACATATACTTAATTTTTTATCATATCACCTTTTGCCAATGACTACTACTTTGACCATATATTCTGATAATAATATGTTCTCGAAAAACAAAACAATCATCTCAAATTAACTGTTTAAATGTTTAAATTAATAGTTTATTCAAAAAATATGTTTTTAGGTTTTAGGAAAATCATTCCAATCATTATGTTCCTGATTTAGAAATATGCTTATACTATAGCGATGCCTGGGTGGGGCAGTCAGTTAAGCATGTGACTTTTAATTTTGGCTCAGGTCATGATCCCATGGTTTGTGAGACTGAGCCTCACATTGGGCTCCCCGCTGACAGCATGGAGCCTGCTGAGGATTATCTCTCTCCCTCTCTCTCTGTTCCTCCGTGATCTCTCTTTTTCTTAAAATAAATAAATAAACTTAAAAAAAGAATCATGTTTATAGTACATAAAAAAACTAAACAACTGTGAAATCTGATTCACCTGTGAAACAAAATAATAAGTATGAGAAGAAAAGGATACTTTGATTACACAGTGACCAGGAAAAGCCATGGTTCATAAAGGTGTTCCCTAAGGTGTTATATATAAAAAACAAAATAAATAATTGGAAACATACTAAACATAAACATTGTTATAACTAAATTATGGTATCTTCATTTAGTAAGTTATTATACAGCCATTAATAGCAATGTTACATAGTATATAGAAACATAAACATTTAATGGTACTAGTTTAAGTATTAAAACAAGGTGTTCAAAATGAAAGCTTGGGGAGCCTACATAGCTCTGTCAGTTAAGCATCCGACTTTGGCTCAGGTCACGATCTCACGGTTCATGGGACTGGACCCCACATGGGGCTCTGTGCTAGTTGGTGTGGGGCCTGCTTGGGATTATCTTTCTCTCCTCTCTCTCTAACACTCCCCCCAGCTCGTGCTTTCTCTCTGTCAAAATAAATAAATAGACTTAAATAAAATAAAGTGTCACATGATTTACCAAGTTTAGTTACAAAAATGTCAAAAATATATATCTAAGGATCAAGAGGAAATTTTAATAGCTCTTCCATTTATATTACAATTTTTAACTATTTTCTCTTCATTTTAAAGTTGCTTTTATAAATTTTATTTAACAAATACATAGTTCTTTTATAGTAAAATGTTACAATTTACTTCTTAATTTTTTTTTACGTTTATTTATTTTTGAGAGACAGAGCACAAGTGGAGGAGAGGCAGAGAGAGAGGAAGACAAAGAATCTGAAGCAGGCTCCAGGCTCTGAGCCGTCAGCACAGAGCCTGACGTGGGGCTCGAACTCACAAACTGTGATATCATGACCTGATCTGAAGTTGGATGCTCAACCGACTGAGCCACCCAGGCGCCTTGGTTACAATTTACTTTTTAACCATAGTATTCCAACACAATACTTCTCATAACAGTAATATTATGTGATATCAAAGGAACTATACTGACCACACTTTTAAGTAATTTTCATGAATTAATTAATTTAATTCCATTTTTTAAATGGAATACAGATGTGTAAAATATTAATAACTTGCCTCATGTCACAAAATTAGTGAAAAAGCCAGGATTCAAATACAGACAATATATTACCAAACAGTATCCAAAAGTGGCTGAACAAATTTACTCTCCCATATGCATTGTATGAACAGTCTAGTTGTTTCTTATCCTTTGCAAAGCTTAGGATTTTTAATTGTCTTAATAATCCTGATGGATGTGTAGTATTCTCTACTGAGATTTAAATATGTGCTTTCCTAATGAGTAAAGATAGTGTGCATATATTTATATGTTTGTAGGTGATTTGTGTGTATATATTGTGTTCAAAGCCTATTTAGGTCTTTTGCCCTCTTAAATTGCATTGTTTGTTACCTATTATTTATATACATAAATTATTTTTATATTCTGGACACAAGTCATTTCTTATTCTGTAATCCTATGAAGGAAACAACTCGCCCACAGATCCAAAGTTCACGTTAGAAACTTAAGTTTCTAGTCTCTATCCTTTCTGGTTATCACTATCCCATGCTTATTTCTGCTTTCTTTCTCCTAAATTGATTTTCCATATCTCACCTCATTTTTAAAACTTTTTGCTGGGCTCTCTGAACCTTTCAAATAAACAAATTATCTTTTTTTCTTTCCAAGTCACTGCCATTTTCCCTGCTATATTTCTGTAAAGAGGTTGCTCATTCTCTCAACCAGTGCTTTGTTGTATAGTTTTTATAGAAATCTCTTGGTTTTCCATTCAAATCATCATTCCTTCAGACCTAGAGTAGACTATCTCTTATCATTTGAAACTCATGGAATGTAATACCTCTCCCCACCATTCGTATTCATTACTCTTATACAGCAAGACCATTTCACAAAGACCCTTTAATTACCCTGGGACATTTTCAGGACAACATACAATAAGCTATCCCAAGAGTTACTTGACCTCTTGATATCTAGTGAACCTCTCTTCTGCACCAGGTGAGCCTCTCAGATCCATGGCTGCAAACTGGATTTTACCATCCTCTGGAACTAATCCACTCTGAAATCAAATTAAACCCTCTAATTCCACTTTCTGCTAAAATTTTCTCTCCTGATTCTCTCGATTTCTTACTTTGTTGGTGTTTTATGATTGTTCATATCATAATCCCGTACTCTATTGTATCTCCTCTGCTCCCAGTTTATATTTATTTGTGATCACATTGCTACCACAATTTTCCTTCTAAAACCTGATCTTGTGGTCTCCAATATATACTAGATAAACCCAACTCCTTGATGAGACAGGCCAGACTTTTCACTATCTCAGACTTTGTCTTGTCCGTCTTTCCAAGTCTCACCTTTACACATAACCCTTAATAAACATTTCTTAGCTTCAAGAGCTCACTCTGTACTCTTGTTGCTGAGACTACTCAGATGGAGTTCACTTTGAATTTGATAGCTAAATCCCTACTTATTCTTCAGGATTCAGGCATCATTTCTTCAAGAAAGTTTTCATTTACTCTTTGAATTACCCTCCTGATGAATTAAGAGTCTGTCCTCTAGAGCCCCTACTAGTCAATATTTATCACACCATGATATGTAATCTGCTTTTCTGCCTTGACCAGTAGAGTCTAATTTGTAGGAAATAAGATAAATATTCTTATCTGAATTTTTAGCTCTGTAACCTAAAAAGGCAATGGAAAGAAGGAAGTAGAGAGAAAAAGATGGATGATAAGACATAAAAGAATCAAGCACTATAGCTATTGTATATAAAAACAATGCACATAGATTATCAGTAAAGATTTTAAAATAAAGACACAGTCAAAATAGTATAGAAAGGGCAGATACTTATTTCTAATATAAACTCATGTTTAAAGTAATCAATTCCATATCATTCTTATATTTTAATTTATCAGCTTTACTAGCATATATATATAGATATATAGATACAGAAAATGACTAATCAACCCCTTATTTAGAAAATAAAAGTCTTACAAAAAGAAAATAAAAATCTTGCTTTTAAGTAATAATATATAATAATCATTTTATGCATACAGAAAACTAAATTTAATCATGGAGCTAAATATAATAAAAATGATTTTTATGATGATCTGCTTCATTTCACTGTTCAAACATAAAGTTTAAAATGCGATTTCCTCATGAGACATCTTAAGTCTTCTTTTGTTGAGAGTGAATCAATTTAATAACAGCCTCCCTCAAACTGAAGAATCATTAGGAAAACAGGTATAGTCCTAGAGACCCAATTTGCCTGATCATAAAAGAATAATATAAAACTTGGAATGAATGTATGGATTATACCACAGTTTTAGAGAAGTTGGTCAAATTTATAGCTCCCTCGGGGCACCTGAGTGGCTCAGTCGGTTAAGCATCTGACTCTTGATTTCGGCTCAGGTCCTGATCTTAGATTTTGTGAGTTCAAGCCCAAGTTGGTCTCAGCGCTGACAGTGCAGAGTTTCTCTGGAATTCTTTTTCTCTCCCTCTGTCTCTTCCCCTCCCCCACTTGTGCTCTCTCACTCTCTCTCTCTTAAAATAAATTTTATAAAAAAATTTAAGAACATTTATAGCTGACTCTATAAAATTACTCTAAGAATCAAAGGGACTCTAGCCTATTTCATGGATTTCCGTGATCTAACAAACTTATGTACTATCAAAAATAATTAAAAAAATAAAAGTACTAACTGAGGCCATTATAATTTGATAAACCAGCAATAAAGTTATGGATTAGCACATAGAAGTAAGTAACATAAAAATGTGTATCATTGTTAAATGTGGCCAAGCATTTAACTCTAGTGCATCCTAAGGAGAGAAAATAAATCATGACAGTAATAAGACTCACAGTGTCCAAAAGATAAGAAAACCATGATAAAGAGAACTGAGAAGGATTTCTGTTAGGTAATGAAGGCATCTCTAAAAATATAGCTTTTTTTGTGACAATAAGGAGTTCTGTATGATTTTTAAAATGTCTTTCAATATAGGCTGAAGCCATGATGGTGAGTTCACATATAATTATAGCAAATCAGTAAGGGACTAAAACAAATGGACCAAGTCTGTCTTTGGTTGGAGGTTAAATTTAGAACATAAAAGATAGATTTCAAGCATATCAAGCCATGTTCTACATGCTATTATTACAATTCTATTTTGCATTGTCACTATGAGGTTGGACAACAGAAATTTCTGAGTGCAATCTATAGCAAGAATCAAGAATGAATTTTTAAAGGATTTTATTCAAAGGAGAAATACTCATTTTAACAATCAATTGGGAAGAATTAATGGCTTTTTATGGAAATTAAGTTGCTTATCACGAGTCTCCACTGAATAGAATCACTTGGAGGTAGGATGAAGGAAGGCCTTCAAGAAATCTGCTTTTGTAAACAGTTCTGAATTTTCTTCAATATGGCAATAAATGGCCCACGAATGTCATCATTTTTGCTGGAAAATTTTTGCAAGAAAGCATTATCAGTATGCAAACACAGCCATAGAATATCTTGACAAAATCTCAAAATTATATAAATTTTAAGCTATGTGTTTTTTTATAATACTTTCAAAATATGCCTGATACCAATTTCAATCTCAGAAAACAGTGATTATATCTGATGGATAGAGTTACTGGTTACATTTCAATTTTAATTTCAGAGTAGTTGGTTTTAATCCATTTTTATGGCAATAGGCACTATCAAGACCAATTATGTGTGGAGGCCATTTGTAGTATATGCTAATAAAAACGTGCCACCAGTGAAAAAAAGATGCTTACCTTGCTAATCTGCAAAAGAGGTGAACACATATCAATTGAATCATTAACTTAAAGTTAGTAACAAGTGTTGAGGAGTAATTGGTGGGCTGAGAAATTTGGTGTAGGATTTTTTAAGAGATAAAAAAAAACCTAAAAAAGACATTATAAAATATCAAAAAAACTGCTGCTATAGACCTTGAACTTATATTATTAAGATGTTTCAACCAGGAATCAGGGCTCCATATTGTTTATACCACTTATTCAATAACCAATTCCTGACCATACAGTTAAGGAAAAGGAAAAAAAAAAAAAACCTCAACAAAAATAGGTATCTTAAGTTCCTCATTTTATATTTCCTGGAATGTGATAGAGAAGATATTCACAGCCATTTTGCAATAAGTGATTCTGAACCTCACCTGTTCTTCTTTGAGGACATTAGCATGAGAAAATGGGTCTCATAATTTTTTTAAGAAGGAAATTGTTATTGAAAAAAAAACAAAAACAAGATTATATTATTTTTGAAAAACTAATGATTTTGGGGGCACCTGCGTGGCTCAGTTGGTTAAGCACCCAACTCTTGATTTTGGCTCAGGTCATGATCTCGTGGTTGTGGGATCAAGCCCCACATCAGGCTCCACACTGAGCATGGAACCTGCTTATGGTTCTCTCTCTTTCTCCCCCTCTTTCTCTCTGCTCCCCCCCACCACTTGTGATCTCTTTCTCAAAATAAATAAATAAACATTAAAAAAGACTAACGATTTTCTTTAAGTAAAAGTTTATAATTTTACAACAGGTGACGTGGTGTGGAATTATCCTGGGATATAAAATGATAGCTTAAAAACTGAAAAGTCTCAAAGCCCATCAGCCAGAAAAAATTAAGCAATTTTATGGGCAGAACAACTGCATTAATATGTTTAAAGTATCAGTATTTAGATAGTTAATGGGTTTAATAGGATCTATTCCATGACAAGAACGTAACCTTTAATTTCCACTTAGCAAGTTGGGGGAAATTTTAAAGCAAAGTGATTCAGGCTGGTTTATTAAGATACACAAAACTTCAAAGGCTTTAAAGAGCAGGTGTACTTAAGAGAACTACAGTAGTTCAAATCATCCTTGATTTCTAGTGAGTAATTGGCATATGAAGGACTGGATGAGTTGATCTAGTTAAAGCCTTGCTCACCATGCTAGATAGTTTGGAATTAAAATATTATACTGCATTTTCGCAAGTGGATTCGGGAAGCAGAATGAAGAATGTACGGAATGGAGGCAATTCAGTAAGGTGCCATTAGGACAATCCTGGAGAACAATTTGTGATAGTGGCATGTGAGGCCGTTATGGATGGGCTGAAGAAAAGGAAAGGATTAAGAATATTAGAATAGGCTGCCCAATGACCAACCTGATATTCAAGATGAAGCAATGATAATTCTAAGGTTTCTGTCTTAGGAAAGTTGGGATATGAATGTTCTAGTCACCAAGATAAAATAAATAGGAGAAGGCCTATTTCGGGATTTGGAAAAGGGGTAATAATGATGAGTTCAGTGCACAAGCTCTGGAGTGACACGTTTGGGTTCCAGTTCTGGTTTGCCACTTCGTTGCCATGTGACATAGGAAATTTACTTAAACTCCGTTTCCCAGTTTCCTCACATACAAAATGGAGATAGTTATAATATTGATCTCACGGTGTCACTATGAGGATTAAACAAACTCATACATATCATTACCAGTAACCACAACCCCTTCATAATCTCCATTTGTGACTCCGCTCGCTCCCACAACCTCACACCAGTAACCTTGACTTCAACGATCTTTGATTCAATTATGATCCATAAGATATTCTTCCTAACACCCATTACTGTGCCTCACTCTTCATGTTCTTACTTCCCTTACCTCCCAGCTTAACTTCCATGACCAATCCTTATAAGCATTCCATTGCATATAGTCTCAATTCCTTGGTTACTCTCTATTTGGATCGTATTTAGCAAAACAGTCTTGTTAAGGCTAGGTTATACCTATTCTACTCCTGGAGCTAGATTGAAACTAAAGAAATATGACTGAATGTGACCAGAGAAGTATACTCATCCAAGTTTACTGGTCTTACTCTAAATCTATGATGATTAACAAGTGGCTGCTCATTGTTCCCTGCCAATCAAATGGCATTTCCTTGATCCATTAAGCTCCCACATTTCTAGGTGCCTGTTGTGTAACTTCTTCCCAATCCACAAACTTCTCATACAGTTTATACCTTCCTTGCTCTCAGTAACGACCCAGCTTCCTATGTCTCTGATAAGAGAGAAGTGTCACATATGTTTTCATTCACTGCTTCCCCCTCACCAGTTTGATTGTTCTTTTTAAAATATAAATCATATTTCTGGTCAAAAATCCTCTAATGGCTTCCAACCTCACTTGAAATAAAAACTAAAGATCTTAAAATGGCCTAAATTGCCCCACAGGACATGAAAATTTTTGTGATACTTGTGAGCTTGTCCTCTACTATTCTTCTTTCTCACTTAGGCCCAGCCACTAATCTTGATGCCTTTCAGATATGACCATTTTTTCCTGCCTCTAAGCCTTTCCTCGTTCTTCCTTGGTGACTCCTCTGTGAAATTCCATCCCCAGTAAGCCACCTGGGTGACTCCCTCACATTCTTCAACTCTTCATTCAACTATCCCCTTACTGAACTCTTTCTTGACCACCCCTTTCGTAACTGCAGCACCAACATTTCTTCTCTTTTTTTCCTGTTTCAGTTTTGTCTTTTACATTTAACATACAACCAGGTAGGAAATAATTTTCTCATTTCATTGTTTATTGCTGGAATGAAAACCCCACAAAAGCAAAGATTTAATTTAGCTTTTACTGTTTTACCCCCCTGCCTATAATACTATGTGGCATCAACTAGACACTCAATAAATACTTATTGAATTAATGAATTAACCTGTTTAGCATGGTAGCTGGTATGGTATATATGTTCAATATATATGAATTATCATTATTACATTAAATAATAATAATAATATATTAGGCATGTAAAACAACATGGGACCTTCAAGTTGCAGCCTCATAGATTTGAGATTCAAACCTATGGATGGAGGATGAACTGTATATAAATTAACATGGTAATGAAGTCAACTAAATAAACAAGATCCCACTGGGAAGAATGTTAAGAGTGAAAAGCTGTGACATATGACGGTTGAGCACGGGATGCACCAACACGGAGCAGGAGGAAGTTATGAAAGCCAGGAAAGACAAAAAAGGAAGTCTCCAGGGAAACCAGGAGAAGAAAGACCAGGAGAATGTGGTATAATGGAAGTCAGTGAAAGGTAGGCATTCATGAAGGATGAAGAGGTCAATAGTGCCCACGTATTTCAGAGTAGAGAGTACCAAGGAAATGAGAAAATGGTAAGTGTTGAGATACAACTGATGATTAAAACTGAAGGAAGATTTCATGACTGAAATTAAATCTTCAGAATCAAGAGTATCTAAAAAAAAAAAAACAACGAAATAATGAGAGGGTTTGTAAGATTGCTAAAAGACAAGAATATTTGTGTAACACATGTTCTTTACCTTTGATTCTCTCAAAGAAAGAAAAGATAGAGGGTAAAAAGAATACATCTCATGCTTAACTTTATGTGACCAGAGGCTGATATAAGTGGACCAAAGAAGTAGTCCACTGTTTCAATAAATTGAATGGGTTTTACATAGGTAGCTAGAAGGTAGGATGACATAATGAATTTCTTCTCAGAATTAAAATCTGAGATCTGCAACAAAACCAGTAAAATTACTATATTTTTTAAAAAGGATGAAAACATGTAAAAATTCTACAAGTCCTTTCTCTTTAAAATAACACTCTAAAAGAATAAAATGACACCCCCAATTCATCTAAAAATGTAAAGTATATTTATATGGCATTCATTATTTTTAATTAATCTTATTTGCTACAGGATGTCTAATAAATCACACACAAAGAAAGGAAATTGAGAATCGGTTATTGCTATCCTCAGCAAGGTGGAGGTATTTTCTTTTGCTCTATGTTGTAGTTTGAGAAAATTAGGAGTTTTAAATAATTTTTTTAAATAAAGACATTTAAAATACAACCAGTATTTTACAGATAATTACAAAATGAATCATAAGTGGGTGCAAATTGAGTAATTTGATTAATTTCTAGATTGACCTTTAGAAAAGTATTTGTCTAACATTTTTTAGTTGTTGTATTTTTATTATATCAAGCTGAAGTTCCAGCCACTTAATTTCCATAGTTTTTAAAAAATACAGATTGCATTATATACAAAAAAATAGTTTGTTTTGTAAAATAAGTGTTAAACTTTAGACACAATTTGGATTTTGAAATGTAAAATGAATATCATCTTTAAATATCTGCTTCTCTATCAAGGTTTGCTTTTTTTCTGGGTTACCTCACTTAACACATTTTCCACTTGCACATTTATTTAATTAAGTATTTTGCAGAGAGTTAAATTTACTGTTCACTAATAAAAAATAAAATACACCTAATGGCAGTGCATAACTTTCTTCAGCGTATGTGTCCTCATTCTAGGTAGCCTCTGACCTAGATAAGAGAACTCAACGTTGCAGATATATAATGTGCATCCCCAGCAAAATTGCCCATAAGAATAACTTCATTATTCTGGGAAGCTAGATCTATAAAACATGTAAAATGTAGAAGTGTTCTGCCTATACAATTTCTGGTAAGTACAGCATGACTAAGTGATAAAGCCTTAGTCAGCTTCAGTTAGAGCATACCTTACTAAAACGTTTATTGTGCCATGAAGAGAAAAGGAAATATAGTGGGCAAAGGTGTCTACTCCGCAGTAATGAGGTCTTTTAGATCTATAGAGCTCTGCCTTGATCAATGGAAAATTAGCTCTGGAAGCATTTAGTGGTATAGTGTACCAGTCAGTCATAGAGACCCCAAGTTATAGCAGGATGATGAGAAGGAAAAACTCACCAGTACTACTGGACAGATTGTTGTGGGTGGTAAAATATGGTCCTTCAGAGGTCCGCAGTCACATTCAGGTTTGAGATGAGAAGCACATTTATTATGCAGCTAGGAAAGTAGAAAGAGGACACTATCAACTCTGGCATGACAAGAGCAAACGTACAGCAGGTATTTCAACTGAGATACAGCAAATACACTAACAATACATCAAAGGAATTACAAGAACAATTAAGATGACCATAAAGCGATTCATATTACATTTGCTTTTATACATCTACCTTAAATAAACCATTTAGCAACTTCTGTGACCCAGCCTATATATTTTCTCATTCTCAGAAATATTTATATTCAAAATATACTTTAGGCTTTACACCAATAAAAACCTGATTTCTTTGACAAACACAAATTGTTGTCTACTACGGTCCTTCCTTTGCTTATCTGTTAGCATAATCTTGAAACCACTGTGTGCTGTGGATGCTTTTTTTTTTTTTTTTGACCCTCCTGTTTTCTCAAAGTCATTCCAAAGTGCACAGCTCAGTATGGGGCATAATTGATCCCATCATTAGTTTTAACTTTGTAATTCAATATGTAAATGTAACCAGAGATTCATCTCAGTAGGAGCAGGATATAAATATAAGAAGATGATTATGATGATAAAATTTATCTTTATATTGTATCTATCAGCTCTACATTAAGTTAGTGTATAATTACATAATGTGTTATTTACTTTTCAACATGTATGAAACGAAACTGATATTTTTATCCATCTTGGTCACAGGTTTAAATTAAGGTTATAACCTAGTGCATTAAATAGTGATTTTTAAAATTGAGGTGGTAGTTATCATTGGAATCATACAAATTTGCTAAAGGCATCTAGGGATTTCTCCCTCTCCCGCACCATACAAAGCTAATATAAAATTATTAAAATATAAAATTTAACATAAAATATTAATACTTTAGAACAATTATACATGTTAATAAAGCAACATGCCTAGTTCAAAATAAAAGCAGAGCTGCATCACTTTTTCAGTTTGGGACCAAAAGTCACTCCATTTAAGTCATGGCTACATTAATTTCAAAAACAAACTTACCTTTGTCAGCAGTTAATTAGCAATCAAACATAAACAACTAAAGAGTATTGATTTACAGTCGGTGACAGAAATCTACTGAAGGTGTATTTCTGTTGCCCTTGAATCTAAAATATCTGTCATACTACCTCCTTGCCTGACTTAAGACTACTTGGACTGTAATTACTGCACATCAGGCCACATTATATGAAATGAAAGACCCTTTATACATTCATCCATCATTAGCAGCTCTGCTTCTCAGTGACATGTAAACCCCTTCCCAAAAGTGGCTTAATCTTCTTAACAAGCATTGCGGATCTTTGTCAAAAAGTAAGAGATGTTGAAGATAAAGAAGGTCAAGCTACATGTAAAATAGAACTAAATAAATGGGTATTCTAATTTGGCAAATGAAAATGCATGGTTACTTCAAATTAGAACTAGTGACTGGTGAAATATATTATTAAATTATTGGACTTAGTCAATTTCCTTGGAATAAATCATGGCCCTGGAATTTTGGATGTGGACTTAATGGACAATGGTTTCCTCAAAAGATGTGTTGAAGTCCTAATTCTTGATACCTGTGAATGTGAGCTTATTTGGAGAGATCTCTGTAGATGTATTCAAGGTCAGATGAAGTTTAATGGAGTAAGAGTAGCCTTAATCCAATAACTGGTGACTTCATAAGGAGAGAAAAATCTGGACATAGAGGGACAGCGATGGAGGGAAGAGGCCATGTGGCAAGAGAGGTAGAAATTTGGTGATGCAGTTATAAGCCAAGGAACACCAAGGATGGAAGGCAATCACCAGAAGCTAGGAAGAGGCAAGAAAGCATTCTCCCAAAGAGCCTTCACAGGGAGTATTATTCTGCTGACATCTTGATTTCAAATTTCTAGCCTCTATGAGAGAATAAAATTCTGTTGTTTTACGCTACTCATTTTGTGGCATTTTGTTATGGCAGTCTTAGGAAACTAATATATCCATCACTATGAAAACTGAACCCAAACCAAACACAAACGATGAGTCTTAACACTCATGTGTTAGTAGGGTGTCACAGCAAAAAAGCTCTTGTGTTTTGATCCTGCACAACCTCTTTAAAACTGAGAATGCAGACTCTCAGAAGACTCTATTTTGTAGAGATAAGATCTATAATAAAAATCCTTGTGTGTACAGAATGAGAAAACACTGAATTTTTACTCTTGACTGAAGTTTGTAAAGCCTCACACGTGACTCTGAAGGACAGAGGGGCAGGGCACTCCTAATCTCTTGCCAGCACTGACCACAGATGTGCTATCTGAAGGCCTCAGCCTCCTTCATACCTGCATTCCATGTGCTTCCAACAATTTGCAACTGATCTGGTAAAGGACAAGTGAGCTTTCTGTATAGGTATTTGAGCGTTATCAGATGTAAGAAGAGATGGCAAACATAAACTTAATGACACTTCTTTCTTTTTCCTTTTTTCTTTCTTTCTTTCTTTCTTTCTTTCTTTCTTTCTTTCTTTCTTCTTTCTTTCTCTCTCTTTCTTTCTTTCTTTCTTTCTTTCTTTCTTTCTTTCTTTCTCTCTTTCTTTCTTTCTTTCTTTCTTACCTGTTTTCCATCCAAAAAGAAAGAACTAAGGACTCCAGTAGAATCACAGTGATGAGCTCAACAGAATGTATGTACAGGGAATAACTCTTCATATCTGGGGTTGGAGATTTCAGAGTAGAAGTGCTAAATAAAGCTAGTAAGGGTTTTTTTTCAGTTTGCCTGTCACATGGCTCATATCATTGAGGTTTTTTTTAATTTTTTTTTTCAATGTTTATTTATTTTTGGGACAGAGAGAGACAGAGCATGAACGGGGGAGGGGCACAGAGAGAGGGAGACACAGAATCGGAAACAGGCTCCAGGCTCCGAGCCATCAGCCTAGAGCCTGACGCGGGGCTCGAACTCACGGACCGCGAGATCGTGACCTGGCTGAAGTCGGACGCTTAACCGACTGCGCCACCCAGGCGCCCCTTTTTTTTTTTTTTTTTTTTCAATGTTTATTTATTTTTGGGACAGAGACAGAGCATGAACGGGGGAGGGGCACAGTCATTGAGGTTTGTCGAGTCAGCTGTGAGGTAGAATCCTGCAGGAACATAGGCCAATAACAGAGACTATGAGAAAGTTGGTAACTATATGATCGTCAGTGAAACAGGGACACAGAGTGCAAGAAAATTCTCCTACCCCAAAAGTCTATATTAACTAATAATGTGCAATGATGCCTTACACCTTTTTTAAAGACTGGAATCCTATAGCTGCTAAATATATTTGGGTGGCCATAGACACCATGACATTGTATGAAGCCAAAAGTGTCAAAACTGAGGACACCATGTTGGAACTGCTGATCATTCTCATCATTCTAAAAGCTGTAAGTCAAATTTGTACAGCAGATCTAGTTTATTCACTGTATTGCTCAGAGATACACTTGAGGACAAGGGATAAAATGTGAAAGCCAAATATAATAATAATAATAATAATAATACATAGTTCTCAGCACTATTTATCAAGATTAAAAGTGAACATTTTTTTGCTGTGAACCTTAAACTACTCTAAAAATAAAAAGTCTATTAAAAAACAGCAAATGTCCAGAAAATAGGATATGAAAGAATTTAAAATTTCCTTCCTTCCCTTCTTCACACGAAATCTTAGGTTACTGGTAATGTTCTATTTCTTGATCAGATTCTTGTTACATGGAGCGTTCATTTGTGCAAAATTCATTGAGCTCTACCCTTAGGACATTTAAACTCTCCTGCATGTATGTTATTTTTCAATACAATCTTAAAAATGAAAAAAGCGAACATAATCAGCAACAAAAACAATTTGCTTAAACTTGTCACCATGACATTTTACAGACAAGCATATCAGTAAAAGACACAGCTGAGTCCTTTTCAGTGTCAATAAGTTGCTGAAGACTGAAAATTGTCTTAAAGATAACCCAGATCCCAAATCACCAAAAGTGTAAATACAAAAATCCTCATCAAGAATACAAATAAACTAGAGCATTGATGAATCCCAGGTCTTCAATAAAATGGCCGATAGAGCCCAGAAATAGGAAACTGTTACCTTCTTTTAAATGTTTTTATGTGTGCTTATGGTTGTGTTTGCAATTTTTTCTAAGAGTAACGCATAGGTCATTTTATTATACATACAGAAATTCCCATTTGAGTTAAGGGAATCAGACCTTTATCTACAAAATTCATAAAATACAAACCAGCTTTTCCTGGAAGTGAATTAAAGATTTGGAAATAATTTTAGAGTTTATGACAATTTCCAATAGCACCTAATTTACAGCCAGATCTATGTTTATTGGGAAAAGCTGTCTCAAGTTAGGAAGAAAAAGAAAACGTGAGAGTTTGTATGTGTGTGTGAGTGCGTACGCATGTGTGTGTGTGTGTGTGTGTGTGTGTGTGTGTGTGTGTGTGTGTGTATTTACAGGGAAGAGTTGAGAAAAGAGTTGGGGTACTCTATTGAAAAGAAAGCATTGGGATTTAAGAAGTCAAAGGAGGAAAAATAGGAAATATATTTTCATTTTAATTTGGAAGAAAAGAAGAGAAGTCATTCTTCCAAAGCAAAACTAAGGGACCTGATTTACAAAAACACTGTTGGTTTACACACCCTTTTATCTCTAACATTTTGCAAGTTCAGGTTGCTACTTTAATGCAAGCTTTTGCTAAAGCATAATATTCCTGTTGGAAAGGTATTGGAAACCTTTAAACACTACTGCTGGTGGCCTAATATTCTAATAATGTAGTAGCACTCATGATACCAAAAGTAAATAATTCATAGCCACAATATAGGCTTTCTTTAGTCAAGTTCAAATGAAATATATCACCCTCCTATCCTGGGGAGCTCTACCTGACCAGGGACATTTAACTACAATGAGGAGCAAATTACAACTTGTTTTAAATAGAATGTCAAGGAAATAAACTCTCAACAGAAATGAAAACGTATAAATAGTGGGATCTTGGGATCAGAGAATGTAAACAAGAGAAGGAAGAGAGAATCAATGAACATATTTAGTATGACTGATTGAATTATAAAAATGTAATAAAACGGTTTCATAAATGCTAGAAGATAGTTTACACTATTCCTACTTAGGAGTTTTCTGTTTTTATTTTTTCACGTAAGGTTTGCAACAGGAGATAAAACTCTATTTTCTAAGAGTTTACAATCTACAATCTGGCAAAAAGTATCATTTCAAGAAGCCACAACTGCTGACTAAAAAGGAAGTATTAAAATGAGTTTTTACCTTTAGTATTTGTGTAAACTTACTTGCATAGTTGATGCAGATTTAGGTATTATAGGATGATCTTTTTTAAAAAAAACAGAATTTAGGATGTGCACTTAAAATTCAATATTTAACATTAAGAAGACGAGTATATCAGTGATTAAGTTAACTTATTGAGGACCTTCTCTAACCTCAATACTCTGTTAAGTACTTTAGGTGATTAGGTAGAAGTGTCTATTTTTGACCAGGAGCTCAATCACATTGTAGTCTGGCAGTGTGTACAACTTCAGTACGTAGACCTGAAACCACTGGAGAGCATTTAGTCTTTCATTTTGGTATTGACTCAATGTATAGAAAGTATTTTTAAAAAGGAGAGAGAGAGTGATTAGTGTCAAGGGAAATTTCAAGGAAGATATGGAACTTAATTTGGTTTTTGAGGGGCAGTTAGAATTCAAGGTGGGTACAGTCAAGGGAATAAAGTAAGTAAAATAACAGGTAAGGGGGAAGCATGGCCCTCCCAAGGGACTGCCCACAGCTATGCACGACTACAGCAGGGGCTGTGTGTAGAAAGGAATAACATATACGTCATGTGCTTGGGTTTGGGGCTGATATTTGAGGAAATGAAAACCAGGTCGGGTAAAAGGAAGTGAGGGCTGCATTTATTATCACAGAACTATTATAGGGTGCTGAAGGTGGCATATGATAACAAACTAGTATTTTCAGAAGATGATTCTGGAGGTGGTTTGCAGCCTGCATTATAGGAAAAGTACCTTCTGTTAGGGAGATAAGCCAAGAGATTCTGACTCTAATCTAGTTGAGAGGTGCTAAGAGTTTGCACTTGGGCTGTGAATGATGGATACAAAAACTCAAATCCGAGAGAGATATTTTAAGGAAAAAATGTCAAGGCTCAGTGATAGGTTGACTATATGAGAGAAAGGTGAAAGACAAGAATAAAAGAAACTGATTTCTAACTTTATTTCCAATGACTGCAAGCATGATGATGCCATGGCTGACAGAAAAGAGAGAGCTGGAATTGGTGCTTTTTGTGAATATAAATAAATCAGCTTAGTCTAGGATTTAGTGAGATTCAGGACCACATGGTTCTGGATGATTTTAGAATATGCAGATACTAGTCTGATTTAGTCTGGGCAACTAGATCCTTCCAGAGGTGAAAGAGAAAGGGCATGAGTAATAATCATGGAGTGCCCTCTGTGAACCAGGGGTTGGATTTTGTGACCCTATGATATTTTGCCTAGATTTCATTATGTTAATAATTGTCAATTACTGAGCACTTATTATGTGTGAGGTCTTGCCCTAAATACACCTACAGAGATTTTTTTTTTTACTCGTTTAATTCTTACAAAAATCCCATAAGGTGCATATCCATTAACTCCATTTTACAAATTAGGAAACAGCTCACAACTTCTTATATGTCTAGCCCAAGATTATACAACTGCTATCTTAGTTGTTGGACAGTGACCATGTTAAGAATCTATCTGATCGGCCTTAGAAGACTCAAACCATTTCTAAAAGTAAACATAAAAGAAATAATGGCATTTGGGAAACCTGTGAAATGAAGTTTCATGCTCTTTGTTTCTCTCTGCAATCTATTTCCCACAGACTCCACTCAGGTAAGTCTCCCTAAAACTCAGCATTGATGAGGCCACAACCCATCTCTTTCACAACTTCTGCTAGCTATGTGCTATATTAATAGAACTTTCTGGGAAGCATAGACATAAGAAAGTGGATTCAGTCTGTTTAAAGGCAATGAGTAGTAGTAGGTAAGCACCAGTTAAGAACTGGTATAAAATCAATTTTATACTAAAATCTTTATACAATGGTTCAAGAAGAAACTATAGATGGCAGTAAATATATAAATATTCTAAGGTAAATATTTTCTGTTTAACCTAGGTACAGCATCATTAAATTAATAAATATGTCCTTAAAATTGCCCATAATTAAAAATCCAAAAGTGCAGAAAAGGCTGAACTTACTTTTGAGAGGGCTACATATTCTTTTGGATAGATGACAACTTTTTTTAAAAATTGTGGAATTTTGTTTCATAAACCAAATACCCGAATGACCTTTAGAGATCATGGTGTGTGAAAAATAAGGCTGAGGTTCTCCAGAAGCCTCAGGACTTAGCAGAGCTTAGTAAGAGGGCAGCCATTTTTTTTTTTTTTTTTTTTTTTTTTTTTTTTACTCTGCCTTTAACCCCTCACTGCTCCTTTATTTCTTAAGTAGAACTAAAGGATTTTTTTTTTCATTTTATTTATTTTAGAGAGATAGAGATCAGGGGGAGAGGGGCAAAATGAGAGAGAGAGAGAATCCCAAGCAGGTTCTATGCTCAGCACAGAGCCCGACTCCGGGTCTGATCCCATGACCCTGGGATCACAACCTGAGTCAAAATCAAGAGTGGGACACTCAACCTATTGAGACACCCAAGTGACCCAGAATTAAAAGATTTGAAGACATTTATAGGTTATATTGTGCCCTGCCATAGTGACAAAGTAATCTTCATATATGCACTGATCTTTACTTAAGATGTCAGGGGTTTATTGTCTGAATTGATTTGGACACGAAATCCTGAGAGTTGAAAAAGTATATAGTTTCTTCAGAGGGAACACCCTCTTTCCTACAAAAGCAAGGCCCAATTTCTTACAAGATTGGGGCCAACATTCAGATCAAATATAAATGTGTGACTAATAAGTGGTTGGGGTAGCAATGCAGATTTGTGGAGCCATAGATGAGAGGGCCATTAAAACATAAGGAAGAAAGGTCGGGAAACAAAATGGGATATAAAACAAGAAAATAATTTCAAGATTCATGAAATAGAAATAACAGACTATTTCCAATGGTAACTTTGATATGAGTCATTTCCATAGAATAGAAAGGAGAGGACACTTCATGGAGATTAAAAAATGAAAGGAAGAAATGAGCTAAATAAAGAAAATTCCGGAAGCTCAAAAGCTTTTGTATTAGCAATGCATATTTTATATTTAGCAATGCATGTTTAAGATGAGTACACATTTAAAAGATATTAATTTAAATAAATTAAAAAAGAGAAGAAAAACAAACCTAAGACATTACATTTGAAATTTATGAAGAATGAGGAAACAACTTGAAATATAAAGAAGAAATAAATTCTGATATTGTCCCAATTCAGTTTATTTATTTTTTTTTCTATATTAAAAAAATTTTTTTAATGTTTATTTATTTTGGAGAGAGAGACAGAATGCAAGTGGGTTAGGGGAAGAGAAAGAGGGAGACACAGAATCCAAAGCAGGCTCCAAGCTCTGAGCTGTCAGCACAGAGCCCAACGTGGGGCTCGAACTCACGAGCTGTGAGATGATGACCCGAGCCGAATTCGGACGCTCAACTGACTAGGCCACCCTGGCACCCCTAATTCAGTTTAAGTCAAGATATAACTAATGAAAGATGCACTATTAAGGGAAAAATAATCAAAACAGGCTTCTATAAGATCTGAACCAAAAACTGCATATTTTACAGATGCTTAGCAAACAAAAATTATTATATAATGTGCACAAATTTTCTAAAACGAAATAGTGTGGTCTTCTTAAAACTGAGGATTTAACACGTTTAAGTAATCCATATGAGTAATTTAAATCATTGTTACACATTTTATTATAATAACCAAACACTTCAAAAGTATAAAACTGTCTTTCATAATTGAGGA
This sequence comes from Puma concolor, assembly GCF_028749965.1. Taxonomy (NCBI): domain Eukaryota; kingdom Metazoa; phylum Chordata; class Mammalia; order Carnivora; family Felidae; genus Puma; species Puma concolor. The sequence goes on along the minus strand of NC_141668.1, from coordinate 62,454,037 downwards.
AATTTCAAATGTAAATGTAATTTAACTGAGTAATAGCTGAAAATGATTGAAGAAAATGTGTTCATTTAAAAAAGTACGTAATTGTATTTTTGAAATGCAAGTCACAGTTTGTTTTTCTCATTATCCTGTGTGTTATGCATATGTGTGCTTAAGAAAAATCATAAATGGTTTGTGGGGTATGGTGATCAGGGGCACTACAGAAAAATGTACTTAACTGGAACAGTGCCCTCTACTGTTTTAGTTGCACAAAAGCAAGAACAATTTCTCCTCTAACAAGAGCACTCATGCCTTAGCTGGAAAAACAAAATCAAAATGTTATGTGTGGGAGGGGAAACAATTCCATAAATATTTTTGTACTATGCCATAAAAATGGCATTCTATCTAATTCTCAGAAATCATTTTTTAATGTTTATTTATTTATTTATTTATTTATTTATTTATTTATTTATTTTGAGAGAGAGAAAGAGCACTCATGAGTGTAAGCTGGGGAGGGGAAGAGAGACAGGGAGAGAGAGACAGAGTCCCAAGCAGTCTTTTCACTGTCAGCAGAGAGCCCAGTGTGGGACTTGATCTCACGAATTGTGAGAAATCAAGAGTCGGATGCTTAAATGACTGAGCCACCTAGGCACCCCACTAATTTCCAAAAATTAAGCACAAAAATAGTATCAATATCATCTAAAATCATTTATTCCAGAATTTATTTGAACCAGGTTTTCATAATTATACAAACCAACTAGAATCCTAAAAGTTCCCAGAAAAGACCAATTTACCTCTTCTTTGTCAACTCTCAGTATCATTATAATGACTAGAGTTTACATCTATAAATATTATATGTAAATGCCACATGTAAAACTGTATCCCTCAAATCATGATATAAGTGAAGAAACAAGGCAACAACATATTGTGAAGAAGCACGAAATAAGTTCTTAGAAGCATCGAGAACTAAAATATCGACCCACTTGCATGTCTACCTAACCATGTGGTCAACATCAATTTGCTATGTTTCTTGGTCTTGGATCTTCGTTATATAATTAAGTTTTTTTCATCTTTTTACCTTTTTTAAGCCCATAGATTCTGTGATTAAAATACATTTACAACATGTAAAACAAATTTCTTCCAAAATAGCACTGGGGATGGAGGGAGAGCGGAGTTCTACACAGACTATACCCAACACACAGTGCCCACCCCTAGCCATGGCTTTTCATTACCTTCCTGGTAACCCCCCAGAGCTCCCTGGAACATAGCTGGAATCTACATAATGGTAAATTCTCTAAGAATGTCAGTAGTTCTAAGATTCTGGATTCTATGAGGACAAATCTGACTCTGACACTTATCCCTTTGAGAGCCACATGGGATAAGAAGCTTCCATGGTTTTATGCTAAGTTAGTCTAAAATTCTGGATCATCATCCAGGATAAAATTCTTGGAGTGTCGTCATTTTGAGTGAATGCTAGAGATTTGTTTTCCGATGTTACTCACTGTGATCTGACACCAAACACAATGCAGTCCTGTCAGACCCTGGTAACATTTAACCGTCTTGTGGCACTTATCACACTTGGTTGGGCAGTTACCTTCAACCCAGTAATGGTGCATGACCTAGAATAAGAAAAGAACATTGTGATTGAGAGGAGGCATACCTCAACATCACCCTAAGAGAGCAAGTACAGCTACACACTTACATCAGTGTTCTTCTTGGACTTCACATACGTCTTGATGCAAGAAGGCGGCGCTCTAGCCACACAACGCTCATGCACTGTGTACTTGCAAACTGAAAAGAAACACGTATACACATTCAGAGTTAATGCTGGTCCCGAGTGCAATTGTATAGGGAAAGAACGACATTAACAGAACCTCATTCTACATCCACTGCCCCCTAATCAATCCAATCAGCTACATCAAGAAAAAGTCTAAGTTGACTGTTTTTACCATGGAATACAAAAGGCCAATTAGTACAGGAAATATTATGCATGTGAAAAACCAAGACTCCTCTGTCATGGCATAGCAGGAAATGCTTAATTAAATCAGGCCTCACTCAAATTTTTCACAATAATTCCCAGATGACAGAAATATTAAAGACAAATTGATGACTGCCAAATGGCTTGGTGTCATTTGCTAGAAGGAAGAGATCTATATTTTACAAAGTATAGGCATGAGAGCAGCTGGAGGGCATGGAAATAAAAGCCCACGAGTTTATGCTATTTTCTCTATTGATTTATCTAAACCTTAAATGGCTGATTAGTCCATTTCCAGAGAATAGATTTCATCATACATGCCAGGCCTTCAAAATAAGTTTATCCCTCACTTGCCATCATGGCACTGCTTGTCCAAAAGGAACAACCTATTCTAAAAGAGCTCTAAATGTATAAATATATAGAATAAAAACTAAATAAAAAATTACTGTGTAGTCCTCTCAATAAGGCAAAAACAAACCACTACGTAGAATTGGAATGAACAATACTAAATTCACATATTTATATAGTAAAACTGTTTTAAAATATCCACAATTTTTATTTCCTTTGGTGACTTTGAAGACGAAATCACACTTTTTCTTCTTTTCCATATTGGTAACAATGTTGAGTATTACATTTGTCACACTGCTCAGTTAAAATTTGTGAGCAAAATTCTCACTCTCTCTTTGACGGCACTCACAATGAATTATCATTTTGTTTCATATGCTCCCATCAGTAGAATCTACCATGAAAAATCCTTTTCCTTAAAAGTAACAAAGTTTAGGGGCACTTTGTTGGCTCAGTCAGTTAAGCATCAGGCTCTTGACTTCGGCTCAGGTCATGATCTCACAGTTCATGAGTTTGAGAGCCCCGTATCGGGCTCCACACTGACAGTGTGGAGCCTACTTGGGATTCAGTCTGTCTCCTCTCTCTCTTCCTCTCCACCACTCATGCTCTCTTTCTCTCTCAAAACAAATAAGTGAACTTTAAAAAAATAAAGTTTAAAAACAGATTACTTCCTTTGTACATAAAGTATGTTCTAGCATAACTAGCCTCTCAAATGTGGCCACTAGAAACTGCCCTCTGAAGTGACATAAGCCAATTTCACATAACTTTATTAATTTCACCTAAACGTGGCATTAAAACATGGTTTTTATGTCAAATGGGACACGTAAGAGGAAGTCAGTTCTCAGATATAGTACCAAAGATGCTGCTACCTAAAAATAGTATCAGAAGCCAGCAGGGCTGTATGGAAGCCAAGTAAGAAATTAGATTTAATATACATGCACCAAAAAATGGGATGTGTTTAATAAACTTGACAGTTTCTGGGATACCTGTGTGGCTCAGTTGGTTGAGCATCCAACTCTTGATTTTGGTTCAGGTCATGATCTCGCTGTTAATGGGTTCAAACCCCATATTGGGCTCTGCACTGACAGCATGGAGCCTGCTTGGGATTCTCTCTCTCCCTCTCTCACTCTGTTCCCCCATCCCTGGTCACATGCTAGCTCTCTCTCTCTGGCTCTCTCTCTCTCAAAAATAAATAAGTAAACATAAAAAAGTACTTGACAGTTTTCAGTAACTCCATACATAGCAGAAAAGGAGATGGTTGGACAAATTGTTGGACTAAGAGAATGGCATATTTATTGATTAGGACACACTATTCCTCTGTTTTAACAGGGTCAAAGGAAAATGTAAACATTTCTCAGGCATAAATATTGTGTATTTAAAAATACTTAGGTGACTTGTTAATAAATTCTTATCTATACTACCAGAAAACTCTAATGGGCAGTACTCACTCAACAGAAAAAAACGGAAATTGTAAGGGTAAGTGTACTGAAATGGAAATAATGGCCACAACTCATGAAGTGGCAACCCTTTGGTTCCCAATATCCATTAATCATATATGAAGGTTTTCCTCATGCTAGCATTAAAAATTACTTGCCTGAGCTTTAAGATTAGTTTGTATCCTTAATTTGAATGCAAATTAGTAATCAATTAATTTAATTGTTTTTAAAAGACCTAAAAGAAATGTCTCATGATAGGAAGACAATGTGAATTAAGTGGCTAACTTGGAAAAAAAGGGCAAATATGAGTAAGATAAAAATATGAGAAACCAGTGGGAATTTTCATAATAGTCCCAGAAGAAATGGGAATCATACATAAATCAAACTACAATGGAAAGAAAATGGCTACTCAATTGGAAAATGTCCTTTGTTCTTTTCCAAGGGGAAGGTTTCTCAAAAGTGAAGAAAGATAAAACCAGAGAGACCTAAACATTTAGGAACATATTGCAGGGAAACATGAATCCTAGGTACAGGAAAGGTCAGAATCATTTCTTAGGTCTCCATCTACAAATAGGACTATTCCATGAAATCAACCTTTCCTCCAGGTGATGACGTCCAGGCAAAGTAAATATACTCACAGGAACAGCAGAGGCCCTGCTTCCCCACACCAATCAGCATGTTCAGGCAAAGATTGCAGTAGGCAGGTTTGTTAAAGTGTTTGAGTCGCCACACATGCTGTCCGTCATCCTTCACGTTCTGCGCAGGACGCAAAAGAAACAGATTTCACTTAATGAAATAAACAGTGGAATATGCAAGTGCCAATAAAATTCAGAGCTGGACTGAGGCATTTGAAGACAATCTGTTATTTCATCCCTGACTTTCTCCAAGATCGCCCAAGAGTCTAGAAAAACACATGTGCTCTAGTGGAATGAGATCCGCTAACACATCTCGGATACTATAGCAACGCACACATTCTTGTCTAATGTCAACAGTTCAACAGCATGTCCCAAACCATCATAATGACCTGGCAAACCGAGCACTCCCTAAGAAAGGGGACATGCTTGCCTCGCCTTTGAAAATTTTATCCTTAGAACAATTCCAGAAAGAAGTAAATGAATAAATAAAGAGAAAACGCTCTTCTTGAGTGGAAAAGCCTGACAAATACAAACTTGGAAAGAATGTTAACCCTTGCTTAGTAGTAGGAATATTCAAATTTCATGATAGGGGGTCTTAAAGGAGGCAGAGGAATGGGATGGAATGGGGTGGGAAAGAACAATTACTTAAAGGTAAGTTATTGGTGTTATTTTAAGACTTCAGTTGAGGACTACTTACACCTTATAGTTTACATTAGTGTATTTTTGTATGTCACAGCTAGCAAAATTTAAAAGATAAACTTTTTAAGGACTTAATTATATTATCATCGGACTTAATTATATTATCATCTTGTTTATTCCTCTTCCATAAAATATGAGTGATTTTGATCTCATAGAAAGGTGCTAAAATATTAAAACTGTATTATGGTATTTATTTATAACAAGCACTATAGTTATTTGCTATAATAATCTTAAGTTTGAGTTAAATCACATTTTTCATAACAATTATAATTATGATTTATTCTTCTAAGTAAAACTATATAATATCATAATAGCTATTTCTCTAATAGGTATTTAATTACATCTATATTGTTCAGACTGAAGTAAAATGAAATACTAAGATGCTCCTGAATCTCTTGAATTCCTTACAAGAAGGTCAAGATACTAAATGAAATTATTAAATACCATTACTGTTGTTACTATCATTTTCTGTCCTTGCAGAACGTGTACACCATTCACCAAATTCTATCAAACTCAGATTAATTTTAGGCATCACTTATTCAATGGCAACCACTATAGGACATGATATTTCACGTTAGCCTAGTTGTTATATTTTTCAGAACACATTCACCTAATAAAACTTTTTGATCACCTACTGTGTGCTGTGACATGAATACATTTTCCATAGTGGTGGGACAATATAAACATGTCCAGATCGTTTCATTTTTCTTTATACTAAAATATTAATAATAATGCTTCCTGACCACCTTTTTTTATTTCCAGTGATGAGATAAAACCATCAGATTTAAAATACTTGATTAAATCCATAGTAACTAACTCTTACATTAGAACCAGAAATGTCAAATTTGCATCATAATATGAAACATTAATGAAAATGTTTCCTGGGAGATAATTCTCCATGGGTGTCTTGAATTTCTGCACATTTTGTAAGCAGAAGAACTGTCATTTTTTCCAGGTTATCTTTTTAAAGATATTTGAAAAACAGGTAGCCTTGGACAATAGAGAAGGATCTCCCTACAGAGCAGAGGGCAGTTTTACTTACTGTCCAGTATAATAAAAATAATCTCTCTCTTCTAAGAAAAGGTTAAGCAGGTTTGTTTATTGCACATTATAAAAGATTTAGTTTCCCCGAGCCAGGGGATCCAAGCTCTGAGGCTGTGCACAGTGATTCCTTGTGACATGCTCCATCACCTGTGTGAGACTATAGGCCAAGAGAACTGGCTCAAACATGCAGCTCCTACCTCTTGCTGTGCTATAAATAAATGTCCTTTGTTTCTGACCCAGGTGTCTCATGTCCTCTGCCAGCATACATGAAACTTGAACAAGCTAACTTGCTAATGTGCAAGTAGGGAACTTCTTAGACCCTTCACAGTTCTGGACAATGTTTAGTTTTTTTTTTGTTTTTTGTTTGTTTGTTTTGACAAACAAGCTCTCAACAAAAGCAGTTATGCTAAGGGTGTTGTGGAGAGGACATCAGAAAACACTGGTGTTTTAATTTTCTTCCACAACTTAAGAAATAGTTTTTATAGTGGTGCCTGAGTGGCTCAGTCAGTTAAGTGCCCAACTCTTGATTTCGGCTCAGGTCATGATCCCATGGTTTCATGAGCTCAAGCCCTGTGTGGTGCTCTGCACTGAGAGTGGAGATTGAGATTCTCTCTCTGCCCCTCCCGGCTCATGCTCTCTCTGTCTCTCTCAAAATAAATAAAATAAAATAAGAAATAGTGTTTATAGTACTTTCTTTTTTTTTTTTTTTTTTTTTTTTTTTTAATTTTTTTTTTCAACGTTTATTTATTTTTGGGACAGAGAGAGACAGAGCATGAACGGGGGAGGGGCAGAGAGAGAGGGAGACACAGAATCGGAAACAGGCTCCAGGCTCTGAGCCATCAGCCCAGAGCCCGACGCGGGGCTCGAACTCACGGACCGCGAGATCGTGACCTGGCTGAAGTCGGACGCTTAACCGACTGCGCCACCCAGGCGCCCCTATAGTACTTTCTGAATCCAGTTCTAATTTGTTTGAGTCATGAGATTTCTTGTGTTGTTATTATATGAATGGAACATTTTATATATTTGTTTAGCATTGCTATGTTTTTCAAACTGTCTGTATTTTAAAATTTCTATTCCTTAAAATAAGAATAAAACATCCTGAGTGAAAAGTTTAAGTGAGGGGGTTGTTAATTTAATAGATATAGATACAGATATAGATATAGATACAGATATAGATATAGATACAGATATAGATATAGATACAGATATAGATATAGATATAGACACATAGCTATAGATAGGTAGATAGAAATAATACATAGATATAGATAAAATCAGGTTAAACAAACATTCTTAAGTGAAACGAGGAAAGAAAAAAATATGGAATTTTAATACGTATTACTGTTCTTATAATCCTTGTCATTTTATTTTTAAATGAATGTCCATTACATGTGAATAAGCCTCATCTTGTTGAAGAGCACATATGGACTAAGTTAGCTGGCATTTTCCTTATCAAAAAATAAACAAGTCTGAACGTGGGTGTTCTGTCAATCAGAACACTTAGCCATGTTACAGGCTGTAACTGATGTACAAATCCATTACCCAGACATAAAATACTTTACCAAAAAACAAATTAAATAGCTTTATAGCTCTTAACCGGATACATTGCCAAAATATGCAAAGGATGAAATATGTATGTGACTTCAAGAGAAGAAATTGAAACCAGGAGCCAACTATTTCTCAGCAGTGCAAATTATACTCCAGCCCTCTGTATTTTCATGTCTTGTCTTGTTTGTCTTATTAAACTTAGTGGGGGACAGGGAGAATCTGTCCCTTATTATATTCTATCAGCCAGTAGAGCATGTCCCTAATAGTACTTCTCTTGCAAATAAATATTTATTGTCATAGAAAGGAATTCATCTTTTTAAACAAGAAATGAAGAGAAAAATCCAGAAGGCTTGATTCCTGGCCTACTATGAAAATGTGGATAAGCCATTTCACCTCTCTTCCTATTTTCCTCTCTAATAAAATGGAAACACCTACTTTCCTCTCCCAGGCTGTGGTGTGAGGTTTCATTATACAATACCTGTGAAGTCAATTTAGCTCCTCAGAAGATTGGTGTTATATAAACAGCAAATATTATTACTATCATTGGGTTGAGTTGTAACATCCCAATGTTTTAGCCAAAAGACTTGAGAAGGATGTTTGTAGGTTTACTATACTTTGTTTCATAAAAAATCTGTTCTGTTTTTCATTACCAGACATCACTTTTAGTAGAAATTTCCTCCTGATATTTACAAAACACTGTATTTTATAAGTGAAGTGGTTCAGTTCTGTGAACTGATTATGACAGAGAACCACTTAATGAAACGGAGGCAAGTTCACACAGAGAAAGAGCCCTAAGTTCCTCTTCCCTTTTTACTCCCTAGAAGTCAAAAGGAGGTTTCAAAGGCAAGAATGCCCCTTGGAAATGTTTGGAAGCTATTTCATGACCCTAATGATTTCTAAAGTTTTAGTTTTTCCCTAAATGCATCCAAGATCACATATCATGTTCAAGTGAACTAGGGCTACTATAAATAATCTCATTTTTTCAAAAGACCTGAAGGAGAAAATTTACTAATGCCATAGCCAAAATGCCCCTAATCCCCATACCGGGCCACATCCCTGTCTGTTTCAGCTGACTTCACTTAAGACACTTTTAAGAGCAAATGTTGCAAATTAATTCCAACTTATTAAATAATAATGGCCATTCAATTACCTTCCTTTTCTGCTCAAGGTCTCCAAAAAGATATAACAATATGTAAGAAAATGCTCTTTAAGACAGAAAGATGAGTTACATCAGATCTGGGCAAAGAGAATGCAGAGAGACAGTTTAAAATTCTGAGTAGAGTTGCAATCAACTGCTTATCTCCAGATCCCATTTTTAAAAGCCAGGCTCAGGACCTGCCATTCTTGGGTTCAAATGCAAATCCAAGAGCACATCACAGCACCAAGCTGGCGTCCTTGAATGACCCAACTTGGAATCTCAAGAATTGTTGCATTTATCCAGCTTCATAATTCCTTTCAAGATTGAGCAATGTATAAACAGCAGAACAACAGCTCAACCAAATTAAATTTAAAAAATAGAGTGTGAAGCATTAGTTTTCCAAATATAGCTTAGTCTATTAAGAATGCATCATCTTCGGCTCTCCATTATACTCAGAAATTTCATCAGGAAATAGACTTCATCAGAAATCAGGAGGCACACCAAGTGGTTACTTTTACTTTGCTGAGTCAGCTGAAAATATGTGTCCTAAGACATTCTGATCAACAGCAAAGTTTAAATGATGTATAGCATTTAAAGTCCAGGATTCTGAGAACACATAAAATGAAATGAAAACATATATCCACTCAAAAGCCATACATGCCAGATGTGGGCACTACAATCCAAGACTAAGAAGTTAAGGTATTCTTATCTTAAGCCAGGCTCCTACTTAAATGTGTATTTCTGTTTTTATGATAATATGAATTCAGGAATTTTCTTTGAAAAACCTAATAATGATCCAAGATTACAGATTTTAGGAATTGCAGCACTATGAATTATCTTGTTAATCTAAAAAAAAAAAAAAAAAAAAAAAAGAATAACTGAGTTGAAAGAATATTTGAAAAGGAAAGGAATATTGTTGCCTAGTTTCTTTTTATGTATCTAGAGAGAATGACTGGCTGGCACAAAAATGACCTAGTTAGTTAGTAACAGAGCCAAGGTAAAGATCAATTTGATGAAGTTCACTGCTACCGTACTATCTCTTCATTAGTCTACATGTCTTGTTGGGTCTAACTGAGCTAAATAAAAAGATATTAGATTCCTTTCTCCTAAATGACTAAATATAAATTAATACTCTTTCTGTTTCTAATATGACAGATAAGCGACAGAATAAATCATGGGTCAGAAAACTATGGCCTGTGGGTAAAATCTGACTAGCAAGCTGTTTTTGTAAATAAGGTTTTCCTGGAACACAGCTTTGCTCTTTCCTTTACTTAGTTCCTGTGATTACTTCTGTGCCAGCCATATGGTGGAAATGAGCAACTGCAACAAAGACCTTATAAATAAATGACTCTGCTTCAGGTATAATAAAAATCACAAGCGCCACCCAAACTCTCAGTTTTCCTTCAGATGTAACAGACTGTACCATTTCATACTGGATTTGCTAAGTTTCATGGCCTTCTTTTTTTTTTTTTTAATTAAAAAAAATTTTTTTTACATTTATTCATTTTTGAGAGACAGAGAGAGACAGAGCACAAGCGGGGGAGGGACAGAGAGAGAGGGAGACACAGAATCCGAAGCAGGCTCCAGGCTCTGAGCTGTCAGCACAGAGCCTGATGCGGGACTCGAACTCAAAGGCTGTGATATCATGACCTAAGCCGAAGTCAGATGCTTAACTGACTGAGCCACCCAGGTGCCCCTCATGGACTTCTTATAATAGAAAAGAAATGACTCTTACTCTCTAGCATTTGATATAGAATCAGGTTCTGATAAACTACATTTGTGATTTTGCTGCCAAAACAGATAGTACTTGAAATAGAGTAAATATTTAAAGTCCATTGATGGAGAAAAATAAACTACCATGAAATCACAACTGTTCTGCTTTGCATTAGAAGTAAGGATTTCTCTCCCAGGACAATGTTCTTATCTGTGTAATTTGGCTAGTACACCACAGTCACTTTCAAATGCACTGTGGTATTTAACAAGCACTATCAATTAGAATCTACTCCCTGAGCTCATAATTGACAGAAGACAAGAATGTATAGGACAACATAACAAGACTGGCTGCACAATAAATGGCTGGATTCAACCTAAAGCTTCTAGATTTCCAATTTGATTAGCAAAAGGGGGGGGGCTTGGGGGGTGGAAGGGGGAAATGGCATCATGAATCAAATTCTCTACAGGTAATAACATAACACATTAACTGCCTACAGAAAAGGAAATAAATCTCAATTACTAAAAAAAGGTCCTCATCACTCAGTTGTCATTGTGTCATTCCTGCTTTGTATAACACTTTCCATGCTTCAGAATTAAAAAGCTGTTTCTAACAAATAAATGCTCTGTTTTGTGATCATAATTACATGGCTTATACGTTTTATTAAAAGACAATTTAAAACATTATTGGCTTATTCTTTTTTAAAAAAGCAAAGGAAAAGGGATATTACTCTCAGAATTCTTTAGAGAGGAAAAATTCCATCTCCTATTTAAGTTGATCAGTAAATGTTAAACGATGTAGCCATGCCATCTAGTGGCTTTCACTGGAAACACAATTTTGGAACATAGGTCTGGTTACTACTTTGAAACCCTAAATGGATTTCTCCTGTTAAACTCCAAAAACATCTCATATTACTAAAAACACAAAATATAAATTTAAGAACATGATTATAAAGTATATTAGGTATGCTTAGCCTGATAGAAATTCATGACAAAGAATTTTCATTCAGTTGAAATAAATTTACTGCTACATTAGAAACCGATGAAGTATTGTATTTGTTTAAAATACTTTGAATTAAATCTATCAGGACTTGTGGATTGTATTTACCCATGCTATTTTCACAACCTTATAAATAATATATATATATGTGTGTGTATATATATATATATATATATATTTATAAAAAATCTAAACAACTGTTCCTTAGAAGAACATCATTTCAAAATCTTTATGTAATATTTTAAAAATAGATGACTAAGTTTGCATTTCTGCATTTTGCTGTCCAGCATACCAAATACCAAATAGTGTACTTACTCATTCCCATACATTCTCTCATAACTAAAATTTCCATAAATATTTAGAATAAATGTAATTGTAGCTTTAAAAATATAAAATTCTCTTTGAGGGAAATTATTATCAGAACTTCTTGACTAGCATATGACAACTTTTTCATTTTAAAGTATACCTTACTCCTTAAAATGTTAACTTTTGTTAATTTTCTTTTTGTTTTCTCCTGATTTATTTACATATAGTTTAATCAGGTGTATTAAACAATTAAACAAATATTTAAAATATAGAGATATACAACAGGTTCTTACCAAAAGATATCAGGTTATGTATTGTATGAGAACATCAGATATAAGAAAAAACTGCCTCATTAATTTTCAAAATGTAGAAATATATATCTATTAACAATAAGATCTACTTTGTTTTAATAAATTATTTACTTTAAGGATAACTTCCTTGTATATCACCTATTAGCAATTTTTCTTTGCCTTCCTATGACCATATCTAAAATCCTATGGGCCTCATGAGGGGTAAGCTTAACCTAAATGTGAAAGAATTTGAACATTCAGGTGAAAAAGAGAGAAATGCTAGTTTCCTAAAGCCCACATATATATTCCCACACCCGTATGTAAAAGTGTACAAACATATTTGTGTATATTCTCATATGTCTTACAAATACAGACTGTAAGATTTCACGAGGGCTTTAAAAAATTTGGTCTCTTCTCATAAATATGGAGAACAAAAAGAGGGTTACTAGAGGGGATATGGGAGGGGAGATGAGCTACATGGGTAAGGGAAATTAAGGAATCTACTCCTGAAATCATTGTTGCACTACATGCTAACTAATTAGGGTGTAAATTAAAAAAAAATAAAATTAAAAAAAATTTTGGTCTCTTGAGTAACTGTGGTATAGTCTTGAATCGGCAACGTTGTTAGCTCTGGTAACAAATAAGTATGAGAAGTTTTGGAGTCAGCAGCAAAGTGGTGGACGTGATGTTCTTGCATTTCAAAATTCTAAATATTTTATGTGTTATCGTGGTTTCCATAAGTAATGTTCTCTAAATCTTAGTATACATTTTATTATATGCACATTAGAATTAATTCTTTTTATTAATGCTACATACAAAAATCCAATAGTGACTCATTGACTTTGATTACTGAAATTGACATCAAGACCCGGCAGCAAGATTCAGTTTCAAACTCACTGTTATATCCCATTCTAAACTTAGGTTCATTTATTTTCTGGCAAACCACTTTTTAATTACCACTGGCAGCAATGATATAAGAAAACTTTTGATAGGCTTAGAATGAAAAGCTGGCTGATCTGATGATACGTAAGAAAAAATTATGTTTCATATATACTCTTAACTACCTCAGTATATAATTGGCTTCTCCAAGTATTGGTTATCAATAAAATAGATTTTCTTCATGGGGATGGTGATTATGGAATGAGAAGGAGCACCACAAGAACCACAGACTGTAATAATATTGGGGAGTTTCTTGCAGTAAATAAAATGAGAAGGTCAATATTTTTTTTCAAACTAGATCATATTTTAAATAGAGAAAAAAAGAAATTACATATTAAATAATAAAGCAATACCTAAAATGAATCAATGTGTTTGTGGCAAGTATTAATCACAACTTATTATGACACTGCACTGTGGTATACTTATTAAAAGGTCCAGGCACTCACTACATGCTTAATGACAGAAAATGGCCAAATCAATTTATAATCAAAATGTGTAATGGAGCACCCCACTGACTTACCACCAGGCCACCCTCTTTGTGTAAATGCTTACATTTTCCAAGCCCAGGAGCACAAGAAGTGGAATTGTTGTCATTCCTCCTTGGATCCATTCCTCCAGAGAGACTGTTCCATCATGATCATAGTCTATTTCTTCCATCATTTCATGGAGGATCTGGAGTAGAAGAGATGAGGGAAAGCTTGCAGTAAATCAATAAAATGCATTTCAAAAGAAAGAATAAAGCATTGCAATGAATTAGCTAAAACAAACTGACCAGCAACTAATTGCAGAGTAGAGATAAATACCTAGGTAAGTTGGTACAATGTTAATCCAAAAACTGTGGATATCGTGGCTTTGTTGTGATTTCTGGAACTTGACCACCTATGATGTTCAACTTGTAGGAATAACTGCTTAACTTTTTAATACTTCTCAGTGAATGATACAGCTAAAACAAGAGGGTATCTTTAATTTAAGGGTGAAAGTGGTCTTTAATTGCTTTCTCTAGATTTTTAAAATTCATGTATATGCCAGAAAATGTCTGAACAAATTAACTTCATGGCAAAGAGCTGAAGTAATTCTTTGCTAAGTGGTAAGGGGTGGAGGAATTAAGTTGCTTTTAATTGTCTATCAGAACTTAATAAATCCAAGAAGTTAAACCATCAAGTCATTTTTGATTAGGTTTCTTTTCTAAAGTTGACTTGTATAGAATGTCTCAAAATGTTCTCTACAGTGTTTGTTGGTAATACAACTATCTCTTTTACAGTGGTAATATCAGTATTTAATCCAATGTGTTTAATAAGTATGTTAATTTACTGTAAGCTTTTTCAAAGAGCATCCAGAATGTATACTAAGTATCACATAGGGGCTGTTAATATTACATTAGCAGAAAGTATATGTGTGTTCCAAACATATTACCCTTGCTTTCTGGGGAGATGAAGTATTTCCATCTAATAGCACCAAAATGCTAATACAGAAATTTTAATCGATTCAGAAAAAAAAAAAAAAAAAAGATACATGGAGAGCATTAGAACAAAAAATTGAAAGATGCAATAAATGAAATACTTGATATGTTGATACAGTGTTGTTTGCCTAAAAACTCCTGAACTTAGTTGATTGGTGTGGTTCCTCATGAAGTATTTGAAAATCAGGTTATTTTCCTTCATACACACCTAAAGGTAGGTATTGAGAAACAAGAGACTTTTTGGAAAAAATAGTGCTGAAATAATCATTTTATTATTCTCCAAATGAAAAACAGGGGAAATTATTTAGAATTTAGCAAAAAGGTAGAAGATATTGTTAAAATCTCCTGCCCCTTGAACGTACTTTGATGAACTAGTAGAAAGAATAAATAAGAAGAAAACTAAAACACAGAGCATTGTTTCAGGTGGTTGTACCTCATACATCTAATGTTAGAGCCTGGGTTCATTTTTTGAAAAAAACCTTTTCCAAGGACGTCTCAATATTCCCCATTAACTGCCATGAACCTCAAATGTTCAATTGTTTTTATTCAAAAGTGTAAACTTATCAGGTGTCTGACAATGTGTACAAATGTACACACTGGTTTAAAACAGGCAGAGTTGCCGAATCATTAGGCAGGATGAGGCATGCCGTTCCCCATGATGGCAAACACACTGCACAAGGTAAGTCATTTTATCTTCACTTTCTACTATTTATACTACTCACAGAGGTGAAAGATTTATCAGTGTGTGCTGCAAATGACAAATAATGCCATACAGTTTATTATTTATATTTTCTAGTAGGGATCTGTCATAATTAGACGGCCCAGCCACCAACTGTTCCCTTCCTCAAATCATCCACATCTCCCTTTTACTCAAATGTACAGCCTGCCAATATTTTGGGGGAGAGAAAGCAGTAGTGCCGCCTTCAGCTTTAAAACCTAATATAAAAAACATCTTCCTTCTTTCCATGGCTCCAGTGAGGACAAGAGACTTGACTGAAAGATGTACCATATTTACAGGTATTAAGGTGAGTAGGATGGACAAAGCTGTTTTAGATGAACATAACCCCAAAGGACAAAATAACTTAAAAGTCCCTTAATTTCAGTGAAAATAGTACTAAGATGAATCAAGCAGTAATCTTAGAATTAAATACCATTCTTTTATTATTGAATATAAAAACTGCAACCTTGTTCATGATATCTGCTATGCATCATGTGCACAGCATATGTATTTCCACATCCCTCAAAAAAGAAAAACCAGTTGACTTAAAACTTGGAAACCTCAATCCCAGTAAGAATGGTGCCCTCCTTTATAGGTGACATTGCATATAATTTTGTTGTAATTTACTGGCATTAGTTTCCAAAGCAAAGGGAATGCTATCTCAGCTCTCCTATCATATAATCATGTCATTATCATGCCGTTATAAGGCTTTTAAAATTCATATAAAATGCAAGCCATTAAAATAAATTGATTTCTATTTGCTTAACTCATTTATAATTTTCTCGACTTAGTTGGTTTCAAGAATAAACTAAAGTCAATAACATACTTATCAACTCTCCCCAAAATATTACTTGTAGCAAAAGTCACAGATTCTAATCAAGTATGTTTTAATATACATTTGAATAATGCTGTAAAAAATAAGGGTTTTTTTTCATTTTTTTTTTAACATTTTATTTATTTTTGAGACAGGGAGAGACAGAGCATGAACAGGGGAGGGTCAGAGACAGGGAGACACAGAATCTGAAACAGACTCCAGGCTCTGAGCTGTCAGCACAGAGCCCGACTCGGGGCTCGAACTCACGGACCGCGAGATCGTGACCTGAGCCGAAGTTGGCTGCTTAACCAACTGAGCCATCCAGGCGCCCCAATAAGCCATCCAGGCGCCCTCTTACAAGCATTGTTAGATACCATTTCTTTAAACAATAGATTATAATTTTCTAGCTCTATCTTTAACCAGCTTAAGTGCTACAGGGAAGTTACTTTAACATTCTGAGGTCTCAATTCCTCATCTGTAAAATGAATAAAATAGTAGTATCTACTTCAGAGAGTTGCAAGTGTTGAATAACATATATACAGGGAATAATACAATGCCATACACAGTAAACTATCATCTTCTTGATTGAGTTCACCTTCTTTTAGAATCAATATTTAGCTATTTCCATACGAGGAAAATCATAGAGATCATGAAAAACACACATCATTTCTGACTTTTTTATGACAAGGCACAACTTTGGCAGTGTTCATCAGCAGCCTGTTTACCGACAGATATTTGAGGCCACCATTCAAATTAATTTCCATGAAGAAGAAAAGGAAAAGTTACTGTTTAGAACTCCAGAACAGCACATACACATTTTCTTGTTCAGAATCCATTTTCAGCACTGAATAGAAAGAGTAACTTAAAGTTATCAAAGGAAAATATCAAATGACAGGAGTATCTTCAAGTTCCAAAAACAAACAAACAAAACAAAACAAAACAAAACCCAAAAGACAAAGGGGTCTTTTAGAATGTAGCCAACAGTTAAACCATTCATATACCTACTGGATTAAGTTCAGTGACATCCCATTCAAGGTACTCTGCGACATGCATCATCTGACTGATGATATTTTCTAGTTCCTGGAGAGAAGAGAGTGAGGGGGGGGGGTGGAGAGAGAGAGAGAGAGAGAGAGAGAGAATATGGATATGAATACAAGGTCTTTGTAAGTTTTTCAAACTTTTACTTACAAGAATTGTTTTCTTTAACATGTAGCTCAAAAACTAAAGGAGTTACATGATTAATTTATACCTATTATATAAAATTTATATATCTATATAGTAATTTATATACACATGTAATATATCCTTTTAACAGTCTGATTAACTATACATAAAAGATGTACTTGAATACAAATTCATTTTGTACTTTGTCTAGAAATCTTCACCAGGAGAGGGCACCAACTGCACAAAAAAAGATCTTCTTCCAAAAGATTTTTTTTTTAAGGAAGAAAATCTGTCTTGGGAAAGAACATCTGATCAAAGAAGAGACATGCATATTTTCACAAGATGTGATGTTTAAGTCACCAAGCATCCTGACCCTATGGCTTGGAAACAGGTGTGGAAGGATGAAAGGAAGTGTTTGAGGGCAACTGAGAAGTTTATTTTTATTCCGATACACTGAGAATGTATACTGACTGTTCTAGTCATTAAGTGGTATAATTTGCTCTACTAGAGGTGCGTTCAAGGGTCAAAGTTTAGAGGCTAAGTACATGTAAAGTTTATTTTATGAGGAAATAGAATTTTAGTTAGAATCTTCATATTATTCTGCTCAAGTGTCAACTCTTTGAACAATGGCTAGTTAATACATATGACTTGACTAAACAAATTAAAACATTTGCTCATAACTATTTATTTAATGCTTTAATTGTTCCCTGTCTCCAGAATAGATTAAATATGCTTTGTAAATGCTAGTAATTTTAAAAGTAGTCAATGACGTAATTAAAATTGTTGTTACAGTATAATAATGTAAAACTTTATACTTCTTATAGTATAAAAGAATAAGGTTTGAAAGCATATTAATCAAAGATAACTCTACTCAATCTAATCTCTAATCTACTAATCTCAATCTCTGATCTAATATATGTACTTAACATTCATAAAGTGAAGAAGGAGATATAGTAAAAGAGGTTTTCTTTTGGGAGATAATGGATCCCTATAAAAAACTGATGGAAGCTACCCTACCATTCTCTAGAAAAATGTAATCATGAAAATGTTGCTTGTGTAACATAGGTTGCCCCAAAAAAACATACAAATATGAATGTGTTTACTTAATACAGATAAGAAAAAATTTAAACTAGTGTACCTTGGAATTATAGGCTAGAATTGTGCGTGTGTGTGTGTGTGTGTGTGTGTGTGTGTGTGTGTGTGTTACTCTGTCTTTGCCTACATATATATGCCTTAGTGGTTTAC
This sequence comes from Puma concolor, assembly GCF_028749965.1. NCBI lineage: Eukaryota > Metazoa > Chordata > Mammalia > Carnivora > Felidae > Puma > Puma concolor. Next base: position 62,435,596 of record NC_141668.1, on the reverse strand, counting down.
AAAGGTTAAACGTCCCTGGATATGTTTTTAGGAACAGAAACTATTTCTAGTGGACTATTATGTAGGCATGTTTAATTGACATCAGATAAGCCAACTAACCTAAGACTCGGTTTCCTCATCAGTAAAATGACTATTCTAATCTTACCTAGTTCGTAGAGTTGCTGCAAAGAGTAAACATGCTATGATATGAAATACATTTATGCCACCTGGCATAGTGCGAGGGATCAATAAATATTAACTAGCATTATTACACAACAGTGGTCATTTTTCAAAGTATCAATTTTCCTATGCCTTGCCTCCACTATGTGAAGTGTTATACCTTTACAATTCCAAGACAAATGACATCAGCATGTGCAATTTCAACCTGACAGTGAAGGCAATATACTGTTGTAGTAGGTTGTATGGAGAAAACCATAAAAACAAAATTCAGACCCTTAATTACAAAACAGACTACTTGAATCATAAATAAATTTATTTATCCCCAATTCATTGTTTAATATTGTATGTATAGTTATAAATATTGTTGGAAATATACTGTATGTTAACAACAACAACAAAAATGGCCAGAGACCAAAAAAGCATTTAATTTAGTTTTCAAATCAGCTGCCAAACCATGGCTAAAAGTCTAGTAAAGAAACATCTTTTTAATTTAATTAAACAGAAACATTAAATAAAACAAATTTGCATTGAAATATAATTTGTATCAATATAGTCAGAAGTGCTACAATAAGCATATGGAAATATCTAGAAAAGTCTAAACTCCTAGCTGTGAAGTGCCACCAGAAAATGAGCAAATGTATCATGTAGCTTAATATTCCTAAATGGAAAACTGCACACTACCAGGCACTTAAAAATGATAGCATTTGAAAAACTGGAGGGACTTAAATAAGAAATCCTACAATCACAGCATCAATTTAGATGGGTGGTCATTTCCTAAATTAGGAATTATACGTTTTTATCTCTCTCTGGAGAAGCTAATGTGCCATTATCGTACTCAGCATTACATAAATATGTATCCAACTTCATTGCTTTGCCTGTAGAATTCTGTTTGGTTCTGTTAGAGGGAAGTATATCAGATGATGAGAGAAACTCACTCATTATCAGAAGTAATGCTCATTTTAATCAATTTAAAAATATCAAAACATTTGTTTTTTAATGTACCTGCATACTTCAAAATTTCCACAACCTGACATTTATTATTTTATTAATATTCTTATATTTCCTTTATGGAATAGGCAATGATATAATATGAAAAATATATGATTAGGAAATGTAAATGCATTATTGGATGGAACCTGAAATGGATTTTCATTTGAGGCACTGATTCGTGCAGTAAAATTAAGAATCTAACTACTCTGAAAACTAACACTTATTTGTGTATATTACAAATAAAATAAACATTTAATTATTCATTTCAATTAAGTCATACAGAGATTGTATTTTTTTCCTACTGCTTTTTATGACTAAAATGATAAAGAATACAGTTTGCATTTATATTAGATGAGACATTTTAAAAAGGAGAGTTGGTCAAATCAATTTTTAAATATATGTATGTATTTTAACAGCATATATATGACCAAAAGACTTTAAAATGTGGCAAATGATAACATGATTGAATTGACTTTATAATTTCTTTTAATTCTACTGGTATTCTCGATAATTTCCTTAGTGTCAAACCTCAGATTTTTTTTTCTTTCTAGATCAATGATCTCAACTTTCTCATGTATTATTCAAACAAGGTTGGGGTCTTTTTTTATCGTCCCATGCATAAAAGTCACTTTTTTCTAGTAAAATAATTCAATAGAACAATTGTAATCCTAACAGCCTTTTCAGATCATTCTCTTTCAAAAATTCAGATGATAAAAATGCTGTGTGAGTGCATAGAAATTATATTAAGTGTGTCTTCTGTGGTAATAGCTATAAATTTATTCATTGCATTTTTCAGAACAAACTGCTTTGAAATTTTCACAGAAAATTTGAAGAAAAAAAATTACCGAGCTGTCCAGGAAGCCATTCCCATCTGTGTCATAGAGGCGAAACATAACTAGAAATAAAAGAGGTGTTGAAAAAAATATTATAGGTGAGTGAGATCAATGTTAGGATAAGACAGATTCTTCAAAATTTAGTTTCTGTTGAAAGCAAATATTCAATCCTCTCCTACTTAAAGCAATTGATCTATGGGATCATTTCTCAAACTAATTTGCAAATGAATTCATCAGTTAACAAAAATATGAAATATCAGATACAAGGTCTATCAATTTTTGTTATGTATCTAGAAAACACTAAGAGGTACTATTCTTTGCTCATTTTTTTTATTACAAGATCATTAAATGAAAACTCAAAAATGAAAGAAGGAGTTTAGACATTCAGAATGCAGATATTAAAGGGCAGAGTGAATAAGAAGAAAGATGTAATTTGGAGGTGTGTAACCCAAATTCGGAACGTGCGATCCTCTAGTACATGAGCATAGTCAAACACTGTTTTCTTCTCTGTAAAATGAGAATAACTACCCTGTCATAAAACACACTTGTGAAAGTTAAGTGAGGTGATACACATAAATGCATATCCAAAGCTGTCGGTCAGTACACAAATGTAAGCCCTTGTTTTGATTGATCCCTAAGCAGTATGGGAAAGGATTAGTGCAAAACAAGGGAATTTTTCTGACGGAGGACAACAAGACACAAAATGCATTACTACCACGGTTATAATGGTGTATTTGTTGCAGTCTGAGAGGTAGTTTCATAGGGTACCCACTCTTTGAACTAATGAGTCAGGAAAAGGGAAGTGCTGTCTCTGTGGTAGCCAGCACAGGAAAGCCAGAGGACAGTGGGTCTCAATGGCCTGAGGATTCCCTCATAAATTCACATACCACCAGGAGACCACAGCAGAGGCTGCAGGTGCCATTTTGAGATAAACAGAGAAGACTGACACAGCTGTTAAAACAGAGGAGTGGAAGTTTGAGTTTTTGTTGGGTTTGCATAATTTCTGGGAGAATCTTGATGTCTGAGGTCTATCGTATTAAATAAAGACATTGATAACAAGGGGGCATAATTATGCAATGGCCTTGATCATATATCTGTAATTATTATTTTTGTATTTAAAAACAATCATTACACTTCACCAATCTAAGATATGATTATGTATTTATAAGATGTATAGCCGGTCTGCATACAACGAACTGGAAAAAATGCTTGCAATGTAACTATCATATACTATTTATTGTAAAACGCAAAAAGACTTTAAAGATGTTAAAATGTAAGGGGAAAGTGTGTACCTATTGAGTTAAGGAACATAATGTTAGGCTGGCTAATGATGTAAATATCTTTATTTGCAAACCATGATGATTACTCTCTCTCGTGTACTCAATAAATGACAAAATTTCAGAAAGGAAAAAACCTACCACAACATGGATACTAAGATTTTCCAGAAAAAAGCAGAAAATAAAAATCACTTGTTAAGCGGCAGGAATTCATTCACACATCGCCCAAAGAACGGTTTCAGTGCAGGGAACAAGGAAAAACTTACAAAAGCCTAACTTTATTTATTTATTTATTTATCTTTATTTATTTATTTAAGTTTGTTTATTTTTTAGAAAAGCAGGACAGACACACACACACACACACAGAAGAGAGAGAGAGAGAGAGAGAGAGAGAGAGAGGGAGAGGGCGAGGGCGAGGGAGAGAGAGGGAGAGGGAGAGAGAGAGAGACTGACTCAAGTAGGCTCAGCACAGAGCCGATTCAGAGCTGGAACTCCTAAACCGTGAGATCATGACCTGAGCAGAAGTCAGATAGCTTAATCCACCGAGGCACCAAGCCTAACTATTTTAGAATGGGGGGTACTGGTGACTCTATTAATCCTATCTTATTGTAGTAATCCTTATTGTAATAAATGACTATGAAACCATTTTCACATGGTCAGATATATGGAGCTCTACACTTCTTGGTAAACCCTGTTGGAAACATAACCTCAAAAATACACACACAAGTGGACTCTGTGCGGGGGTATCTGCCATTTATTTTTGGCACCGTCTGCAACTTCTTTCTATGTTCTTAAAGCCACACGTTACAAAACACAGTAACAGATGACTTGTAGGGAGAGTTTTGCACATGACATCGGCTCTACTATTCAGAAGAAAATCCTTGTTAATCGATCAGATGCTAGTGACCCAAGAAAAAATGTGCTATACAAATTCATTCTGGTGATGTGAGGCAGGAGTAGCAGTAATCAGAGAGGGCGCATTCAGAGTCCTGGATGTGTCAGCACTGTTGGCAATGAACAGTGCTCTCCCTGTGCACGGAGTGGCAGCAATGGGATTTTTCCCCGGTCCAATTCTGTACTTAAGTTCACCACTGATCCTAGAAAAGTATCCTCCAGATCTGGTTCTCTGCCTCTGCTAATGATTCTCTGTGTTCCTCGATATCATTAAAAAACAATAACCAGCTCTATTAAAAATCAAATTAATTAGGGTGCCTTGGTGGTTTGGTCGGTTGAGCGTCACACTTCGGCTCCAGTCATGATCTCGCCTTTCATGGGTTCCAGTCCTGCATCGGCTCCATGCTGTCAGACGGAGCATGCTTAGGATACTCTGTCCTCCTGTCTCCTGTCCTCCACATTCCCCGCTTATGTGTTCTCTCTTTCTCTCTCTCAAAAATAAACCTTACAAAAATCCTAAACATAGGATATGTTTTAAAAGTTAAATTTAATTAATCAAAAACTAACCTATTTTTCTGTCTTGCCCAGTGATATTGTGCACTCAACATTGGTACTTAGTTCACATCAGACATAAAGGTTAGATCAAGATAAATTTTAAGTGTAAATTGAACTTAAAAAAAAATGTGACTTTAATTTTAACACTAAAGCTAAATTATAAAGCTTCTAGAAGAAAATACAGGAAAATATCTTTACAACCTTAAGGTAAGCGAATATGGACCATCAATTATTTTTTTAAAAAAATAGGTAGGGGCGCCTGGGTGGCTCAGTCGGTTAAGTGTCCGACTTCCGCTCAGGTCATGATCTCACGGTCGTGAGTTCGAGCCCCGCGTCAGGCTCTGTGCTGACCTCTCGGAGCCTGGAGCCTGTTTCAGATTCTGTGTCTCCCTTTCTCTGACCCTCCCCCGTTCATGCTCTGTCTCTCTCTGTCTCAAAAATAAATTAAAAAAAAAACGTTAAAAATATAAATAATAGATAATTAAGCTTCATCAGAATTAGAACTTCTGTTCATCAAAAGATAAATAAGAGAAAGAAAGGGAAAAAAAAGGAAAGAAAGGAAAAAGAAAAATAAAAACAAAATAATCCAGCCACAAATTAAAGAACTTTTGAAAACACAGATGTCTGGTAAAGGGCTTATTTCTAAAATATATTAACAAACTTTATAGCTTAGTAATAAAATGACAAACAACCCAAATAAGAGAGAGTCAAAAAATATTGAACAGATATTTCAAAAATGGAAGATACATGAATAGTCAGTCAAAATAAAGTGTTCAAGATCATCAATCATAAACAAAATAAAAATTTAAGCCACAGAGACCACCATACACCTATTAAGAAGACTCTGGAATTCAAAAAAATTAAATGAACAAATTCAAACAAATTAAAAAAAATACTATGTCCAAATTGTCTATGTGTTCCCAGTAGAGATGTTGGTCTGAAAGTTTTTTCATTATTGTCTAAAGTAGAAGTCCTGACATCTTTTGAATAATTTCTAAACACACTGACAGAGGGTAATGGTTGCTTATGAATTCTCTTTATTTCATCAAGGAAAAAGGTGGAAAAATAAAAGTTCTAGTCAATAAGAATAACAATCATATAAACGGCATGCATATATTGAACAGTAAATCTAACATACTCTAAATCTGACCAAGACTAAATCAAGAATTTCTTCCTTCCTCCCTTCCTCCCTTCCTCCCTTCCTCCCTTCCTTCCTTCCTTCTTTCCTTCCTTACTTTCCCCCTAATAAGAGAGAGAAATTCTAGGATTTTAGTTTTCAGAGACAAGTCTATTTTCCTAATTTAAAGTTATAGTAGTGTCATGCAAAATATGAAGTATTAAACACATTTGTCGACATTGGCTGTGTATTGAAGTGCGACTATGGTAATAGTAATGTATGAAATAGACATAAATCAGGGTGCCTGGGTGGCTCAGGTGGTTAAGTGTCTGACTCTTGATTTTGGCTCAGGTTGTGATCTCACAGTTCTTGAGATCGAGCCCCACATCTGGCTCTGCGCTGACATTGCAGAGCCTGCTTGAGATTTTCTCCCTCTCTCGTTGTCTCCCCCACCCCCTCCACCAAAAGAAAAAAATAAGCATCTAAAAAAAGAAAAAAAGAAATTAGCATGAATCAACAAGCACAAGGAAAATGTAAGAGGAAAAAAAATTGGAAGCTGGAAAACACATGTTGAGTGACTTGGAACCCAGAGAATATAAACTTAAGTGAAGAAGCAGCAAAGATTTGCACAGAAAGGGTGATGAGATGAAAATTAAGTGATAATCTTCATGAAAAGAAGTTAGACCCTCAAATACTACCCTTCATACCATCCACCTAACAATATGCCAGCTCCCTACCCCAGGAGAAGAGTGGACACTGTGCTCTATGCAAACCAAGAGGATGCTGAGCTCAGGCTGCTTAGGACTGTTGATGGGAGGGGCACTACACCAAAATCAGGGTGTTTATGTGAAAATCTATACATTGAATATTAAGAGTATAAGCCCCCTTCCTTATCTCCAGTGAGTCACACTTAAACCTCACCCACATACCCACCCACCCACCACACCAACGAGTCCTTCCAAAACAAGTATTGGGAGGGGGGAAAAAAAAAACAGCAAGGCAGGGAGACAGAATAAAATCTTGTAAGAGGTAAGTTGCAATCCATAAAACGAGAAGAGAAACAAATAAGGATTATGCTGAGAACAAAAAGAATCCTCTGTGAAGTTAAAAGCATGACAGAAAAAGTAAAACAAAGACTTATCACAGATGTAGAAGACATTACAGATGAAAAAAAAAAAGAAGACATAGGAGAAAATATGTTGGAAAAGGAAAATACTGAAAAAAAAAAAACAAATTCAAATTTCTGTCTTGGAGTATCAATATCCAAAAATAATAGTTCCAGAAAGACAGAACAAGTAAAATAATGGAGAAAGTAACTAAGAATGAAAAGATTAAAGAAAAAATGAAGGGCACAAATTTTTAAACTAGAATTTGTGGTGGAGGATTTGAAAATTCTTCAGTTGTACAGAGATAGAGAAACTAATGAAACTTTTTAAAAAGGTAGTTATTTTTTTTAAAGGGCAGTTATTAAAACTATGGAAAATAAAAATTGTTTTGCTTGGTAAGTCTATATAATATTTCCCTTTTAAAACTACATTGAATAATATTGATAAAATTAATATTCTTATTAGAATTTAAAACTAAATTAGGCTCCAAGGTCAAGTGAATCATTGAAAAAAATATATTCTTAAAACTAACATAATAAGGATATAGATTTTTAGGTGCAAACATAATTGAAGCTCAATATTAAAATAACTCTGTCAACATGATAAGTTCCAAATGTGGGTACCTGTTACAAAGTTACAAGCTAGTTTAACCCACTTTTTTTCTATTTTTATGCTCATGCAATTTCCCTTTATATAGAAACAATTATGCACCCACACATGAATTTGGTTAAAAGATCAGGGCAAAGGCACATTATGCAATATAAGGTTCATTCTTTATATCTACAATTTTTTTCTCTTCCAAAAGATTTGCAAGTTTTTAATCTATTTTCTCCTCATCATCCTACTAAATATACTCTGGTGTTATTATACTTGGGATAATATATTTTGCTAATCAAAATATTAATATTTAGTTTGTTATTAAACATTAGAAAGTATGTTTATAAAGGGCATGTAAGCTGGAATTTTTTAACTCACTTTTTTTTACTTGTTTATATATTAGTAAGCTTTCAGGGCAGAGGTGAAAAAAAATAGCTGCTTGGAGTTTGTGACTTCTAATGCAATGAAGTAATGTTTTTTCCTTTTTTCCTATAGAGAAACAACAAAGACAAGGAAAGGAAGCTTTTCAAAATGAAGAGCACTTATACAGTCACTCAGAAATCATGGGTGTTAGTCACAGCCAGAAAAAAACTAGTGCCATAATTAACAACCAGTCTCTCTGGGCTTTAATTTTTTCATTGACTCTACAGGGAGAATGACTAACTGATCTTTAGGGTCTCTTCAGTGTTAAATCCAATGGTTCTAAGATTAATACTATACATGGCAACAACTTTAACATACAGGTTATTCTTCATTATTTGTGTGTCAATGATCTATTTTGTGGTTATTTTTGTATTTTGTAACTGTATTTTGTATTTCTCTTCAGTGATACATTTTAATTAAATGTAAGCTAACAAAAATTATTCCTTAAGTCATTAACAATTTATAAATACCAATCCTAATGTAAATATAATGTGTCTTAAAAATGCAGTATAAATGAATTTTAGCATCATTCCATGACTTAAATAATTCACGTCTTTTTCTCTTCTCAAACACCCATTGACTTCAACACAATTCCAATTAAGTATCATTCATTGATCATCTGTCTGTTGAAATACACACACACACACACACTCACACACACAGAGTAGGTGCTAGGGTAGGAAGTTACACAGCATAAGTGTACAAGCAAAATGAATCCAATTAGGAGTTAGCCAGAGAATTCATAACATGAGCTGGGCCTCAAGTGTATACTGTAGTGGATCTGATACACATTGAGAAAGAGCACTCCCAGCAAATGCACATTATAAGCAAAGGTATAAATATGAAAAAGTTTGGGTTTGTCTGGTGACTGAAAAGTAGATCTATGTGACTAGGACGTTGTCTGTGCATGTAAATGTAGGTCAAAGCTAAACGCAAGACTGGCCAACTAGGTTGGGATGAAACTGTAGAGTCAAATCAGTTTATAGCTCTAAGTTTAGGGCTTAAGTTTATGTATTTTTAATGGGGAACTGTCAAAGGGACACATTCAGAAGAAGAAGAGGAAGAAGAACATGTCTAGAGGTTGACCAGTTTTACGTAAGATGAAACAAAGTTATAAGAATTCACACCTAAAGATGATGATTAAATACGTAGGTGTTGGAAAAATGAAGCATCTGGATCAACTTAACTAGAAGAAGTTGATGATGAGAGAAACACTGAGGGCACTGTAGGCCAGCTGAAGTTTTGAGTAGAGTTATAATCTGTAGAATTATAGTTTTATTTTACTAAATCTCTGCCATCACCATATATAAGCAAATAAATTGGGTGCCCAAAACTAAGTGTCAAAGAATGACTGGCATCATAGATTATGGAGGGATGGTTTCCAAAAAAGCAGCAGGCAAATTCAGGAGGAAGGGAAATGGTTAAGAGACAAGAATACTTATTTAAATTGCACTTAACAAACATTTATGTGAACCAATAAATGTGAAGGAATTTATGTGAGCAAACATTGGTTAATTTAATCTTTAAATTTTTTTTTTTTCAACGTTTATTTATTTTTGGGACAGAGAGAGACAGAGCATGAACGGGGGAGGGGCAGAGAGAGAGGGAGACACAGAATCGGAAACAGGCTCCAGGCTCCGAGCCATCAGCCCAGAGCCCGACTCGGGGCTCGAACTCATGGACCGCGAGATCGTGACCTGGCTGAAGTCGGACGCTTAACCGACTGCGCCACCCAGGCGCCCCGTTAATTTAATCTTTATAGCAAACATATGAGATAGATATTATTATGATTCCAATTTTGTAGTTGGAGAAACTAAGGCCTCAAGAGGTTTTTGTTTCATAAAATGTGCCCCAGGCAGTCATAAGTGTTAAAGCTAGGATGCATTCAGTTAGTGAAATCAAGAGTCTAGGCTTTTCAGTACTGTGCTATGCTATGTTTAAATTAAAAGTACGAGAGGGGGAAGTTAAGTGATCATAGTCTGGGGTCAAAGTAAAGTGTTAGAGCTTAAAATTTTAGAATAAAACCAGTCTTTACAAATTACAAGTCGTGTGGTATTGCAGCAGATGTGGGAGACTGAAATAAAATGGAGTTGAAATCACAGAATTCGAGGAAGGCAAAGAAACTAACAGAGGGAGATACTGAATGACTCTCCACAAAGTATTGTAGCTGACTTAAGGTGAGGAGGGCAAAACAGCTGTGGTACAATGCTCCTATTCCACACATCAGGATGGCAGGTAAGTAGCACCGACAAAGAAAGAGAAAAATGGAATTCCCCACAACCTGAACACATTTACACAAAAACACGTGCACATGCACATATACCTTCTACAGCAGCAGGTGAATAAATGCCATCTACTTGATAGGGCCTCAGAATAAGCAAAGTTCTCAGTGAGAAAACATGATTGGACTAGGCAAAGTAATTTGAAGAAATGACATAATCGGTGGAAAGTTCGAGGACTTTTGTCTATTTCCTTTCAAAGAAAAAAATAATCTTTATTCTAAACATTGTGTAAATGCCTGGCAAAAAAAGACAGGTAGGAAGATGGGAGGTGATAGTAAGTGATGGATAGATTTATAAAACAGTATTTTGGGGGAAAATATCTTTTTTAGAAACATTTACAACCATGTCATTATTTTATGTAGTAACCCAGGGAAAGAAGCCTACCAAATACTGTCACCATTCAGCAGTTCTGAGAAACGGTCCTTCCTTCAGAGAAAGTGTGTGTGTGTGTATATGCTTCATTGGACGGAGGAATTGCATAAGCCAGTGTTCCTGAGAATGTGGTCCCTGAAGCAGCAACATCAGCACTATGTGGAGCCTTGTTATACATGAAAATTCTAAGGGCGCACACCAAGCCTGCTGAAGCACCTACACTGAATCTGGGGCTCGGAATAAGCTGTATGTTCCTAAGTCCTACAGGTAATTCTTATGTGTGATAAAGTTTAACTTCTGGCCTAAGTGAATGTGCGTGTATTCCTTTCTGTTTAGCTACTTAGAAATTAAGATCCAAGTTCAGCATTTACCAGCAAAAATGAATTATATTAGGTGCTTGCCCATATTTATTTATTGTCAACATACTTATTTTTTCTTTCCTCTAGTTTATATTGTGTTTAATAAGTCACAACCCTTTTGGAAATAAGTGTATGTTAAATTAACCACCATTAAATTTCTTTAAAGTATTACTGAAAATATTTTTCAAACCTGTAGCTCTAGAAGACTACATGAATATTGAGAATATGTCAATGTTTAATTGTAGAAGGAAAAGAGTGTACAGTCCATTGATATGAAAGTGGGTAAGAGGAATGGATTCTGACTTAACAGAGGTAGAAAAGGGCCAGGCACTGGCATTAAAAACAAACAAAACAAAGCAAAGCAAAGCAAAGCAAAGCAAAACAAACAAACAAACAAACAAAACAGACAAAAAACAAATTCCAGATAATTAAGGATCAAGTTAAGTTCCTCCAAATCAGAGGAGTAGAGCAGAGAACTTGAGTGTAGCAGGGACAGAGGCAGAATCTTCATATATTCGTAAATCGACATTCATCTATTTCGAAGAGACTGATGAAAATCATACTGATAGAGCCAGGCTCTAAAAATTCCCACTAAGACAAGAGTCTGAAGCAACAGTTAAGAAAAAAGGCAAAGGCAACTGAATCTGACAAATGCTTGACAAAGAGCTGGAAAATTTGAAGAAAGAACAGAGTAAAGGAGGTTGAAAACAGTGAAGAAAGGTAAGTGGCAGGTCAGGTTTGACCTGATTCATCAAGTGTTTTTGAATGACTTGTGGGTTAACATTCTGACTGCAGTTGTAGACAAAGACGGTTTGATTCATAAACTCAATGTGAGAACTTAAAAGCACACCTCTTAAGAATTCTACCTTAAAAACAAAATGCTTCCAGTTGATATAAAAATAATTAAACTCCAACACAAATAGCATGTTGAAGAGGAATGATGGTGCCTTCATTTAGTCTCAGACCTGGAAGAAAGGATTTGCCTGTATATTTTTAAAATCATCCCAAACACGGACCTGACAACACCTGAGCAAACTTTCTCCTTGGCTGTCACTTCAAGAGAAATTCCCTGAACATTAATATTTATTTTGGAATGTGAAAGATTTATGTATGTCTTTAGGAATACAAATAAATCTTGAAATGCAAATATTCCACATTTAGGAATAATAAATACGTATTTAAAGACTCCTAATACAGTTTATAACTTAGACAGGTATGACTTAGTCATATTATAGTTAATTCTTTATTAGTAAGAGAAATATTATCAACATGTTACTATTAGATTTAACTAAACATGCTTTCAAATCATAATTCTGAAACATCACTATGGTCTATATTTGCTTGAAAATTTCAAATTTAGGATTTGTTATCTTCACTAACATTTCAGTCGCAAGAACTTTAATTTATTTTAACACTATCCAATATAATCAAGTTATTGGATTATTGAACAAACTACCAGCTCTATGTTTAGCAGGGGCTTTGGAGACAGACCAGATTATTAAACGTTCAGGCTTATTGTAAATCTTTGAAAAAATATATCTTGCATTGCAATGAGTATAGTTTGCCACCAGAGAGAGCTCACACACTGCGCTTTATTAAAGACAGCACTTCTCTCCTTTTCACCTAGATAGAAAATCTCTATCTGAAACACCTGCTACATTGTGGAAAAAACCAAACACAGCTATGTTTATTTACAACATCCACAGTCAACTCCTATATATGAAACTTTCAGGTGTTTGGCACCTGAGAAACCATTTATTCCTGGCACAGAAAGTGTTAGTGGTGAAGTTTCAAAGAAAGATTTCCATGAGAGAAAGGCTCAGGTTGTATGTGCTTGGTGCTGACTAAGAGGAAGACCTCCTCATATCCTAGAAATAAAGGTGTTTTTTCAAAACAATTCAAATGACACTTTCCAGTATCATCATGTTACCAAACTGAGGGACAGTCAAGAACAAGTCATCTGACAGACCAACATGCTAATGAAATACTCTGTAATAATAAATGGAACTTGATAAGAATCTTAATATATTCACAATATCCTTTGATTCCCACTTGAAAGAATTTTTATTTCTTAACCAAGGCCACTTCATTTAATGAAAATTTAGATAACCATAGTAAATACAATTTTCAATTCATCAGTATCTAGTCCCTCCTCCTCCCCACTATTGTGAGAAGTAAACTAAATAAAGAAACACATACACTCAAGTTTATCCTCGGGTCTTCCTCTTTCAAGGAGAGACAGGTAACAGACAATGTCCTTCAGATGAATTACTTCTGGAGAACATGAATTTGCAGGAGAAGTACGGGGTGGGGTGATGGCACCTTTATTCATTCTCAAACCTGGGGAAAAAACATATTTGTCTTTATATTCATAAAAATATCCACACTGCTTTCAAAGAAAAACAACAACTAAGAAAATAGATAATGCAAAGACAATGGAAAGAGCTATATATTTTTAGGTTATATAATAACCAAATTCTCTGGAACTCTAGGAGAGCAGAGTCAGACATTTTCTATGATTGTTGTAAATAGTGCAGAGTTCTTCAGGATTCAGGGACACGGGGACTGCTCTGCCTGCCTACAGGAGGGTGTTAGGGTCAAATCCTCTTGTCCAGGGTAAGCTGGTAGGTGTATTTGAATGCATGAATAACTACTTTCCTCTTCCATCTTTCTGTGCTTTAGGAATTGACAGCTATAAATCAGCGAAGGAGATACAAAAAATTGGCCTTTCACAAAAAACTGAAGAAGAAACTTGAGTCTGTCACAATATGATTTATATGTTGATAATCAGGACTCATTCACTCATAAAAACTCATATTTATGTCAAATATTTGCCAGCACCGTGAATAAAACATCCTTTTTCCAACACATCCTTTTTCCTATCAAGAAATCTGCCCATGAGTAAGAAAGGGAGCATAAACAAAAATCTGCTTAAACATGACAGACATTTAATTAGAGAGGTGGGAACATATGACTGTACTTTAGTTTTAATATGGTTCACACTTTATTTCTGAAACCCATTCACTGTGCTTATTCCAAGAAGAGGGTAGTGAACTCAGTGCCTGTTTGCAACAGCTGATGATTGTAGATTATCTGGCCGGTGATAATTGTACTGAAACTTGTTTACATAAATGGTTAGTTCCACAGAGAAGCCTGTGAAACCAGATCATGTGTATCTGACATGGCCTGAAGGCAAGTCCCAATTGTCTTTTAAGGTTCATTTGGCAAACAAGAGGTGCTTGGGTGAAATGGTTAATGGACTGAATGTACTAGATTCCTAATCAACCAGGAGTTACTAGAATGGAGGGAATAATCCCATTCAAATACAATTCTATGAACCTAACCTAACCACATCTCTTGCTCTTGTCTATTTCCTTTGATGAATAACTTTGATGGAGTACCTGGCCTCTCCTCTAGCCATCTCAAGATAGCCATGCATATAATCTAATGGATTATGAAATTACTTCTATCATTCATTTATTGAGTGTCTAACATGTGGCAGGAATCAAGCCGGAGGCTTTAACATGTATGATTTCACTTAATTCCCACCTTAACTCTGTGAGGTAGATTACAATATTCCCACTTTACGAGCTTAGAGTTCTGCAGCTGGAAAATCCATCCCCTTTAATCTACACTAATGAATTACAGACTACTTTTGCTCAAGGCCAAGGGTAAGAAAAAATAAGAAAAACAATTTACCTATTAATCCAGCAGAATCCTTTTATTCCCCCCACCCCATTTCTCATTACTAGTAGGTTCCATAATTGCCCCAATTTTTCTTTTCTATGTTAACCTATTGTCTTCTCTTTTATTTCATCCTTAAAATTCTGTCAAAGACCCTCTAAATTGAATTCACCACCCATTAGTGGGTCAGAACTCACATTTTGAATAACACTGCTATAAATCTTTCCTTCATTTTCTTTTAACCAAAGTCTTATTTCAAATACAATTCTACGCTTCACATTGATTCTACTTCTGTTTATAGCTATTAAAAGAGAGATATAATGATAAATTGATTTTTTCTTAAGAAAAATGTCACTGTATGTCTAATACAAACTAATACAGTTATTTTTAAAAATAAAAGGCAGTCGGGGCGCCTGGGTGGTGCAGTCGGTTAAGCGTCCGACTTCAGCCAGGTCACGATCTCGCGGTCCGTGGGTTCGAGCCCCGCGTCGGGCTCTGGGCTGATGGCTCAGAGCCTGGAGCCTGTTTCCGATTCTGTGTCTCCCTCTCTCTCTGCCCCTCCCCCATTCATGCTCTGTCTCTGTCCCAAAAATAAATAAAAAACGTTGAAAAAAAAATTAAAAAAAAAAATAAAAGGCAGAGATTGAAGACAATCTTGAGTTTTAAAACACCTATATACCTTACTGGTTCTACCTAACCAACGAAAGCTCGGCCAACTGTAGGAATAAGCAGTTGTCTTTTATGATAAAAGACATTTTGGCACTAACATTTGACATAGCCATAACTTCCAGACTTGGAAAGCACAGCATTTGAATTATGGTCGGATAAACTATGACCTAACTCATCCTGCATGATGAGCTAATCCTCTCTTCTCTGCTTTCCCATTATGGTACTGAAATGATTTAATCAGCTTGATTTAACTCTTACACAAAAACTTATAACAAAACAAGAAAGAAGGAAAAGAACATGTTATGACATTAATTTGAAAGAATGCCAACCATATTATACATTTTCAGTGATTTAGAACACCTCCTGATCATCTGTTTGTATAAAACTAAAGTGCTTGGTATTTCATTATCAGCTCTCATAATAGTGAATATAAACAATATGGAGAATGTGAAAACCACATAATTTTCTGTTTGCCTTTCTTTTAAGTAATGTACATATTGAACAGAAACATCCACATATAATTTACATTTAGCCCCACCTTTTTGGAAAAACATATTATTATACTAAGATTATTTTTATTTGACAAAATGAATAAATATTTTTCACTTTCTATTCACGACATGTTGTAAACTAAAAGCTTTGTCACATTCATGTCACAGTTTTATATTTAAAATAATTTAAAGGTTATTTTTTAAAAATATATGGGCTTATATAGCAATCACATTGGAGAACTAATCAACTTATCCTCAAATCCAGACAAAGATTTTTGTTGTTGTTGTTCCTTTGTGAGAGATAAAGTCACAGAAAAAAAATGTTAAAGACCTTTTTCTCAATTGCTTCATTACAAAAAATTGGGTAGAGCAGGACTTGACAGAATCCTGAGGTGCTGAACTGATGAAAAATGTCCTATGTTTGTTCCTGCTCCTACTCCCGTCCCCAAGATCAGCTCACTTTCTCTCATGTGGTGAAAATGTTTCTTCATATTTTCATTTAATTTTCTGAAAGCAGGCCCTGGGGCCTCAATCCGTCTTCATAGAGACTTTTCCAACCCTACTCTACCATTTATATATACTTGATATATATGTTTTCCCTTCCTTAAATCTGGCTTTAGGTCTTTTCCACAACTTAACTCCTTCATTGCTCTAAAATATTTCTTTTTCTTTCAAGAATACTGGCTAAGGTTGATGCAGAACACACAGGAAATGACACAAGTGGCAAACAAGAAGTTGCAAGCCCTGTTTCTTGACTCCTTTTCAAGGAGATGCTAAATGGAACCCTACATTCCTCTTCAGCAGCAAGAGCCTCTGATGAAAAGCCTCAGTATTCTACTTTCCATTAAGGAAGGCCATTTTAATCCATCTGATCTTTGGTAAAACTCTGTAGAATTGGAACTGAACACAAAGATAAGCAAAACAGTGGTGTTTCTTTTGCCTGGAGTAGTCAATAGTTAGCTCTAAAGATAATGTGATTAGTTGACACCCAGTTTACAGGTTTGCTGGTGTGCCAAAGGTTATGCCTCTTTGAATGCTGCATCACAAAACTGAAGCAAGTGTACACACACACACACATACCATTTATGTCCACATACTAATGTATATCTATTGCACTGTACAACAAAGCATAAAATAAAGTGAAAAAAATACGCACTGTAACTACAGTGTATTAGTTCAATTAGGAAAAAAATTATCTTGTACTTTGAGAGCATTTTTCTGTTTGTTTGATGATGATTTTAGTGTGTGTCTGTGTGTATGTATATATATCTTCTAATATATAAACATTCTTCAAAGTTTTAACTATAAAAATAGTTCGCATTAGTCAAGTTGAGTATTGCCTGCTATTATCACATTCTTCAAGAACATGATTTTCATTGTACTTCAAACTAGACACTCCATTTCCTGCAACAAAAACCTAAGAAGTTTTGTTTTAGCAGATACTTTTAACTCCAGTTTCAAGGTTCAATTATTAGCAAATAAGTTTTGGGTACATGTTAAATTATTGCCTCTGCTGCATTGTGTTTTATTTTGAAACACATGTAGCTCAGATAATGAAAAGGTATCACTATATCCAGTGTTTCCCCTCATCTATTAAAATGGAATATTCAAAACTAATAACATGAATTACATTTCTAAACTTACAAGGCAAAAAACCACCTGACAATTTGGATTTTCTATTTTTTAATACCGGTTCAATTTTCAGAAATTTATCAGGCTTAGACACAAGCCTTGTCAGAGTATAATCATTGTCAGAGTATTGTCAGAGTATAATCATATTTCCACTATCCTTAGTAATAGTCATGATTAGTAGCATAGATAATAAAAAGTAAGAACAATTGTTTCGTATTATCAGACATTTCATGATTTTCAGAGTTAACCTTCCAATTGTGCTTGTCTTAGGATAGTATTATATATACATATTTTTTTATTTTTTGTGCTTACACAAACTGGCAGCAAAATGAGATAGACTGGGTTACAAATCAATAAGGAATGTAAAATATGCATCAAGTGAGGACAGGCAGTGGGATATCTTCCCTGACAAGAGACTGGGTCAGCAAAGTATCTGGATTTCATCTGTTTGGACATTGGCAAAAACCCCAAACAAGAAATTATAAGGAGAAGGGCTCAAAGCACAGGTCTTTGGGGGTAACGTTCTGGAAGCACATTTGTGCTTCTATTCCGTACTGTGCTGTACTGTACTGTGAAGAAGCAGTAATTATAACATCCCTAGCTGTGTGCCAACAACACTTAAACACAATGGTAGGGTCTGATTTGACACTACAATTTTATTTTAGAGACAATAGGGTGAAAAATCAGAGAGTAAAGCAAACCTCTGATGGTCACATAGCAATCCAGGGAGCCAAGGGCTGGAGACAGGATATCTAATTCCTGACATTAAGGTCTTTCCAAGTCAGTAAAAACAAGATCTATGTCAGTTCTTTACAGGAGAATATTCTACAATGATAGAAATATTCTGTAGGTGTACTGTTCAATATGGTAGTTTTAACCACACATGGCTGTTATGCATATGAAATATGGCTGTTATGACTGAGGAACTGAATTTTCATTTTATTAATTTGTTAACTAATTTAAATTTAAATTAAATAGGTACATTGGGCTAATGGCTACCATATTCGACAGTACTGGTGACATACTGTCTGCTGAAAGTAAGAGAATAAGGGGCGCCTGGGTGGCGCAGTCGGTTAAGCGTCCGACTTCAGCCAGGTCACGATCTCGCGGTCCGTGAGTTCGAGCCCCGCGTCAGGCTCTGGGCTGATGGCTCAGAGCCTGGCCTGTTTCCGATTCTGTGTCTCCCTCTCTCTCTGCCCCTCCCCCGTTCATGCTCTGTCTCTCTCTGTACCAAAAATAAATAAACGTTGAAAAAAAAATTTAAAAAGAAAGTAAGAGAATAAAACTACCATGTATTTAAAAAAAGAGTCATGATAACAAGTTTTATTTTTGTTATATTAAAGAGAAATCCCAGTTCCACTTCTGGAACAACAACAACAACAAGAAAAACAAAAAGCAAAGAAACAAAACCCACAAAGAGACCCATAAATAAACAACCTTATGGCTGGGGTGACAGTAGCAAAATAAATGAGGCAGAGTGAGAGATACAGGCTTCCGGTTACAGAATCACTAAGTCACAGGAGTAAAAGGTACAACATAGGATATACAGTCCATGATAGTGTAATAGCATTATATGGTGACAGATGGTAGTACACTTGTGGGTGAGCACAGAGCACATAATCTATAAGCATGTTGAATCACTTTGCTGTATACCTGAAACTAATGTAATGTTGTATGTCAACTATACTTCAATTAAAAAAAGTAAAAGTTATGAAGATGGGGTGTGAGGAGGGGAATTTCAGGACCATGGTCAAAAGGTACAAACTTCCAGTTATAAGATAAATACGTACCAATGATGTAATATATCTGATGACTATAAGTAACACTATTATATGATATAACTGTATATGCTAGTTGTTAAGACAGTAGACCCTAAGAGTCCCCCTTATAAAGAAAAAAATTAACAGTAGATTCTAATAGTTCTCATTATAAGAAGAACATTGTTTTTGTTTTTGCTTTTGCCTTTGTTCTTTATTGCGTCTGTACAAGATGATGGATGCTACCTAAACTTATTGTGGCCATCATTTCACAATATATGTAAGTCACACGAGTATGCTGTTCACCTTAAACTTGTACAATGATATGTGTGAATTATATCTTAATAAAACAAACAAAAAATCAAAACAAAAAGAAATCCAAATTAATACTCCATAAAATTTACTGTACTGTTTCAGAATGAACAACATTTTAGGGGAAAAAAAAAAGTGAATTTGATTTTTCCCTATGTCTGCAAACTAAAATGCTGGAAAACAACCTATTTAATGAATAATGGTAACAGCTGGCATTCACTGAACACTTATAATATACATAATACATTATGTGTTTGAGTCCCACAGTACCCAGTAAGATACACGAACGTTATTATCTCCATTTCATATTTGGGAGAACAGAGGCAAAGGCAAGTAGTAGGGTTCCAATTCAAAAGGCAATCTGAATTGAGATTTTATGCTTTAAGTATAAATCTGTGGGGCTAGAGAGAAAAAATAAATCAGAGATATCTGTCTCCTAACGCTCAATAAATGACCTTTTGTATAAAGAGTCTGGTTTTCAGGACTCTTAAGCGTATGTACATTGATTATTTCATAAACCTTTGGAATGAAATTAGAAATCCTAGTCATGGCTGAGAGCTCTAAATGTTACTCTTGCACTCAGATCATTTCTTGGGCCATTCATTATCAAATACAATTGTGAGATGTTCTTATATATATATACATATTTTGTATGTATAGAAATAAACATGCATATTTACATATTTACCAAATCTTTACCAGCATTTTCTCTGGATATCTTTTCTTTTTGTTTATCTGTGTTATCTAATAGGTGTACAACTAGCATGCACTTTATAAATATAAACCAAATAGATATTAAGAACCTTTCATATTAGTCACGTAAAACCAGGTCCTAGGATATAACATTGACCACAGAAAATTTGAAAAATCCCATTTTTATAGGGATTCTAATGGATCAAAGCCAATGCTCATTTTTACAGCTATTCCTAGGTATTTTAGAGTACATCACAAGTTAAATAAAGTTATGACTCATTTGGGACTCTGAAAAGTACTAAATATCCTATTTGCCTTTATTTGAATAAAAAAACTATAAATGATATTCATGAACACACAATGCAACAATCTTAAGATAATATTATCATTTATATATGCAATCATTAACATGTAAGTGCAAATACAAAATCCATTTATATTTGGTGAATAAATCTAATGGTAAAAATGGCAAATTTGAACACCAACATTTTACTTAGAATATTCAGACAGGAGAATAAAGAAACCTGTATAATCAAACTCAATATATTCAAACTATTTAGTAATTAAAGGGGAGATTTAGGGGAACTGTTCCTGTACTGACAGTAATTTTATCCTAAATGGTGCCTTTAAGTGTAGATTTTTCTGTGGTTTCAGTTAAGAGTTTTCAGGGTTTCAAGATAAAATATTTATTGGAATAAAATAATTTGTGGATTACTGCCACTAATAATAATTATAAGAGAAATTTGGTACTATAAAAGCATAAGATATGTAATGGTTGAAGTAAATAAAAGCTACTTAGCCAATGGATAGGAATTATTTTATCTTTATTTCTAGAGCATTTCTATATAAGTATGTAAGTATATCCACATTAGCGAAGACACAAATATATCTTAAATGTCTACTATGTGACAAGAAGTTCCCTATCTTATAGTCATGTAAGCCTTGTACTCTGTTCAGTTTGTGCTCTACAAGACCCTGTCTGCCCTTTTTTGTATTGTGGAAACTGAAATAGTTTATTAGACACAAAAGACCTATAAAGGAAGCTACGGTGAAAATATACATGCACATACACACACACATACATGCACACAAATTTTTAATATCCTCAAGACAGTCCTGATAAGAGTAATAATTCCTTCTCAGCACAATTAATGAAGTGTGTCTTTTGGCAAGAACATCCAGTAAGGTCATTTGGCAAAAGAATATTTTCCCCAAGGTTCAAGTACCTCATTTTCATTGTACATTTTTCTGTTGTTAATTTGATTAACTTCCTTATGAACAAGAATAAATTCTTTCTCCTTTTATGCCTAAAATTTTTACCTGTGGTCTGACTCTCTGGTTGTACAGTAAACATAAAAAGAACTACATTCCACTAATGATATTGTAGCTTAACAGCATACATCAATTAACCATTGCCATACTGGATGGGCAAAGAGAGGGGCCAAAGATAAAGTACTATAACTCTTTCATTGGTAGCTATTATTATTCTCAATCTTAAATATATTCTTGACTTTTTTGTACCTTTAGCCTCATGTCCCTTCGTGATAGCTTCCACACTGCTGTCAGTATGATTATTTTTTATGAAAATTTTTAATGTTTTATTTTTGAGAGAGAGAGCGCAAGCAGAGGTGGTGGGGAGGTGGGGTGGGTAGAGAGAGACGGAGACACAGAATCTGAAGCAGGTTCCAGGCTCTGAGTTATCAGCACAGAGCTCAATGCGGGGCTTGAACCCACAACCATGAGATCATGACTTGAGCCAAAGTCACATGCTTAACCAACTAAGCCACCCAATTGCCCCCAGCAGTGTGATTATTTTCTGACTTAAGACAATATATCAACTCTCCAATTTCTCCATGGGCCCTTGGCTCCCTCCCTGGCCTCTTCTCCAGCCACTCTCTTCCAGTCACTTAATCTGCCCCATCCCAACAACTCAAGGCATAGACCCAGATCTCTCAGTACTGAGCAAGCCTACCTTCCTCTTACTCATCAAGCCCACTTACCTCTAACTCCTAAGGCCATAGGACTCTGATCCTACCAGGACCAGTTCCACAGCCCCACCTCCAGGCTGTGCCCAATACTTCCAAGGTCATGACTACCATCTGCTCTGGGACAATCAAAAATGATCTCCTTGTGATCCTCATCCCAGTTTTAGTCTTTCATGAAAAACTCAGGACTTCCAGTCATCCTCAGTTTCAACTTGTACTTTCTATCTAATCAATGTTTGCTAAGAGAACTCCTCACATCACCTTCTGACATGCTATATATATATTTTTATTTATTTATTAAAATGTTAATGACTATAGGGGAAGGGAAGTAGTTCCATTTCGCTCACTGAAATTTGAATAGTGTGGGGGGAACATTGTAAGTGATTAATAAATATTTGTGAATGGTATAAAATATCACTCAGTCATAAAGAATGAAATCTTGCCAATTTCAACAACATATATGGATCTAGAGAGTATAATGCTAAGCAAAACAAGTTAGAGAAAGACAAATACCATATGATTTTAGACTGATGTGAAATGTAAGAAACAAAACAAATCAGCAAAGAAAAAGAGAGAGAGAGAGAGAGAGAGAGAGAGAAACCGGGAAACAGACTCTTTACTCTAGAAAACAAACTGATGGTTACCAGAGAGGAGGTGGATGGATGGATGGGTGAAAAAGGTAATGGGGATGAAGAAGGGCACTTGTGGTGATGACCACTGAGAAATATATGGAACTGTTGAATCACTATATTGTACACCTGAAACTATTACAGTATTGTAAGTTGACTATACTGTATTTAAAATTTATTTAAAAACTTAAAAATAGGGGTGCCAAGGTGGCTCAGGTGATTAAGCATCCAACTTCAGTTCAGGTCATGAACTCGCAGTTCATGAGTTCAAGCCCTGCATCATGCTCTGTACTGAGAGCTCAGAACCTGGAGCCTGCTTTGGATTTTGTGTCTCCCACTCTCTCTGTTCCTCCCCCACTCACTCTCTATCTCTCTGTCCCTCTCTCAAAAATAAATAAAAATAATTTTTTAAATAAAAGAAAAATTTTAAGATAAATATTTATGAACGGAATAATACTGAATGTCTTATATAGTTCACACACTATCCTTTGACAGGGCATTTTTATTTAATTTTTTAAAGGTTACTTTTGAGAGAGAGAGAAAGAGAGATAGATGGAGCATGAGTGGGAGAGGGGCAGAGAAAGAGGGAGACACAGAATCCCCGAAGCAGGCTGCAGGCTCTGAGCTGTCGGCACAGAGCATGATGTGGGACTCCAACCCAAGAACCATGCAAACATTACCTGAGCTGAAGTTGGACACTTAAACGAATAAGCCACCCAGGAAGCCCAGGCAATATTTTTTATTTGAGTACATGTTTTCTCTTCTTGAATCTCCCTTCCATCCTCTCCAACTGGTACGCATCACTACCTCTATGTAAATTAGATAATTTTAATTTATGGTGAAAAAGATGATCTTGATAAATAGATGACAACTTTTAATTTATTATATACTTGATTACCTAATTGTCTGTTTTTCTGCTTGGGTCTGAAGGATCTTCAGCTTTCTGGTGGAATTCCTGGGACATAATATGGTTTAGAAAAGAATGGTGGAATGCATGAATTAATGTAATAAAATGAACAGACAAAGAATTAAATGACACACCTGGCCAACTCACTACATGGTCTGATATAAAGGGTGCTAGGAAAATCTTCTCTTTCTGTCCTATAAAACTAATAATAACAACAAAAAACACTTATACTGACCTATAGCTAATAACAGATAGTGTTGTGGAGTCAACATTTTAGACATTGTGGAACCAATGGAAATATACAGTATAAGTGTCTGAAGCAGGTAACAAATCAATTACATTCTCTTTTAATTACTATATTTTTAGAAAAAGCAGAAGTTACTAATGACTACTGCTAAGTGCTATCCTATACAATAAGAACAGTAATTTAGTGGAGGATAGTTAATTCCCAGTGCTGCTGTGCAGAGTTGGCCTAGGTGGAAGTCAGGGAGGAGCAGGGATGCACCAGCTATCTTACAGGAGGAAGATGGTGTGACTTTACAAGGGTGCCGGGCTTGCCTTCCAGTTGCACAGTCTAAGTATCTCAACTTATGGATCATTGCATTCTTAGCATGGAGCACAGCATCTGCTATTCAATTACAATGAAACATTAGCCGAGGCTTCAAAGAGTTGGGTTTTGCTGTGAGTTAAGGGCAGAGCAAGACTTATGCAGGAAATGAGAGTTCTGAGTAACCACAGCAGACATAAGCCAGAGTGAACATTTAGATATGAAAAGGAGCGGGGGTGCATTGGGCAGGACACAGAACAGGGACTATAAGCAGATCCACAAGCTACATGACATTGTATTTACTACTAGGAAACTCAGGTTTCATCGTCTTCTTAACTGCACTGCCCAAACCCTGAGTTCCATTAAGGGGACCTTGTGGAGGGGGAGGTGTCTCAAAAGATAGGGGAAGACTATGACTAGGACTCCCTGTACAAAAATTTAAAAACTTTCCACAAGGTGATCATGAAGGCCTGAAACTTGGAAACCCAAGAGTAAAATAACCAGGCTGCTGTGTGGAGCACATTGTGGAGATGTGAAGTCAGGGTCCAGCTGGGAGCCATGCCAGGGAATAGCCTAAGACACAAACAATGATGGATAAAAATGACAAAGAATGTTTGAAAAGAATAAGTTATCATGAGCAACAGAGAGTATTTTGTGATTAATTAAACATGAGGCCTGAAGCAGTGGAGGGTGTAAGAGACCAATATTTTAGGATTGGAAAACTGATAGATACTTGGGTTCCACTCACCAAGAGAGGAGATAGGAATTGAAGCAGGTTTGGGTAGAATATAATTATTTGACTTTCAGACACATTTAGTTCAATTTCTATGGGATATCCAGATGAAGAGTTCCATCTGGAATATAGTTAATATATATTTTCTTAGAGCTGAAGAAACAGTTCTGTGTTGCATGGGGAATAATTGAGGTACTTTATGTTATTTTGTACGCTGTGAAAAAAATCACCTATTGAAAATGAGGAGAAAGAAATGAATAAGCTAAAGGATGTCTGAAAATTTTAACCTAATTGAGCTAGGAGACAGCATCAAAAATGAGTACTTTTTAAGACAGATTTTTTAAAAAGGTGTAAAGGTGTTAAGGCCACGTTAATATTGAATGGTAAGAATTTGTAGGCAACAATCTGCATATTTATAAAATTTCTCTTGGGTTATTCTTATTGTTTGAGTTGTACGGACTGAAATATGAGATAATAATATCGATTCATGGTGGAAGGTATATGAGCCACTTGCAAAAAAGCAAAGGTTCCACATGACTTAACAATCCTGTAATGAGAATAGCTCAGGTAATAGACTCTAGTGATGAAGGTAAAATCAGAAGTTAGTCTCTTAGGCCAGCAAAGAGGTGAGGAGTTAGGGACGTGACATTTATGGTGAAGCAGAAGAAGTGAGAAATCTGGAAATATATAGTGTTAGGAATATCTTCAAAAATTAAAAGTCTAACCTGGGTACAGGAAAAATAATCAGCTTACATTTTAAGTAGGTGACAAAAGGCACTTATACTGCAACAAAATATACTCCCCCCCAAAAAAAAATCATTCACTACACAAAATACCAGATGGATCAGTAGCTACTACAAGTTCAACAAAAAATAACTACACACGCACACACACACACACACACACACACACACACACACACCCCTTTATGCCTCTTTATACTCATTTAAACATTTTTATTCTATAAAAACTAAATGTTTTACATTCACCATATCTCCGATACTTGAATATTGTTCATTAACATTAACATTTTTCCCAATTTAGTCTTGCTTTTTATTGAGAAACCATTGTTGTTTAGTTTATATACAGAGTCAAGAATAGTGATCATATTCCTGTTGATATTGTAGTAATGCAATATGGTGAACTCTAAGAAGGGATAAACAAAACAGATTATAGCTCTCTTGTATTCAATATTAATTTGTGATTTTTCAGCCACAAATACATCTTGTGTACATAACAGATTATTGCAAAGTAGGGTTCTAAAAATAAACATACATTTATTTTTCACTGTCAGTGGTGAGTTTCAAAGAATATGGCGTTAAAAACAGGGCTATGAAGGACACCATGCACTTATGTTTTAAAATGTGGAGACCAAGTTTTGAAAAGGAATTCCAGTTTTATTTTTTTGCTACATGAGAGTTACACAGCCCATCTTGCAATTCCTTTTCAAGTAGATCTGTGCAGATTATGTGGCTGTCCCAAATGAAGTACAAGCTGTTACCCTTTTTTTTTCCATTTTGGAAACTGATTCGATTTCTACTCCTTGTAAATCTGGCATCTTCTGTGTAATACTACATGCTATTTGAAGAAAAGAGAGCTTGAGATTTTCACTTGTTACAAGCCTGCCTAATTAATTAGAATCTCTCCCCTTCATCCAAGTCTGACACAATTACTCAGATTGAAAAATGTTCCCCTTGCTTCTTTGTCAAAACTCAAGAACAGTATTGCTTCATCTGAAATTAAAAAGACAATTTTTATTTTATTTAGTCTATGGTATGTACAACCTATTTATAGCATGAAATGGAGAACAGAGTTTTAATTTCTCGATCAAAGTAAGCAACTGTCCCATTTTAAAATGTTCAGTCCCAAACACTGGAAAGCTCTGATAGCACACTGTGAGAACACACAAAATAAGACTCAGAGAAAAACAAGCGGGGGGAGTCCTTCCAATTCATGATATAAAGGGAATTATTTAAGTAACTAAAATATTTTAAGGGTAATTAAAGATTATAATAAATGCACTCTTTGGTATACAGTTTGAAGGGATCAAAATATATCATATGGAAGGTGTACAGTTGTTTTTAGAAAAGCGCACACCTAACACATCAGATAAAGACTTAGTATCCAAATCTATAAAGAACTTAACAAACTCAACACCCCAAAAAACAAATAATCCAGTGAAGAAATGGGCAAAAGACACTTTTCCAACGAAGACATCCAGATGGCCGACAGACACATGAAAAAATGCTCAACATCACTCATCATCAGGGAAATACAAATCAAAACCACAAGGAGATACCACCTCACACCTGTCAGAATGGCTAACATTAACAACTCAGGCAACAACAGACATTGGCGAGGAAGCAGAGAAAGAGGATCTCTTTTGCACTGCTGGTGGCAAAGCAAGCTGGTGCAGCCACTCTGGGAAACAGTATGGAGGTTCCTCAAAAAGTTCAAAACAGAACTACCCTACGACCCAGCAATTGCACTACTAGGTGTTTATCCAAGGGATAAAGGTGTGCTGTTTCAAAGAGGCACATGCATCCCAATGTTTACAGCAGTGTTATTGACAATAGCCAAAGCAAGGAAAGAGCCCAAATGTCCATCGACTGATGAATGGGTAAAGAAGATGTGGCATGCACACACACACACACACACACACACACACACACACACACAAAACAGAATATTACTCGGCAATCAAAAAGAATGAAATCTTGAGAAGTTCGGGTGGCTCAGTCAGTTAAGCAACCGACTTTGGCTCATGTCATGATCTCACAGTTTGTGGGTTCAAGTCCCGTGTTGGGCTCTGTGCTGATAGCTCAGAGCCTGGAGCCTCCTTCAGATTCCATGTCTCTTTCTCTGCCCTCCCCCAACCCCTGCTTGTGCTCTGTCTCTGTCTCTGTCTCTCAAAAATAAATAAAAGTTAAAAAAAAACTAAAAAAAGAATGAAATCTTGCCATTTCCATTTAGTGGATGGAACTAGAGTGTATTATGCTAAGGGAAATTAGTCAAGAAAGACAAATACCATATGACTACAATCCTATGTGAAATTCAAGATACAAAAGAGATGAACATAACGGAAGGGAAGCAAAAATAGTATAAAAACAGGGAGGGGGACAAAACATAAAAGACTCTTAAATACAGAGAACAAACTGAGGGTTGCTGGAGGGGTTGTGGGTGGGGGCATGGGCTAAATGGGCGAGGGGCATTAAGAAGGACACTTGCTGCGATCAGCACTGGGTGTTTTATGTAGGGGATGAATCATTGGATTCTACTCCTGAAATCATTATTGCACTATATGCTAACTAACTTGGATGTAAATTTTAAAAATAAGAAAAAAAAATCTTGCACCAACATATATATAATCACTTGAGAAAGAGACATTATGTCATTAACAGAAGGGGAAGGAGCATGGACTCTTTATCACACTGCCTAAGTGTTAGTTATGGCTCACCCACCTATTTCTTAATTACGTGTTCCAGGTTTTTTTTTTTTTTTTTTTTTTATTGGAGTGTGGGTTATTAAACATCTATCCCTTTACTCACATTTTGATATTCTACTTAGTGATGTAAGGGCTTGAAGTCGCTAGAGCAGGGGCTCCCTTGGGATCCCTGGGCCCTTTCAGGGAATCTGTAAGGTCAAATGATTATCAGTGATAATTGTGAGATATCACATTTGCTTTTTTCACTATAATTTTCTCATGACTGTACAGTAGATCTTTTATGAGGTTGCATAACATAGGATACAGCGAAAGAAACACAGAAGCAGATACGAAGCCAGAGGTTAAAGAGATTTGCAACGATATAAAACAATGCCACTCTACTCACAATTTTTTTGTTTTGCTTTTGAAATTACTTTTCGGAAAAAAATGTTATTTTTGTTAACATGTAATGGGTTGATTATGGTTACTCTCACAATGTCTCATCTTTAATGTGGTTACAATAGATATCATCCAAGCTCTTTGGGGTCCTGAAAGTGTCCTGAGACCAAAGAGTTTGAGAAACTCAGCTGTATACTACGTTTCTCTGTTGTGAGCTGGATTCCTATCAAGTTAACAGGGGGCACTAGAGAGACATGACAAGAAAGAAAGGAGAAGGGGCTGGTTCCTGCTCATCTACCTTCACTTCCTGTTAGATCTCTCAGGTATCTCACCCTCACAGCACATGGTTCTGGGCAGAAGAGGATCTAGTCACTAGCTTTTATCCACATTGAGAAAGGCAGAGGGAGCTCTGGCTACACAGTCCTGCACAGACCTCGGAGATGCTCCTCTGATGTCTGACTGCCAAGCTGCAGGTTCCTCTTGAGTTCCTGAGCTATAAAACTCAGAAGGAAGTAGCCCCTTCACAGAAGTCCCAGGGTGAGATCTGCCAGGCAACACCTTCCCCGCAGAACCTTGTGTCCCAGTTCCAAGACGTCCTTTCTCCAAGCTTCTGAGTTTTGATTACTCCAACCAACACACTTCCTGTGGTTCTGCCTCTGCATAACCTCAGTATTTCTCATTGCTTTTTCAACCTTCCAACACTGTTTAACCAATCACCTCTTCTACACTCTCTAGAGTAATAGAGTGAGACTTCTGTTCTCCTGACTGGATGGAGCTAGACACAATTAGCAACAGGTATTAATGCATGAGACATCTCTGAAAAGCTACTTATTATGACAGAACCGATCATCTCTATGGTGACATTAAATTTTAAAAAAGTATCCAAGAGAAAAATCAAAACTGTCTTCCTTGATAGCATATTGGAAATTTACACAAGTGATAAAAATATTATGTTTCCTACACATGATGGCTTTGTGACTACATTTTCATATATAAAGTGATCTATATTTATCTAGTCATTTAAAGGAGCACTTTTCCATATGTGATGGAAGTATCTCTTAAAATTATTACCTAAACACAGACTTCTAAGACTGTGAATGACAAGTGATGGATAATGAAAAAGTATATTTTCTTTAATATTTAGCTATTATTATATCAGAGATACTTTAAATATTTTGCACAGTCTTAGTATGACAGTATAAGTCTTGCAACAAAGATATTTCCTAAGCAAATAATCTCTTCTCTTATAGAGAACTTGATACTGATTTCCCCTTTGAGGTTTCTACTGTGTATACATACTTAAATAAATAATTAGACTTACCGCCTGAAAGGAGAGCTGGCTTACTTTTTACCATTGGACTAGAATGAGGAAATTTGTTGCTAAATGACATGAAAAGGTGTGCCGTAAAATCATCAGGAAGCTCTGCTTCCAGGAATGTCTTCATAAATAGCTTGAAACCTTCAAAATCTATTGTCTGAAAAAAAAATTGAAACATATATTTTCAGACACAGCCAATGTTAAGATTTTTTATGTGCTGTATTCAGAATCAACAGTAGTAGAAATGACCGCAAACATTCTTATATCCATGTCTACCAAAGGAAGGGGACTATTTGAGAAATAGTTGCAGCCGTCCTAGGCTAACAGTGGCGATTAGGTAAGTATATATCTTACCTGTGGTGGATGAGCTGGATTCCAGCAGGAAAGGCTGAAGCTTTCCAGTCACACATTTCTATTTCCAGAGTATCTTATCACTTAAAAAATCTCCTCTTTGAAACTTAGTTTCCTTTTCTGTAAATTGGGAAGAATATTCCCAATCCTACAGAGTTGTTGTTATGATTAAATCAGGCAACTGACATGAACAGGCCAATTCAGTCATGAACACAGCATGAATACTGTGAAATAAAGGAATTTCTCTTGTCTCATTTCCCTGCCTCTAATGGTGAGTCTTGCTTTTGACAAATGGAAAAAGGGGTTAATTATAAATTTCACCCTAGCACCAAAAAATCAAGTGATATGAAATTCCAAAGTGAAATTCTAAAAGTTCCTATGCAAACTTTCAAATAAACCTATTTCAAGAACTTTGCCCAACTATACTCACTGCAGGTCTATAAAAAAACAAAACTAAACTAAAACACAGTTATTTCTTAGGAGAGAACCATTGATACATTGACAGTCGACTTGGGGAAATAGTGGTGGGAACCACCTTCTATCCTTGAGTTAAGGAGAGGATTTCCCAGGAGCCACCTGGATAGCTTGCTTTCTCCACACAGATGAGGACAGTGGACTGGACAGATTCAGGCAGGATCTCACTCTTGTCTGAAAACTGAGGACAAGAGTGCAGGTGCTTTAGGGCAAAGGCAAGTCAATGGCACTATATTGGGTTTGGCCAACGCCCTCATGACTGGAGGGACAATAAGGCACAAATATATCCTGGGAAATGAATGTAGACCACATGGAAGAGGCCAGTAGTTGATTTGAAGGGACTAAGAGACCTACTGAGAAGTAGCTGGAATTAAGCCACATCTGTCCAGATCAAGAGAGTGCAAGGTCAATGGTCCTCAGAAGAAGCCCCTGAAGGGCACTATTTTTTCTTATCCAGTTCAATGTAATTGAGATGAAACTAAAAATAGGGCAAAAATTAAATTTGGCTGATAAATGCTCTTAATTTTGGTCAAACTTCTGGCAGATGAGAATAAATTAATTCCTTAAACTACTATTTTGGATAGAAAAAGTATTTGTTCTGTGTAATTATATTGGGATAAGATGGTACAGAATGACCAATTTTATTATAACATTACTTTGAATAAACCTAAAATGGAATATGACATACAGGGATATCATTACAGAAAGGGCATTTTTAAAGATTAGATCATGTGCCAATTAAGAATATGTACTAAGTATGTTTCTGTAGCTAATATAATTTCAAGCCAATAGAAACAAAACAAAAATGTCATGTTGTTTATTAATGGTTGCAAAACTCTGCATACACCTTAATCTGATATTTTTAGTTAGTTCAATCTTCCTGTGCTTATTCATAAAGAGCACTTCAGACATTTACACAGGAGGTAGTAAAAAGACTTCACTTTCTTCCATGGGGTACCTGGATGGCTCAGTCGGTTAAGCGTCTGACATCAGCTCAGAGCATGACAGCTCAGAGCCTGAAGCCTGCTTTGGATTCTGTGCCCTCCTCTCTCTCTGCCCCTCCCCCATTCATGCTCTCTCTGTCTCTCAAAATTAAATAAACATTTAATAAATTTTTTTAATAAAAAAGGAGACTTCACTTTCTTCTATATTTAATAGATCACCACCACTGCAAAATATTACACATTCTACTAGGAAGTGAACCACGTAATGAAAATCCATGAATAATATAAAAATATAAAGAATAGTCTCAGGTAGCGTTACTTCCAAAAAGCAG
The DNA here is from genome assembly GCF_028749965.1 of Puma concolor. Classification (NCBI taxonomy): domain Eukaryota; kingdom Metazoa; phylum Chordata; class Mammalia; order Carnivora; family Felidae; genus Puma; species Puma concolor. The sequence goes on along the minus strand of NC_141668.1, from coordinate 62,403,351 downwards.
TTTGCTACCATGAACGAAACCAAAGTTTCCAAATACAGTGATAAGGCTCACAGCCAGGCCACTGTATCAAAATTAGTTTTCTTGAGCAGAGACACCTACTCTTACTAACAGGGTTCCTTAGGCATGGCCTATTGTCAGAGATTCAATCCCCATTCAACCGGATGAGTGAGCAGTATCAATAGACAACTCTCAAATGTGTGAAGCCCCATGGGACATTAGGAATTAATTTTATTACAAAAATATAGGCACTTTGTGTAAAAAAAAAAATAACATATTCATAGGCACTGTGGCCGGGAGCATGGTAATTTATATTCACTCTTGTTTCTGTGTCCTAAGCCTTAAGTAGTCAGCATTGTGTCTGCCAATATAACAGAAGACAACAGCATAGTTTTAAACTGAGACTTTGGATCTGCTCTCAGATTCAACACTTTCTAGCTGTGTCAAGGTGGGCGATTTACTAATCTCTCAATGCCTCAGTTTTTCCATCTCTAGATAAGAATAACATAATACCTACTTTTTGGTCTATTAGCAATTTCAAATAGTCTTTGAAGAATAAGCCTCAAAACCACATTACCTTAAATGTTTTTGTATGTATTTGAATATCCTTTTTGGATATTTGTTTTAGAAAGCTAGTAACAAAACATGAACAAAGGACTAGAATCATCGACATTTATTCTCTGGATCTTCTTTTGGTACATGAATACATTTTAAAACCTAACTATTGCAAGGCAAGAGTTTAACATGATAACAGAGGAAAACAATAACAACCAACCAACCAAGAAAAACGAAAGAAGAACTTCGGAATAAAATAATTTTGTGTCATATTCCAATATCTCTACTTGCTATTTGAGGGTTCTGGGGCAAGGAGTTTATCTGCTCTTTTATTTATTTATTATTATTTTTTTATTATCTTTTAATGTTTATTTTTGAGAGAGAGAGAGATAGGACATGAGTAGGGGAGGGGCAGAGAGAGAGGGAGACACAGAATCTGAAGCAGGCTCCAGGCTCTGAGCTGTCAGCACAAAGCCCAGTGCGGAGCTGGAACCCACAAACTGTAAGATCATGACCTGAGCCGACATTTGACGCTTAACTGACTGAGCCACTCAGGCGCCTCTATATGCTCGTTTAAAGAAAAAATCTGCCACATCTCAAGTGGGTGTATTTTATAAAGCCTTACATAACCCAAGTAGACCCTCCTTGAAATTAGCGCCTGTAATTTAATAATTAAATACAGAAAAATAATCAAAACGAATAGCATCCTTCCTTGGTACATCTTTCTTGGTCCTCAGGAAACATTCTAAAATTAAATGCTGCAGCTCTGCTGTGCTCAGTAAGCAAAAAGCAGCTTGGTATTATTCTGATAGCTCTAAACCTTAATTTTTTTCATATAAAGTGATATATATATATATATATATATATATATATATATATATATAAGATCAACCATTTAGGATTGTCATCTAAATGTAATAATAAATCAGCATAAAGCACTTAAGATGCTCTTGGGCACGTGCCATGTAAAATAAATGAAATAATAAACTAATAGAAGGAAGTGCTGGTTTGAGGTTTAATGGATTTTTATTATCTTAATTTGCCCTCCTCTTTGTTAGTCCAGAAAACCAGGAAAGTCACTACATCTTCCCGAATCAAACCTGCAGTTTCTGTGTTTTAGCTCTTTTGCTATAATTGTTCAGAATCAGGCAAACGTGACAAATCACTGCTTTTAAAATGTGAGCATTTAGGGGCGCCTGGGTGGCTCAGTCAGTTGAGCGACCGACTTGGGCTCAGGCTATGATCTCACGGTTTGTGAGTTCAAGCCCCGTGTTGGGATCTGTGCTGACAGCTCAGAGCCTGGAGCCTGCTTCCCATTCTGTGTCTCCCTCTCTCTCTCTGCCCCTCCCCCACTCATGTTCTGTCTCTCTCTGTCTCAGAAATAAATAAACATTAAAAAAATTTTTTTTAAATAAAATAAAATGTGAGCATTTATTTATAAACAAATATCTTCTTTTAAAAAAATAAAAGTCTAGGGGCGCCTGGGTGGCGCAGTCGGTTAAGCGTCCGACTTCAGCCAGGTCACGATCTCGCGGTCCGTGAGTTCGAGCCCCGCGTCGGGCTCTGGGCTGATGGCTCAGAGCCTGGAGCCTGTTTCTGATTCTGTGTCTCCCTCTCTCTCTGCCCCTCCCCCGTTCATGCTCTGTCTCTCTCTGTCCCAAAAATAAATAAACGTTGAAAAAAAAAATTAAAAAAAAAAATAAAAGTCTATTATTGGAATCATCATAAATTCCTCAGTTTTGAAAGTTTTCTACGAGATGACATCATCCCATTTATTACTTAAGTTTTACTGTTGATGTAAACTTCTCTTTCAAACTTCTTTACGCTGTTGGTGGAAGCAAATTTCCCCTGCCTTACATTTCGGTCATTACATACAATGTACAGTGTTATAAAACTCAAACTTCTTTAAAGCCAAAATTGAGCTGTTTCAGTTTTCCAATTCATGGAGCTAATTATTCTGCAATGCCTTTTCTCATTACCCTTGTCTCCTTATTTTCTTGTTAGTAAAAGATTTCCAAATATCTTTTAAATTCTATGTTGTCTAAAATATCTGTAAGTGCATACTGTTCTCAATATATACATTTTCCTTATTTCGTGATTCAGTAGAACATTTCCAAATTTAAGTATTTTATTTTCTACTGCTGTCATGTAGCAGCATTAGAATTGGTTTTTGAAGATTGTGACCTTTAAATAGAATGAGATCACTTATATGCACATCAATGGAAACGCTAATAAAAAAAAAAGTTGGGTTGGACTTAACTGAATAAGTGTTCAAAAATCAAATTGGCTATACGCTCGGAGACACACAGACCACACGATGTTGAAAATTTTGAGAACTGCTTTTTCATTTTTTTTTTTCTTAAGGAGCAGCCACAGACTATTTAGGGAGATAACATAGAGAATCTGCAAAGAATTCAGACTGAGGGAGCTGCTGAGATATTGTTGCCAAGTTGGCATGAATTCAAAACACATTTCTATATGCCTTTCATTATTATATCTGACCATCTGGGTCCTTTGTTTTTAAGTCCTAGTTAATTCTAAAGAAATAACACTAGTGTTCATCCAAGTAGATTCGAAGTGAATGAAAATAAATGTCATCGCTCTATCATTAATGTATTCTGGTGGTTTCAGGATGGAGATTTTCTCATATTCAGCAAATGTTCACTGTGCACCCACTTTATATGAGGCTCCGCCCCAGGTGTTTGGGTGAAGATGCTACTGCAACATGCGAAAATCCTTCCACTAGAGGCTAATCTTCTAACAAAGGATATAAGAAAATAGAGAAATAAATATGTTAAATGTACAATGTTTGACAGTGTTCAGTGTTGTAGGAAAATGAAGAAGGAAAATGGTTATGTATTTGGGAGGGGCACATGTAGTTTTAAATCTTATGATGAAGAAATGAGAATCTGTTCTTTGAATAAAGATTTAAAGGAGATGAGGGAGATAGCTTTGCACATATTTGGAGAGAGAACATCTCAGATAGGCAAAACAGGTAGTGCAAATGTCCTGAGGTATTAAATTGTTCCTGTTTTAAAGGAATTTATATAAAATCCAGTGAGGAGGAGCAGGAGAGCAGAGGAGGAGTGAGGGCAGACTAGAATAGTAGAAAATACATTCTCATATGTCTATTATAGAAAATTAGGGGAGAAATACATCAACTGTGACAGGTATCACCTCACCACTTGAAATAGTCAGATCATTGAAGTTTCAATTTAGGATATGGTACTGCAAATGGTCCATTCACAAATTCTAAATGTTGTGATAGATACAAGATACTATTTTTTTGACAATATCGAGATTGGATCCTCAGTGCATTTATGAGAAACCTGTAAGAAGCTATTCAAATTTATGTGTTTAATTATGATAAAATGTAACTAAGTAAACTCATAAGTATCTATGTAAGTACTATGTGAGTACTTCTCAAACTTTTACATGGCTCCCTTGTAGGGCAGAGCAATTCTCGGAGTATCAAGGTGTAAAAGCCAAGCCCCATCATGAAAAGGAAGTTACTACATAGTTCAACAATAATTAACACATAGTGAACATGATGTTAATAATACAGAATTATCAAAGGCATTTTATTATTCAGTTTGGTGGTAAATTTTCAAAACTGTTCTCTGGTTGTAGCATGATAAGAGGAAAATGGCTGCCTTTGTGTTGACAGGAAAAGGGAAGAGAAGCAGAAATACTGGTTGACATGTTCCTTCCATTCCTTGCTAACTGCCCTGGCATTTATGCAGTTGTGGGAGGCAGAACAGATACAACAGACACAATAACTCTAGGAGCAGGACAGCATTCTGGATGGTGGCCAGGCTTGGCAGGGAAACAAATCACATCTTGTGTCCTCCACTCGTACCTCATGGTAGAAGGAAATCCATTTAGAGTTGGAAAAGACATCAGAGTTATATTTTCTCACTTTATAGTTGAGAAAAGTGAGGCTCTAAGAAAATAAAGGTGATAGGATAGGCTGATGGTGTATCTCATATATTCCCACCTTCTCTTTTCACATATATTCTAGAAATTTTGTATGAAATCATGCTGGTTGCTAAAGTGTGACTAACAGCCACTGTCTTTAAACATCACTGGAATACCTACATGTCAGGCACAGAGCTAAGTATTTTATACACACTTTAGAATTTAACCCTTTTAACAGCTCAATAAGGCCAGTATTCCTCTTGTTTGACAGCTGAACAAATGGAGGCTAATCATTTGTACAAGAACTGCTAATATGTGGCAGATGTGGGATTTGAACTCAGTTCAGTTGAACTCCTAAGACCACATTTTCTCTGTTATACTTTCCAGATGCTTTCTTTAATGGCAAAGGTTGAATTTGGTTCTGGAAGGACAATTATAGCTTACAATAAAAGGGTGTTTATATCATTGCTAACAATTCTATCAGTGTCAATATCCTTGTTAAAGACACTTAAAATATTACATTAGGCAGCAGCACTACCAAATGTAAGTTATGAATTCCCAGGTTTCTTATTAAAGGAATGAAGCAACTCACTAATCTAAATGTAAAGGGTAACCTTTATATTAGTAGAATATTAGTAGAATCCACAGTACAGAGTACCAAGTACAAAGATAAGGGAAGCTTAGGGAACTATGAAATACAACTCAGCCTTGAGCCAAGGATCATCTACTAACAGGAAATGTAAAGAGAAAATCCTACACTCATAGGCACTGATACACCAAGAGCCCATATAGAGCAATAAATATGCATGCCGTGTTTTTTTTTCCTTTGGCTAACCTCAGCTATACCTATTCTTTCTATTCTGCAACTGAAATCGCTTGCCTACTAAACATTTCCATATGGAACAAAGACTGAGCAAGGAAAAGGAAGAAACTCATCCCACTGACCCTAAAAAGGGCAGGGCTAACTTTGACACCAGTTTTCAGACAGTCCCTGGTAGGGATGCCGATTGTGCAGAAAGGTGTGTTTGTTGACCAACGTGTTCAGTAAATGTCCTTTCATAGCTAAAGCATGCTATATAAAAGCAGCCATTTACTCTGAAGAGTTGTCCCCTAAAACCATAAAGTCCATGTAGTCCGTCTTGGGTGGGGTGGTGGTTGGTAGGTTTCCATAGAGGTCAGGGATAATATCAGGGAAGTGTCATCCTCTGAAAGAGACTGGTGAAAGTCATCACAGTCAATAAGTTGCCATTTCAGTCCTACCTCATCCTAGTAGACTGTAATATGGAGGACCTGTATCTAGTCGATCAAGATCATTCTGATGTAACCAATTGCACTGTGATATGTCAGGGATGACATCACAGTGTTTGCTGTCATTGAGACCATAGGGAAACGTGTGAATAAAAAGCTGCTAATACATACCCATTACTGTTCAAGGGAGACAATATTATGGTTTTAAATATCTCATGCATTTTGGTATGATATATTCCTACTATGATAGAAAAATCCATTTAGAGATTCCCAAAATGGGTTGTAATTCTAGGCACCCAGCTGAACTATGGACCCCCAAACTTCCTTTACAAAATAGGCTTTGCTAGGAGAGAGTGACTGAAACAACAGATGGTTTACTCTTTTTTCACAGGAAGGCAAAGATCAACAGCTTTTCAGTTATATTTTTCTTACAGATTCTAATAGCACTGTAGATGCCCCCCACAATGAAATCCCTATCAATTGCATTTAAGTGCAATTATAAACCTCCCATTGTAAAAGAATAAATTAAGACTTTCATTAAATGAATTATTTTATTGGAGTCTGATCCATGTTTTGGTGAAATTAGAAAATTAAATTCAAGAGCCTATAAAACTAAAGCCCACCCTCTAGACCCTCTTTGAATCCATTGAGACATTAGCTCCTCCGTTTCAGACTTTGATGTGAACAAGTGTCAGTCAATTATAGCCTACTAAGTATTATGGATAGACTTGCATATTATATGAATCTTAATGGTACAGAAGTACAGGTCAGTGATATGGATGAGAAATTCATAGCTCACATCAGAATAAAAAAAGAAAAGACAGATTTCAATAGAAAAGAAAATGTCTTACTTGGTTAAGAATGTCTTGTTTCTGTGCATGCAAGGAAAGAAAGAATACATGTGTTAATGTAAGGTAATTTATACTCATTATCTCATATTGCTGACAAACTAAAAGGCCAATTTTACAGATTGATTTTAAAACATACCCTAGATCCATGGGTCTCAAAATGTGGTCCTGAAACAGCATCATTATCATAAACTGTGAAACTGATAGAAATATACATTTTTGAGCCTTACCCCAGAAACACAGAAACTGAGAGGGTAGGGGAACAGGCAGAAACCTGTGTTTTAAGAAGACCCACAGGTGATTCTGATACAAGCTAAAATTTGAGAATCACTTACTAGGTCAATCTTTGAGTGTAATAAGCAAATAGTTCTAACTGATAGGAGATAAATATAATGAACAACACATATAAGATTTTTAAAACCATCCAGAGAAAATTATGAAAATATAACAGCATTATAAATATATATTAGATTATGAATACTTATTTCTCACTCCTAATGTTTCCATCTTTTGGAATAACATGTTTGACTAGCCCATTGCAATGCCTTTAAAGAAAAATATCTTCCCATACATATAGTACTACTTATTTTTTCCCATGTTTTTAAACATCAGTGGAACAATATAGAATTGAATTTGAAATCCAGGAGGGAAAAAGATACACACACACACACACACACACACACACACAATTACTTATTCTATAATATTCTATGTATATTTTACATATATATAAAATGCAATGCCAAACTGGTTCTTTCTCATATTATCAAATTCCATTACTTTCATGAATCATTTATATCTGAGATATGCTGACTATATTCACTGTGAGTCTTCTCACTGAGTTTGGATGGCTACTAAAAACTAGCTATGATCATACTCTTAACATTATATCATTCATGTAAGATTAGTTGGAGACTAATAAGAATCTCTTACCTTATTAGGTATGAGTTAGTAGTAATTACATGCATGGGAATATGCCATACTCATTACATAAGAGATGCCATTCAATGTACGTGACATACCTTTCTTTTCCCCTTATTCTCATCTCCCAAAACCTTCCTTTTCATTCTATGGCCAGTCAACAAAGTGAAGAAGAAAGGGCATTAATCTTAATCTGGGATTCCAGATAATTAGGTTTTAATTACGGCTCTTATCATGAAACTAGCTTGTGAATCTTGAGAACGTAATTTTAGTTTTCTTATAATGACTTTATCTAAAAACTTGATAATCTTATCTGTTAAGGAAACTTAAGACCTTTTTAAAATTTTTGCTCTTAGGGAATCTTTAGTGCCATTGTTTAGAATAATATATTTTTTTGATTTGGTTATTTTTTTTTCAAAGAGTGATTGTTACATGATCTTTAAAAGACACAAATTAAAAATAATTGATTCATCTGTATATTGCAGTTAGTATTTATTCTCCATTAGATTCATCCATATATTGCAATTAGTATTTCTTCTCCATTAAAATACACTTAAACAGGTCACATATTCATTATATTAAGCCTTTATACAAAGATTTAGAATTCAGTAATTAAAAGAGTGATAAGAAATACAGTGCACCTACCATATAAGCAGCTTTAAAAGAGGAGAAGCAAGTAAGAGATATTTAGGCTGTTCTTTCTTTGTTTCTTTGCAAATATCTTTTATATGGATGACATAAGCAATGTTCATTTTAGAAAACAAAGGATTAATTATTTATTCTAAAAGTAGTGTAGATGAAATATTTTTTTCTAAATTTTCTTGTATAAGGGGGCATCAATTAAGTAGTCATCTGTGGCAAAGAACTTTAGGATTAACCTGTCCAGTCAATAGAGAGTGATAACTTCCCATGTGAATTCTGCATACTGTTATAGTAACCTTTCAGAAACTGGATGAAGTCATGTTCTGAAGAGAACCTCAAGGCTTTAAAGATTTCTTTTTCAACATTAAATATTCCTAATTACCTCCTATTGGCTTTTGTAAAATACATACTAGTGTTTAAGAGTCATATAAACTTTATTTATTTTTTTTCCTGAAGGGAAAAGACCTATCAGTGTTAGATTAGGAGTAGTTTTGCTTTTAAATTAGAATTACTTTGGGGTCATAATGAGATCTAACTTTTTGTTTTTCAACAATTCATTATTTTAATAATGCATTTCAAGAGCAGATCTGCACATTTATGGAGAATTATTACATTACTGAGTAGGCTGACATCATATGGGTGTCTAAGAATGAATCTAGTAATTACCTCAATAAATCCAGTATACAGTGACTGATAATCCTCATGAAAAATATAATAGTAAGACTAAGTCTGGAGAGTCTTTTAAATAAGAAATCATTGAAGCAAAAAGGCTATTTTGCAAACAAAATTACATTCCAACTTAATTTATAGCTACCAGCTATCTTCAGGGAGAAAAACAAACCTAGTTTTATCTATGTATATAGATTAGATGACATGGACATTTTCAAGCGTGGTCAGAAATGTAAATATTAATGACACTTTTGGGCCTTACAGCAATTCTGTACAGTTGTCATCTTAGCTTTCCCACTCTGCTTTTATGGTCTTTGAGATTTTCAGTTCTACAAACTTTTCTGCCAACATTTTCTTCCTCATACCATAACATCCAGGAAAATAAAATCTGAGGGAAATGTACGCTGGATACCTGCTTTTGCTCCTAGGACAGGAAAATGGGAATGGCTTTAAACTGCCTTATTTTCCCCATCATTGGTAGGCTGTAAATATTAACTTACTTGAAAAAGAAAACAAATCTTAAAGACCTTTACAAGCTACAGTAACGTATCAGAATATAGACAAAATGAGAAAATATGACATGAAAAAAAGCTATGGGAAATACTGAAAGGAAATTATAAAACAATGTGAATTAAGGTTAGAATATATAGATCTGGTTTTGACTAAAACGCAAATTCTATAAATCCCTAAGAAAAGTAATATTGAAGGAAAACTAGGAACTGTGCTCTTGTAAACATTCAAAACTGTAATGACAATGATAACAAAACACAAATCGCAGTTAAATCAGCAAACAAATCTATCTAGCTGGCTAAATAATTCATCCAGGGGAAAGGGCCTTTTCCAAAGGGTAATTTGTTTTATCTCCCATACAACACAACTATCATTCAGAGAAACTGCAAAAGAACTCACAGCAAAGGTGCCCAAACATTTAAATGTAGCATCACTCAGGTAGCATTAAAAGGAAGGTTATTTAACAAGTAATTAGGAAAGGAAAGACATTCATTCAAGCAAGGTGTCCAAAAGCAATCGACAGGACATGAAGTTTTTACAAGGAAGGAATTTCAGGGACTTGTCAGCTTACTGGTAGCAGGTTAAAACAAGATAGGGTGAAGAAATTCCTCTTTTTTACCCAAAGTGGCTTTTTAAAATTACTAAAGAAAGAAAATCTTTCTTTAGTCAATGGAATCATTCTCTGAGAGGAGTAACTCACCTGCCCCCAACGAATTTTGATCTGGGGTTAAAACCTGTAGGTCACAGAGTGAGCGGCAAGCACACTTTGTCTTCCCTTCTATCTAATCCTGACCTGATCCTACCTGAGCAAGCCAATTCAGAATTGCAGTATCTTTAACATCTAGGGAAAGAACCTAAGACCATATTAGAGATGACCTATACTCCTTCAAGCACCCAATATAGAAATGTTATTTTCATCTGCAAACGTTTTTTGAATGAAAAAAGTAGTACACTATTTTACATATTTTCCAAAACAGCATTTCATTATGAATTTTATTTCATTTATGGTATGGTATATGGTACATATATTTCCAAGGACTCTTCATTAAGAAACCCCTTCTCCAATCATATATATGAAACTGATATAAATGAAAAAGAAGTTTTACCCCTTCAGGATTATACTTTGCAAGCACACCATTACCATGGAATTCTTCAAGAACATCCTTTAATTTCTTTGTGGAATCTATAAAGAAATAGAGAACACACAAATTGTTTATAGATGCCTATTGTGGTTAAATAACCCAGTTCAGAAACAAAGACCCATTAAAATATAATCACCAACACATATTCAGTTTTAAAATGAACATGTGAAACGTTCTTTATCATTTTCGAAAGGCTATTTGGTTGAAAAAAGCAATCACACACAAAAAAGGGACAGAAATACTGTTTTCCAAGTGTATTGCCCAAGAATAAGGCCATTACCTATGTACTACATAAATTAATGAGCAAACATATAAAAAAGTAGCATCTCTTCTCTTTATTTTGATAGCATAACATCTAAATGAATGAAATAAGCTTAGTTTAAAAAGAAAATATAGGAGGTGCCTGAGTGGCTCAGTCGGTTACGCCTCCAACTTTTCATTTTGGTTCAGGTTATGATCTCAAGGTCATGAGATCAAGTTCCGTGCTGAGCTTAGGGCCTGCTTGGGATTCTCTCTCTCCCTCTCTTTCTTCCCCTCCCCCATTTGTGCACACACTCACTCTGTCTCTCTCTCTCAAAATAAATAAATAAACATTTAAAAAAGGAAAAAAAAAAGTAAACATAGGCATTTGTTATTGAACTTTATAATTAACACAGTACATTTTACATATTTTACTCCATTAGCAAAGAATAACCCTGCTGGACAAATAAACACAATGAAATGTGTAGTTAAGCCTCAGTGGTGAATCCAGTCAGAGGCAAGGTACACATTGTAGTATTTTGCAGATGGTTTTATAAGGAATTTTCTAAATATACACAAAGAACAAACTAAAGCTTAATTCAATTAAGAAACCAAGTTTTGGGAAAAAAAATTAAGAAACAAAGTTGAGGAAGTATCTCTCTACTTGCCAGAAGGGATGCTGCCCCATTGAGGAAGCATTCAATGAAAAGCTACTTACAGCTCCAAATTTAAAAAAACACACGAAAAAAGTTTAGGGGCACCTGGGTGGCTCAGTTGGTTTAGTGTCCGACTTTGGCTCAGGTCATGCTCTCACAGTCCCTGAGTTTGAGCCCCTCATCAGGCTCTCTGTCAGCACAGAGACTGCTTCAGATCTTCTTCCTCCCTCTCTCTCTCTGCCCCTCCCTCACTGGTTCTCTTTCTCTCTTTCTCTCAGAATAAATAAACTTAAAAAAAAAGTTTAGGTGCACCTGGCAGGGCTCAATCAGTTAAACATCCGACTCTTGGTTTCAGCTGAGGCCATGACCTCAAGGTTTATGAGATGGAGCCCATGTTGGGTTGGGCTCCATACTGACAGTGCGGAGTCTGCTTGGGATTCTTTCTTTCCCTCTCTCTCTTCCACTCCCCAGCTTACTCTCTGTCTCTCTCAAAATAAATAAAAGGTTTTTAAATAAACCTTTTTAAAAAGGTTTAGATATGTTACCAAAATAATTTTGAATTGCTTTTTCAATTTTTAAATATTTTGAAATATTTTTAGGATGTTCATCAAACTAAGATTGTGACAAAAGAATCCTGAGTTAATATGGAAATAATGTCATGAAAGAAAATAAATGTTAGAAAAATATAAATAAGTAGAATATAAATATATGCAATCAATCTACTAATACAATGCTCTCATAGTTATCAAAATATAATTTTGATAAAGCAATCTAAGACTTACAATAGAGAAAACTTAACTTAGAGAAAACTAACCATTAATACTGATAAGCCATCTAAACATTCAATCAAGTTTGATTAATAGTGATAAAACAAGGCTGAAACTGAAATGTGGGAAATAAGCAGAAGCTGTTTAGTTTTCCACTAGGGAAGAGGGTATGGTCCTAGCATTTGAATATCATCCTCCTTTCATTTCCCCAAGATTCAGTGATGTTTGTAACATAAAATAATTCCCAGTTCCAAAAATACTAATTTACAAATGAGCTTTTGAGGCATCCTGCCAGAAAATTAATTCTTAGATCCCCATCAAGTGAATCATGTCTATATTTTGTGAATTATACTTTCATTTAGAGTGTGCAATTTTGTTTATGTTGTAAGTTCTGTGAGGTTTTTTGTGTGACTGTATTGTTTTTATATTATTAAAAATTCCACATAACATAGATTCTATTTTGACCATTTTAAACTATACAAATCAGTGGGTTTTTAAAATGTATTCACACTGCGGTGCAACCATCACCCTACATAATTCCAAAATATTTTCATCACCCCAAAAACAACCTCCATATTCTGGACATTCCATAAAAATGGAATTATATAATTTGTTGTCTTTGTTTGGCTTCTTTTACTTCAAGGTTCACATATGCTATAGTATGTGCCTGTACTTTATTCCTTTTTATAGCTAAAAAATATTCCATTTTATGGATATACCACATTTTGTTTATCCAGTCATCGTCTCATGTACATTTGAGTTGTTTCCATGTTTCAGTTATTATGAAGAATGCCACTATGAACAAACATTCAAGCATACATGATTTTGTGCAAATACATATTTTAATTCTCAGGGGTATACACTGAAGAGGAGAACTGCTAGGTCATACGGAAACTCCATGTGGAACATTTGGTGGAACTGCCAAACAGATTTTCACAGGGCTATCCTACTTCACATTCCTATCGATAATGTATAAGAATTCTAATTTCTCTACATCTTTGCTATACTTTCTTAGTTTTTTTTTAATTATTATCAGAGCTACCTTAAAGGGAATGAAATGCTTTTGATTTGTATTTCATTAGTTATTTGTTAATGAATAATGATGTTCAACAATTTTCATTTTTAAAAAAAATTTAAAAATGTTTATTTATTTTTGAGAGAGACAGACAGAGAGAGTGTGAGTGGGGAAGGAGCAAAGAGAGAGGAAGACACAGAATTTGAAGCAGGCTCCAGGCTCCGAGCTGTCAGCACAGAGCCCTATGTGAGGCTCGAACTCATAGACTGCAAGATTGTGACCTGAGCCAAAGTCAGATGCTTAACAGACAGAGCCCCCCAGGTGCCCCTGAACATCTTTTCAAATGCTTATTGGCCATATGTATATCTTTTTTGAAGAGATGTCTATTCAAGTCTTTTGACTATTTTTTAACTGGGTTGTTTATCTTTTTGCTGTTGAGATTGGTGTGTGTGTGTGTGTGTGTGTGTGTGTGTGTGTGTGGTGTAACATGTTTGAAGACTGTTACACTTTCCTATATATTTCTTTTTCAGTATATATTTTGCTACCACTTTCTGTACTGTGATCAGAGTTAATTTGTTACGTCTTGCTTCCTGCTAGATTGTAGGTTGCTCTGGGGAAGAAAATGTACATTTTATTTTTACATAGCACTCAAATTTATTACAAAGATGAAGTAATGAAATTGCAATAAATATTGTGATTCAATTGATCAAAGCTATTTCTTAATTAAAACAAATTACAGTAATTACTTTGACATTTACCTTGGCAGAAACTTAAAGCTACTTTAGAGACCAGGTTCTATATTAAAGAGAGAGATGAGGGGCACCCGGGTGGCTCAGTCAGTTAAGTGTCTGACTTTTCATTGTAGCTCAGGTCATGATCTCCCAGTTAATGAGTCTGAGCCCAGCACTGGCTTCTCCACTGACAGTGCAGAGTCTGCTTGGGGTTCTCATTTTCTCTCTCTTTCTCTCTGCTCCTCTGCCACTAGTGTCGTCTCCCTTTCTCTCTATCTCTCTCCCTTTCTCTCAAAATAAATGAATAAACTTTAAAAAAAACTAAAGAGAGACATGAAGCTGAATCTTTTGTCCCAAATCCTTCTTTGTCAATAATAAGGCATTAGTGTAACTTAGCAGAAAACTTTTACATCTTCTAATTTATAGATGTAGATGCAGATACTTCTGTATACAACTACATAGACGTACACATTTCTAGATTCACAAATTTTGGAATAAGATATCCCAAGGACTCTGGCTATTTTAACCATATCTGAGCCCCATGATAAAATGAAAGGGGGAGGAGAAAATTTGCTTTCTTATACCTAGGCTTTCCGAAGAACGTTAAAGACATTGCCTAAAGATAGGCTTTTCATTTCAGGTTTCCATAGGAGTAAACCCCCCCCCCCCCGACACACACACACACGCGCGCGCGCACACACACACACACACACACACACACACACCAACACTCAGTAATCACTTATGAATGCTCCAGAGAGGGCAATAGTCCTTAAAATTATTCATGTCATTTTTTAGGATTTTCTTGGTCATAGTTTATATTAGAATAATCTTAGTGGGAGACCACTAGGAATAAATTTAACAAATTAAGAGGCAAAATCTCTGTGTTTCAATGATGATCCTTCTCAGGGACAATTTAACAAGCACTGATTCATATTTAGATCAATCACCATTCACTCCATTTACCCCCTTTTCAATGGTCAAATTTCATTTTTAATCTTGATATCTAAGGTATATTCATGATCCAATCTCCACTTCACAATCTTGTTTAGGAACTGGAACATTATCTTGTTGTTCTATTCTAGTCCCAATAGCCTCTCTTGGGCCCAGTCTCTTGACCACTGAGGCCTTGACTTACCCAGCCAATATTCTATACATTAAGATTCTGGTATGAAACATCAAAGGGTTCCAGATATCCTGACTTGGTCCCCTAACCTTTAATCAGAATTGCCTTATATGAACAGTCTACATATCTATGTGGATTCCCAAACTGCAGTAGATTGTAAAGATCCTGCTGTTGTGTTCTACCGACCTTCAAAGGCGAAACGTCACTTACTTATTTTATAATTCTGCTGCTTTTCTGGATTTGCTCCTATTACTTGTCACCATAAACATTCCTACCTTTCTAATTCTGTCAACTCTAAATCACATCTGTTCAAACAGCACTGGGGTGGTGGAGAGGAGAAAGGACACATAACTTAATCTGACCTACTCTCTAGTATAAGACAGACATAAAGTAAGTGATGCCTGGGTGAATAGATGGTTAGTGAAAGACATAATCTCAATCACATTTCAGCTAATATTGGAGCTTCAAATAAGAGAGCACAGTGACAGATTCTGGGCTGAGCAATACTGAGAAATCTAGGTAGGCAGGCAGCCAGGCAGGCAGCTGTGAACTGGGAGATCAGTTCACAGGTAATACATATCTGTAATGAAACAAAGGTCTGGCATCAAAGAAGCCTGGCAACTGAAGTGTAGGGCAGCCAGGTTCAAACAGCTGATTTTATCCTTGGATCAGGGATCAGGACAGATGCTTAGTACCAAATACAGGGTCTCTTAGAAAGCAAAGGAGGGTCATGACATGAAATACATGGCTAATTCCAGAGGCACTGATGCTTGACTCAGCTAATAGGGCAGGAGACTTGGAGAAGAACAGTAGACGCAAATCACTGCCCTATATCCATTTTACCAGGAAGTAATATCCTGGTAAAACCATATCCATTTTACTAGGAAGCAATTTAATATTACTAACCACAACAAAGACTATGTGATTTTAGATTACTTGCTCTACCACCATCAGAATCACCTAAGCACTAAGGTGCTACTGAACCAAAAACGGGGAGGGATCATTTTGTTCAGCAAATGCTTTGGTTATATGCAAGGACAGAGGAAATGTATATGGGGACTGATGATCTACTTAAGTGTCTGCTACATCTTGAATGAACTTCCTTTGTGATTTCACAGTCTCTTTGACTCTTCATTCCAAAAAACTCAACACACACTTCTCAGATTAATCACAAAGGTCTCATGGAATTATGGAAACATTTAAAGAGAGAGAGTTTTAGATTTGAGTCCTGGCTCCAGAATTCATGGTTGAATATCCTTGGGCATATTTTTAATGTCTCCTTGGCTCAGTTTTCTAATATGGAAAATAGGAATAATGATACAAACCTTGTAGTACTGTATGTAGCAGAGTGTCTGGTGCGCAATAAATTCCTGTTCCTTTGTTGCACCATAAATATGACTTCAAAAATATCATTACTTTCAACAGTTTCCTGTTGTGTTTGGATTGAAGCACAAACTCCTCCTTTTGGCATAATAGTTATGTCACAATATGATCCATACCCTACCTACCAACAGCTATTTTTCATGCCTTCCTTATTATAGTTAATATTCATTGTAAGATATCCCATGATTTTAGAGCCCCTCCTTTGCTCATGATGTTCTCTTTGCCTGGGATTCTCTTCAATATCAAATGAAGTTCAAACATAATGCATGCCATAGTTTACCTGTCACCTTATTCATAAAACCTCTCAAGACTTCCTTCAACAACAGTAGATAGCAACTAACCTTCTATGGAATACCCTATAATAACTTTCTTAGAATCTACACCTGATTTATGCATTGAGTACAATTAACACTGTTAATCAACATTTGCATGGGTAGATTGTTTTAGAGATTGCAAAGTGCTGTATCTTTTTTTTAAGCATTGTATCTTATTCTTTCATTTAAGACTCACAAACGCATGAAGACATCAAGGTTAAAGTAACCATTACTTATTCAAAATCATACAACCCAAAGGGGTTTAAGTAGTGATCCAAACTTTGGTGTATGACCCAAGTCTGTTTTCCTTATTTTGTAAAAGCAAAGCAAAACATAACAAATAAATAGAAGTTTCCATCATAGCCAAGGCATCAACTTGGCAGTCCATGGTTTTCTTTAATTTAGTTCACTGAAGTTCATTACCTATTTTTCTAGCACATGGAAACATTCTATTTCTTTGTTACCAACTTAAATTAACAGGTGAAGAATACAATATACATATATATGAAATATAAAAAACAAAAAAAACGGTCATATGGATATTTTTAAAGTGTTTTCTGGCATATTTATTTTTGTTTAGTATTATATTTCTCTTTGATAATGGAATTAGAATATATATACAATTCTTTTTGAAAACCTTAAAACATATGTAAATTTGACATAATGTATGTATTTCATATAATTATTATGAGACATTCTTAAACATTAAAATTGCCTGTGTGCATTAAGAAGGGAAAGTCACAGCAAATGCAGAGAACTACTGAAGTAAAATCCTAAAAATGTTTTGCAAAGAACACATTCTCATTATACCTCCTAAGAAAATCTTTTTTTGTTTGTTTCAAGGTAAATATACTTTAAAGATCAAGGCCGATAGTTTTACTATCCAAACAGTAGTCCTAGGCCTTCTCACTCCCATGAAAAGATTATCATATTCCACTGTTAACACCAAGACTATCCAACTTACAAAGCACATTTGTTATTTTTAAAACTACCAAATTCTGAAATAACCAACTGTAGATTAATCATCTAGTCCTTTATGTGCCTGAGTAGACAACACCATGGGCCCCTGTTTCAGTGAGGACATTGGGTTTCCAGGAATAATGCAGCTCTGACAATGTGAGAGAGGCTCCTAATGCCTGTAATCTGAATTTGGGACCATGGAAAAGTCATCTGTTGGCTTTCCCAACTCAGTGCTTCAAAAGTTTTCTTCAAAGTCTAAGCCTCCCCACGTGGTATTTTCCCCTTATAACAAAGGTTATCTGTGGCCTAGAAATCTTTTTATGCACTCAATCTAAATCATCTTTGCAGTGGCTATTTTAATCCTGTAGGAAATAAGGTTTGTAGCTTCAACTGTTTAAATGAAAATTTTCTAGTCTAAATACTGAGCTAGCATTAATGCACATATAACATATTACTATTCAGTACAAAGTTAAATGTGAAAATTAAAGTCTCCCTTAACTATATAGTATTTCAAATAAGCAAAATAACCCAAACAGCTTTGTGTCTAACCCAGTGATACTCAAACTGGGATCCATCTTAGAATCATGTGGGTAGTTTTTAAAATATACTGATACCTGGGCTTAAAACACAGTGATGATGATTGAATCCACTAGAGTGGATCCCACTAGACATAACTTTTAAAATTCTCCTCACATGATTTTTATATGCACCTAAGGTTGAATTAACCACTGTTCTTATCCTTAAAGAGATGCATAAAGAAATTGAGAATTAATCAGCAAAATTTTTGCTGCTACGTCTTCCTACCTGGGTCCCTGTTTCACTGAGAACATTGCATTTCCAGGAGGGAAAAAAAAAATCTCTGATGACGCAAAGAGGTTGACAGAGCCTTTAATCTGAATTTATATATATTTAGCCTGATTGTAAAGATTATATATAATCTTTAATAAGTATATATTTAGTCTAGCTGTTGCTCAGGGGACTTCTATTAGGGAAAAAAACTTATTAGAGCATTTTACTTAAAAACTGATTTAACTGCATCTGAGGTCACGATAGCAAAAAATAGTATTTTAGAAATAGAGAAGATCCAGAAATTGCTATTGCTATTAATGTAAATCCCAAGGTAATATAAAAAAAAATGTCCTATTTAAGTTGTGGTCAGCAGCAGTAAATAAACACCTACAACATTATAGAATAAAATATTTGGAGAGCCAGTCACCCCAACATTAAAGTTCATATCTACTTGGGGAGAATTATAACAAATGTACAAACAGATTGAAAAAAAAACCTGAAACTATTGTTAAAAATATTAAGTCACACTGTAGCAGTTTATATGCTAAGTGAATTGTATATAGCTGGAGTTTTAAAAACATCCCAAAGATACTCTGATGGTACAGCTACATTAGGAAGAATTGTTTTTAAAAGCTAGTAAGTAGTTCTGAGAGCAAGTTCCCTTTCTACATATTTCTACTAAGCTCTCGAGATCTTTGTAACTTGAGAAGATAATGGTCATACTATCTTAGACAAAACTATTACACACAGTATAATAATCATTTCTATTTATCTGGAAAGACAATTATTTAATTTCAAGATAACTGTTGATGTGAGGCTATGGAGAAAATTCCCTTTCTCCTTTTGATATTCATTATTTGATGATAATACTCTTAAATAACCAATCCTTAAAACTATTTTCTGCATTTGCTATTTTTTTCCCTTATTCATCTATTCATATTTAACTTTTTGAGGTGTACACTTGTTCAATGCCTTGGACAAAATATTTATAAGAGTGATTCCTTGGATAGACAACATATCTGGTAATCTGTCCTCCAACTGGATACTGTCTGAAATGCCCATGAAATGATCTGCATATCATAGAGATATTCTCACATGGAAAATTCATTAAGAAAAATATACATTTGCATTTGAGCCACTGTTCTATAAAATAACTAAGGATTGATACTGAAAATATAATTTTAATTAAGAATTGTAATTGAGAAGGAAAGGCCAAGATGGCAGAACAGCACGGAAGTTTTTTTTTTTTTTTTTTCATTTCTTGTCCCTGAAATGTAGCCAGATCAATACCAGACCATCTTGCACACCTAGAAAACGGATTTGAGGATTAAGACAACAATCTTCACAACCTGAACCACAGAACTCTGCAGGTAAGCAGAACAGAGAGGTGAACTGGGGGAGAGAGAAGCTGCAGAGGGCAGGGAGCTATTTTTGCTTGTGGAGAGAGGACGAAGATGGGGGAGAAATACAGGAAAAGCACCCCCCCCTTTCAAAAACAGCTGGAGAGAAAAATCAAAAGTGGCAACAGCCACAAGTGTCTGAACAAAAAAGGGAGAAAGGAGAAAGGAGAGGATTTAAATACTATTAAGACTTTACAGGGGCGCCTGGGTGGCGCAGTCGGTTAAGCGTCCGACTTCAGCCAGGTCACGATCTCGCGGTCCGTGAGTTCGAGCCCCGCGTCAGGCTCTGGGCTGATGGCTCAGAGCCTGGAGCCTGTTTCCGATTCTGTGTCTCCCTCTCTCTCTGCCCTTCCCCCGTTCATGCTCTGTCTCTCTCTGTCCCAAAAATAAATAAACGTTGAAAAAAAAAATTAAAAAAAAAAAAGACTTTACAAACAGAGGGAGTGCAGAGTCTGAAAGTCTGTAGCTCGATACCTGGAGGTGCTCTGGTGGGAAAGATAAATTCCAAGAAGCAAAGAGCAAGGTCCAAGGGCTCCATGGGCCACTCAAGGAGTGGCAGTTCCCCTGCTGGGAAGACATTTGAGACAGGCTGTGAGGCCTCCCCACAGGCAAATGTCCCAGTGGACCCAGAAAAAAACCAGATTTGCTGGTGTTGAAATAAGGATGTAAAGGGTGAAGCCTGGTACCAAATGTGTTGTGATTTACCATAATCACTGAAACGCTGCCTCTACACGATCACACAAACTTTTTCTGTGGCAGGCTGGCACCCAACCACAGTCTCTGGGAATTGGCAACACCATGATCTTGTGAACACCCCTGGGGGCAGGCTGGCACCTGGCCATTGCTCAGCAAGACCCTCCCCCAGAGGGTCTGAGTGGGTCAAAGCCACAGTTCCTCAGAAATGGGGGATTGGGAAACACAGCCTCATCTGAGATAAAACTCAGGATGGAGGTGATGCCTGGCAGCCTGACACTTGTTCATAAATAGTGTAAAAGCAGGGAGAGGATGAAAGCCAGACACAAAGGAGGGGGACTTGATTCCTGGTGGGGGAGGACATGGAGTTCCAATACTAGAGACTGGGTAAGCTGAAAGATGCCATTTTCACCCCTCCCATGCATGCATATACATGCCTACATGTGCCACAACAACCCACCCCAGTAAGCTAAGCAGCACGATCTAGTGGAGAACAGAGTCCTTACACTAAGCCCTACCCAAATGGGCCAACCACACTCTTAAGAAACACAACTAGTCCCTCCACCTGCTTAGTTTACAGACTATGAAGTGCTTCTTAGTTTGACTTCTAAGGGATACCAGATGTCATTTCAATCATATTTTATTCTGTTTGCTGGTCCCTTCATTCATTTTTTTTTCTTTTTCTTTTCTTATTATTGAATAAAGAGGAAAAAAATCATTTGCCATTTTTATTAAAAATATTTTTAACTTTTTTCTACTATATTTTTTTTACTTTTTGTAATTTTTTTTTAAAATTCTATTTTACAACATTTCATTTTATTCTGTCATTCTATTCATTTTTCAAACTTTCAAATGTTTTCCTCCCCCCCCTTTTTTTCCTTTTCTTATCTTTTCCTTTTTTCCCTTATCTATCAAGGTTCAATCAACCACAAGACCAAAACACACCTAGGTTCTAGCATATTTTATTTTATTTCTTTGTGTTGTTTTTAACTTTTTAATTTTTTTTTTTACTTTATTAATTCCTTTTCTTCCATCCAAATGACAAAATGAATGAATTCACCCCAAAAGAAAGACAGGAAGAAATGACAGCCAGGGACTTACTCAACACAGATACAAGCAAGATGTCAGAATAAAACTTCAGAATCATGATAGTAAGAATAATAGCTGGGGTTCAAAATAGATTAGAATCCCTTTCTGTGGAGATAAAAGAAGTAAAAACTAGTCAGGATGAAATAAAAAATTCTATAACTGAGCTGCAATCTGGAATGAATGCCACGGCGGTAAGGATGGATGAGGCAGAGCAGTGAATCAGCGATACAGAAAACAAACTTATGGAGATTAATGAAGCAGAAAAAAAGAGGGAGACTAAGGCAAAAGAGCACGACATAAGAATTAAAGAACTCAGCGACTCATTAAAAAGGAACAACATCAGAATCATAGGAGTCCCAGAGAGGAAGAGAGAGAAATAGGGGTAGAAGAGTTATGTGAACAAATCATAGCGGAAAACTTTCCTAACCCGGGGAAAGACACAGACATCAAAATCCAGGAAGCACAGAAAACTCCCATTAGATTCAACAAAAACTTTCCACCAAACAGGCATATCATAGTCAAATTCACAAACTACTCAGGCAAGGAGAGAATCATGAAAGTAGCAAGGGAAAAAACTCCTTAACCTACAAGGGAAGACAGATCAGGTTCATAGCAGACCTATCCACAGAAACTTGGCAGGCCAGAAAGGAGCAGCAGGATATATTCAACATGCTGAATTGTAAAAATATGCAGCCAAGAATTCTTTATCCAGCAAGGCTGTTATTCAAAATAGAAGGAGAGATTTAAAAAGTTTCCTCAGGGGCGCCTGGGTGGCGCAGTCGGTTAAGCGTCCGACTTCAGCCAGGTCACGATCTCGCGGTCCGTGAGTTCGAGCCCCGCGTCAGGCTTTGGGCTGATGGCTCAGAGCCTGGAGCCTGTTTCCGATTCTGTGTCTCCCTCTCTCTCTGCCCCTCCCCCGTTCATGCTCTGTCTCTCTCTGTCCCAAAAATAAATAAAAACGTTGAAAAAAAAAATTAAAAAAAAAAATAAATAAATAAAAAATAAAAAGTTTCCTCAAACAAAAATTAAAGGAGTTTATGACCATGAAACCAGCCCTGCAAGAAATTTTAAGGGGGACACTCTGAGGAGAGAAAAAAACAAAAAAACAAAAACAAACCAAAAAGACCAAAGCAACAAAGCCTAGAAAGGACCAGAGAACACCACCAGAAACTCCAATTCTACAGGCAACATAATGGCAATAAATTCCATTTTTCAGTACCCACTCTAAATGTTAATGGAGTAAATGCTCCAATCAAAAGACAGAGGGTAAAGGAACAGATGAGAAAACAAGATCCATCTATATGCTGTTTACAAGAGACCCATTCTAAGCCTAAAGTCACCTTCAGATGGAAAATAAGGGGATGGAGAACCATCTATCATGCTAATGGTTGCCTAAAGAAAGCTGAAGTAGCCATACTTATATCAAACAATCTAGATTTTAAAATAAAGACTGTAACAAGAGATGAAGAAGAGCATTATATCATAATTAAGGGGTCTATCCACCGAGAAGACCTAACAATTGTAAACATTTATGATCCAAACGTGAGAGAATCCAAACATATAAATCAATGAATCACAACATAAAGAAACTCATTGATCATAATACCATAATAGTAGGGGACTCCAACACCGCACTTACAGCAATGGGCAGAAAATCAACACGGAAACTATGGCTTTGAATGACACACTGGACTAGATGGACTTAATAGGTATATTTAGAACATTTCATGCTAAAGAAACAGAATACACATTTATCTAGAGTGAAAATGGAACATTCTCTAGGATAGATCACATACTGGGACACAAATCAGCCCTCAACAAGTACAAAAAGACCATGATCATATGGTGCATATTTTCAGACCAAATGATATGAAACCCGAAATCAACCACAAGAAAAAATTTGGAAAGATAACAAATACTTGGAAACTACAGAATATGCTACTAAAGAATGATTGGACTAACCCATGAAGATAAAGAGGAAATTAAAAACTACAAGGAAGCCAATGAAATGATAACACCACAGCCAAAAACCTCTGGGACACAGCAAAGGCAGTCCGAAGAGGAGGTACATAGCAATCCATGCCTTCCTAAAGAAGGAAGAAAGGTCTCCAATACACACCCTAACCTTACATCTAAAGAGCTGGAAAAAAAAACAGCAAAGAAAAACCAAAACTGGCAGAAGACAGGAAATAATAAATATTAGAACAGAAATCAATGCTATTGAAAAAGAACAAAACAAACAAATGAACAAATAAACAAACAAAACCCAACAGAACAGATCAATGAAACCAGGAGATGGTTCTTTGAAAGAATTAACAAAATTGATAAACCTCTAGCCAGTTTGATCAAAAACAAAAAGGAAAGAACCCAAATAAATAAAATCAAGAATGAAAAAGGAGAGAGCACAACCAACACTGCAGAAATACAAACAATAAGAGAATATTATGAGCAATTATACGCCAATAAAATGGGGATTCTGGAAGAAATGGACAAATTCCTAGAAACATATAAACCACAAAAACTGAAAAATAAAGAAATAGAAAATTTGAACAGACCCATATCTAGTAAAGAAATCAAATTGGTAATAAAAAATCTCCCAAAAAACAAGAGTCCAGGGCCGGATCATTTGCAGGGGAATTCTACCAAACATATAAGGAAGAGTTAACACCTATTCTCTTGAAGTTGTTACAAAAAAATAGAAATGGAAGGAAAACTTCCAAACTCTTTCTATGAAGCCACTATTACCTTGATTACAAAACCAGACAAAGATCCCACTAAAAAGAGGAACTACAGACCAATTTCCCTGACGACTGTGGATGTAAAAATCCTCAACAAGATGTAGCTAACCAGATCCAACAATACAATAAAAGAATTATTCACCACGACCAATTGGGATTTATACCTAGGATGCAAATCTTGTTCGATATCCACAAAACAATCAGTGTGATACATCACAATAATAAAAGAAAGGACAAGAACCACATGATACTCTCAATAGATGCAGAGAAAGCATTTGACAAAATACGGCACACTTTCTTTATAAAAACCCTCAAGAAAGTAGGGATAGAAAGATCAGAACTCAAGATCATAAAAGGCATATATGAAAGTTTCACAGCTAATATCATCCTCAATAGGAACAAACTAAGAACTTTCCCCATAAGGTCAGGAACATGACAGGGATGTCCACTCTCACCACTGTTATTCAACATAGTATTGGAAGTCTTAGCCTCAGCAATCAGACAACACATAAGAGTAAAAGGCATCCAAATTGGCCAGGAGGAAGTCAAACTTTCACTTGTCACAGATGGCATGATACTCTATATGGAAAACCCAAAAGATTACCAAAAAACTGCTAGAACTGATCCATGAATTCAGCCAAGTCACAGAATATAAAATCAACGCACAGAAATCGGTTGCATTCCTATACACCAATAATGAAGCAACAAGAGGTGAAACCAAGGAATCGATCCCATTTACAATTGTACCAAAACCCCCAAAATACCTAGGAATACACATAACCCAAGAGGTGAAAATCTATACACTGAAAACTATAGAAACTTTATGAAAGAAATTGAAAAAGATTGGAAAAAGATTCCATGCTCCTGGACTGGAAGAGTAAACATTGTCAAATTGTCAATAATACCCAAAGCAATCTATATATTCAATGCAATCTCTATCAAAATAACGCCAGCATTCTTCATAGAGCTAGAACAAATAATCCTAAAATTTGTATGGAACCAGAAAAGACCATGAATACCTAAAGCAATCCTGAAAAAGAAAACTAAAACTGGAGGCATCACAATCCCAGATGTCAAGACATATTACAAAGCTGTAATCATCAAGACAGTATGGTACTGGCACAAAAACAGACACTCAGATCAGTGGAACAGAATAGAGAGCCCAGAAACAGACCTGCAAACATATGGTCAATGAATCTTTGACAAAGCAGGAAAAAATATCCAATGAGTAAAACAGCCTCTTCAGCAAATGGTGCTGGGAAGACAGGACAGCGACATGCAGAAGAATGAACCTGGACCACTTTCTTACACCATACACAAAAATAAATTCAAAATGGATGAAAGACCTAAATGTAATACAGGAAGGTGTCAAAATCCTTGAGGAGAAAGCAGGCAAAAACTTCCTTGACCTTGGCCGCAGCAACTTCTTACTCGACACATCTCTGTAAGGGAAACAAAAGCAAAACTGAACTACTGGGACCTCATCAAAATAAAAGCTTCTGCACAGTGAAAGAAACAACCAGCAAAACTAAAAGGCAACCAACAGAATGGGAGAAGATATTTGCAAAGGACATATCAGATAAAGGGTTAGTATCCAAAACCTATAGAGAACTTATCAAACTCAACACTGAAAAAACAAATAATCCAGTGAAGAAACGGGCAAAAGACATGAATAGACACTTCTCCAAAGAAGAAATCCAGATGGCTAACAGACACATGAAACAATGTTCATCATCACTCATCATCCAGGAAATACAAATCAAAACCACCATGAGATACCACCTCACAATTGTCAGAATGGCTAACATTAACAACTTAGGCAACAAGAGATGTTGGCGAGGGTGTGGAGAAAGAGGATCTCTTTTGCACTGCTGGCAGGAATGCAAACTGGTGCAGCCACTCTGGAAAACAGCATGGAGTTTTCTCAAAAAATTAAAAACACAACTGCCATATGACCCAGCAATTGCACTACTAGGTATTTATTCAAGAGATACAGCTATGCTGTTTCAAAGGGGTACATGCACCCCAGTGTTTATAGCAGGGCTATTGACAATAGCCAAAGTATGGAAAGAGCCCAAACGTCCATTTTAGGATGAATGGATAAAGATATGGTGTATATATACATATACATATATATATGTGTGTGTGTGTGTGTGTGTGTGTGTGTGTGTGTGTGTGTGTATACACACACACACACACAATGGGGTATCACTTGACAACCAAAAAGAATGAAATCTTGCCATTTGCTGCTACATGGAGGGAAACAGAGAATATTATGCTAAGTGAAATTAGAGAAAGACAAATATCATATGACTTCACTCATATGAGGAATTTAAGATACTAAACAGATGAACATAAGGGAAGAGAAACAAAAATAATATAAAAACAGGGTGGGGGACAAAACATAAGAGACTCTTAAATATAGAGAAAAAACGGAAGGTTGCTGGAGGGGTTGTAGGAGGGGGGATGGGCTAAATGTGTAAGGGGCATTAAGGAATCTACTCCTGAAATCATTGTTGCACTATGTGCTAACTAACTTGGATGTATATTAAACAATAAATTAATTAAAAGATAAAATATAAAGGTATTTTTAAAAAAGAAAATAAACAAATAAAACATAAGGAATCAAAAAAGAAATAATTTCCCAAAGATTAAAACTCCTTCAAAGACATCTTAATATTTAATATTTTTAATGAAAGTATTTTCTTTTTGGTGCAAGAGAAGATCGTAGCTAAAAATAAGTAAACATTAAAGGCCTAAAGAAAGTGCAATGCATCAACATTCAGATTTCTTTTTCTCTTCTAGGAAGGTAGATTATGAACCTTGTTAATTTATGCTTACAGGATAAAATATTTATTGTGGATCAAAATTTACTTTATCAACTATAAATAAAAGTTGATTGCTTTTTGGTATTCTCTCTCTGTGGCTGAGTTTTGTGTATGCCCAGGTAGTAATTGCAGTTATTTAAAAATTTTTTTTATTTTGAGAATAAATGAAGATTCCCTAAAGACAAAAATGAATTGTAATTGGGACCTAAATTGATTAGCATGATTCAGTGGTGTACTGTTAAATATTTACCTACTATAGAGGATGCAGAGTGCTGACTTATGTGTTTGTTGATTAACCTGTTGTAAACATCCTCCCACCTTGGCCATTTCAAGCCTTCAGCATGGCATCGTGAATGTGGAGTTGGGAATATATGTTAATATTGCACTCACATGAGCAGTAATTAATCAACATAGATATTTATGTATTTTAAGGAAAGTGAACAAATCTTTAGAAACAAATAGAGATCAAGAGAAAAAACAAAAGGCACAGTTGTGACTGCCCAATCATTCTTGAAAATATTTGAGAGGCATGTAATGAGTTTAGAACAAGCATCATTCTAAGTACTTGGAATATATCAAGGCACAAAACAGAAAATATTCTTGGCTCATGTGGTTTGTAGTCCAGTGAAAGAAGACAGAAAATAAACATAAGCAAATGTAGTATATTAGAAGATTTCAACTGCTATGGAAAGAACAACAATGATAAGGAAAATTATCAACTTTCAGGATGTAGTCTGCAATTTTAAATAGCAAGAGTGGACTTCTGTGAACAGATGACATTTGGGCAAAACTTTGAATCTGATTTAAGTTATAAAAGAAATACTCTGTCCAAGTAAAACTGATGAAATCTGAATAAACTCTGGGGATTATAACAAAGTCTATTCTCTGATTCTGATGGTATTGTACACACTGTAGTTATTTAATGTGTAACCATCTCTAACTGGTACATGGGGGCTCCTTGTACATATTTAATATAAACTCTTGTGCATCTGTAGTTATTTCAAAATATTTTCTTAATTTTTATTTTTTATTTTTTTATTTTATTTTTTAGAGAGAGAGAGAGACAGAGTGTGGGCAAGGAAGGGGCAAAGAGAGAGAGAGGGAGACACAGAATCTGAAGCAAGCCCCAGGCTCTGAGGTATCAACACGGAGCCCAAAGTGGGGCTTGAACTCACAGACTGAGAGATCATGACCTGAGCTGAAGTCGGACGCTTAATCGACTGAGCCACCCAGGCACCCCTCAAAATATATTTTAAATGGAGTGCTCTGGCTACTGTATTGAAAAGAGACTCTAGAAGACAAAGGTTAAAACAGGGAAGTAGTTATGGAATTATTACATTAATTGAGTCCAGAGATTTGATGACTTTTTATGAATGTATTAGCAGTAGAGTAGGAAACCTGGATCATTTTGAAAGTGGAGTCCAAAGATTTACTGATGGATAGGATGTGGGTTTTGAAACTGAAAAACCAAAAATAATTCTAAGATCTTATGTTTGAGTAACTGGAAGGATTAAGTTGCCACAAAGAAGAATGGGGGATACTGAGAAAGAGCAGGTTTGAGACAAAAACTTTCATTTTTGGCATTTTATAATTGAAAAATCTACCAAACATCCAAGTATGGCCATTATGAAAGCAGTTATAATGGGAAAGAAAAGTACGGCATAGGGAATACAATCAATGATATTACAGTGCACTTATTGTGATGAGCATGTCATCATGTATATAATTGTTGAATCATTATGTTGTACAGAAACTAATTTAATGTTCCATGCCAACTATATTTCAATTGAATGTTTTAGTAAAAAAAGAAAGCATTTATATATGGGTATTGAATTCAGGAGAAGATCTAGGCTAAAGAACTGAATTTTAGTGTTATGTATATAATTCGTATTTAAAGCCACAGAATTGAGTATCACAGGAAGAATGACATAGAGAAGATACCAAGGACTAAGACATGGAACTCTCAGATGTTCAGATGTTAAGAAAAATAGTCGAATCTGCAAGGAGACTAGGAATGAGTATCTAGTGAAATAGCAAGAAAACCAGGAGAAACATGGGTCATGGAAGCAAAGTGTCACACAATGTCGAGTAGGATGAGGAGCAGAAACTGATCATTAAATTTAGTAAGACACCCATTCATGTCCTTGTCAAGAACTGTTTCAGTTTAGTAGTTGGGACAAAATGCCAGAGTAAGTTAAGAGAAAATAAAATGGAAGAATTCAAAAGCAGCCAATAGAGACAGCTCATTCAAACGGATTTGCTGCAACGGAAGCACACAATTTGAGCAGTAGGTGGACTACTAGAAATGGACTCAGGCTGACTTTCCTAAGAGAAGAGAAAAGGAAACAGCACTCTGATAAAAATGATCCAGTGGATAGGGAAAAATTAACAATTAAGGAAAAGAATGGAACACCACTAGATGGGCACTTTTTTAAGTGACTAAAATAGAATGCAGTCTTGTTCACAGCAGGTGATCTGGTTTAGAACAGAGGGGGGCATGGACAGTTCACCCAAGGGAGAGGCAGAGTATACGGGTTCATTTGCTGAGGGGCAGGGAGATGTCCAGCTGTCATATATAAAGTTCTCATGACAACTATAGTCAGTGAAGCAGGAAGAGAGACCATCAATTGAGAAAATAGGAGAGGGGAAGTTATAGAAATTTGAGGAGAATATGGAGGTCTTGAAAAGCCATCCAGGAGACAGAAAAGGGGAATGGCCAAGGGAGATGATTGCCAGGCCACACTGAAGGCCAGCCAACTATAACGTAGGTGGAGAGTTAAATTTAACTACCATTATAGTTTGTTCGCCAAAGTGATTTGCAGTGAGGGGGAGGAAAGGAACTTGAGGAAGGAACCAAAGGGATGGTTTTAATGACTTTTTCTGGGGGGTTATATGGGTTTTGGATTACGGCTTCAATTCATGAAGAGTCCACTGTGTGACTCTGCCAGTCATTTGAGAGAGAAACATTTCTGGCAATTATCGTGCTTTTCAGAACTTTACCCCCTCCTCAGATGACTGCCTCCTCTCTACCATCCATAAAATGATATGGAAAAGAGAACTCTACAATTCACATTGCTTTCTATATATGTTTCCCAAGAGGTAACAGTACCTCAGTCATTCTTGCTTTCCCCCCCCCCTCCTTCATTTTTTTCTCTCTATTCTATAATGCACCTAATTATATTTGGACACAATTAGTTCTGTTAAAATTGTCTTTCCATCCTTCCCCCTTGTCTAGAGAATAAAATATAAAGCCCGAGTACCTTAGATCTATCTGGAGCCATCACTATCAGTGGTGAAAAAGGTTATTTCTCTAGAGACACATTCTAGGTCTCCTGTCCCCACTTCACTGCTTGCTACTCCTCCCTTCCTGTCTGATGATGCTTTAACCCTCCGCAGCACACACCCACTTAATTCATTTTGGAGAGGTTGAAAAATAACAGTGAGATGATTCTGAAGGCTTTCTGCCCCTTGACAACACTTTCTAGCTTATATGGTTGAAGTTACATATTTTTTTTCAGTTCCTTTGGCTTAAAGACTGCTCATTTGTTCGCAATATTTTTTTCTTTCTTTGTAAAAGTGATTTTGAGTCATTTGTTAGGTTTGGTGGAGGAGGCTTTACAAATTGTACTCATTGTATTTTCCCAGAAAGATAGGCGAGATTTAAAAGGTATATATTGTGGTGCCTGGGTGGCTCATTGGTTAAGGGTCTGATTGTTGAATTCAGCTCGGGTCATGATCTCACGGTTTGAGAGTAAGAACTCTGTGTCAGCCTCTGCGCTGACAGTGCAAAGCCTACTTGGGAGTCCCTGTCTCCCGCTCTCTCTCCCCCACTCCCCCCCCCACCTCACGCTCTCTCTCTCACACAAAAATAGAATTTTTAAAAAAATAAAAAATTCAAAGTATGTATTAAGCAAGAAATGCCACTTCATGCAGTATTGTTCAAGCAGATCCTTCACAAGTATCATGCAGAATCTCCAAACTAATGAACTCATTTTCAACCAAATATCTAGATTTTATATTGATTAATGCCACTTACCTACCAACTTTTTGTAATGATGTTACTGCTATCGGTAAATGGGGATAGTAATTATATCTTCCTCGTATTTTTTATGGGCTTAGTACCTGATACATAACAGTTATTCACCAACATGAGTTCTTCTCATCTGTCCTGTCAGATTGACACTGTGCTCTTGAGATTTTTTGATTCCATAACCTTAATTTCAGGTTATTCTCAATTTTCTTCATTTTCTTTTGCATTTTCACTAGATGCTTTAAATTTCCTATTTAAACCAATAACCAGGATATAATACAAAATGTTTTAAGTTAAAATTATACTTATTATCAATTTTATTTTTTATTATGGACAACAGAACTAAGTATAGCCATTATGTGTTTCAATCAAATATTTAATGAAATGCAACTATGAGTTACAATTTTGAATGTGTGCATTATTTAAACCTTTTAAACCCACATTAGCTCAGAAGATGAAAGTTTATTATTTTTTATGTGTGTGTGTGGGTTGCAAAACACTTAACTGGGAAACCAGACATTCTGGCAACAATTGTGTATTCTCTAGTGGCACTGTTAATGACATCCTGTTTTAAGACAACATAAAACTACCAAAGTTTTCTATTTGTTTCTGACCATAAAAATTTTCAGCCCTGTGTATATTTACCAACCAACACAGTATTAGGCAATGTGGAAAAACTGAAGTCTATTTATTTTGCTGGCATACATATTTCAAAGAATAGGATTTGCTTACATACATAATTTCAAAGAACATAAAACTCTAAAACACTGTCCCCAGGTCTTAAATGCAGAACACAAGGCAGGGAAATGTGTTCTATTTATCTTGTGGCTTTATCTCCTCATCTCTACCATGCCTCCAGGGGCCATGAAAGCTTTATTGTGAAAAAGAAGCCTCTAGCTCTACATGAAATTAAAACTAGTTGAAATATTTGCTTCCAGACCTTGGCTCTTAGATGATGTATATCAAAGTCCTCTCATAAAAGGGACCTCCATTTTCTCCCTCCAACACTGAGGAAGTCAGAAGAAAAGCAAACAATACCAGTATTGAAGAATTCTTCCAACCAAGACATTCTATGATCCAAATGAAAAAAGAATCTCCAGATGCAATAGAAAAATAGATCTACACCTTCTAAATATTATCCCACTAGTATTCCCAGGTATACTTACTTCCCCTTCCTTTAATTCTTACCCAACATTGGAGTACAAAGTTCAGAATGAGGAAATTGGAAATTTCTAATCCCACTAACCTGATAAACAGAAAAGGGAGGAGAGGAATAATAATTCCAGTTCAGAGAGGTGGAGATTTTTCTGGCATGTCAAATTCCCCAGTGTTATTTGAACCTCTAATCATATTACTAGTATTATATATGAGAAATATATTGAGACTTATACTTATTACTTTGAAAAGTGATAAACTTTGATCAAGGTCCCTTAAAGCTTAACTGGACAATTTTAAATGGAGAACTTTACCTACAAAATGACAACCAATCTTTATATTTTCAAAAATTATTGAGTGGCGAGTAGACCAGAGATGAAACATTATGTACATGGATATTGTCACTTAGTTCTTCTAAATATCCCTACTGGGTGGTGTTCAGAAGGAAATTAAGTGGTGGTGTTATTTTATTAAATGGTATCTCATAATCTACGTGCTTACATTGGAATATTTGCTATAACAACTTCCAACAGATTTGGCCATAATTTGCCATCAAATAAAACCACCTTCTAAAATGCTAGCAAAATGTGTTGGCTATCCTGAGGGAAGGGATTTCTAATGCACCTTTTCTGTAATCAGCATAAAGGCTAGTCCCACGCTGCTTAAATATTTTTCAAGATCTAAAAAAGAAGGGAACAATTAGAGGTGATGATTTTGTAAAGGAATTTGGTTACAAAGAAAATCGGAAATGGTTTGAGGGATTTAAGGACCATGTGACATCGCACAGTATAACAATCAGGAATGAGAAGATTCCAATTAGTGAGGCTGCAGCATTCTCTCCAAATGAATTGTGGAAATCCATTGATCAATGTGCTTCTCCTACAGAGTAAATTCTCAGTCATGTTGGAAAACAAAAAACAAAAGAACAAAAACCTACCAAGAACATAAAGCCTCCAAAAATAAGCTAACACTGCTCATTAGTTTCTTACTGCCGCTGTAATAAATTACCACAAATCTGATGGCTTAAAACGACTGAAATGTATTCTTTCACAGTTCTAGAGGCCAGACGTCTGAAAGCAAGGTATCCACAGGGTTAGTTCCATCTGGAGGCTCCAAGGAAGAATCCTTTCCATGCCTCTCCTTTAGTTTCTGGAGGCTACTGTAAATCCTTGATAATCCTTGGCTTGTTGACACATAACACTAATTCCTGCCACTGTCATCACATGCTCTTCTCTTCTGTTTCTGTGTGTTCTTCCCTTCCGTCTTTTATAAGGATATTGGCCAGTGGATTTAAAGCCCACCCTAAATCCAGGATGAACTCCTCCTGAGATCCTTAACTATTTTTGCAAAGATCCTTTTCACAAATAAGGTTACCTTCATAGATTCCATGGATTAGAACTCAGACATACCTTTTTGGAGGGTGTGGGCACTATTCATCCACAAGACACTGGTTTTAGGTAGAAATTTTAAAGGCAGTGTTCAGCCAATACTTTTATTGATGCACTGCTCTGAAAAACCCAGGAATCTTAATGGAATTTTGTAAAGTTTATTTTTGGTTAAATGGTATGTCAGTTCAGGTCCTGTGAGGAGTATATACAAGAAACTGTACAGACATCTGTGAAGGGCAAAGGGAAGCAGGAGAAGGTAGAACTTTCAGGCAATGAAACAGATCTAACACTTGGAAAAAGACACAAGAAGGAAGAGAATTGGGTCACAAGGCTTCAGATACAGGGAAGCTCTGACAAAGCCTCCCTCAGGCCAATGCGGAGCTCCTGAGCAAACACTGCCCATTGGAAGAGTGCTGTTAGAACTTGGGTTTATCACCGCCACTGGGCTTAGTCACTGCCTGGGAGCAGTCCAGGGAGAGCATGGCCTCAGAATTAACAGTGTACTAAGTCCCAAGTGTAAGGCATAAATGATGAGAAGCTGGTCAAGGCTCAGTTGAAAAGTTTTCTGTCACCATCCATCAAAGTTCCAAGAAGAGTTCGAGAAGGAAACTTTTGTAAATACAGCTCTTTGCTTATACCTAAGATATCCTTCTAGGGTTGTTGATTATGAGATAATGCACAAGTGATATTTTTTGTCTCTCAATACCACTAATATTAGTACAGCCAAGGGTACTGGCGACCTTGAAGGCATATCAGTTTATGGTGATGCAGTACCTGGAGTGGGAGGCTGATGCAGATGACTTTGCCCTTGTGAAGGCCTACCTGAATGGTCCTGACAGCAAGAAGGTACTCAAATTGATCAAGTGGGCTGCAAAAGAGATTTCATGCCTAACAATAAATTAAATATGAAAAAAAATTACACAATTCTATACTTTTTTTTAACTAAACTTCCAAAATTTTCATGAAGAGGGCTAACCAAACAGACATCTTATATCCAGCATAGAAGCCAGATTTGTCACTTTGGACAGTGAAAACATTGAAGAATAGTTCAGCAAAGGATTTGTTCATTTAATCATTGTGAATTGGAAGAAGAGAAAGCATTGATGGTTGATGCAAATCTTCAAATACGCTTTGGATCATTCATATAAAAACCATGTAGCTAGTGTATGTGATGTAGACATGAATATGAACATCACATATTATCACTTTATCACCAGTCATACTGGCATAAGCAAAATGAATGGAAATAGATGTGGAATTTGAGTTCTACAGAGCCTATTACTGTTGTCCAAAACATCAGTTGATAGTTCACAGCCATCTGTTTCTAGAGTCAAAAGAGCCAACAGGAGAAATTATCCACTGGTTCCATATACTCGGACATGGCCATGTACTTGGACACAGCCAAACTTCAGGCACTTATTCTTGCCTCTCTCACCCCTTTACCAGTTACCTCCCATTCATCTTTTCCATTCAGCCAGCAGCAGCTTTGACTACATCTTCCACCTCCCTTTTCACCATTAATCTCAGTCAGGAAGTCTGCAAGTATTTATTTAATTTTAAAAACTACCCTGGGGCACTTGGGTGGTTCAGTTGGCTAAGCAACCGACTCTTCAGACTTGATTTCAGCTCAGGTCATGATCCCAGGGTCATGGGATCAAGCCCTGTGTCGGGTTCCATGTAACAGTGCAGAGCCTGCTTGGCATTCTCTCTCTCTCTCTCTCTCTCTCTCTCTCTCTCTCTCTCTCTCTCCTTCTCTCTCTGGCCCCCACTCAAGTGCACACACATACTCTCTCTTTCTCTCTCACAATAAATGAAACTTTAAAAAACAAAACAAAACAAAAAAACTACCTGTTTCTTAACTTTTTTTTTAATTTTGTTAAAGGCTATTTTCATTCACTGAATCTCCAATATATTATTCATTCTTCAGGTTTCTACTTAGAAAGAGAAGGTTATTTGTATCTAATACTTGATATACCAGTATCATTACATACTTCACACCTATGCACCAAAAAGCTCATAAAGTGTTAAATAATTGTTTAATGATTAAGTAATTTGGTGCTTTAGTGCTTTATATTACACAAAATCTTTGTTGAGGTTTATGTAAGTCTTTCAATACTTATTATGACTTTGGAAATTTTGCTTGGATGTTTTCATAAGCAGCAAATGCATTCATTTTTCCCTATTAAAAATAATGGCATTGAAGCTACTACTATTAAACAATCAGTAGTCAACACATTTTCAATAATAGATTAGATTCAGATTATAAGAGACACACATTATACTTTCTAAGTAGAAAAACAATGTATATAGTTAGTGAATTCAGGGAAAGTAACTGAAGAATAACAAAGAAGGTAATGAAGAAAGGACAAGAGTGAGAAAAGCCAAAAATAGCATCGGAATTTAACCGAGCACATCAGAGAATCCAAATAAGTCTGAACAGTACAGTCCTCAGCATCAGCTGCTCTAAATAAGGAGTCATATCCTCAAGTTCATTCTGAAAAAATAGTGAAGTAATCAATAATGGAAGCAAAGAAACACATAATCAAAATGCTTGTACTGGACTAAAAGTCCTAGAAAGGAATATGGGAGAGCTTTTGAAGTGGACCAAAGATGAGATCACCAGGAGGTGTACATGGACAATAAATAAAGATGATTATACTGGCCAACAGTTGTCAGGAATTCTTTTGTATTGCGACCTGTCAACATTATGATAAAAGTGTGTTGATGTAAGTTACATTTTCATGAACCTGTATTGCCTCACAAGTTTTTTGTAGAATGCAGTGCAAAGTGTCGGGGGTGGGGTGTCGGGAAGCCTAGATAATACACTCTAAATTTTTTTGTTTAAATGTATCTGAATGACTGCGCAGAAAAGATTGACAAGCCTTGAAGAAATTATCTTGATGTTATTTTTGTCATAGGAAGAGCCCAAGAAAAATAAGAAATTATCTCTTCCAAAGTCAAAATTGGTCTGGGAAAAATTTTTTAAATAAAGAGAATTCCAAGAAATTAAAATAAATTCCAATTAATACCTAGCAAGAGCTTTGCCTAAGGCACATCATCCAAGCACATACAAAATAAAGGAGATTCAGAGCGACTGCATATTTGTTCCACTGAAAATCTGAAACTAAAGAAAAGCTAAGAAGGGGTAGTGTGCTGCACAAAGTGTCAAAAATCGTAGCTTTCCTCTTATTTGCATAGTGTTATTATTGCTATTTTGCTATAGTATACTGGTTTTGCTTGAATGTTGCTCTGAATTAGATGACCTGCTTTATGACTTTTTAAATAACTGGCCCTTTGCGAGTGTTATTTAAATCTAATCAGATCATAATTGGATATCAATAATCTCTTTTCAACCTAAGTATCTATATGTCATATGCAATGGTCTTCTTCAAACTATTACATTTTCTAAGCAAGTCCGAATTAAAGACAGATGCACAACTCAGTAAAATTGGCAGCAAATTTATTTAAAAATTTTTAACACTTACTCAGTTTTGAGAGACAGACAGAGACAGCACATGAGTGGGGTAGGGGTAGAGAGAGAGGAAGACACAGAATCCGAAGCAGGCTCCAGGCTCTGAGTTGTCAGCAGAGAGCCCGATGTGGGGCTCAAACCCATGAACCGTGAGATCATGACCTGAGCTGAAGTTGAATGCCTAACCAACTGAGCCATGCAGGCACCCCAGCAGCAAATTTATTTAAATTTGTGAGAGTAAAAAAAAAAATTGTTTTTGCGTTAGAATTCTCCAATTTCTCTCCTTTCCTAAGTCTCCTTTCCACCACAGATTGCTTTATCTGTCTGGCTCTTATTGTCCAGATTGGCATCATATTGCATAGTATGTGCTCCACTGCTGCTGAGATGGAAGTGACAAGATGACTGTATTTTTAATGCCCACAAATTAGAACCGTAAAACAGAAGTTGCCAAATATAAAAAGATATCACTCTCTTTAATTTCTCTACCTGAAAATGACCACTATTATCACTGTAGTGATATCTTTCCAGAATTTCTGTAATATGTGTATATAAATGCATATTTAGAACACTGGGATCAGAAATCATGAAAACTGGGGTGAGAGAGGACATGATATTTTTAAGCTGCCCTTATATTTAATATATTTTAATTAATTAATTTATTTATTGACTTTTTAATCTTTATTTTTGAGAGAGAGAGAGAGAAAGAGACAAAGCGTGAGCAGGGGAGGAGCAGAGACAGATTAAGACACAGAATCTGAAGCAGGATCCAGGCTTTGAGATGTCAGCAGACAGACTGACATGGGGCTTGAACTCACAGACCACAAGATCAGGACCTGAGCCGAAGTCAGACACTCAACTGACTGAGCCACCCAGGTGCCTCTAATATATATATTTTTAAGTTTTTATGTTAATAAACACACATCCATATTATTGTTAGTATTGGTTGAATAGTGTGTCCTTCCATAGTTGTACTATAATTTTATTTACTTGTCTATTTAATTATTTAAATTATGGCTAAATTTTTATTGATATTAAAGGTAAATAAATATAATATACTTACATCTCTGGAACATATTTGATTCTATCCATAGGATAAATTCCTAAAGGCAGCATGGATGGATGGAAGGTTTCATATGTTTTAAGGCTATTTTTACATTATGCCAATTTGCTGTTCAGCAAGTTTGACCCACTTTAATTTGTCATAACAATTATAAGGAAAGTATTTGCTGTGTATAGAATCTGGACATAATTCAAATATGATGCAAATATATTTGTATTCTAGCCTCAATAATCATATACTCAAGTAAAAAAAATCCACATTAATTCACATTTCATACTGCTGTGAATAAATTAAGTAAACATAGGTATTATTGGTGAATTCTGTTTTTCCTTTATTGTTATAGAGTAATTAATAATCATCAGGCTCTTGGCATGCCTGGGTGGCTCTGTCAGTTAAGTGTCCGACTCTTGATTTTGGGTCAGGTCATGATGTTGCAGTTCATAAGTTTGAGCCCCACATAAGGCTCTGAGGTGACAGCACAGAGCTTGCTTGGGATTCTCTCTCTCCCTCTCTCTCTGCCCCTCCCCTGCTCTTGTTCTCTCACTCTCTCACTCTCTAAAAATAAACTAATTAATTTAAAAAAAATATATATATATATATATACACATGTGTGTATATACATATATACACATATAAGCATCATGCTCTTAAATATTATCAAGATAAAGAGACTGAACAAGAAACGTGCTCAGAAATGAAAATGCGACAAGATTTAGTTAGGAGACCTGTACCAGCTGAACAAATATATTCCTTGTACCTGATTTTTTTAATCTGTAAATAAAGATGACAGATTGGGCAATTTCTAAGCCTTTTCAAGTTGTCAAACACCATGTATACCATACTGCAAGCTCCATTAAGCTAATGACCATGACTTATTTTCTTAGTTTTTTTTTCCACAGCACCTAGCATGTAAAGTACTTTGCGTAAAATAGTCATTTTTATGTGCTACATGAATCATATTAAGACATATTTTTAAATGAGTATGCTAGGCTGCTTAATAATCCATTTTCATTTCAAAGGATCATATAAAACTAAAGTAAATATTGATTTTCCAGTATTAATTGCTCTATAACCCTCTGCAAATGAAACCATTCTACCATTTGCTTCATTTTTTTAGAAAGTAAAGAGAAAAAAGTTGATTGAGGTCTCATACAAAGTTTACTAATATGAAATATTCAGTCAACTAAGAAAGCCTCGGTTTTATACTTCTTGCCTGCAGCTAAAATAGAGGTAAAGAAGGAGTTGACTTTTAACTTTTGCTCTTACATAGGTAGCTCTGAATTTTAAATGTACCTATCACTAAATTTTTGGAACTTTTAAATACAATATGAATTATTTAATGGAAAGAATGAATACATTTGTTCTTATTTTTATCCCAATTGTTTAAATTAACAGAGGGAAATTGTAAGAGATTTGCCATCTTTAATTAAGTGACAGGGATGCCCTGTCTTACCTTTATTCTTTTTTAAAAAATATATACATAATTTATTGTCAAATTGGCTAACATACAGTGTGTACAGTGTGCTCTTGGTTTTGGAGGTGGATTCCAGTGGTTCATCGCTTACATACAACACCTAGTTCTCATTCCAACAAATGCCCTCCTCAATGCCCATCATGCATTTTCCCCTCTCCCCACAACCCCCCCACCCTCCATCTACCCTCAGTTTGTTCTCTGTATTTAAGAGTCTCTTATGGTTTGCCTCCCTCCCTCTCTGTTTGTAATTATTTTTTTCCCATCCCCTTCACCCATGGTCTTCTGTTAAGTTTCTCAAGTTCCACATATGAGTGAAAAACATATGATAACTATCTTTCTCTGATTGATTTCACTTAGCATAATCACTTCCAGATCCACCTACATTGCTGCAAATGGCATGATTTCATTCTTTGTCATTGCCAAGTAGTATTCCATTGTATATATAAACCATATGTTCTTTATCCATTCATCAGTTGATGGACATTTAGGCTCTTTCCATAATTTGCCTATTTTTGAAAGCACTGCTATAAACATTGGGGTACATGTGCCCCTATGAATCAGCATTTCTGTATCCTTTGGATAAATTCCCAGTAGGGCTATTATTGCTGCATCATAGGGAAGTTTTATTTTTAATTTTTTGAGGAAACTCCATACTATTTTCCAGAGTGGTTGCACCAGTTTGCATTCCCACCAATAGTGCAAGAGGGTTCCCGTTTCTCCACATCCTCACCAGCATCTGTAGTTTCCTGAGTTGTTCATTTTAGCCACTCTGACTGATGTGAGGTGGTATCTCAGTGTAGTTTTGATTTGTATTTCCGTGATGATGAGTGGCATTGAGCATCTTTTCATGTGTCTGTTTGCCATCTGGATGTCTTCTTTGGAAAAGTGTCGATTCATATCTTTTGCCCATTTCTTCATTGAATTATTTGTTTTTCAGGTGTTGAGTTTGGTAAGTTCTTGATAGATTTTGGATACTAACCCTTTATCTGATATGTCATTTGTAAATATCTTTTCCCATTCCATTGGTTGCCTGTTAGTTTTTCTGACTGTTTCCTTTGCAGTGCACAAGCTTTTTATCTTGATGAGGTCCCAATAGTTCATTTTTGCTTTTAATTCTCTTGCCTTTGGATATAGGTCGACCAAGAAACTGCTGTGGCTGAGGTCAAAGAGGTCGTTGCCTGCTTTCTCCTCTAAGGTTTTGATGGTTTCCTGTCTCACATTTAGGTCTTTCATCCATTTTGAGTTTATTTTTGTGTGTGGTGTAAGTAAGTGGTCTAGTTTCACTCTTCGACATGTTGCTGCCCAGTTCTCCCCCAACACCATTTGCTAAAGAGTCTATCTTTTTCCACTGGATACTCTTTCCTGCTTTGTCAAAGATTAGTTGGCCATATATTTGGGAGATATCCACTCGTACCACTATTTTATAACATAGCATTGGAAGTGCTAACATCAGCAATCATACAACAAAATGAAATAAAAGGCATCAAAATGGGGAAAGAAGAAGTCAAACTTTCACTTTTTGTAGACGGCATGATACTCTACATGGAAAACCTGAAAGACTCCACCAAAAGGCTGCTAGAACAGATACATGAATTCCGCAAAGTCTCAGGGTAAAAAATCAATGTACCGAAATCAGATGCATTTCTATACACCAATAATGAAGCAGGAGAAAGAAAAATCAAGAAACTGATCCCATTTACAATTGCACCAAGAATCATAAAATACCTAGGAATGCACCTAACCAAAAATATAAAAGATCTGTAGGCTGAAAAGTATAAAAAAGTTATGAAGGAAGTTGAAGAAGACACAAAGAAATGGAAAAACACATTCCATGCTCATGGATTGGAAGAATAAATATTGCTAAAATGTCAATACTACCCAAAGCAATCTACACCTTCAATGCAATCCCAATCAAAATTGCACCAGTATTCTTTTCAAAGCTAGAACAAACAATCCTAAAATTTGTATGGAACCACAAAAGACCCTGAATAGCCAGAGTAATGTTGAAGAAGAAAACCAAAATGGGAGGCATCACATTCCCAGACTTTAGCCTCTACTACAAAGCTGTAATCATCAAGGTATTATGGTATTGGCACAAAAATAGACACATAGACCGATGGAATAGAATAGAGAACCCAGAATTGGACCCAAAAATATATGGCCAACTCATCTTTGACAAAGCAGGAAAGAGTATTCCATTTTTAATTATAAAAGTATCATGATCATAATCACCACTTATGAGTAATACGGTTGAAATAACTTAATTAAAATATTCCATGAGTACCAAAAAATATAAAACGAAAAATAAAGGCTCCCACAAACTCCAGAGCTGACCACTTTAGCCATTTCTGCTGTTTAGCAATTTCTGTTGATTATCATAATATTTACTAATTACCTGATATCCTGATATAAAAGAACGTATGTTGCATATGCACTTCCCCCAAAGTGCACATAAATACATTCAGTATTTTACTGTTTATATTACTAGTTATAGTTATTGATTCTTCAGTTTCAGTTCTCTGTTCTCTATGGAGCCTGGGAAAATTGCCCTACACTCTCTTTACTTCACTACCCTTTCTTCCAACTTTTTGAACTACACGTTGCCTTCTACATTTTTATTCTGTGATGGAGATGCCTCTTTTTCTATAGTGAATGTTGTAGCTGGGCAGAGGGCCAGCTTAGATGTAGAAACAGGGCATGGAATGTAAGGAAGTACTCTGTGTTAATTCTAAGTTGGGTCACTAAATGGGGATATGCCTTCTTTACGCTTTCTCTTTCTTGTTTATGCTGGCTGGAAAATGATAAAAACCTACACACAGCCTAAGTGTGCAGTAAATGGCAGGGCAGCAAAGTAAAAGCAAATGACCATGGGATATAGAGCCATCCACAAATGTGGAACATTCCCCAGATGACTATTTTCTGCAGGAAGGATATAAACATCTTCTTTAAATTTTGGAAATTCTGGTCTCTCTGTTTTAGCATCTTAATCCACTTAACAAATACACTTCAGTATTTTGTCTGTTTGTTGATTTCTAAAATATCAAAATTACATAGCAACATTTACAACACTAGGCATATAATGGTATAATTTACTGCTCAACCAAACAGTGTGATTGGACCCTGAAGGATGGAGCTTGAAAGCTAGATTAATCCTGTGTCATTTAAAAAGAATGTTAGGTTCTATTTTCTTATAGTCAATCCACAGTTCAAACCATGCCATACTGTAGTTTGCATAGTATTTAGAGCATGATATTCTTACAAAGATTTTTTTCACAGTAGCTAAATGCCTTTCTTTATTTTTTCTGAGATATTTACTAAATGAATACTAGATCTAACAATTCTTTGTTATTTTGCCCTATGTACAAAATGGAGCCACTGTTTACAGTCAGATAATTAAGGTCTTCCTTAACTATATATATTGTATTGACTTTTTTAAAGAAGGAGATAGAGAGCATAAATGTGCATGTGCGAGCAAGGGGAGGGGCAGAAAGAGGTAGTGAGAATACCTTTTTTTTTTTAATGTTTTTAAAATGTTTATTTATGTTTGAAAGAAAGAGAACAGAGCCTGAGCAGGGGAAGGGCAGAGAGAGAGGGAGGCACAGAATCAGAAGCAGGCCCAAGGCTCTAAGCTGTCAGCACAGAGTCCAAAGTGGGGCGCAAACTCACGAACCTTGAGATCATGACCTGAGCTGAAGTCAGTCACTCAACCCACTGAGCCACCCAAGCACCCTGAGAATCATTTTTTTTAATGTTTATTTATTTATTTTGAGAGGGAGAGAGAGAGAGAGCAAGCACAAGCAGGGGAGGGGCAGAGAGGGAGGGAGAGAGAGAATCCCAAGCAGGCTCCACATTCAGCTTGGAGCCCTGACATTGGGTCTTGATCTCAGGACCACCAGATCATGACCTTAGCCAAAATCAAGAGTTGGAAGCTTAACCTACTAAACCACCAGGCATCCCAATATAACTTTTTTTTATAATGATGGCATCATTATTTTAATTTTGAAGAAGTCTTGCTAATCTCTGTTTTTGTTTTATCACAGACTTTTCCTATTTTATGATACAGCATTCTCTAAATTCTCTCACCAACAATAATACTTGAAAATGCTTTTTTAACTAAGCCCAAAGCTTAATTTGTGGAGAATTGATCATTTTTTTTTTCAAAATTGGGTCTGCCATGTCATGAATATAAAATGTTGTTTCTTTTATTTACGTCAGATTTAATAAGTTTTCATCAAGTTTTATAACATTCTCCATTAGGTTGTTGTACACATTTTGGTAGATTTATTTTGAATAACATCTTTTTTATTTTCTTTTTACATTTGTTAGTTTTAGAGTTACAGAAGTAGTTTTTTTATTGGTCTTACAACCAGCAACTGGTTACTTCAACTATTAATTATCAAAATGTGTCCACACAATATATGAATGTTAAAAATAGATAATTACACCATCCATATTCATTTGTTCTTTCTATTCTAATCCTAATATATATATTTTTTTCTTTTCTTATTTTACTTATAGGAACCTCCATTATAATGTTTATAGAAATAGTGACAATGAATATCTCGGCCAATTTCCTAATTCTGGAGGGAATACTT
Source organism: Puma concolor (assembly GCF_028749965.1). Taxonomy (NCBI): domain Eukaryota; kingdom Metazoa; phylum Chordata; class Mammalia; order Carnivora; family Felidae; genus Puma; species Puma concolor. The sequence continues at coordinate 62,358,998 of NC_141668.1, read as the reverse complement.
GCACTATTTTGTCATTGAAAATGGTATTTATTGGGGCGCCTGGGTGGCGCAGTCGGTTAAGCGTCCGACTTCAGCCAGGTCACGATCTCGCGGTCCGTGAGTTCGAGCCCCGCGTCAGGCTCTGGGCTGATGGCTCAGAGCCTGGAGCCTGTTTCCGATTCTGTGTCTCCCTCTCTCTCTGCCCCTCCTCCGTTCATGCTCTGTTTCTCTCTGTCCCCCAAAAATAAATAAACGTTGAAAAAAAAATTTTTAAGAAAATGGTATTTATTATACTTTCCTGTTAAATAGTTTTAAGCAAGTTGAGCATTTTTTTCTCGTTTGCAAAGAATTTTTAATCATGAATATACATTGAGTTTTATTGAATGTTTTTAATGACTTTTTCAACATGAACCTTTTATTGTAAATTGCATTAATTTCATTTTAAGTTTTAAAAAATCTTCTGAAGTAAATGTAATGAGAGTAAGATACATTGTATTTTTTTAAATTATTAATACTTATGGATTCACCCTCTCAGCCCATTGTGTTGCACTCTGTAATCTATTCTTTGAATGGTTACACTATTCAAATTAATTTTAGTTACACTATTCAAATTAATTTTAGTAAAATCTAAACCATTAAAAAGCTATTGAACATTTTAACAATATTCAACTCCCAAATCATAAGTTATTTGGATTAGATTTTAGCTTTTTTTTTTTTTTCTTTTTTCTTTTTTGGTCATCACAAGAAATTCTTACAATTGTTTATATAGTTAAGATTGCTTTAGTTTGCTGATATTAGCCTTTTCCTCAGGGCAACCTGGCTTCTTTGTTCCTTTAGCCCTCCTGTGTCAGCTTTTCTTTTTCTCTTTTGCCCTTTGAGAATTTTCCATACTTCTTGTGAGCTCAACAACAATATATTTTAATGTATATTTACTGTTGAAAGGCTTTTCAATATGGCTAGTCTGCCACATTGATGAGAAAGAAAGTCTCTCAAAAATACATATTAAAAAAAGAAGTGCTTGGCTGTCTCAGTCAGTAGAGTATGCAGCTATTGATCTTGCGGTCATGAGTTTGAATCCCACATTAGATGGAGAATTTACATAAAAAGTTATTTAAAAGAAAGGAAAGAAAAGTCTCTCATTCTTTTACCAGAGCATGGCCATCATAAACTAAGGTTCTGGTTTCATCAGACTAACATGTCCTATATCCCTATGGCCTGTACGATGAAGCTAAATGTGCACTTTCCATGAAAAAGAGCAAGAAAGAGTCAGCTTAGTATTATGAGTGACTTTTATCTTTATTTTCCATTTTCTCTTGGCAGTTTACATTTATTTCATCATATGGCTTTCAAGGTCTCAGAAAAAACAGATAAAGTAAAAAGTAATATGATATAAAAATATGACACTTCAAAGGTTTATAAATAGCTAAGTGGCTTCTGAAAATTATTGTGAGTATTTTATTATCAGTATCTCAAGAAAAGTGTAGAAAATGGCTAGCAAACTCACTGTAATAAATGGTTTCACTTCTTCCTTTTATAACCTTTCCTGTCATTCAATTTATTTTTAAATAAAACATTTTGGCTCTAAATATTGACTCCTTCCATCTAGTTCATTGAAAGTTTTTGCATATATATACATATACATACGTATATATATGCATATGTATACATATGTATGTATACATATGCATATGTATATATACATATATGTATATATATGCATGTATATATACACATGCATATATATATATATATATGGCAAAAACCTTATTGCAATTCACAATTAAATTATATTAAATCCATTGACTGCTGTACTTTTTGTCAGGAGATCAGAAATAGGACAGAGGTCTCCTTAGAACTGAACTAGAAATTGAAGGCCACCTGCATCAAAAACATGTGTGGAAAAGCACATAACAAGAAGACTGTGACACAAAGAAACTTAAGCCTGCTCTCCCAAGCTGAATTCTGAAATAGAAAATCAAGTATTGAATCATAACCTCAAAATACATATATATATTGTACATTCCAAAGTCATGAATAAGACTATTTCTGAAACAGTAGATTAAGTTAAACATTCATTTCACATTCCAAAATTTAGGATTACTCAAATTTATCCAAGTATTATTGGAAAGTACAACATTCAGATATGAAAAGAAGAAAGATTTTTCTTTTTTTGCAACAGCTGAAAGATCTAAGGGTAAAAGAAAGCCATATTACAGTTCATTATCCCACCAGCTCAAAGAATTATTTACAAAACAGTGTTTGAACTCTGGCAGGAAATCATTTGCGAGTCTTTCTTTCTTTCTTTCTTCCTCTTTCTGTCTTTTTCTTTCTTTCTTTCTTTCTTTCTTTCTTTCTTTCTTTCTTTCTTTCTTTCTTTCTTTCTTTCTCCCTTCCTTCCTTCCTTCCTTCCTTCCTTCCTTCCTTCCTTCCTTCCTTCCTTCCTTCCTTCCTCCCTCCCTTTCCTTCCATCTCTCCCTCCCTGTCTTTCTCTCTCTTCCTTTTTTCTTTCGTTCTTTCTTTCTCCCTTAATGATATTTCTAAGCAGTTGTACAGAGATCTCCTGTGTTATAAACTTCATCAGAAGCAAAGGTTAGAAAATTTCCAGGAAAATGCAGACAGACAGACACACACACACACACACACACACACACACACACACACACTTAAAATATTATAAATCTGGTAAAAGTTGATGGCTAAGACTGCAGCTGGCTGGGGAAGAAGGATGAAAACATGCCCTGGGCTCTTTGCATCACTGCACTGAGTAATAAGTCTCATTAGGACACTGTTGGGAAAGACCCAGACTCTGGTACCCTGATCCCAGGCAAAGGCTTGCTGCTGTTGTTAGGAGGAACATATAAAGCTTTCATGGCCAGAGCACTGACCTAATACAAAACAGAGGTCTGTTACCCTTGGAGGAAGATCAGGAACATTGAGAACAACCCAAGCCATGAGGACCAGGTCTACAGAAACATAGTCTGAGGATGCAGCAGACGGTATGAAATCCTCCACTGCCATCTGCATCCCATCAAAAGCCATGCATAGGTTTATATGCCTTTTGTTTTCTGCATTCTGATGCTTTGATACCTTGAGGCTTTGCCTCAAGCAGAAGGGACTGCTACTTTCAAGGGTTAGCTCATTTTTAAGATAGCAAAATCTTGCCTATGAGCATGCTTTTCATCTACAAATTATCAATACACATCTTCTACCCCACTCACCCACTTCATCAGGCTCTCACACCCTGAGCCACTATTTATCTGTTCCAGTTACTCCAGGTATCAAATGACTAGAGACAGCTTCCATGACCCAAAGCCTGCTGAAATTACTTAAATTAAGAAATCCTAAGCCTGCTTATCCTGCCTCACCCATTCTTTGACACAGAAACCATAATAAAAGCCCTTGCCCATGTTTTCTCCTTACTTTGTCTACCTCCTGACTGACCCTCCTGTGTCCCCTATGGCAGGGTGAGCCGCTTCTCTTAGGATCTGTGAGTACAACAAAGTACCTTCTCAATGGCAATCACTCCATGATCTGTTGACACGGCCATACCTAAATAATAATAGAAGCTATTTTTAAAAGCACCTTACAGGGTAGCCTAGGTGCCTCAGTTGGTTAAACATCTGACTTCAGATCAGCTCATGTTTGTGAGTTGGAGCCCCACATTGGGCTTTCTGCTGTCAGCACACAGCCTGCTTTGAATCCTCTGTCCCCACCACTTCGTCCCTCCCCGACTCCATCAATTTCTCTCCCTCTCTCTCTTTCTCTCAAAATAAATAAAAAACATCTTACATAAAATAACATACAACAGCGTCTACTTCTGAAGGATGTGAAGCAGCACAGAGTCTCCTCTAGGGCACAGGTATTGATGGTCTGCTAAATGATGTCAGTGCAGCAAGAACACAGAAAAAATCCATCAGCATTCCAGACCTAACTTTACAACAATATAGCTGCAGCTTCCCACTGGAGGAATTTTTTTAATTGAATATTTAAGTTTGAGATGATAATGGGATTCATATGCAAGTAACTCTATGACAGAGAGATCTCATTTTGTCTTCTCTTCAGTTTTCCTCAATGGCAATACCTTGCAAAAATATTGTACAATATCTACCTGGAATAGTGACATTGATAGTGAAGGTACAGAACAGTTCCATCATCTCAAAGATTCCACATGCCATTTTATAGCCATACCCAATTTCCTCCAGCTCCTACCCCTTCTTTAGCCCTGACAAGCACTCATCTTTATTCCCATAATTTTGTCATTTCAAAAATACTGCATACATGGAATCACACACTATGTAACATTTTCGGACCGACTGTTTTTTCAGCAATATTTCCTGGAGATTCATCCAGCTTGTTGCGTGATTCATTATTTTGTTTATTTTTATTGCTGAATCCTATTCTATGGTATGAAGCTACCACGATTTGAAGGACAACTGGATTGTTTCCAGTGTTTGGCTATTATAAATAACACTTCAATGAAGATTTATATACAGGTTTTTTTTTTTTAATGTTTCTATTTATTTTTGAGACAGAGAGAGACAGAGAGAGAGGGAGACACAGAATCTGAAGCAGGCTCCAGGCTCTGAGCCGTCAGCACAGAGCCCGATGCGAGGCTCGAACTCACGGACTGTGAGATCATGACATGAGCTGAAGTCGGACACTTAACTGACTGAGCCACCCAGGCGCCCCTATATGCAGGTTTTTATGTGAACATAGCTTCATTTCTCTAAGACAAACGCCCAGGATTACATTTGCAGTGTCATATGGTAGTTACATGTTTAGTTTATTAAGAAACTTGGGGCGCCTGGGTGGCGCAGTCGGTTAAGCGTCCGACTTCAGCCAGGTCACGATCTCGCGGTCCGTGAGTTCGAGCCCCGCGTCGGGCTCTGGGCTGATGGCTCGGAGCCTGGAGCCTGTTTCCGATTCTGTGTCTCCCTCTCTCTCTGCCCCTCGCCCGTTCATGCTCTGTCTCTCTCTGTCCCAAAAAAAATAAAAAAAAAAAGTTGAAAAAAAAAAAAAAAAAAAAAAAGAAACCAGCAGACTGCTAGAGTAGCTGCACCATTTTGAATTCCCACCAGCAATGGACACTTTCTCTACAACCTCTCCAGCAGGTGGTGATGTCACTACTTTTTAATTTAGCTATTCCAATAGGTGAGTAGTGCTATCTTGCTTTGGTTTTGATTTGCTTTTCCATAATGAGCAATAATGTTAACAGGTTTCCATGTGCTTCTTTACCATCTGTATATCTTCTTCAGGGAAATGCCTATTGACATCTTTTACCTGTGTTCTAATAGGAATATTTGTTTTGTTCTTCACTGTTGAGTTTTGAGAGTTCATTATATAGATAGCAGTCCTTTGTTGAAGGTGTTTGTTGTCACTGTTGTTGTTGCTTTACTTTGTTGTTGCTTTTTTTTTTTTGCTTTGTTTTGTTTTAATATAATTTATTGTCAAGTTGGCTAACATACAGTGAATGTGTTTTGAAAATATTTTCTCTCCATCTGTAGCTTATATTCTCCTCTTAACAGGGTCTATTGCACAGAATAAGTATTTTGATAGAATCTTATTTATCTATTTTTCCTTTTATGAATGTGCTTTTGGTATCAAGTCTAAAAAAATCTTTGCTTAGCACCATATTCCATTTTTATATGCTATTTGCTGATATTTTCATAAGGATTTTATATTTTGGGGGGATATTAGTCTGTCGCTTTCTGTTTTGTTTTGTTTCTTTGTTTACTGGAAGAGAATATGTACAATAGGTATTACTTCTTCCTTAAATGTTTGGTAGCATTCCAGTAAAACCATCTGGGCCTAGAGATTTCTTTGCACGAGCTATTCAATTATAAATTTAATTTCTTTAATAGTATTAGAGCTATTCAATTCTATTTCATATTGGTTCAGTTTTGACATTTTCTGTTTTTTGAAGAAGTGGTCTAAGTTATTATACTTTTGTGCATAGAGTTGTTTGTGGTATTCTCTTGTTATTCCTTTGACGTGTACAGGATCTACAGTGCTATCCCATTTCATTCCTGATACTGCCAGTTTGTAGCCTCTTTTTTCTTTGTCACTCTTCCCAGAGACTTGTGAATTTTATTCATCTTTTCAAAGAACGAGTTCTTTGTGTCATGTATTGTTTCTATTGTTTCAATTTTGTTGATTTCTACCTATCTTTGGTATTTCATGTGCTCTCCTTGCTTTAGATTTAGTTTGCTCATATCTTTCTAATCTCTTGGGGGAGGAGATGAGAGTATTGACTTGGATGTTTCCTCTTTTCTATTACACGCATTTACTGCTGTCAATTTCCCTCTTGGTTTTTATTAGCTGTGTTCCACAAATACTGATATATTTGCATTTTCAGTAAATTCAAACTAATATTTTATTTCCCATGATATTTCCTCTCTGACCCATTATTTATTTAGAAGTATGTTAATTCCCAAGTATTTTGAGGTTTCCTCTTATGGATCTCTAATTTGATTCCATTGTGATCAAAGAACACACTCTATTTGATTTCAATTCTTTGAGATTTGTTAAAGTCTGTTTTATGGCCCAAGATACTGTCCATCTTGGTTTATGTTTTACGGGCACCTGAAAAGTAACATACAAGTATTTTACTGCTGTTGTGTAGACAATTAAATAAATAATGTTCAGATCCTATTGGTTGATAGTGCTGTTAAATTCTTTTATATCCTTGCTGTTTAAATATTTAAGTGGTCTATCAATTACTGAGAAAGGAGTATGGAAGCTCCAACTCTAATTGTAGATTTGGGTATTTCTACTTTCAGTTCTCTCAGCTATTGTTTTACATATTTTGAAACTCTTGTTGGGTGTAAATATATTAAGATTGTTCTGCCTAATTAGTAGATTGACCCTCTCATTGTTATACAATGTCTCTATTTCTGAAAATATTCTTTGCTCTGAAATCTATATTATGATATTAATTTTTCCACCCCACTTTATTTTGATTAATATTTGCACATTACATTCTTTTTCCTCCTTTTAACTTTCAATCTGCCTGTATCCTTATATTTGAAATGAGTTGGCCATGATTTTTAATCCACTCTGCCACGATGTATCTTTTAACTGGCTTACTTAGACTATTCATATTTAGTGCAGTTATTCATATATTAGGGGCTCAAACTGTTTTGTTTTATATTTGTTCTCTCTGTTTTCTTTCTCCTTTTCCTTGTCTTCTTGGGGATTACTTGAATATGTTTATAATTCCATTTTCATTTATTCTAGTGTTTTTGTTTATCTCTTTAACAGATTTTAATGACTGTTCTACATATTATACTACATAAGTTACCATAATATACACTTCACCATTTTCAAAGTAAGCGAAATATAGAAAACTTACCTCTTTTTTGCATCCATTTACCTCCCCTATTAATGATATAGTTGTTTTAAACATTCTTCTGTATGTATACAATTATTTGCCAAGAAAAAGAAAAATATTTATGGATAAAAAGAGTTGTACTCAAATATTTAAGCAGTATCTTTCATAATTGTTGAAAACTGACATTCAATTCACTAGGTGAATTCATAAACATAATTTGATACACTGACACAGTGAAATATAGAAGTAATAAGAACAAATTATCAATACATGCACTAAGGATTCATTCAAAAGCATTATGCTAAGTGAAAGGAGCCAGAAAAAGGAAAAACACAAAACAACACAACAACATAAAAATAAAAAAAAATATATACACTAAATGACTCAGTTTTTATGATACTCTTGCCAACATAAAACTGTAATGACAAAAATTAAATCTGTATTTCCAGGGGTTGGGTGTGGTAGGAGTTAATTGACTAAAAATGCGTTAGAGGGAACTCTCTGAGATGATGGAAACTGCAAATCAAATGTTTTAAAGCATCTAAGCTAATCCATTACTACATGTCTAAAGTACTCTGCAGAATGTTTTTATACATTATCTAGTTTAATCATCATATGAACTCTTGCATGTAGCAGTGCTATTCCTTGTTAAACTGAATGTGACTGAGGCTCCCTGAGAACCAGAGTTTTCCCAAGGCCATGTATGAAAGAGGCAGTAAAGCAGCAATTGGACTGACTAATCTATAAGTTTTCAATATATCTTTTACTATATTCCTCATACAAATATGCTATACTATGCTAATAGAGGATTTTTAAAACTTTATACTTCAAGTAGAGTACATGTTACACATAAAGAAAAAAATGCAACTATGTGTTTTGAAGTATGACCTTCACAAGGGTGGTTATGAGAGCAAAAGGGTGAGAGATTAACACTCGGGAGCCTGAGAAAGTGCAAACCAGTGCTTGAAAAGAGACAAGGGAAACACAGTATAGGCAGAATGTTTAGCTTTGTTTTGCTGATATCCACAAATATATTTTAAATAAAGAGAAAAACTATTTTGGCATCTTAAAGTTATGCCTTTAATCTGCTTTTCTGAAAGCCTCACAGAAGTTGTTTTCAGCTTCACATAAAGCATTTGATGGTTTCCATTAGAGATTAAATATGAGCATCCCCATCTTCTTATCGGCTATTCCTTTGCCAAATGTTCCAAAGTGATCAAAAACGAACAGTAAGAGGAATCACAGATTGGAGGGCATCTTGCCAGTTGAAACTGTCTAAAGAATATTCTGACAGTTTTCAGTACTGTATTACTTAAAATAGCCAACTAGATGGGTGGGGTTGTTATTACTGTTCTAGGAATAGATTTAATTACAAATGGCAGGCAGGAAGCCTTGACAGAATTCTGATTGATGGTTGTACAGTCATGTACCTTGTTTTAGACCTATCATTTGCTTTGCCTTCCCAGAGCAAAATGTTCCAACAGCCACCAAATATGAGAATGAAGAAGTACAGCAGGTTATACATGCCACTCTAATCCCCAAATCCAATTAGCATTCAGCCTTGTCATGTAGCTACCCTTCTAACACTTTTTCAGCTACATTCAGTGCTGCGGCTCTGATTAAAAACAGTGGGTGGCCTTGATCACTTAAGATGCTTCTTATAAAATCACTGGGAGCCTAGCAGAGAAAGAGAATGAGACCCAACAGAAGGGTGGAGGCTACATAATAGTCCAAAAGAAAACTACATTGATATATGCCAAGAAAGACATTTCCATCTTAAACCATCCATTAACAAAATTAGAGGAGGAAATTGGAAAACTTGTTAATACTCTTATTTTTACAATGTTAACCTGAACAATACAATATAAAGAAGAAAGAAAACATAATTACTGTGGTTATTATATGCCACATGCTCTTCAGATTTATATTAATTACCTCATTCATTCTCATAATGGTCTTCTGAGGTACCTGTCATTTTCCTCATTTTACAAAGATGGGAAATGAAGATCAGAGACACTAAACAACTTATCCACATTAACAGGTCCAGTAAGCAGCAAAGAAGACTACACATTGAGGTGTCCTTGATCCTCAAGCCCAAGCTACAATTTTCTCTACCAAATCTATCATTTTTTCCCCAAACCTATCATTATATAACTCTATTTTTTAATGTGTCAGTTATCTTGTTAGCTTTTCATTAACTACACTTTCTTTTAATCCCCTTGCTATATCTTTGAGTTATCTATTGAAAAGATTTTATTTTATAATTATAGATAAATGACATGAATTTGATTAACTACCAGTAGTGAAAGAAGGATACTGTCCAATTAATAAAACAAATATATGTATAGCTGCTGGCTAGGTTGCTAGCTAGCTTTGGGGATTGTCAACAAAGGATGGTTAGAAATTTCATTAGGTAATAAAGAATACAATGTAGCTATAAAAAAATTAAGGAGAGGGAGGCACCTAGGTGGCTCAGTCAGTTAAGCATCTGACTTTGGCTCAAGTCATAATCTCATGGTGTTTGAGTTCAAGCCCCATAATGGGCTTCCTGCTATCAGCACGGACTCTGCTTTGGATCCTCTGTCCCCCTTTTCTCTCTCTACCCCTCCCCTCTTGCTCTCTCAAAATAAATAAACTTAAAAAAAAAAAAAAAAAAAAAAAAAAGGATGAGAGGGATGCCCGGGTGGCTCAGTCTAAGTGTCTGACTCTTGATTTTGTCTCAGGTCATGATCTCATGGTTCATGACATTGACAGCCGGCATGACATTGAAAGCTGGTTCATGAGACTGAGAGTCTGGCAAAACACTGGAAGTGGAACAGGCTTAAGATTTTCTCTCTCTCTCTCTGCCCCTTCCCCATTCATGGTGTCTCTCGTCAAAATAAATAAATAAACTTATAAAAATGAGAAAGCTTACAGGGTTTAAGTAAAATGGCAGCAGGCAAGAGAATGTATATACCTTGGAGAAATTTTGTTTGTGAAAGGATAATAATATACATTAGGTTTTCTTTGCAGAAAGAGACAATGGAAAGGTAAATAAGAAAATAATAGAAATAGCAATAGCGAACCAGAGGTGAGGAAAGAGATGAAGGGAGTGGGAACAGCCTCTCATTCTTACAGAAATGAGACTCCTCAGATTATTCCCTTTTTGATGGTTTTGACCTTCAAACTATATACATAATTAACCTATTCAAAACTAATCTAAGGAGAAAAATGATGATAACCCAATCTGGATAGTCTGAAGAGTAAGGTCAGTAGTAGGTAAAGGGTATCTTAAAGGGAATCTAGTGCAAGGTCTCAATAACTTATTGTTCAGTTCAAGTAAAGGGTCAGGAGGCTCAAAGTCTTAGATTTGACACTGGGTCAAACAATTATCAGTTGAAATTTTAGCTTTCTTGTTTTCTAACTGTGATATTTGCAGGTTACTTAACATCTCTGAATTTCAATTGTATCATTTGCAATTATAATGGTACTGACATCAAAAGAATACAGTGAAAATTAAAGTAATGAACAAAAAGTATTTGGATATAGAAAATGTGATGAGAATTAAGAATTTCCATCATTCACTCTACCACTCTGATCACAGAAGCAGGAAAGAAATGGTGAACAATACCTCTTGGAAGCCACCCAAAGAAGGACACTGAGACCAGGAAAGTCTCGGATCAGGTAGTCATACAATGATGATAATAGGCAGAACTAAAGAAAGGGTTTCAAGCTCTAAGCAAAATCCACCTTTTCCTAATGTTTCTATAAATGAGCACATGGTGGCTTGAGTCATCTTCATATTCATAATAAAAATAGGCGGGCATACTCAGGTCAAAAGGGGGGCATGAAATTAAACACCTGTTGAGCAAACTTTGAAAGTTACTGTAAGTATAATATTAGAATACTTTTGTTTGTTTAATCTAGTCACACCTCATTGTTTTTTTCTGCAAAACAGCTTTAAGAAAAAGGCACCATATCTATAGTATTATCATTAACCCTTTCATACTTTTTCTGTTGAGATACTTTTAATTAAATCCACTAGAGAAACTTCCCACATGGAAACATAATACTCCTCTTATAGAAAGAAATTTTATAGCCAATTCATTCCACTTTAAACTAAATTTCTTGAATTTGTCGATGAAGAAGATACAAATTAAATCTGAAGAAAAATGTTCTTTTGGTAGAAACACTAACATCCTAATTAAAGAAACAAGGAAAACACAGATACGTGAAAATACACATAGACACAAAAGTCATGTGAGACAAAATTACCAATTGAGATTCTGCATGAACGTTAATGGTGAATCTTAAGAAAAATAACAGCAATCATTCTAGTAAATGGGTATTGGAAATTCACTCTATAAGAAATCTTACTTGAAACTTCTTACATTCAGAAAAGACAGAATTATTAAAATGGGATTCCTCTCCTTATCTTACTTCATTGGGACATGGCATTCCACCACTACCATCCCAAGAAAACATCCCTGCCTCTTCTCCCACAACTATCACTTGTGATATTCAAATACTGTATTTCTTTCCTGCTTCCCAGATACATTGACACAGCTCTGCCTTCTCTGTCTGGGTTTCTGAGCCTCATTAGGAGATTCACCTTTGAGAAATCAGAGAAGATTATATACTTTTTAAAGTATCAGTCAAATAATAAACTTACACTTTTTTTAGGAAAAAGAAAAGAGTGTTCATATTGCCAAAGGGGTACCTGGATGGCTCAGTTGGTTAAGTTCAACTCTTGATTTAGGTTCAGGTCATGATCTTGAGGTTTGTGAGTTTGGGCCCTGCATCGGACACCATGCTGATAATGCAGAGCCTGCTTGAGATTCTTTCTCTCTCCCTTTCTCTCTCTGCCGCTCTCTGGTTCTGTTTCTCTCTGTCTCTCTCTGTCTCTCTCTGTCTCTGTCACTCTCTCTCTGTCCCTCTACCTCTCTCTCTCAAAATAAATAAATAAACTTTAAAAAATTAAAGTGTTCATAAAGTATCACTCAAGTATTATGTCTAATTAGTACTTAAGAGTTTTTATGAGGATGATTAATATTGTTTGCCAAAAGCAGAGAAATATACAGACATCTTAGTTTTTATAGAGAGTGCATGTATAACTTGACTTTAAATGAAAAAAAATTAGAAGATTAACCATGTTCATGAAAAATTCTTATATGACATCTAGTGTTAGAATTTCTGTCAGGGTCTAGGGTTTCATCCCTGATTTTTAGTCCTTTTAAGTCAAGAATTTTCTATTTTATTACAAAGTAAAGACCATTAAGATCATTTTAATCATTTCTATACTTGACTTAATTTCTAATTTACAAAGTCACTGCCACTACTGTAACGGCAATCTAATTTTTAAGGAGCAATCATTTCTATAATTTATTTTGCCTATCTCATTTTCCTTTTTGTTACTAATTTTGCAAACGCAGTTATTTTTCTGCAAAAGTCCATTACAATCATTAGGAATGTAGGGGCTGTAGCATTTATGTTGGGAGACCCATTAAAATCTAGCCAGCTAAATATTAATAAGGTCAATAGTATCATTTGGCTTCTCTTAGCTTATTTTTAAAGACTTTGCAAAATATTTTTTTAATTTCTGTGAACTTCTAGGAATATTTTTTTAAAAATCTTTATTTGTTAAAAAAAAGATTTACTTGCTAACATTCTTTTTTTTTTTTTTTTTTTTTTTAAAATTTTTTTTTTCAACGTTTATTTATTTTTGGGACAGAGAGAGACAGAGCATGAACGGGGGAGGGGCAGAGAGAGAGGGAGACACAGAATCGGAAACAGGCTCCAGGCTCTGAGCCATCAGCCCAGAGCCCGACGCGGGGCTCGAACTCACGGACCGCGAGATCGTGACCTGGCTGAAGTCGGACGCTTAACCGACTGCGCCACCCAGGCGCCCCGCTAACATTCTTAATATAAGTAATTTATAAAACAATGTTGAAGTTTTGTCAAATTATGATGGATGAAATTATCATTCTATTAGAAATATTTCAAATATGCACAGAAGTTTAGAGAGTAAAAACATGAGCATCTGTGTAATCCACCATGTAGATTTAACAACTGCTAAAATGTCATAGTTTTCTTTAGCTCATTTATAAAAATCAACATAAAAATTATAGATTTACTAAAATCTGCGTACATTTCACTCTCAATCCTACCTGAAAATAACCACAATCTGAAAACTGAAGTGGATCTTCATCATACTGATTTTTCATACATTTGCTGCACATTTATATAACCATAAATGTATAGAGAATATTTTTCTAATATTTGCGTACAAGTTTTCATTCTCACAGGCATATTCTTAAAGTTATCTTCATTCATAAAATAAAAAATGAACTGAAAACATAATGAAGAAAACACTTAGAAGTGATTGTGCTAAAAACATAAAGCTGATAAGGAAGGCTTGAAGTGGAAGAGTTGGGGTAGCTTGCAATTCAAATAGAGGAATGAATGTAGACCTCTTGGACAAAGTTTCATGAGCCAACATTTTAAGAAGACAAAGAGTGATTTATTTTCTGCATCTATTATTACATGTGTTTAGATGTTGCACTAAAAGGATTGAGCCCTCTTTGTCCTTATTAATGCTTTCGCTTTTAATCCTTTCATCTAATATTGCTATGCTAGCTAATTGTGTGTGTGTGTGTGTGTGTGTGTGTGTGTGTGTGTGAAGAATGATTATAATTTAACTAAATATTTCGGCCATTCTATTATTTTCACTTTGTCTTGTCTGTTTCTCATTTATATGTTTTGGGTTGATTTAAAAGCATCAAATGGTGTTTTTTATTCCTTCACATTTGTTAGGCACTGTCCCTTCATGACTGAGTTGATCTGTTTGAATGTATTATGACAATTTTTTAATTGAATTTATTTCTATCACCTGGTGTGTGTGTGTGTGTGTGTGTGTGTGTGTGCGTGCGCATGTGCGTGGTGTCTACCATGATTTTTCTTTGCTCATTTCTTTTGCTCTGAGCTGTCAGCACAGAGCCCAACACAGGGCTCAAACTTACTAACCATGAGATCATGATCTGAGCTGAAGTCTGATGCTTAACTGACTGAGCCACCTAAGTGCCCCTAGAGACCACTTTTAAAAGTGATTACTCTTATATGTGTAACATAATCAATATAATTTTTCTTTTGTCTATGGTTCAATATCTGTATTATTGCTCCAAAAATTGCTCTTAGCATATTTTAGTCACAAGCGAATATCTTCTTCACTTGCCTTGTAACTAGTGTCTAGAATTTTAGTCCTTTCTTTTGAACCATAAAAATATCATAGTTATTTATTCCATGAAATAATGCATTATGTTGACATGCATTACATGAGTTTATAGCTTCTCAGTGATTGTATTCTCTTTTCCAAAGATTTCTTTAACTCTTTTCAGGTACATCTGCTTTTGTTTCACTTTCATTTAATTTAATATGTCTTGCTGCTGTTGTGTATTTCTAAATTCTATTTCTTTCTCTCTTTGATAATTTTTAGTCATTATAAAAATATTATAATTCTTCTCTTACAGCTAATTTTTACCGGTGGTTTTCCTTTTGACTGGGCTTGTTATTGGTTACCATCCTTTAAGTTTTTAGGTGAATTTTGAGTAGAAGTTATTTTCTTCCTTGTTTTAGGTTCTCTTATTTCTTCAAAGAAGTTTATAGTTACTTCCATTCTGTCCCAAAGCCCACTTTCCAAAAACAAGATTCAGGTTGGTGAATTGCTATCATAGAGCTATCACTCACAACTCCAGTGGACTCATTTATTTGGATACTCCTTGATAATTGTGTAATAACCCATCTATAACTGTGGGCCGCTGCCTTAGGAAACACCATCCAAGAGTGGGAATGAGAATATCACAGAACAAGTCATAAGCCAGTGGGTGGAATCACTATAAGATACCAGCTGCTTTGTTCTTCTTCCCTGTATATGCTGCTCAAGGCAGCAAGTACATCATTTTCAAGCTTCTTTTCACTAACTAGCTGGACTCACCATAGCGCTTGGCTTCTAACTTTGAACACACTTCTGGTAGCTCACCTTTTGTGGAGTTCTTTTAGTTCTTCTTGATACATAGGAAGTGAGATCTCAGCTCCTGTGTTTGAGTCTAAAAGGAAAGTCCAGCATGCCTGTAGATTCAGTTACATACGCTATTTTTTATATTTCTCTCCAGTTTTTAGTCCATGGGGATCTATATATTATGTTATATAAACTATGATTTGGTCTTCAGTTTTGAAATAACTAATTTATCAACACTAGTGACTGTAATAAAAGAGTATGAAGTTATAATTCCATCTTGATAAGAATTCTAAGGAAATGATCCATGACTCTTTCTGATTCTCAATGTTATAAGCCTACAACTCTTCCTCTCAAAGTCATTTTACCAAGAATTCATAAAATTGGTGTTTTTTTAAGATTTTATTTTTGAGTAATCTCTACATCCAACATGGGGCTCAACTTCACAGTCCCAAGATCAACAGTCACATGCTCTATCAACTGAGCCAGCCAGTGCCCAAGAATTCATAACATTTGAATCTAAAGTATATTGATTTATTTTTAGTTAAACTGAATCCTTTATTTGTAATTATATTTTATTTTTTTTTTAAATTTTTTTTTTCAACGTTTATTTATTTTTGGGACAGAGAGAGACAGAGCATGAACGGGGGAGGGGCAGAGAGAGAGGGAGACACAGAATTGGAAACAGGCTCCAGGCTCTGAGCCATCAGCCCAGAGCCCGACGCGGGGCTCGAACTCACGGACCGCGAGATCGTGACCTGGCTGAAGTCGGACGCTTAACCGACTGCGCCACCCAGGCGCCCCTGTAATTATATTTTAGAAAATACCTTCAAACCAAGTCAAATCAGTGTAGCCTACTCAAATTTCCAGTCTTCTCTTTTCACGTAATAGGTCCATTATCATTTTTATATACACTAGGATATTAAGGTAAGCAGATTCTCATATTTTACTTCAATAATAGTTAAAATTTATTTTTTTTACAAAGTTATATGACAAAGTGACATAGTGTGTCCTACTACCCTACCTGAGGTATGCACAGCAGCTTTTAGCTTCCATTCTTCTTGTAACTGGAGCTTAATTTGCAGCCTCCCTGAAGAGCTACCTTTAATGCACAACACTGTATTATGAAGTTCGGAAGGTCAGAAAATATTCTTTATCCAATTTGCACTTGGAAAATAATCCTATAAAGAATTATTGCCTGGCAATATACTATATGCACTGATGTTACAGCTACAGATCATACATTTAATTTTCAGAATTATCTGGGTGTTTGTAGTCAAGATCATAACACAGCACCTATTCCTTCATTACCAGTCATGTAAATACCTGACTCCGAAGAAAGGGAAGAGTAAACACAAATGGACAGTTGATAATTGTTCTATGCCTTATAAAAACATATGAATAGCACCTACATTGCTATGGTTTGTAAAGTGAAAACTGTAAAATAAGGCATTGTGATCACAATCTTAAGTCACAAGGCATCTTCATTGTTAGTGTATGCTGTCTGCACCATGCCTTCCCACAGTACTTGCAATTGTCACATCTTATTTCCCATAATGACTATCTGGTACATTTGCCTCCTTAGTATTCATAAGCAGCCCTCTCCTTCCTCCCTTCCTCCCTCCCTCCCTTCTTCCATCCCTCCCTTCCTTCCTTCCCTCATTCCATGTTTATTTATTTTTGAGAGACAGACAGACAGAGAATGAGTGGGGGAGGGCCAGAGAGAGAGGGAGGCACAGAAACTGAAGCAGGCTTCAGGCTCCGAGCTGTCGGCACAGACCCAACACGAGGCTTGAACCCATGAACCACGAGATCATGACCTAAGCTAAAGTAGGATGCTTAACCAACTGAGCCACCCAGATATTCCTGCCCTCTCCTTTCTGATAACATACCAATTTCTTTCAAAAATCCACCTTGCTCCTACTCTTAGACTGTGCTATACCAAAGGTCTTCCCTATTCCATGGCTATCAGAATGACAATATAACCTAGGCCCAGACAATTGTGGCAGCAATAAGCAAGTGAGCTGAGAAACCACTAGCATCAGCAGCTCTAGGATTTTCCCTAAACAATTAGAAACAATGGTAGCTCTTTCTTCCAGGTTTGTTTACTGGCAAGGTTCTTATCCATCACTGCTGGAGTCAGCCGGCTTCAAGAAGGAAACATAATGAAGCTCTTAGAAAGAAAAATCAGAACTGAGAAATGGTGATAAACTCCTCGGGGAACGAAGCTATACCTAAAGGCAGAGCAGTCCTGAAATTCTTCAGTTAAGTCTGTATTTTTTTTCTGTCTCTCTTTCTCTGTCTCTCATAGTAGCAAATTACAGTTTAATTTTCTCTCTGAATGTAGGTTTTACCTCACAGATCATATATTATAACCTTCCATTCTCTCCTCTACGTTACCCACTATTTGTGTTTCTTGAGAACAGAGATGATGATGTCTCGTTAATCATTTTAGATTTATTTCCTATCATAGTGCCCAATTCAAATGTTTAATAAACAAAAAATGAATGCAGAAATGAGTAAGTACTAGCTCTCATAGCTATATCACTACAGCTATCCTTAATTTAAAATAATTGAAGGATAATTTTGTGTATAATTCTGAGGTAAATGTCTTGAAATGGCACAAAATAAATATTATTTTCCCTCTGCTCTGCCTCAGAAGAGATCATTATGAAGAAATGTAACATGAGATTAGAAAAAAAGTTACCAACCATGGCATCAAATTACACTGATAAGATCACTATTGATGTGTATCAGAAATGATACAAATGACATAAAGAGGGATGGAGTTGAAAGTCTTGGAAATACCTCATAACATGTATTCTCCCATCTCTTTCAAAGAACTCCTGTTGTCTATAATTACACCATCAAACAAATATGTCATGGTAGGAAAAGTTTGAGCATTACTGCTTAGAGGTCTTCTTAGAGTAATAGTCCCTTTGTTTTAATTACAAAAAAAAGCACATTATGAAAAACATGACTTCAGACTAATTTCAACAGTTGTAATATTATGACATATTTGTTTATTGTTCATATGTCTGGGTATATACATTTTTAGGTATCACTTTAAATAAGTTATAGACATCATGACACTTATTCATACATTCTTCATCATGAAACTCCTAGGAATATGGATTATCTCTTACTAAGGAATTGTCAATTCCTAATCTAGTATCTAACCATATCCAAATGTCCCCAGTTGTCATAAGAATACCCTTCAGAGCTTCCATTTTTAAACTACACTCATGCACTGTAAATCATTATTTAGCCTCTATTCTAAACTAACAAGATTTCTATGAGAGATGTTTATATAAACAAATAGATCAGTTATCATTTCCTGAATATTACTCAATAAATAGCTCCCCCAAAATGTTGATATTTACTACAAAGAAAATAGTATTATGAAGAAAATGATTTCTTAAGGAAAAGGATTCCTACACAAAAGTAATAAGTTACTAGCTACATGAAGAGGGCACACTGGTTAGCGTGTTGGGTAGTTATCAGAAGGATTCTGGACTATTCAAGAAGTAAGCATTAATACCCACTAAATATTCATCACCAACCACCAAAACTATGAAGAATCCAAAAGAAGTATAATAAAATTGAATATAATAAAAGAGACATTGCACTATAAAGGATTTCAAGGATAGTAAAAGCACATTGAGCTTGAATCAGCAAAAAGTGAAGGAGTTTTACACAGGGTAAAGGCTTGATGAAAATGATAACTGAGGAAAAAAAATGAATGGAGCACAAGAGACTGCAAAAAGGAAGTAAAACATGGACAGAGGCTGTTACAGAAACCCAGGTGAAAACTGATGAGGGTAGAATGTTTGCTTGTAATTCATAGCTTCATTTTGTTGGAAAGGGCCAAGAGGCTCCTTAGAAACAATGGAAATAACTACACTAGTATACAGGTACACCAGGTCCTTACCCCAGACCTGTCACTAATTAGCTGTGTAACACTGGTTAACTTGGAAAACATGCCCAGTCCTCAAAATCCTCCACTGAAAAAAGAAAAAAAAAAATCCTCCACTGGAAGCTGAGGGAAGGGGGCAAAATAGAGGACAACAAAGGCCCAGCTCCATGTTCCTCTTCATTTGGGAATGGCCATCCCCCACTTGTACTAGAAGTTGCTTGAAGTTTTCAAATTATGCAGACATAAACACATTTATTTTTAACTGAGGTTAAAGAAAACTTTAGAAAAAAAATTTGAGGAAGTAATAACTTTAATGTAGGCCAAATTTTCTCCTAGCATTCTCTTTTTGACTCTTGTGGAAAGTATAATAAAACTACTTTATGAGGCAAAGATACAATCTGAATATCTCCTAAGAAAATCTATCTAGATATTTAAGGATTCTGGCTAAATTTTTTATATTAGGCATTTAAATATATTTTTTCACATGTATGATTTTAATTGTGGTTTAATTTACAATGATATTAGCTACTCACCTAAAAGCACTAAGTTCCCACTAGAGTTCAGTGGTTTTCATTTTTAATATTCCAGGTCAAATACTAACAGAGACCATGTTTTCAAAGTCATTTCAAAAGAAGTGAGTGAAATATCGGATTTAAGACTTCAAGTTCAGGGGCGCCTGGGTGGCGCAGTTGGTTAAGCGTCCGACTTCAGCCAGGTCACGATCTCGCGGTCCGGGAGTTCGAGCCCCGCGTCAGGCTCTGGGCTGACAGCTCAGAGCCTGGAGCCTGCTTCAAATTCTGTGTCTCCCTCTCTCTCTGCCCCTCCCCCGTTCATGCTCTGTCTCTCTCTGTCCCAAAAATAAATAAACGTTGAAAAAAAAAAATTAAAAAAAAAAAAAAAAAAAAGACTTCAAGTTCAACTGAAGCTGAAGCAAAGACCCTGTGAATTATATGGGCAGTGTCATTATCCCCAAGAATATGGAGGTGATATTTTACCTTCCACCCATGTAAGAAATGTAGGGTTTTTCAAAGTAATATTCTAATACATTTAGAATCTTCTAATGAGTGCTCATTAAGAAAGAATGCACATCACGAGGCAATTTTTCTTTTGGCGAAAAAGTATTTTTGTTCTTAGATTTTTAAGTTAATATTTTTTCCAAAGTCAACTTGAATATATGCCTGACAAACAGATCTGAAATCAAAACTATATAATAATTTAATGCCGGGGCACCTGGGTGGCTCCGTCAGTTGAGCATCCTACTTCAGCTCAGTCATGATCTCATGGTTTGTGGGTTTCACCCCCGCTTCGGGCTCAGTGCTGGCAGTTCAGAGGCTGGAGCCTGCTTGGGATTCTGTGTCTCCCTTTCTCTCTCTGCCCCTCCCCTGCTCGCACTCTGTCTGTCTCTGTCTCTCTCCCTCAAAAACAAATAAACATTAAAAAATAATTTAATGTCAATAATACAGCAGCATTTTGGGTATTACAAGAGTAGGGAGTGAGGAACATTAAAAGTAGTCACTGTAGTTCTTTCCTCAAGAAAAGTACAGTCTTATTGCTTTAGGCCACATGTATGAAAGTAAGTAACAGATCCTTTATTCAGCATCCCCTGGCACATTTGCAAAATGAGAGAAAGCTAACATGAAAACTTGCAAAATGTTCTCTGTGGATTTCCAATGTAAAATTTCTAGGACTGTGTTTATTTCCCTGTTTTCCAGTAAATCTGGTGAACAAGCAAATCACTGTTAAACTTGTTAAGATCCTACATTAACACCTTGAGATCATGAATTCCACTTCCTTTAGTCTTACATTTAAGTCTTTCCTAGAGACCTGACAGAATGTATCCATATTGCAAATATGAATTCTTTTTTATATTTAAAAACTGGTCTGAAACTAGGAAATATGGCTGCAAAGGCTAGACTCAGAGATAAATGTTAGAAGTACCCGTGTGGCCATTATTAGAACACAATGGTTTCAGAACAAAATAAATGTGCTGTTGTCTGGTTTCTGGTAATCGAGTGAACCTCAAGTCACTCCTGGCAATGAATCCATATTCTGAGTGAAGGTATATCATCCTGAACTTGTATTCTCATTGCTGGTCTTAATTGTATTTCCGTTATAATTTTCTAGGCCAGCAATCACAGTTATTTAAATATAATCCAAGTCACAAATGTGTGCTGCAAAAGTCAGCTAAAATTTTGTAGTAGCCACACTTTAACAGGTAAAAAGAAAAAAGTCAAATTAATTTTGATAATTTATTTAATTCATTATTTCCAAAATGTTAACATTTCAACATTTAACCTTTCAAAACATTAATGAATGTCTTTATCTTATGAAAGCTTAGAAATGCAGAGTTCAGTTTACATTTATGACACGTCTCAATTTGGAGTTGCCACATTTCACATAGTCAAGAGCCACACATGGCTAGTGGCTACCATATTAGACAATGCAGTTCTGGAACTGTTAAGGTTTCAAATGCTTTAAATAGTGCCAGGTGAAGTGCCATGAGCTTGAGGATTATTAAAATGCTCTTTGATTATACTGGCTTAACTAAAAGTTGGAACTCTGGAGGTCTAGAAAGGACCAGCTGAAGTAAGCCAGATTTCTCAATCTCTATGACTACAAGATTGTGTCGCTTCAAAACCAAGTAGTAAGGGCAATTTTAGTAACATTTAAATTGTTTTCAGTGTTTAATGATAAAGAATTATAGCCAAGAGTTATAAAATAAAGAATACTACACACTTTTAAACCTTGGGTCTTTCACATCAAAATCCATACTTATCATAAAATTCTTATCATTCAAAAATTTAATATTTTTATTTATTCTTGATAATAGTGGAAATGGAGAATGAATAAAACATATCTATTTTGAGGGGAACATATTTAAAGTATTTATGTAATTGGTTAAAATACCCTAAAATTAGGGGCGCCTGGGTCGCTCAGTCAGTTAAGCATCCGACTTCAGCTCAGGTCACGATCTCACGGTCCGTGAGTTTGAGCCCCACGTCAGGCTCTGGGCTGATGGCTCAGAGCCTGGAGCCTGCTTCCAATTCTGTGTCTCCCTCTCTCTCTGCCCTCCCCCATTCATGCTCTGTCTCTCTCAGTCTCAAAAATAAATAAACATTTAAAAAAATTTTTAAAAATACCCTAAAATTAGAGTTCCATGAATTGACCATTTTCTCCTCTTACCATAGTTTCTAAAATAGGGCCTTCTCTTTTTTGTTGTTGTTGTGTCTGATAAAATGTATAGAACATAAAAATACCATTTTAACCATTTTTAGTGAACAGTTATGTGGTATTAAATGTGCATTCACACTGTTGTGCAACCATCCACAGCATCCATCTCTAAAACTTTTTCATTCTTCCTGATACACTGCACCCATTAAACACTATCTCCCCATCCCCTTCTCCCCCCAGTTCCCAGCAACCACCATTCTACCCTCTGTTCCTATGAACCTGACTACTCTAGGTACCTCATATAAGTGGAATCATACAGTATTTGCACCTTTGAGACAGCCTTATTTCACTTAGCATAATTTCCTCAAGGTTCATCTAAGTAGCAGCTGGTGTCAGAACTTTATTCTTGTTAAGGCTCATTTTTTTCTTCCTATGTATAAATTGCATTTAGCTTATATTTGCATCCTTTGATGGACCCTTGGGTTGCTTCCACCTTTGGGCCCCCGTGAATAATGCTGCCATGAACGTGGTGTACAAACACCTGTTCAAGTCACAGGTTTTCACTCTTATTAAGTGTCCTGAGTTTGAGAAGCCCTTATCATTTCTACTTTTTTTTTTTTTTTTTTATTAAATTGGCGGCAGATTTTCCTTTCACTTTAGAATGAAATAATAAAATCTTTCCTCCTTGTGCTGGCAGTATCTACAGTCTTCCTTTCTAGCAGAACAGAAATTTATTGCCCTGACAGCCTGAATTTTTTTCTACCCCTTATTTCCTACTTCTTATTCTACTATATTTTTCCAAGGTCATCACTCTGTAATATTAAATTATTTTACATGGAGAAATGTTAACATTTCTCTTAAAATATCGATAGAAGATTCTAAGCTTCAGCTACCTGGGTCTCAGATAAATTATCCCAGTTTGACATTTTTGTTGGAATTTATCTTGTCACATACTCCAGGCTTCAATCTTTCAACCCTCTTCACTCCATTAGTTCTTCTCTCGGCTCCCACATGTGAACTATTCTTGGTATTAAAAACTCATTTTGAAAGCAATACAATTTCAACAACTAAAATACCATGTGTGCTCGGTTAGGTTAAATTTAGCCTTGTGAAATTGCACCTTAGCAATTTTGCAACATCAGTAAGTACTTCTATCTCCAGTTCCTTTTTATCCCCAATCCACAACTCGCCTTGCATTCACTTGTAATTTCTGCCTCTCTAGTAAATACGGCTTTGAGGAAACAAGATCCAAACTAAGGAGAAAAATAAACAGTGATATACCAAGTATGATGTAAAAATAAGAAAACAAAGCTCATGAAATCCTGAGCACTGATATTCACAGCAAAAGTAGACTGTTCTCTAACTTTTTCAACGCCATATTTAGAGTGTTCAAAGACTTGTGAGAAGCACATGATAATTTTATTAATAACTAGAACTATTCCAAAGACCTTCACTGTCTGAATTTCAAACACGTTCAGTGCTCCTTATTTCCAGCTATTTCCTTTAGCAAGTCTTAGTAGAAAAGGAAAAGGAATATAGATGAGCAGTTGTAAATAATGCACATTTAATTTTTTTTCAATTGCACTAGAAGAACTATTCTTATATTTAGTATACCCACAGGCATATTTCTCTTATTTGCCCTAAGCAGGACTGCTCTTGGGAACATCAAACTATCACATAAATGAATAGCAGTGAGAAAAATGTGACATGGGAAAAATAGACATATAGAGAGGGGAGCCACTTTGAGTCAAGATTTCCATTATTGTGACTGAAAATACTCTCCACGGTAAGAATTTTTTCAAGAAATACTTTTTATTAATAAAGGACTATTTAATTTTCAAGATCACAATTTCTGACATAAAAGCTTAGGTATTAGTCTCTGTTGTATTTACTTATGAATGGAAATGTGGTTGGATTTGGAATTTTAGAGTCATTTTCCACCCAACATTTAACTAACATGACTTCATTTTCTTCTGAAAATTAGTAAATTTTCTGAAGAGGTAAATTCCAAAAGGACACCAAATTTTCTTACTTTAGAGATCACCTGCTTGAGGGCTTGTAAATGTTTTCCTTATTGTTCAAGTTTTAAAATATCACGGCAGTATTATATGTTAAGTGTTGTGTTTTTTTTTTTTAATTAGCTCTATTTAATTAACTGTTTGGGTCAGCAGACTCATATTCTTCTTCAGCTCAGAAAGTCTCTTCTGATATATAATTAATTGGTGTTTATGATTGATTTCTTCTGTTCCCTTATTCTGGCATTCCAATTACAGTATTTTCTGGTTTCTCTAATCTTTATATTTACTGTATTTTCTCTCATAATTAAAAATTTTGCTGCTGTTCTATATTATTATAAATGAAACATTACACAAATGAAATCTAAAGAGCCACAGATTAGTAGAGAGGGTTATAAACAGAAAATTAAGAGATTAGAAAAGTGGGTAATTTTGTTTTGTTTGCTTCTTTGTTGTTTCCTTCTTTCCATCTTTTTTTTTTAACTTTTTTAATGTTTATTTATTTTTGAGAGTGAGACAGAGAGAGAGAGAGAGTGCAAGCGGGGAGGGGTAGAGAGAGAGGTAGACACAGAATCCAAACCAGGCTCCAGGCTCAGCAAAGAGCCCGACAGGGGGGCTTGAACTCACAAACCGTGAGATCATGACCTGACCTGAAATCAGACACTTAACCAACTGAGCCACCCAGGCACCTCTCCTTCTTTCCATCTTGATCATGGCTTCCTATCTGACTAGGACTGCTGCTATCATTATTCACTGTGGGGCAGGCAGCCAATGCCAGCAGTCTCATGTGCAGGCATGGAATCTTCATTCAGTGCCTTCCACTGCACATTCCTTTGACACCAGAAATGTGGCTCCTCATCCTGTCTTCTAGACCCTAAGCTAGTGGACCTCTCGCTCCAAGGTCCTCTTTCCAGGCCTCGCTCTAGGGTATGATGCTTGTGGAAGCGTTCAAACCTGGCCAGTTTTACTGAATTCACTTAACCCATGGGAAACTCACTTATCCTTGTGATGACAAAAAATAACAGATGTCTGCCCATATTTTTCCACCCACTTATTTCACATGATTGTTTTTCTCTTATTTAGGTAGGTATATGACACTGTGCTAAGCCCATTGTCTAAGCCAAGATCCTAACAGAGAAATAGGTATCGTTCTCTTCCTCTAGCCATACTGATCTCTCGGAGTGGTGTCTTGGAGACCTGGTCCCTGGCTTTAGTGTTGTGGAAGGGAGGACTTCACACCCATGAACTACCCACTAGGCAGGCTCAACTTTTCCTCCCCCCAACCCTTAGTTATTTCCTTTTATCAACAGCAGCACAACAAGAGGTAGTGAAATCACAGACTACAAAAATCACAAAAAGAAAGAAAGCTATTAGGAATATATTGTGAAAGACAATTCCCTGGACCAGACATGGGGCACCAGGGAATGGATAAAATACAACCTCAGGTTAAACTGAAGGAGAAAGATGTAGATTTTAAATATGAAAGGCTTACATTGTAGGCTGATAGAAGATACCTATATTGTATACTTGTAGAAAATAGCCACAAAGTCCCTCTACATGTTTATTAGAAATTACCTTTTTGTTCCTTTTCATTCTCCAATAAGTTGCCATTTTGCCTCAGGTTTTTCTGATCTCATACCCCTGTTGATGATTGGCAGTTATTGAAATAGTCATTGATCATTTTTATTAGACTCTAGCTGTCGTTAACCAGGAAGAATTGTGGTCAAAACAGCAAGTGAATAAAGAACATGGACTGTGGAATCAGACACACACAGGTTCCACTACTGACAGCATGTTAGAGCTATGCCAAGACTCTACATCCTAATTTTATTGCTCTAAAATATTGCCTAAATAATGCTATTTCACATAAAGACTTATTTTGCATAAAGACTAAATGAGGTAATACAGGCAAAGGATACAGCACAATATTACATACGTGGATAATTATCTACTATTATGATAGGATAACACCTACATTTTCTGTAAATGCTTTTACTGGAATAGCAAAAATAAACAAACAAAAAACTCTGAACCAACATTCACTGATAATAGCAATGGCTTCCTATAGGTACCCAACATACTAAGCCAATATTATTCAAGTGTGAACTCCTGGTGAGGAGTTTGCTTTTATGTTCTACACTGCTGATGGAAAACTTAACACTTAAAAGCCCAAAGACTATTGACACAGTTTTCTGTCTATAAGATGCTCTTTCCCATAACATGCATCAATATTTGTCTTTTTATTTTCCTTCAAATCCTTGCTAAACTTCAGACCCAGTTCCAGTTTGAGCTTTCAGGAAATAACTGATGGCTTAGGATATCATGAAGTTCATCTCCAATTTATGGTAATTTGATTACAATCTCACAGGGACCATGACCTTCACTTCTGATGATACAGCTTTATGGCTCCATCTACCATGCACATATATATGACTAAATGCCATTGGGATAATTTAAGTTATATGCCCCCAATAGTGCATCTCACAGTCTGGTAAATGTTGCAAGTTTTAATTTGTCAATCATAATACTAACACATGTCGAGTTTCACCATAATAATTAAATTACAAAAAAGCCCAGGTACAAAATTTGGCTTTTATTTGAAAAGAAAATGATGAAATCTAGTCAGACATCATTATATCTTTAAAAATCAAACGAAAGGGGCGCCTGGGTGGCTCAGCCGCTTAAGTGTCCAACTTCTGCTCAGGACGTGATCTCCTGATTCATGAGTTCAAGCCAGAGTCGGGCTGTGTGCTGACAGCTCAGAGCCTGGAGTCTGGTTTGGGTTCTGTGTCTCCCTCTCTATCTGCCCCTCCCCTGCTCATGGTATGTCTCTCTCTCAAAAATAAATAAACGTTAAAAAAAATTTTTAATCAAACAAAAAAAAAATAGAAATACAAACATAAAAGCTTCTAAGGGATAACTATAGTGAAACTTATCAAAGGGAGGCTAAATAGTAATAAAAAACTGAGTAAACGTTGGATTTTAATTTGAAAAGCTTAAGAAACACTTTCTTTTTTAAGGTATCTAATATCTATGCTTTTGCAGTAGTTTACCCATTTTTAGAATCTGAATCAGAGTTAGATATTTTAATTAACATACATTTCTCCTTCTTAACAGGGAAATGCATGTTTTCATCTAAAATAAGCACAAATGACACAATGTTTAGATTATATTGTCAAAACCAATTGTCTGCTTAGTGTCTATTTCCTTATCCCTGCCACAGATATTGACAATAATAATATATTACAAAGTAAAGTCTATTTTAATCATTTTCCAGTGAAATATAATAATACAAAAGTACATGTGCTTCCAGAAGCACACAAATTATGGCATGATGCTGATAGCAAGAATCAACTCTGGTAACAACGACAACAAAAAATCAGTAGGCGTCTCCTATATCTGCCAAGCCTAATTCTGAATTTCTGCACTATGTGCTAATATACGAGAGAGCAACCCAGACACCAACTGGGAAAAACTCCAGATTTTCTCTTAGGTATACAAATCGTGACTTCTGCTAGGAAACTGTGATAATACTAATGTTCCAGAAGATTAGAACATGGATTCTTAAGAAACTTAAACCACCACAGGCTCATTGAAGGGGGCCCTTAACAACTAAGAACATTTGTTTCAAAAATATCAAGGGAAAGTGGGCCATTGTCGCACTCCTCCTACATGGCACTATTGAAAGTCTTTTAAAGGTGTTTTCCAGAAATATAAATAAAATGGCTAAATCAGAGGTGGTCCAATTTCTATTCTTTATTAATTCAAACACTTAACTCTGCCCCTTCTAATGCATGCGGTTCTACAATCTTGAACCAGCAGGCTATGATGAGAATTCCAACCTGCATACCTAAAAGGAAAGCAATAAATAGGCAGGCAGGGTGGCCTGCTATGTTCCCCAGCAGCATGGAGAAACTTAGCCCATTAGACTACTGCAATTATCCCTGTCCCTTCTACCTCCTACCATCTTTCCACAGTGTCAGAAAACTTCTGAGTAAGGCTCCAAGCAGAAGTCATGAAGGAACTATAAAATAGCTGTAATGTAAGGGAGACAGAAGTAGAGGCAATGGCTCTTTGGAGAAGAAAAAGAAAAACTAAAGAATACAATGGCCTCCAAATTATATTACCAGTCAGGATTTGAAATTCAACTTTTATTTCTACTTTCCTAGTGAGGAGAAAGAATGATGATTAAGACATATTAATTGTTATGGAAAGTGTATTTGGGTTAGTCTATGCTCAAAATCTATATATCATGGAGGGTAATATTCGAGAGAGAAAACAACTAGAGGTGAAGGTATTTGTAAGGAGGTCAGAGAAACAAAGTCAGACATAAGTCCCTACTACAAAAATAGGCATAACTCAGTTATGCCTATTTAATAGGAATTAATATAAGGTACCAATATTTAATTATACATTAAAAGAACTTATTGCATCTAGTCTTTAGGCTACTTGTTTTTTCCTTTATGCTAATCTTTGTCCACTTTTGTCTTCCTCTTGCTTTCCCTTAGTTTATGTCCCAGTCATTTCCACATGCCGCAGATTCATTCACTTTCCATATTCAATTTACTTTCCCCAATTTATTACACTTTTTAAATACACACAGGGAATCTAGTGTGTATAATACCAAGGGATAAATTGACATAGAGGCCTTGCCTTTAAGTCAGATGTATACCATTTGGATAAATCAATTGTTCTCTTGACCAATAACAATAATAGGTAATGTTACCAAGGTTGCATCCCATCCCATTGAGCAGAAGATGGCCCTATCTCTTTTTATTCTTCTCAGTTACAGGCAAAACAAGAACTAGCCATAACTGTTTGGATCCAAGATGGCAGCAGGAGACTGGAAAAACCCAGTCATAGCTAATTAGACTGTGGCGACAGATTTGACCATAGAAGAACCCCAAATCTGATTATAGGCTGGTTATAATACATCAGGATGCCAGATGACATACCTGCCAACACTGTAAGAGTTCCAACCAAAGTCATAGAAGGAGAAAGAGGAGGTGGCAACCATATTCTTAGAAAAAACCTACTCATTCAGAAAAAACTCATGCATATTTCTCCCATTTTTGCCCCAGCCCATAAAACCCTCCTTGAGATACACCCCAGAAGTGGATTTGTGAACTTAGTTCCTGCTTCTGCATTCTCAGGCCACTGAATAAAGCTGGTGCTGTCCAAAGCGCAACTTGGGTTTAGTGTTTGGCTTTGCAGCACAGAACACAGAAAACACTTCCAAGGAAAGGCACAGGGCTTCCCCAGTAGTTCCAACCTACTTTGGGGGAAAGGGAAAATCAAATGGCAACAGTAATCATAATTACTAGCATTGTATCCCTATAGCATACATACTGTAATTATTCTGCATATTCTACAGATTCTACATTGCACAGAGGTGAAATAACTTGCCCAGAGTCGCATCGTTTGTGGAATCCAAATTCAAACCTAGGCAGTTTAATTCTAAACTTTTTTTTTTCAACGTTTATTTATTTTTGGGACAGAGAGAGACAGAGCATGAACGGGGGAGGGGCAGAGAGAGAGAGGGAGACACAGAATCGGAAACAGGCTCCAGGCTCTGAACCATCAGCCCAGAGCCTGACGCGGGGCCCGAACTCCCGGACCGCGAGATCGTGACCTGGCTGAAGTCGGACGCTTAACCGACTGCGCCACCCAGGCGCCCCTAGGCAGTTTAATTCTAAACCTATGTTCGTTCTCTCTCTCTCTCTCTCTCTCTCTCTCTCTCTCTCTCTCTCTCTTCTCTCTTTCTTTCTTTCTTTCTTTCTTTCTTTCTTTCTTTCTTTCTTTCAAGAGAGAAGGAATGCACAGGCATGAGCAGGGGAGGAGCAGAGGGAGAGAGAGAATCTTATGTAGACTCCTTGTCTGGTGCAGAGCCCAACATTGGGCTCAGGGTCAATCTCATGACCATGAGATCATGAGCTGAGTCTAAATCAAGAGTCAAATGCATAACCAATGGGGCCACACAGGCATCCCTCTAAACCCATGTTCCTAACCAGTATATCATACACTTTATGAGTTAAAAAAAATACACAAAATAAACATACTAATTTAAGTCATAAAACTAAATGAAGAGTCAAATGAATAATATAATGAATGAATATAATAAATTCTAAAAAGTTAGAGATCAGTATAGGTTCATATATTCAGAATAATCTTTATAATACCTTCTCTCCTCATCCATGTGTTTGGGATCTTGTGGGGAAGAGAGACTCATTAAAAAAAAGAGAAGGTAGAAAGAATATAGCAAGAAGTCACCTTTGTTTTCATTCTTTCCATACATTGCCTGATATCAACTCACTGAAGGAATTACCTAGTTACAATCAATCATCAATCATCTGATGATTCTCTATGCTTTAAGAAATGCTTGGTGACCTGCTATGTAAACAATAGAGATTCTGCATCAACAAAAAATTGCCTAAATCCAATGTAACTGTGCCCCCTTGTTTTTAAACATCATGTAGAAAATCTTACTCTTTTACTACAATAATATGTAGGCAATTTTTGCTTTATATAGCATTAACATATAGTAGTATTTCATTGTTTTCCAAATGTTTATACCATGCTTTATTTCAACATATAGTTGCTGTTTCTATAATCTACTTAAGCAAGCACTAAAAAAAAAATCATCATAAAAAGCAAAAAAAAAAAAAAAAAAAAAAAAAACTTGGCACTGGTGTTTTGCAGTGCCTGATATTATAACACTTGAAAAAATTTCCTTGGGTTGGGTATTTTAATGCATTTCAAAAATTTTTAACTTCACATATAATTATGAAATGGTGTTTATCATTTATGGTTTCCAATTAACTAAAGTATTATATGAAATAAGCTTATTGAAAGCCATACTGTTTTAATTTAACAAAGAAAAGCACAAAAAGAAGCAAATGTTCTTAATGCAATTATAATTGGTCACTGGATGGATAATTGGAGAGGGGATAATGTGAGTGGATTATATCTGAAATGTTATGGAGGATATAGTGTTCTTTCCATGATAATACTTTTCTATTGGGTTTAAGGCAAGAAACTCTAACAAAGTTAACCTAAAATTATCACAGAGATTTCTCTCAGAGCTAGAACTTTGAAAACTGGAGCAAAGTGTGTCTCTGTACTTAAATCAAGCTATACCTGGAGAACTACAGGGGGTCCATTGAATACTTTCTGACCCAAATCCATAGTTACAATCTCAGACCAGGCTTTTGAGAAACATCTTAGGTATTTACAATCTTAGAGCTCTCTATCCTTTCTGTGAACAGGTTCAACCAGATTCCAGAAAAGTCTTTGTTTCTGCTCTACAATTAATTACATTAAAGAAAAAAAAGCTACTCATATCTAAATTAGTAACATATCCATTAGTAGGAAGAGTGAAATCTTGAAGTCAGAAAAGTTCATTTTTGTATTAAAGCCTCTTTGAAAACCTTACCATGTCACTTTCTATATACATAGGCTAGGGCCATTTTCCTTATTTGCTTTAAGTTTCACTGACTTATTAGATCCATAGTTATTGAGTATCCACTGCGTGTTAAATACTATGTTTACAATGTGGATATATATTTGTGAATAAGTAAACTACCTTTAGAAACTAGAAATGATAAAAACAAATAATTAAAAAATTATTATCAGCTGGTAGATAATGAGTTTAAGCCCCATGTTGCTTGTGGAGCCTACTTAAAAACTAAAAAAAAAAAAAAAAAAAAAATTCTTAAAAAATTTAAACAACAGCAACAACACCAAATGAATAAACCCAAATCACATTAACTGTGATACAGGAGATGAACAGGGTTGATAATATCAAGGAAGAAGAATTTCAAGTGACCAGAGGAGGCCTCATAGAGTGGTTGACATTTAGACTGAGAACAGAAAGACAAAAACGAAGCACACTTGGAAAAAAATCCAAAGGGAAGTACATCCCCAAAAAGAAGACCATATGACAGTACAGTGTGGCTGAGCAAAGTGGGCAAAAGAGAGTGGTGTCAGATGGTTTAGTACATCAGATGAGAGTCTGCTCATACAAGTCTTAGACTGAATAGTAAGGAATCTGGATCTTACTCAATGTACAATTGGATATCATTTCATAGTTTTATGCAGGAGAATGGCATAGATGGATTTATATTTTGCAAAGACTTCTCTGGCTTCTCCATAGAGAATATTTTTGAGAGGGATTTGGGTGGGGGGGGGATGCAGGAAAGCCAAGAAGAGTACCATGGTAATCTGGGAGAGAAACATTGGTGTTTGGGTTTACAGTGAAAGAAACATAATCAAGAGAAATGGAGAAATTATCTTAGAGGTTGACTTGCTGACAGTTTATATGTTGAGAGAGAGGGAAAGATGAATATCGAGTTTGAGTATTAACTTTTCTTCCAAAGTTATACAATGATAATAGCACAAATTCAACATGCATAATCTAAAGGAGGGATAGAGTTGTGTTTTAATTTTGATTTTCTTTGGATGGAGCAGAAGGTAATCAAGAATTCAGTTTTGGATCTGTCAAATGTGAAATGTCAATGAGAATCCAATTGAAGATGTCAACTAGAGAATTGCATATTTAGAGCTAAAGTTGACAGAAGAGAACTGGGTTAGAAATATACATTTGGAAGTCATTGTCACATACATGGTATTTAAAGCTTTCAAACAGATCATTACAAAAGAATGAAAGTTGAGTTTTAGAAGGAAACATAATCTTGAAAGCAGCAAACATTTAGAGGTCAGGTTTAGAAGAAAAATCTACAAAGGAGATTGAGAAGGACACTCCAGAGGTAGTCAAAAAAGAGGAAATTACATATCTGGAAGCAAGAGACATGTGGGTTTTAGGAAGAAATGACTGGTTATGCAAATGAATTAATTTGAGAGTTCAGGTAAAATAAACAATGAATACTGACCATGAAAACCTTAGGTTTCCAAATTGATTATGGTAAAACTCAAGGCAGATAGATGGAACAGTATGTAGAGATGTTTAGTAAAGCTCTTATAGAATGGACAATTCTAGAGTGATTTATAGGTTGATAAAAAGAGTTGTAAAGGAGGAAAAATAATTTACCTCTATCTTTCCAGGTTCTGGAATAAGGGAGAGATTAACAAGAAAAAACAAGGAAGTTTAATATACCTCCTGTATACATGAAACACCCAAGAAAACTGATTAACTCTCCAAAATGACCCAAGCCACCACCTTACATACCATTTCCAGTTGGGGACAAAAGAAAGATGTAGTGGGGGAGGCCAATGTTGAGAGGTTACCAGGAAACGCATAGTAAACAAGGGGATGGTTGTTACACAGATTTACGTTCAATGCCTTCTCCACAGTTAAGAGTTTCTAGAGATTTGGTCATCCTCCCCTTCCAGATATAGAGGGGGAGACACACTTACAAATGGAGACTTTTCTTATGAATGAAATGTCCTTTACAAAAGGGCAACTTTTACTCAGTTTTTAGAATTTCTCCTGTGTATTCAGTTTTTCAAAAATAACTAGCTCAAGATAATTCTTACACCAAAGAGGCATATTCTGGGTGGCAAATTCTGCTCCCCTTCAGAGTAAAGTAGGTAAGAAACTACAGAATGGGAGAAGTCTTTGATATCAACGAACAAGCAAGTTAGTGAGCTCATGAGAAAAAACAAAACAAGACAAAACAAAACAAAAATCCTCCCAAATAACAGATAAAACAATCCTTGCACAACTGTTCTAACAAGCACAAAACCACATATTAAAGATTTGAACTTCATATTATAAATATCTATTTCTGGGAAAATTTTTCTTTCTTGTCAAGAATTAGGGATGTCTTCAACTATTAATATTTCTCAACTCAGTATCTTAGGCACAGTTGGATGATGTCATCTATTTTCAATTGAATTCACCACAGATTTTAGTCAGTTTATATATTTTTTATTCTGAACAATAGATTTTATAATTTAAGAATTAAATTTATATGTAATTTTTTCATATCATACAATTATAGAAAGCCTAAGGTATCTTTTCAGATTAGAAGGGCACTAAGTAGAGGCGTCTGGGTGGCTCAGACAGTTAAGCATCTGACTCTTGATTTCAGCTTAGGTCATGATGTCATGGTTCATGATTTTGAGCCCCACCATAGGGCACTGTGCTGATGGTACAGATCCTGCTTAGGATTCTCTCTCTCTCTCTCTCTCTCTCTCTCTCTGCCCCTCTCCCCTGCTCACATTCTTTCTCTCTCAAACTAAATGAATAAACATTAAAACAAAACTAAGTCAAAAAATTGTCAAAAAACCGTAATTGAGGAATATAAGTACCAACTAAAATTAAAACAGGTAAGAGACAAAATGACTCAATTAACAGGTAGAATATTAAAATATGTAGATAAGTTATAACATATAATTTTTAATTAATTCTTATGTCTTGTGTTTTCAATTGCTACTTTTTATTCCTAAAGTGAGCAGATATTTAAAATATTTTCTCAATTTTAGAAATTTATGTCTGTGGTATACTAGATATAGGACGTTTTTGCTTTCTCAAAAATTAGCCTTTGGGAGGGAAACATGGTTATTATAGTATCTTATTAAAAGTAAAAACAACAGGGGCGCCTGGGTGGCGCAGTCGGTTAAGCGTCCGACTTCAGCCAGGTCACGATCTCGCGGTCCGTGAGTTCGAGCCCCGCGTCAGGTTCTGGGCTGATGGTTCAGAGCCTGGAGCCTGTTTCCGATTCTGTGTCTCCCTCTCTCTCTGCCCCTCCCCCGTTCATGCTCTGTCTCTCTCTGTCCCAAAAAAAATAAATAAACGTTGAAAAAAAAAAATTAAAGTAAAAACAACAAACAAACAAGGACGTAGATTGTATATTTTCATTAACTTCAACTAAGAGAACTTAAAGTTGACTATGCTTTATAAAGTCAGATTTTAAAATGTATCTCTGCCGTAAACATACGATTATATTTAAACTAAGAAAAAAATCCACAATGTTTAAAAAGTAATTACCCTTCAAACAAACAACTCTCACCAAAATCACTTGAATAGCAAAACAATTGTTAAAAGGAGACAAGGAGGCCCAAAATGGAGTCACTTGTGCTAAACATCTTATTGACAAATCAAGACTTAATACCTAACCTAACTGCAGTTTAAACCCCCAAGGTATGTAACCTTTAACCAGTCAACCTGATTAGCACTAGTGAGATAATCTGCCAGATAAACCCTTCCATTTCCCTTAGGAGGGAGAACTTACCTGAAATATTACATTCTTTCCTAATAATTTCTTTTTACTGCCCCCTTCCTGACATAGAAATCTTTATTTTTTAGATTCCATGGAGTTTCTTTCTATTTGCTAGATGGGATACTTCCCAATTTATGAATTGCTAAATAAAGCCAATTTGATCTTTAAATTTACGCAGGTAAATTTTTGTTAACAAAATAAAATTATGATTAACAAACAAGAAGCAAGTGAAACTAAGAGTATTAATTTTTTTCCAGCTTCTCCACATTTTGCAGATTACCTGCAATGAATACATATGGCTTCTAAAATAAAATTTATTTTCTTTAATTGGCCTTACTCATCAACCTATATTAAAACAACCTGTATCACCATCGACTTTTCCTTTAGATACATAATGTTTTCCTCATTGTTTTTGTTTCCCTCTGTCAACAAATAGCAATATATAAACAGTTTTTATGTTAAAGAGTGTATTTTGTTTATGCCAGTCAGGATATAGATTATAATAAAGAAAGGAAAGAGAATGTTTTATAGAGGGAAATAGAGAAAAAGAATGAAGAAAGATACAAATTGAGAATGAGAGAATGAGAGGTGCATCAAATTTAGTCACTCTGGAGAAGGAAATTAGTAGCAAAGTATCTGTATTACTGTTCAGAACTCAGAAAGCTACATTTTATTATATAGCTGAAAATTATTAAAATTCTCAAAAGTTCCTTCATTGGCCTCAACTTGGAGAAATTGTTGTGCATGATTGTATATGGTTCACTGTGTCACAACCAAGGTGAGCTGCATCAGAGATTAGAAGACATACTGAGTTTTCATTTACAATTACCCTTTTATAAACTGGCCTCATCTTTGTCATTAAAGATCGTATTAGAAAGGTAAATAAAACATCATTTAACAGTTTATTTTTATTAATTATAAAGTTATAGAATTTTACACTTTTCGATTCTCATAATAAATGGCCCAACAGAAACAGCATGTTGAGTCTAAATAAGAGACAAAATTATATACCAGGTAGGCAGAGATACTAAAGAGCATTCCTTTTACTTTTGTTCAGTATGTGTTCCTAAACTCTGTGAAAGGTGTGGTACACAACAGGCTTGAACTGAGGAGCTCCTCTCTGCAGCAAGATTGAATTTCAGGTGGACTAAGCTGTTTAGCTGGCTAGTGGCTAAAATGGAGATGCCACAATTTTCTGAAAACATATTGTATTTCATTTACTTTAAATTTTTTAATGTTTATTTATTTTTGAGAGAGAGACAGAGACAGAGACAGAGACAGACCATGAGCAGGGTAAGGGTAGAAAAAGGGGGAGACACAGAATGTGAAGCAGGCTCCAGACTGTTTGCTGTCAGCACAAAGCCCGATGTGGGGCTTGAATCCACAAACTGTGAGATTGTGACCTGAGACAAAGTCAGATGCTTAATTGACTGAGCCACCCAGGTGCCCCCCAAAAATATATTTTAAAAGGTTCACAGGGCTCCTGGGTGGCTCAGTCAGATAAGCATCTGACTTGAGCTCAGGTCATGATCTCATGACTAAAGCCCTGCACTGTGCTGTTTTCAGTGCAGAGTCTGCTTTGGATCCTCTGTCTCCCTCTCTCTGCTACTCCCCTCTGGGGGATAAGCTTAGGAATCCGCAGGCTTACACCAATGGGTTGACAAGGCATAAAGAAATACAAAGGCATAAAATACTCACACCTGAGTTTGGGTAAACCATATTGGCACCCCAAGAATAGGGGGGTGCAAAGGCACCCTGAGAATAGGGAGGCACAAAGGTGCCAGAAATGGAAGGAGGTGCAAAGGCACCCCAAAATAGAGAGGGGGTGCAGAGCCCCCAGAATAGAGACAGGAAAAGACCTGAAACAGAAATGGTGCAAAGGTGCCCAATACATAGGTATATGAAACAAACAAGCTTAGATATTCAGGGTTAAAGCGCCCAAAAATTTAGTAATGTAGCAGAAAGCTGCTTTCACAGGAGAATAGGGCCAGGTTTGGTAAATTGGTGAATTGGACTATAGACCACTGCACTGCAGGCAAAGCATCCCAGAGTGGATATGGTTAACTAAAGAAAATGTGCCTTGTCAACCCTGAGGTTATTTCCCCTATCTGTCTCATCCCCTAGGCTGGCTAAGATAAACAGAGGTGCTGCCTTATGTCCGCTGTAAACAACCTTCCTCTGGACTGCCCGGAGTGCAGATTTTGTTTTGTATTAACCCAAACCCCTAACCATAAGTATCTTCAAGAACCCTTTTCCTCACATCCACAAGTTAATGTTCACAGATTCATTGTCTCTTTGTGCACGTCCGTTGCCATGTTTGTTAGCCTTCTGATCCTAATAAAAATGGGGCAAGGACACTTATTCGGGGCTCTTGCCTTTTCCTGGACATGAGCCATCTTTCACTTTCAATCCTGCATCCCACTCTTTTGCTGGACAAGAGAGAACCTAAGACCCATAGTTTACGACACTCCCCAACTCACACATGCTCTCTCTCTAAAATAAGTAAACATTAAAAAGATTTTTTAAAAAGGTTCACAATATAAACAAATGACCAAGGCAATTCCCCCTTTCCTTAAAATTAACTCTCTATTCAAAACAAAAGTGTAACTGAATTCTTACCTATTGAAAACAAAAACATAACTGAACTCTTACCTCTATGTTCTATCAACAAAGGACATAGTGTGAGGTAGAGAACTAAATGAAACATAAAATCAGAGGCATCTTGGGCTTTCTGAGTAATTCATTTCAGTTTTAACAGTTGCATTAAGTCTCCAAGTGCACACTTCCTTTTACCCACTTATTGCATCATACCTTCAACATTTATTGTTACTCCTGCTGCCTGCCCTGAGGCAGCCTATTTGATTTTGCCTACGCTGCTCAGGGCCTACCCAGAGCAGCAGTGTTAAACTTGCAGTAAAAATGAGACAAGCCTTAAATGCTTACTCCAACAACTTGGCTGACCTCATCATGCTTCTTCCTACTAAAGCCTGGAAATGGATTCTGGCTGGAAGAAACGTATCTCTTCATCAAAGCTTCTGCCCGTTTAATCTCTGATTTTCTCATGAGTCTCTCACTGCTCTCTCAAAGTGACTCTCAACTGCATGCCCATCAGAACTATCTCAAAACTACCTTAAAGGATATACTAGAAATCATCAATTTTTCAGCCCAGCAGCTTCCAAGAAATATCATGCTTTATAGTTTGAGTCATAGCAAACATTTATATCCTTTATGAAAAATTTGAACTTGTAGCAAAATGGAGTTTCCTGGTCCCTTTATTCATTTTCTCCTTACTATTCTCATTACTGTTGGGAAACAATTCTGCTGGCTTATGCTTTGTTTTTAAGCTAATGATCACCCAAGGGATAACAAAAAGTCAGTAAAGCAGTAATTAAATGCATAGACTATAGACACAGTGCACCTGATTTGAACTATGGCTCTATAATTTAATATCTCTATAATCTTATGTAAGTTAATTTAAATTGTCTGGACTTCAGTTTCCTCATCTGTAAAATAACAATAATAATAATTGCTGGCATTATAGGGTTGATATTATTAAATATATCAATATAGTTAAGGCACAGATACTTAGAAAACGTGAGCTGTAATAAATTCATGACAAGATCCTTATGTGTTAGATATTATACTATATTTGCCATTCAAGATATGTTCTGAGAGATAATAAATACCAACATGCAAACATTTAGCTTTCCTTAAAGTACACCACTCTGAACACTCTAAAAGGGACCCAAATTCTTCAATGAGATATCTTTTGCCCTCATGGGATAAAGCCATGAATAACAGGTGACCTAGACTACACAGGATACCAAAATAATGGTCTTATGAGCTCTGACCTTGTAGAACTCAGGCAGGATGGGGCCAGGACACTACAAAGGGCTACAAAAAGAAAGAGAAAGGGAAACAGGAGGAAAAAAAAGGCATAGAACAAATGAACAAATGTTTTGCTTTAAACTCTATGTATGTTTTTTATCAGCAACTCATAGTATTACATCTGGTGTGAAAGACAGACTGCATTTGAACACCCTTTAAAACACTATGGAGTATTAGCATGGGAACAGTCAGAGAAGGTGCTGCCTAGGATTTTTGACTCGTGGAATGGCCACATCTAAATACAAGTGTATCATAGCAAATTCCAGAAGCTTCTACTATAGCTTTTAAACTGATAGTAGAGAGGGACAGATCATTTTGAAAGAGAGACACTGATACAATTAGACACATGGACTCTGTAGTAAACACTGAAGAAAGACAAGTTTTGAGAAAATTGTTTCTACTCCAAAGGCAGGACCAAGATATATTATGTATGTTTATCAAGATGATCTCTCAAAGAAATTTCCTGAAGGAAATCCTGGGTAAAAGGGCCTCCGATAGAATGACTTATTCCCTATTTATTATACAATATTTAGAAAGAAAATTGGGATCCTTATGGAGAATAAAGACCCATGAGGAATACGGTATAGCTGAAGGCATCTACTTCACATCTCAGCCATTCACACAGAGACCCTGTATGGACAATAACAGATAAGTTACACAGCTTCCGCAAGATATCTCTAGACAATAAATCTCAAAATACTTAGGAAATTTCCAGAGAAAGAAACTTTGAACTGTCCACTGAAGAAGTCATAGTTGGGGCACCTGGGTGGCTCAGTCAGTTGGGCATACGACTTCGGCTCAGGTCATGATCTCACAGCTTGTGAGTTTGAGCCCCGTGTCAGGCTCTATGGTGACAGTTCAGAGCCTGGAGCCTGCTTTAGATTCTGTGTCTCCGTCTCTCTCTGCCCACTCCCCTGCTCTTGCTCTGTCTCTCTGTCTATTTCAAAAATAAATAAACATTAATTTTTTTTAAAAAAAGAAGTCATAGTTATACAACAGAAAAATTAACTGAAATATAAGCAAAACATAAGGAGGTTAGAATGTCATCTTTGAGGTGGCTTATGGAGGAAAATCTGAATAAATGTAGATAAAGTTGCAGTTCCTCTGTTGAGCTCTGTGCTATTAGTTTAGAAAGTAAATCTGCATTAGGTTTGGAAATATCAAGATATATATGCTAATTTCTTCACCACTTAGAGGAAAGAAGATAAAATATAGGTAATTTTGTGATGCACTAGAAAGTTTTTACAAAAGATGCTAGAGAGGAGGTCTTAGGAAAAGATGGTCAGTACACAGTCAAAGACGTGATAGGAGAAATATGTGGCCCAGATATGTGACCAAGTTCTGCCAGCCATCAATCTTCCTAAAATGTCTGAAAAATCCCTATGGTTTTGATTAACTCAAGGAGGGTCAAGAGAAATCAGAGGTTATGGAGAACAAGGAAAAAAATCAGAAATACCTGAAGATACAAGGGTCCTCTACCAACTCAAGAAAATATATCTGACTGAAAGTTAAGATGTTGGTGGACATTTTGGAAGGAACTTCCAATCCTCACTTTTATGAGTAGTGGGAGCTATGGGATTTTCCTCAAAAAGACATCCTACCTATTGCTACTAGTGCTGTCTGGGGGGAATGTGCAGCACTATTATTATTTAGTCAATCTCTGGACATTACTGTCCACAATTTCCTAGAAAGGAAAGAATAAGATGCCAATTCGTCAATTCTGTATCAGATAAAAAAAACAGGTCAATATTTAAAAGAGATGGAATTGCAACATTAGTCTGGTTACAAGTGCTGGGTCCATATGCACCATTTTTCTGACCTCCTCATTCTTTTCTGGCAACTTCAAGGGCTCCACACAGTAGCCAGCCCGGGGCCACTTTGGACATTCAGACCATGGGAAAAGAGTACTCATAAAAGTGAAAGATTGGAAGTTCCCATTCAAACCATCCAAAATGTCCACCAACATCTTAACTATTTCTATGTTTTTTCCTGGATCTTCATAACCTCTGATTTCTCTCAACCTTCCTTCTTTGCCTTCACTCTGCTTCTAGGTTTTCAGATTCATCCTATCAGTGTCCTACATTTTATTTATTTATTTATTTATTTATTTATTTATTTACTTACTTATTTATTTACTTATTTATTTTAAGTTTTTAAAATGTTTATTTATTTTTGAGAGAGAGACCTTTAAAATGTAGGGCACTAGAGACATCTGGGTGGCTCAGATGGTTAAGCATCTGACTTCACCTCAGCTCATGATCTCATGCTTCGTGAGTTCAAGCCCCATGTCAGTCTCTGTGCTGACAGCTCAGAGCCTGGAGCTTGCTTCAGATTCTGGGTCACCGCTCTTCCTGCCCCCCACCCCACTCTCAAAAATAAATAAACATTAAAAAATTAATTAAATAAATAGATAAATAAATAATAAAATGTAGGGCTCTGATAGGATGAATCTGAAAACCCAGAAGCAGAGTGAAGGGAAAGAAAGAGGGTCAGAAAGCAAGACAAAGAGACTCATAGGGACTGAAAGGCAACCTGATAGGAAACATGTGTTTTCATCAACCTCTGGAATACTGACTATGGTGGTAATGACTATTATAAGCTTATGTTTACTGGGGGATAATTTGCAATGTTTCTTTCAGTTTTCTGTAGGTCTTACAAACAGAGGTACAGACTAGTTTGATTCCAGACCATCACTTCACAGATATTTTGTAGTGAAAACCCTTGGGGGACATAGAACAGGAAGTGCATGCTGTTTGCTGTGACATGGTTAGTAATGCCCTTTTCCTATGATCCAGGAGTATTGTGTCTTCCAGCATCATAAATCTGTGGCAAGCTAAATTGTTAAATTGTGAGTGGGGTAAATTCTCAGACCTACCACAATGTTGACAATTTTCCTCCCCACAAAATACAGTTTTTGGTATGAGAAAATAATCTTTGCTCCTGAAGATGCCTGGGAAAGTCTTTGCAAGAGACTGAAGGATTTGAAGACAAACTGTTATCTAAGAGGTTAAAATGAAAAATTAAGTCACAACGAGCAGGTGGGTATTTTTCACATAATCCCATAGAATCAACTGATAAAATTCAATAAATAATGAAATTATAAATGTGTATTTGGGAGAAGCAGAGACTGTCTTGCAGAAAAAGAAAAGAAATAGTATAAAGATAACTCAGAACATTCTAATGGTAACTACAATGAAAGTGGTAATTAACTTACATATGGTGGTTTGCAGTTTACAAAGCATTTCCACACATTATTTTATTTGAGTCTTACAGCAATCTTGTGAGATAGGCTTTAGTATTTTCTTAATTACACAGTTGAGAAAATTAAAGTTTAGAAAGATTATGTAACTTGCTAAAGGCTAAAACTAATATGTTAAAAAAATAAACAGAAATGAACTTGAGAAAATTGAATAAAACCAAAACAAAAATTAAGATTTGGCCATAGGCTAAGAAGCTTCCACCACAAGTTATTCTTTTTATATGATGCCCTTTTTGCACCTATGAACTTGTCTTTTCTCCTATGTAAAACAAATTTCTTCTTTTTACTGTATTCATTTCAGCTATAATTATTTTTCTCTTTGTTTTCATGGCTAAGATACTATAAAAAAAGTAGTGTGTATGTGTTCTCTCTGCCTTTCTTTTCCACTCATCTCACTGCATCTACTATTCTAAGAAAAAAAGAATTTTCATTAAAATCACTAGCGACACTAAATGATGAAAACTCTGGGTACATTTTGGTTATTAAGTTACATCTCACCTTCTAAAAACACTTTTCTTTAGATTGTAGAATACTAGTCATTCACTTATTTCCTCCTTCATTTCTAGGTACTATTTTCCAATTGCTTTCATGGATATCTTATCTTAAATGCCTTATAAAGACAATGATCTCTAGCATTCCATCTCCATCTTCTTGTTCAATTTTCTCCCATTGGGTCATCTAATCTACTCTCACGATTTGATTACCACCCACAATGCAAAAGCACACCGATTCTATATATAAATCCAGTTGTGATTTATTTCTTGGGAGCTCCAGATCTGTATGCCAAGAATCTAATTCATATTTTCAATCACAACATGGATACAAAACTATGGTTCACTATGTCCAAAATCAAATCAGTTCTCTCTATACCTGTCATTAATGCATTAATTTGTTTGTTTGTATTCCTTTCCTAGATTAAGTAAAGCACATTGACTCAACCTGGAGTATACCATCCTCCTTCCTTAGTCCTCATATCCTAATAGTGATTATATCTGGTTTATTCTACCTCTAGATACTCTCTAATAAATAACTACCTCTCTGTTAACAATACCTTTAACCCTGAGTATTCAACAACTTGAACTAGAAAAATATTTTTTGTAGTCTCCCTTAATCAAAGTGATTCTACACATATTTCTTTCAGAAATTATAATCTTTTCATTTCACTATCCCTCCTACTAGTATCTTCCATGTCTCCTGATGAGTATATGTTGATAGACAATCTTTTATTAATAGCATTCATGTACCCATATTTTATTACTATTGCTGATCAGCCTATCTTCAGTGCTTATATGCATGCAGATGTACACACATCATACATACTCCTACACAAATGTGTACATACATCGACACACACTTCCAACTGTCCCTAATGTGTCACAGTATATTATGCATCAGCACATGCTTTGATAGCTGCTTAGAGTTTCCCTACTTCTCTTATTCCTATCCAATAATTTCAATTAAAATTAAAATCCCATTCCCCCCTCAACTCCTATCTACGTGAAGAATTAAAAGCTCTCCAAGTGTCTTGCATAGATTTTGATTCAAGATGGCAATGCCAAGAGGCTCCTGAATTCACCTCCACCCATGGACACAAGAAATGTACAGTTACATATAGAACAATTCCATATGAAAGAAGTCCATAAACTTCAATGACTTC
This sequence comes from Puma concolor, assembly GCF_028749965.1. Lineage (NCBI taxonomy): Eukaryota > Metazoa > Chordata > Mammalia > Carnivora > Felidae > Puma > Puma concolor. The sequence continues at coordinate 62,314,613 of NC_141668.1, read as the reverse complement.
TACACATCAGGCAAATGAGAAAACCCACATTGAAACAGGTAGAAGGAACTGACACACACTATCACCATAAACTCCACCCCCACCAGAGTGCCACAGAATCAGAAGGAAACTTATTACTGTTAGCTTCATCCTGAGAAGCAAAGGGGTTGAATCCCACATCTAGTTCCCCAACTCTAACTACCTCCACCTGAGAAATGGATCCCAAAACATTGAGCTTTGAAAACCAACAGGGCTTATGTCCAGGAGACAGGCTATAGTGAACTGAGAAACAGTTCTTAACGTACTCACCTGGACTCACTGAGGCTAAGCCCCAGGTATAGCACAGAGGCAACAGACTAAAGCATTCAGTCTTTCCATGAGAAAAGCCGATGTGCTTATCTTAAAAGCTATGGCTTAATAACAATAAATTTTCTGAAAAAGAATAAGGAAACTGATGGGGCCCCTGGGTGGCTCGGTCGGTTAAGCATCTGACTTCAGCACAGGTCATGATCTCCCGGCTTGTGAGTTCAAGCCCCCATGTGGGGCTCCACACTGACAGCTCTGAGCCTGGAGCCTGCTTCGGATTCTGTGTGTGTCTCTCTCTCTGCTCCTCCCCTGTTCACTCTCTCTCTCTCTCTCTCTCTCAAAAATGAATAAACATTAAAACAATTTTCAGAAAAAAGAATAAGGAAATTGATACCATTTACAATAGCATTGAAACAACAGAATACTTAAGATTGAATTCTACTAAAGAGATAAACAATCTCTACTTTGAAAACTAAAAGATATTGATAAAATAGATCAAAGGAGACACACATAAGTATAAATGTATCTGGTGTTTATAGATTGGAAGATTATTGTTAAACTGTCAACAATACCAAAAGCAATATTAGATTCAATGCAATGCCAATGACATTTTTTATAGAAGTAGAAAAACACTCCCAAAATTTATTAGGAACCATAAAGACGCTGAATAGCTAAAGAAACCTGAGACAAAACAGGAGGTCTCAGAATTCCTGATTTTGAGCTATACTATCAGGTTATACTATCAAAACAACATGGTAATGATGTAAAAGCAGACAGACCAATGGAACAGTATCAAGAGTCCAAATGTAAACCCAATATATATGTATATAGTTAACTAATATATTTGACAAAGAAGCCAAGGCCACTCAATGTAGAAAAGACAGTATTTTCAATAAATAATGCTGGGATAATTGGATATTCACATGTAAAAAAAATGAAACTGGGCCCATATCAACAGCACTCACAAAAATTAATACAAAAGGACTTACATGTAAGAACTGAAGGCATGCAACTTCTAGAAGAAAACACAGGAAAATAAAACTACCTGACATGGGTCTTGTCAAGATTTTTTAGATATGAGTCCTAAAGCACAAGCAACAAAATAAAAAATAAACAAGTGGGACTACATCAAACTAATCAAGCTCTGCATAGAAAAATAAACCATCAACAAAGTGAAAAAAAAAAAAAAACAACTAATGGGATGAGGAAAAATATTTTCAAACCACATATCTGAGAAGGTGTTAATATCCAAAATATGTAAGGAACTCAGAACAACTCAATACCAAAACACAAATAACCCAATTTAAAAGTGGGTGAAGGACATGAATTGGCATTTCTCCAAAAAATATCAATTACAATAAGTACATGAGAAAATGCTAACCATCACTCGTCATTAAGAAAATGGAAATTAAAATCACAATGAAATATCATCTCATCCCTGTTAGAACAGCCACCATCAAAAAGGCAAAGATTAACAAGTGTTGGTGTGGATGTGAAGAAAAGGAAACCTTGTATACTGTTGGTGGGTTTATAAAATGGTGACACCACTATGGAAAACAGTATGGAGGATCCTCATAAAATGGAAAACAGAACTACCATATAATCCACCAATTCCACTTCTGGGAATATAACCAAAGGAAATGAAAACTCTAACTCAAAAAGATATCTGCACCCCCATGTTTACAGCAGCATTATTTACAATAGCCAAGACATGGAAACAACCTAAGTGTCCACTGATGGATGACTGGATAAATAAGTTGTGTGTGTGTGTGTGTGTGTGTGTGTGTGTGTGTGTGTGTGTGTGGTGATGTTATTCGACCATTGAAAATGAGTAAATCCATTTGTGACAATATGGATGGAATATGAAGGCATTATGCTAAGTGAAATAAAGACAAATACCATATGATCCCATTTATACATGGCATCTAAAACAAACAAAAGCAAAAACCATAGAAAAAGAGATAAGACTTCTAGTTAGCAAAGGTGAAGGATCATGGGAGGGGGAGCTGGACAAAAGTGACCAAAAGATACAATTTTCCCCTTTTATGATACATAAATACTAGGGATATAATGTATAACATGATGACTGCTATATGATACATAAGAATGCTGTTAAAAGAGTTAATCCTAAAAGTTGTCATCACAAAAAGCACATTTTTTCTCTTTTTTCCTTTCTTTTGTTTCATTTTATCTGTAGGAGAAGATGGATGCTAGCTAAACCTATTATGGTAATCATTTCACAATATATGTAAATCAAACCATCACACTGTATGCTTTTAACTGATACAGTGATGTATATCAATTATTTCTCAATAAAACTGGAAGAAAATGAAAAGCTGTGGCCCAAGAGACAACCTTCTAACTTAACACACATCTAAGAGGCCAAATGCAATACTCCCCAGAGGTAGGGAAGCTAGCACTCTCCCTCTGCCTCACTCCAAGTTGTTTGTATCTATTAGAAAGGAACTTGTACACACAACTGGTACCAGGCTTCTGTAGCTGCTGCCTGGAGGATGCATCCCTTGACTGGCTCTGGGGGCCAGTAGGACTTATGTCTGCGGGTTCCACAGGTCCATAGCAAATTGAATTCATTCTTAATGACTTAACCCCAGAGTACAAAGGAGAGGTATCAGACTAAAATTCCCAGTGTATGTGAGAAAGAGGCATATTTGCAGATCATGTACCAATACATACATAAAAAGGTGTTCAACATCACTAATCATCAGAGAAATGCAAATCAAAACTGGAATGAGATATTACCTCACACCTATGAAAATGGCTATTATCAAAATGACAAAACTTAAGTGTTGGAAAAGATGTGAAAAAATGGAAACTTTGTACATTGTTGGTGGAAATGTAAACTGGTACAACTACTATGAAAAAGAGCATGGAGTTTCTCAAAAAATTAAAATAGAACTACCATATGATCTAGCAATCCCAGTTCTGAGAATATATCCAAAGGAAAAGAAAACCCTAACTCAAATAGATATTTGCACCACATGTTTGTTGCAGCATTATTTATAATAGTCAAGCCATGGAAACAACCTAAGTATCCAAAGACATATTAATGGATAAAGAAAATGTGCAAAAGTATATAATGGAATAGTATTCAGCCATGAAAAAGGATATCCTGTCATTTGTGACAACATTCATGGACTCTGAGGTATTATGCTAAGTGAAATATGTCAGACACAGAAGACAAATGCAGTATGATCTCACTTATATGTGGAATCTAAAAAACTCTATAAACTTATCAATATATGAAAACAGAATGATGGTTGCCCAAGATGGAGGGTGATTATGTGAGTTTGGTGAAATAACTGAAGGAGGTCAAAAGGTACAAACTTCCAATTATAAGATAAATAAGTCCTGGGAATATAATGTGCAACATGGTGACTATAGTTAATAAAAGTGTATTGTGTATTTGAAAGTTGCCAAGAGACTAGATCTTAAAGGTTCTCACCATAAGAAAAAAAATGTAACTGTGTGTGGTGATAGATGCTAATTAAACTCATCATGGTGATCATTTTACAATACATATTAAATCCTTATGCTGTACACCTAAAATTAAAATAATCTTAGGAGCACCCGGGTGTCTCAGTCAGTTAAGCATCAGACTCTTGATTTTGGCTCAGGTCATGATCTCACGGTTCGTGAGTTCAAGCCCTGCACTCTCTCCCTCTCTCTCCGCCCCTCCCCTGTTCTTTCTCTCTCAAAAATAAACATACATTAAAAAAACACAATCTTATAAGTAGCTATATCTCAATAAAAAAACATTCTTATATATGTAACATTCAGAGAATGTGTTTCATTGCTTTATCATCATCTGCCTTATTATTAGTCTCTGAATAGACTAAACCCTTTGACTGAAAGCACCACAATATTCACTTCTGTATTACCCAAAGCCAAACATAATGCCTAAGAATAAAAAGTACTAAGCATTGTTGTGTGAATAATGATCATTGAGCAAAAGTAAGTTCCTCTAGTTTGTGTACTCACATTTTTGTGTGTGTATAGCACTTTTGCTATAATGGGGATGGTGACGACAAAGGAAACTTTTGTCAAGTGACAACTTTTAATCTATAACCGAGTTAAAGATGAAGTATGTATTCAATATGTATGATTCTTAGTGATAACTTTTGTTATAAATTTATCATTAATATTAGTGATAAAATAACAGTTGTTATTTTTTGATAGGGGGTATCATCCTCATTTTATAGGCAAAGAAATGAGAGCGTAAGGCATTAAGAAACAGAAGCATAAAGCTTAAGTTTCCAAAGTAAATGGTTGATTATATTTTACTTGTGTGTACTCGCCAGTTAGTAGTTTTCACCAAATATTTTGGTGCTCCCCTGACACTGGGCAGACAGAAATAATGCATTTCTCTACTCACTTAGAATTAGATGTAGTCATGCGGATTGCTTAGGCAAAACAAATCTAAGAATATCATTGCCAGGGAGAAGCTTTAGGAGCCAGCACCCAATTCTCAAGCTCTCTGTCTCTATCACAGCACCTGCCAAATTCTGAAGCTGACGACTATTCCAAGTCACTGGGACTTGACTGGGGACAAAGTGAAATTAACCATTTGCTGACTCAGATTTGGAAATAAAATATGAGCAAGAAACCAGTGCCTATTTCTTTAAGCCACTAAGATTTTATGACATAATTTGGCCCACCACGGCCAATACTTCAAAGTCCTAACTTCAATATTAAAGGGTGTTTGACTGTGAGTCTTAATAAAACTTTTTTTTGTCAAGTTTGAAAAGTTTGAAATATAGATATCTAAAAAAAAAAATCACTGAAAATTATGTGCCATTACAACACTAAAATAATAGAAATTTAGACACTCATAGTTATTACTTTCTTTTATCATTGCAAGCTTCGTGTATTAAAACATTAAAGACATATATGGACCAAGAGAAGCTACCAAGGAGAAATTCAGTCTGAAACAGTACAACAAATAGAAAACAGAGCCAGAAATGAGGCAAAAGAGATTATGCAGCCAACATACATTCCAGAAATAAAATCTGGGTCAGAGCCAGGAACTGCTGAGTTAATCAATGTGAATCAGAAGAAACAGGGTCGGAAATGAGAGACATGTATTATCCAAAATAGAGTTGCAGATTCCAATTTCAGATCAAGTATCAGGGCAAAGTCAAGACATTTCACTTAAGTAGTATAGGTGAATAGACCTAAAAAAATTACTTAAAAAAGTTCTCTTTGGTATTAAACTACCTCAGGCGTCACCATCATAATCCTTATCATAACAATAACAGATTGAATCCTGTGTATTTTACGTGCATTTTCACATTGAATCATCATTGCAATCCTAGGACATGGGTGAGAAAACAGAGGGGTCTGTGACAGCACTAGAACCTACCTCATTTTAGGCAACATAAAATTGCATTCTCTCAGTCACTGTGCTAAATGACCCTTTGCCCTTCATTCTTTTGTATTTTACCAAGAGTAATCATCAGTAAGTGGTTTGGCCTCCCAACACAGAGCCAGTCTAACACATGGCATAGGCCAAAAGCAAAAGCTAAATGCATCATGACAAATTAGAAAGAGGGCTAATATGTGATCTAAATTTGCTTAACAATAAATTAAATACCCACAGGGGAAGAGGTCAGGTCAGCTTCTCTCCATTATCTTTGTCCCATCTTATATGGATCAAACACAAAACATATTTCAAAGACACATTAGATCATCATGCTAGTGGGTGCAGTTTCTCAGGAGGGTAAGGCTACTTAAAATGGAAAAGAACTTTGCCATATTTTTATTACAATTGCTTCATGATTTTCTTCTTATCTGTCTTTCTCTCCCCATTTTTTTTTAATAAAGAAAGCGTGAGGGAGGTTCCAGGGACAGGAGGAGGGAGTGTAGGAGGAATATTGAAATCTGTCTCTCTTTAGGTAGAGCTCCACTGAGGTTCACACATGATCCAATCCAATTGACTATAAGAGACCAGGAAGACATATTGAGGCCAAAGCCTTAGTGAGCAGCGTTGCCTCTTTGTTTTGTCCTGTATGTGAAAACCTTTGAGAGATGGCTGTGGCTGATGGAAATATGAGGACCTGAATCCCAGATTCCAGCTTTCCCTATTTTGGAAACATGTTTAACAACCCATTTATTAACATATTGATCTTCATAAGAAACATACAGGGGCGCCTGGGTGGCGCAGTCGGTTAAGCGTCCGACTTCAGCCAGGTCACGATCTCGCGGTCCGTGAGTTCGAGCCCCGCGTCAGGCTCTGGCCTAATGGCTCAGAGCCTGGAGCCTGTTTCCAATTCTGTGTCTCCCTCTCTCTCTGCCCCTCCCCCGTTCATGCTCTGTCTCTCTCTATCCCAAAAATGAATAAACGTGAAAAAAAAAAATTTAAAAAAAAAAGAAACATACATAAATTATTATTGTTTTGATCTTCACTTATTATGCCATGGCTGTGTGCTAGGTAATCTGCCTGAAAGAGATCATCTGCCTCCCTCTAAGGTGTATTGTATTAAATGAGTTAACACACTTGCACATTGTGTAGAATAAGACAATAAGTGTTTTACACATTGTGTAGAATATCTACACATTGTGTAGAATAAGACAATAAAATGTATTATTTATTATGATGATGCTTACTGTCTCAATAAATCCTACAACAATGCTTTGAGGTGGACTCTACTTTCCCGGGTGAAAAAGCTGAGGCACAAGTAGTCTATGTAATATTCTAAAGGTCATACCACTAATAACTACAAAATGGGGCTGGGGCTCAACACTGTCAAGTATTAGTCTACCTGCAAATCCTTTGCTCCTTCCTCTAAGCCATGCCACCTGCCTCTCTCCATGGAAGAACTTGTACATTAGGTCTAAACATTAGGCATATTGGTCCTTGCTGAAAAGAACAAGTTCATCATAATTTTGTAACTCTCAACAATGCCAGCTGCTATAAACAGTATAAAATTTATGAAAATTTGGAAGTGTCCCCACCATAATAACACAGTATTTTTCAAAAATAATTTGCATGCTATATAACACGCTTTATATATAGCAAATAAAAAGCTAATCCTAAGTGACAATATGTGGGCAGATAATGAATCACTTGGAAATATCGTGTAGCTTTTACATAGAAAATATTGTCCTCCATAAAAAGATCTGGAGTATCTTAACCCTTTGCTCTGCCATGAAACCACAGCAGGAAGCTCTGGCAAACTAATAATGTGATAAGCTCAATTCTCTACACGGCAGGAGTGAGAGCTCTCTGTCTTGTAACAACTGTTTGGATGACTTTATATAAAGAGTGGGAAAGAAAATTATACTCCTCTCCCACATATCAATGGAAATGTTTCCCATGGAGTGACTCAGCCTGAAACCCTAAACAGGAGCATGGTCTCAGCAGGCTGTAGGCAGCCACAGCAGGCTTCACGTTAGCTGCCTTCAGCATTTGTGGGGACAACACAGAAATGAGGCTGCCAATAACACCAGAAGTTTCCACCTTGTGGGAAGAATCTAGTCTTACAGGAGGAAAAAAAAAAGACACTGACTGTGTTCTAAAATATGGCACTTTTCTACTGATCATCTATATTCAAAACAGCCAACATAACACACTACTCCTTCCTATTAAAATAATAATTGTAAAATTACATCACTTACAACCTGCCAGGCACTGCTATCATTATTTGATGTATATTATTAATTCATGCAATTTAATCCTTACAACCCTTGACATATTTATTGTTTTCTGCATTTTATAGGTGCAAAGAATGGGACACAGTGACGTTGACTAATTTTCCCAAAATGGGAAATCTAAAACATGGAGGATCAGGATTTGAATACAAGCTGTCTGGTGTGCTAGCAGCCTAACTAGGAATGTTGTGTCACTATCACTCTATTTTCCCCGATTAATTACAAGAGAAACCTTGAAGTTGAGAGAAGATTTCTTGTTACAGGGTGTAACGGACTAAATGTGTCCCCACCAAATGCACAGGTTGCTATACTACTCTCCAACAGGAAAGGTCTTTGGCAGGTAATGAGAACTAGCTGAAGTCATCAGAGTGTGGCCCCAGTTGGATTAGTGCCCTTATTAAGAGTCCCTGGGAAGCTTACTGCTCCTCCCTTACTCTTCCCAACCTGTGAGGGTACAAGTAGTAGTTTGTACCCCAGGAGGGAGCCCTTACAGGACCTGACCGTGCTGGAGCCCTGGTTTTAGACTTCCAACATACAGAACTGTGAGAAGTTAAGTTTCCAGTATTTATAAGTCACCCACTCTGTGATACTTGGCTATAGCAGCCCAAACAGAACAAGATATGGGGTGTATTGTGGCAGTTGTGGAAGGAACCCAAAATCAGATCAATTGAGGAAATGATCTTTATGGTGCTATCTAGGCCTCTCATTGAGTGATTTGGTTTTACCAAATTCTCTCATCTTGACAAGAGGTCTACAGCCCCACCCCATCCCCAAAAGCATATGAAACATTCATTTGATAGCACATATAGCACGTATAATAGCACATATAATCTTAACATGCTGCAAATTTAAACTTAAATCAATAACTCGTTTTTTTTAAATTTAATACATATAAACAGCTTCCTATTGAAAGCTACAAAACAAAGTCAAGAAAGTGAATCCAATATACCATTTTCTAATCCACTATGGAGGAATGTCACTTTGTCCACATTGCACTGCAACATGAAAAATCTGATCCTTGGGGCACCTGGGTGGCTCCGTCAGTTAGCTTCTGACTTCGGCTCAGGTCATGATCTCAAGGCTCGTAAGTTCAAGTCCTGTGTCGGGCTCTGTGCTGACAGCTCAGAGTCCAGAGCCTACTTCAGATTTTGTGTCTCCCTGTCTCTCTGTCCCTACCCTGCTCCCCATTTGTCTCTGTCTCTGTCTCTCTCTCTCTCAAAAATAAACAAACATTAAAAAACATTTTTTAAAGAAAAACCGGATCCTTAAATGCTGATGACAAACTGATTACATGTACTGAATAGCATGGAAAATATACTACTTTTATAATCTTCAGAATAATGCTTGTTTCCAGCTATATTTAACAATGGCAATTTATTACACAAGGATACATTCTAATCATGTTATTCTTTGCTTCCTAATTACACAGGAAACTTCATGGATGATTAAGTCATATTGTTTTGCTTATTTAAAAAAGAACGTAGATCATGGAATTTACACTATTTTTTTTTTATTTTCAGGTAATCAGTTAATTTGTTACAGTTAATCAGTTAATTTTTGACCCCATAAAATCAATTTTAAAATGTTCTTATACTCACTGTGTCACTTCTTACTACCAATTTATTGAATGCTCATTAATCTTTGTCTCAATATGTTACAACTTCTACATTTATGACAATTTTTATTACCATTTTATTATACCATATTCCTTAGTCAATAAAATAAAAGTAACAGTTTATAACATATTTAATACTTTAACAATAAATTCTGTTGGAATTCTAATATCTGAATTAAGTTATTCTATGTGATAATTTAGCTATTATGGCAATAATTTGCCTATTTTATGCCAGTACTTTCATAAACATTAAAATATTTTACTGATCCATGTAAATTCAATATAAGCTAAACCAAACTCAATGTTTCCTTCACTTGGGTGATTATGTCACCAAATTCCCCTATCTCTCAACTCAAATCTTTTGAACTAAACTGGATTTCTCTTTCTCTCTCTCAACTTCATTATTTCTCAAACTCTCTGTTAGTTTTAATGCTACAATATCTGAATCTATGCTTCTCTGGTTGTCTTTCATCATCCATGTTATTTAGTTTATTCTAACAGCCCACTGGCAAGATTCTAGCCTCTTTCCATACCATATACCATCCTCATCTTTACCAAATTAAACTCTTTCTTCATGTTTTTCTACCCTTAAAACCCTACATTTACTCCTCACTGTCTAACTCAAGTTTACCATGATATATTTTAATTCCATCTCATTTTTACATCTTTAACAGCACTTATACAGTCTTAATTTGTGGTATGGCTAAATATGATTCCTCTTCCTGCCTCAAATATATGCTGAATTTTCCTTTTTATCTATATTTTTTCCTTCTCCATTTACCTTAAACCTATTTTTTAAGATTCATTTTAAATCCTACTTCTTCCATGAAGACTTCCCTTTTCCCACCTCCAAATGTATACTAATGTCCTACAGAACCCCTAACTTTGTGGCAATTAAAATATTCTGCCTAGATACAGAGTCATTTATCCATTAGTTTCTAGCCTTCATTAAGCATCCTTGAAGGGAGGGTCCACATCTGTTCATATCTGTATTTCCTTCAGTACCAAGCAGAATACTCTAACAAAAGAAAGTGCTCAGAACTATTTACTTAATTATCGGATATAACACAACAGCAAAGAGCATGCAGAACGCAGTCATTCTAGACTTCATGTCCTTAATGGGATAAGAGGATGATCTGTGCTTTCAGCTGCTCAAAACAGTTTTCGAATATCAGGAACACTTCGATGTCAGAAATTTCTGCCCCCGTCCAGTGATAGTTGTTGTATTTTTATTATTGACTAAGAAAATGCACGCTTTCTTATGGCTTTGCATCTTCACTGAAAATACCCAACAACATCCTCCCAACCTCACCCTGAACACTTCAGTCCTCAAGTGAGGAAGACTCTAGAAAACTTGTGAAATTGTCCTTTCCAGATAATATGCACTGTTTATTAATGTTCCTGACTTATATGTACCCCAAAAATATATTAGTATTCATTTATCCTATCTACTTCTTATTATTTCAAATTCCCCTTCTGTGTGTAATTCTTTTCCCTGCCTCTCCTCCCAAGTCTTATTGTATCTCCTGTATGCCACACCTCTCTCTGCATAAGCAGCCCCAGCTTCCTCTTCCATTCTTGTGTCTAGTGATTGTTTTTCTCTTTCTAAAGCTTTTTGCGTTCTCTTCCTCCAATCACCATAGTATTCCCACCATTCTTGCCAATCTTATTCCACTCTCTATGTGCTATTTTTTTTCTCTACTCATCATCTTCCCAACTTGCAGTGCCTCTTATTTATTAGTTACTTCCTTTTCTCTCTTCAATACCTTGACCCAGCTGCTATTCATATTTATAGTTGAAACTCATTTCATGAAACATGGTCCTAAAAATGTGTGGTAAAAATAAAACTGCTTATAAATAAAATCTTACTGTTTATGTGAAAAGAAACTTCATATTTAGAAATAACCTACTATAAATTGGATTGCCATGGTCTATCTTTTGTATAATCACACACACTTGAAAAGTTGGCTAAAGGTCCTGATACCCTCTCTCTAACAACCTCTAATTCCAACTCCACCATGAATCTGTGACTCCCTGCTCCCAGTCCTTTTACTAATGTTACACTAACAGAAGAAGCAACAAGGAGACAACAACAAAACCCTCCTTTTTTCCCCTTTACTTCTGTTGGTTCTTCTACTCAGTTGCCAAATCACCAGTTTCCATTCACCCAAATTCTTACCTTTTGCTTTACTTCTGGTACAGTTGGAATGTTCCCAGGCTTCATTTTGCATCTAATATCCTAGTTCTTTTTTTTTTTTTTTTTAATGATATTTAAGTTTACCTTTTCCTTATTCTCATGCCCAAAAGTAGTCCCAAGTGGACCTACTTGCAAACACAAAAGACATACCTACATCTATCCCAACGTTAACCAGGATCTGTAAACCTCTAAATAATTAGTATCTGATTTAACACGAATGCCAAATAAAATCATACTACCAACAGGAATACTTACACTCAGCATATTTCTGAAGTTGGGAAAATTCTGAGGGGCTGAGGTGGGCCCACTTCTCCTGGTTGGTCATGGTGGTAGTGATGTCTCTTACATACCAGGTGAGGAATTCTTTATTCAGGTGTTTGGCAGAATTCTATACTTCAGAGTTTCCACATGGCATGTTTCATTACAAAATATCTCAAGCTTTCAAAATATGCAATATGTCAACATGAAACCGATGTGGATGTGAGTTTGTAGTTTCAATAATATATTAAAGCACTGCAGAAAAAGAAACATAAAAATAAAAAGATCAGCATTATTGCACAAAGAAAAAATTGACAAGTTATAGAATGTTAAGAATTTTTAATTTCTAAATAATGTGTTCCAAAGTTATTCTATTTTGTGTAATACTCAATTGGTAATTGTCTGTGCATTCTTTAATTGCATTTTTATGTATATTTCCTAATGCCAGATCACAGGAATAAATATGATTAAATTATAAAATGAAGAAACTTTTATGAAGTCTGTTTCATAAAAGTAGATTTTTTTGTTGTTAACGTTTATAAATTCCACATTTTAAGAGCAAATAAGGGTGTCATTTTTATGAACTTATCAATCCTTTAATATTTAAGCAATTATTATATAAAATCCAGACCCAAGACATTAAAGGAGGCTAATTAAACCCTACACATAATATTAGCCAGTATAACAAATTTTTAACAATGATTTGGAATGACACTCAACTGTACCACATATATTTGAAATCAGGCAAATCAATTTTTGGAGTCATATAGATATTTTTCCCAGCAATAAAATAAACAGAATATTTTAATTTTATAATTTGTGAAACCCAATAAAAGTTACCAAATTAAAACAATTCCAAATGTCTGACAGACTTGTGTAATGACAGTAGAATAACTACTATGAATCATGCTTAAAAATAAATCCCTAGGTTGTCATGGTCCTACATTCACTGCCTTATCTATAAGGCAAACAAAATGACAAACCATCTGGTTTCAACTTTTTATTAAAGACAGTAATCAATTGCTCAAAGTCAGACTGGCATTGTGATCATTAGAGAAAATGAAATATTTAGCAACAATGACTTAAGTTTATGGAATTGTATGCTTGGAAAGCTTATTTATACAGATGTCATTATCTCAGGCCATAGTACCTATATTTGGCATTAGTGTGTAAGCTCTCTTAGCATCTGTTTTTGTTGTTTGTTTGTTTGTTTCCCTATCAACCCCAGGACCTCACTGTCACATCCTTTCATCTTTGCCTTAAAAAAGATTCTTGTCTGTCTCATCTGTTCAGAGTTCCTGCACTCAGTTTTACAGGATGATGGTTTGCTATTTAACTGGCAATAATGAAGATAGTGATGTATTAACAAAGGCCAAATTGCTAGCTCTCTTTTTCCTGCCAGGGAAAGCTCTTAAATCACAACCATGACTTTGTGGAAATAATGCAAACTAAAAGAACAGGAACATGTGATGGACATTTATTTGTGTCTTCTTTGTGATTTCATCCTTCTCACTGATTTCATCTTAATTCTGTCTTCTCCCAGTTACGTGCAGTTTGGGGACTATAAAACAAGGTGTCCTATTCTTTCCTATCTAGAGGGAGACAGATGATTCAGTCATATTTGGCACATGAGACCATCTCATGGGGCTTCAAATGTTGAATGGAGTTATTCAAGGACAGGATGAAAATAGTTGTACCTAAATGATACAGCAATAATTGGCTGCATGTCCATGCTTGAACTAGACTGTCCAGATATCTTGTCATTTCAAGAAGCAAGTAACATTCTTTCAATTAGGCATTAAGTAGATCAGAATCAGTTTCTATTGCCTACAACCCCCAAATCTTAACTAATGATAATGGAAGATCGTTTATTCATTTTAAAGAAAGTTTATTTACCCCCCTCTGTGTGCCAGAAAGCATTCTAAGCAGTAGAAATGCAACAAAGATCAAAATATACCCCAAAAATGAAAATATTGTTAATTACAACAATGTGTCAGCTTTACTGAGAGCTTACAGTATGCATGGTACTCTCCTCACAGTATTTGTGTGTCAGATTATTCAGTCTTCACAAAATAACTTTGTGAGGAACCAATGTTCTCTGACTTCAACAAACAAAGAAACTGACCCTGGATGATAAGAATCTGGTTAAATATGAGAGACACTGCTAGAAACTTAAACAATATTTACTCCTCTCCCTTGCTTCCTTGGTAACAGAACTCTAATCTTAATGAATGAAAATATATCCATCTAAAAAACTATATTCTTCAGGTTATTTGCATAATTAAATGACCAGTGAGATGTAAATAAAGTTGGATAAGGTGTATAGAAAGGTTCTACTGGGAAAAACAGCTGGCAAATTAACTTTTAACCTTTTTTCTCTTCCTCCAACTTCCTACCAGGAATGGTAACATATTGGCTGCAAATCCAGCAGGTTTTTTGTTTTTTTTTTTTTTGTACTTCTGAGATAAAATGGAAGGCATGTGCAAAGAATAGTAGAATCCTATAAAGTAGGCCAGGAAGCCAAACAGCTAACTGCAGAAAGATTTGGCCGTCCCCCTATTTTTTGTGAATAAAGTTTTATTGGAACCAGCAAGAGGCCAATTTTTGAAGGGATCTCAATGCTAAATAAAGTTTGGGGAATTATTCTGAAGGCAGTAATAAACAGTAGAAGATCCAAAAATACCAGAAACCTGATCCCTGTGGGAAAATGTCATTATAGAAAAATGCCAATGCCTTCATTTTGTGTCTTGCTCTCACTGTATTATTGCAATAGCTTCTTAACTGGCCCCCTGAGCTCCACCTGTCTTTAATGTTGCCTGTTTGTTGAGTTCATGGACAGTCACAGACTAAGGCGATTCCAGAGGCCTGTCTGATAAATTAGCAATAAAAAGTTAATTAATATATGAGAATAGTAATGAATTGGTTAATTAATTATAGCTTTCTACCTTGTTACTTGCTGGGAAATTTATTAAAATTCCTCAATTATTTACATATTAAAAAACTCAAATTTAAAATGACTGGATAATTGATATCCTTCACATCTCTACATGAATCCCGTCTTCACTGTAAAATGTTATCTGGTCATTCAACTTAAAATTGCACATTTCATACACACCATCCCTCCATCATGCTTTTATTTGCTTTGAATATAATATCTATCAAATATCTTATTTATATTATGTAATTCTTTGCTCCTCATGCTACAAATTAGGGGCAACATGAGTGGTTTTGAGCCCTCATAGGATTCCACAAAAAGGACAATACAAGGAAAAATACTTATTGCATTTTCCCTTGATTTTCATCCAGGTGTATGTATAGGGGCCAAGGGCAGGCCACCCCAAAATGGGCCACTTTGGAATGGAAATTATTCTGACTGAAAGCAATAAAGACCCTATAGGCTCAAAGGCAATTTTGCCCCTCCAGTAACTACATAGAAGAATCTCACCGGGTGCTCTTTTCCAGAATAAGAGTTATTAGCAGAGATAAATTTGATCAGAGTGACCCATCTTTATGGCTGGGCAAACATCTAATTACCAAACTTCTGCTTATTCTATCACCCTGTGAATTACATCCCTTTCCACTGACGTCCCAGAGCACTACGCCCCTTCTCCTTAGTTCAGGATACATATACGCCTCATTTTGCCTGTCTTTGCAATTTCAGTATCTGTATAGGTTCCCCATACATATGCTATTAAATTTGATTTTCTCTTCTTAATCTGTCTCATGTCAATCTGATTCTTAGTCTGTTAGAATACTGAAGGGGAAATGACATTCTTTCTCCCCAACACATGTATTAGATTCTATGTTACCATATTCTCTCCTGTGCTTTAAGACCTAAGTCCCACGAGGACAGTGATTTTTGTCTGTTTGCTACTTTCCTAGTACTTAAAAGAATGCTTGGTATGTAGTAGCTGATTAGTAAATAATTATGGTATGAACTCACTTACATGCTTTTTTTCATAAAGAAAGACCTGGGTAGTAGAGGTAGAAAGAGCTCCTCAAGTTGAGAAAGAGAAAATGGGGCATAAAGGGGTTAGGAATATCCGTCACTACAGATTTCACTCTTACTAGGGGCCATCCGTTTCCTTCAACTCAAGAGACATGAAGCAAAGAAGTTGTAGTTAGAGGTACAAAAATTTTACACTTACAAGAAAAAGACTGGGGCATCTGGGTGGCTCAGTGGATTAAGCAGCTAACTCTCGGTTACAGCTTAAGTCATGATCTCATGGTTGTGGGACTGAACCCTGCAATGGGCTCTGCTCTGCACTGTGTGTGGAGCTTGCTTGGGATTCTGTCTCTCCCTCTATGCTCCTCCCATGCTCGTGCTTACACGTGTCCTCTCTCTCACTCTCTTTCTCAAAAATAAAATAAATGAACTCTAAAAAATTTTATTTTACACAGTTTTTGAGTACTTTATTATTGTTTTTGTTGTCAAATATAACTAAGTCCATATAAATGAGCATTATTCCCAAGGAATGCTTACATATTTATGATAACACACATGAGCGTCAGGACTATCTTTAAATTGTTTTTCTATATCTAACAAAAAAAATTACATAGCTTTCTTTAATTTAGCATGATCTTGTCAACACAAGTCCTAGTCTTTTTTTTTTTTTTTTTTTTTTTTTTTTTTAAGACAGAGAGGGGCGCCTGGGTGGCGCAGTCGGTTAAGCGTCCGACTTCAGCCAGGTCACGATCTCGCGGTCCGTGAGTTCGAGCCCCGCGTCGGGCTCTGGGCTGATGGCTCAGAGCCTGGAGCCTGTTTCCGATTTTGTGTCTCCCTCTCTCTCTGACCCTCCCCCGTTCATGCTCTGTCTCTCTCTGTCCCAAAAATAAATAAACATTGAAAAAAAAAATTTAAAAAAAGACAGAGAGAGTGCTTGTGAGTGGGGAGAGAGAAGAGAGAGAAAAAGAAAGAGAGAGAGAGAGAATCTGAAGCAGGCTCCATACCCAGCTCAGAGCCTGATGCAGGTTTTGACTCCATGATGGTGAGATCATGACTCGAGAGGAAATCAAGAGTTGGACTCTTAACCAACTAAGCCAGCCAGATGGCAGAGTCCTAACTTTCTGTATCAAGAGCAGTTTCTCTGGACTGATCTAATACAATTTGCATTTTATTAAGAAGATGTTAAAGAGTAATGGCAGCCCTGAAGGACTCCAAGTAAATTCTCTTTGGTTCTTGGATTTGCTTTCTTCCAAAACTAATACACCTTGAATAAAACCTCCTCTTAATCCTTCTCCTAGTGTAAAGCCTTTGTCTTCTTACAATCCTGGTAGTGCTAACTCTCACAATGAGATGTGACATGTGGTAAAGTAAGAAAAAATAAGGGTGGGATGCAAATGGAAAAGTTTTCCTAATCAAATATTTTAAACTAGCTGAACTAACGTATCACAGCTCTCTATAAAGAGAAAAGTTGCATGTATAATATTAAACCAGGAGATACAGCTATTCATGCCTCAGGAGAGGCATTCCCATGATGGCAACACTTTCTTACAGTCTCTGCCTCTTTATAAATGTGTAGAAAGAGAATGACAATATTCAGTTGAGATTCCCTATGGTACATTCACAGATTTCCTGCTCCCAGGCAAGGGGTTTCTTCAGGTACATAAAATGAAAGCCAGGGAGGATCCACTTTGCTGGCTGTTGGAAAGCAGTCTAATGCTGGCATTCTCATCTACTCAATGGATGGGCCATTTTACTTAGTCATTGGCAGGAAATAATTATGTTGGAGGAATTGGAGAAGGCTCTTGGCCTACTTTGGGCTAACACATATTCTCTACAATGAGGGAAGGAAACCAATCTCCTATGAAGAAGTTATAGGCAATATCTAGATGCATGAATTTGATGGACTGGATTCATTATTTATTAGACAGAGTATGTTTCTTGATAATTATTCAAAGTCAACAAGTCATGACTCCTATGAATGAATAAAGTTAATACACATTAAGACATAGTGAAAATTACATGTATACAAATTTAAGGTATTATGATGACTGAAAATATTGACTGGGTCTGAAAGGTCATAAACCCCAAATTATTAGATAAGTGATGGAGAAATCATAGCAAAAATATAAGAGTCAAAATATCAACCGAAGAATTTATGAAAGAGAAGTAAGATCATGAGGCACCTGGGTGGCTCAGTTGGTTAAGCATCTGACTCTGGATTTTGGCTCAGGTCATGACCTCACTGTTGAGAGATCAACATTCACTGTTGAGAGATTATCTCTCTCCCTTTTCCCCCTCTCTCTCTGCCCCCATCCCCTGCTCACACTGTCTTTCTCTCTCTCCCTCTTAAAAAAAAGTGTTTAAGAAAAGTAGGATGAAACTAAATGGAACATTAATGCTATCATGTAATTTATAAGTACTTGTTCATTTATTAATGAAAGGAACATGATAGACACTATGCCAGATGTTGGAGATATATTAAAAGCAAAACATATATGGTATCTGAGTTCTTGGATTTTGTTTTGGCGGAAGATCTACATTACTACAAACCAACTACACAAATAAATCATTCTGAATTGTAATAACTTGTATGGAAAAAAAAAGGCAATGTAGTTCCGTGAGAGAGCACCACAGTATCCTCATTAAGAGATTCAACGAGCAACTCAGAGAGGAAGTTTTATTTATACTGCATGATAAAAGGTGAGTAATAATTAAAAACTTGGGTGAGAAGAAAAACATGAGCAGAAGCCTCAGAGTGGGAAGAAAAAAAAATAACAGATCTCTAAAGAAGACAGGTGTAACTGGAGAAATAGATAAGAACTACATCTTGTAGATTCTTAGAAGATACACTGAAGATTTATCATAACTGAAGTGTGAAACCACTGACATATTCTGAGCAGGAGATAAACATGATCCACTTATATTTTAAGAAGTCCATTATAAACGGTGGATGGAAAGGTGACAAGCATCGAAGTGGAAGGTCTGCTCCAGTACTGGATAGAGCTGGTGTTGGCTTCTACTACAGAAATGGAAGTAAAGATGAAGGAAAAGGCCAAACTCAAGATATATTTTAGAAGTAGGATTTTATAATGAATGGGATATATTGTGTGTAGGATGAGGGAACCAAGAATGACTCCTAGAGTTTGAGCTTGAGCAAAGCATAGAGAAAGGTGGAGTTTAAAGAATTACTATTTACTGGAAGAGTATCAGGTATGAGAAGAGATGAATCAGTATTCTGTTTGAGAATGTATGAAATTTGAGAAGGGACATCTCAATTGACAGGACTAGTAGATAGTAAGATACACCTAGGCTAATAAAAGAGAAATAGAGGTCATATTTTGTGAGTTGTCTGATATAGATAATACTGTTGAAGATACGAGCATGTGTACATTTGCCTGATGTAGCAGCCATAAAGCTTTGCCTCTAAGCTCTGCCTTTAAGAAAGAACGTGCATTCAGCTGCAAGACTGTAGTAGCTGACAGCCTCTAGCTCTTATTGCTTTCAGAATACAGTCAGCTTTTGAACCAAGGTCACACTCTTCTCAGGCAGGGGTCAAAGACTAAAGATGATGGATGTACTAGGACCATGTGGTTTTTGTACAATGGAGGACTCCTGTAATGATCCGTATTTGCTCCACAACAACACATTGGACCGGCTGAGATTTTGTTAGATCTGCATTGTGATCTGAAGCTATTCATAACCAAATCAGCACCCCCACCTCCTTTCTTTTCTTGGGTATCAAATCTGCATCATTGTTTGAAGGCTGTCTCTGCCCAATCCTGCTTTTCCTCCCTTTATCTTTCACAGGAATAATTTCCTGGTAAGCCTTTGTATCCCTAACTCCATTTTGATGTTTGTTTCCTGGTGAAGGATCCCATGTGTCAGGATCCCTAGTAGGAAACAGATGGTACACTTAAAATGGGTAAGTAGGAATTTAATAAAAGGATTTTGAGTGAATATGGACAAAGGTTAGGGAGCTAATAGAGGCTGGTGAAGTATATTGATCTAGCAAAACTTGGGAACTTATTGACCCTAAGCCTAAACGGAACAAGGATGTTGTAGGTAAGAAACCTCAGAGTAGCTATATATATACAGGGTCATCTGAGAGGGGCCATGTTCTCGGATAGCAGGATTCACCTATTTTCAAAGGACTTAGCTGGGCAGGAGGTGGAGGGAAATGACATCCCTAACCTTGTACTCTTCCAACTCTCCCATCTTCTCTAGTGCCTCACAATGACCAAACCCAATCATAAGTCAGAGGGCAAAGGCAACAATTGATGCCACCTGTATGAAATGACCTCAGGAAGCAGAGAGCAATATGGAAGGGGGGAAAGGGGAAAGGGGAAAGGAGAAATCTCAAGGGGCAAATAAGGAAATATCAAGCACATCTGAGGAAAGAATATGGTGTGAGAAAGAGGGCCCAGGACAAAGTTCCAAAGAGTTCCTGTATTTAGAGATTAGAAGTAGAGGGGTGCTTAGGTGCCTCCGCTAGTTGGTTAAGTGGCCAACTTTTGACATCAGTTCAGGTCAGGATCTCAAGGGCGGTCATGAGATCAAGCCCAATGTCAGCCTCCGTGCTGAGCATGGAGCCTTTTAGGGATTCTCTCTCTCTCTCTCTCTCTCTCTCTAATCCTCCCCCCTCACTCTATGTGCACACGTGCTCACTGGCTCCCTCAAAAATAAATGAATGAATGAATGGGTAAGTAAACATTATTTTAAAATGTAGACAAAGACCCCCCCCCCCCCCGCCCAAATAGAATATGGTGCCAGAGAGACAACAAAAGAGGAAGAAAAGAATCCTTCAAGGATAGAGTAGAAGGCACTTTTCATAAGTTTCTGGGCAATTAAATAAGATAAGGAGGGGCACCTGGGTGGCTCAATCAATTAAGCATCTGACTTCGGCTGAGGTCATGATCTCATGGTTCCTGGGTTCGAGCCTGGCATCGGGTTCTGTGCTGACAGCTCAGAGCCTGGAGCCTGTTTCGAAGTCTGCGTGTGTGTGTGTGTGTGTGTGTGTGTGTGTGTGTGTGTGTGTGTGTCTCTCTCTCTCTCTGCCCCTCCCCATCGCCCCATGCGCACGCTCACGTGCTCTCTCTCTCTCTCAAAAATGAATAAACATTAAAAAAAAATTTTTTAAGATGAGGACTGAAACACCCAAAGGCAACATGATGGTCACTGGTGACCTTAGCAAAACAATTTCTCTGAGGCTGAGCAACTCAAATTGGAACAGGTTGCAGAGTAGAACTGAGCTTGGGATAGCTGTGAAAGCCATGAACTCTCAGAGAAGTATGATTGTGAGGAGTGGAAAGCTGGAAGTAACTATCCAAGAAGAATATGGAAACAAGGAATTTTGCTTGCTTTTTTGTTTGTTCGTTTGTAGGAATCACTGCAACAAAATTTAAAATTGAAGAGAAAGATTTATAGCAAGAATGGTTTAAGGATCAGAAGAAGTGATAGGTATTTCAGTCTTTAAAAAGGATTATAAAAGCCCTTGTTAGCAAGAGGAGATAAGTTCCAGAAAATATATGAGAGCCAAAATTAATCATAACAATGAGAACCAATGCAAGTAGTTTTGTAGATTTGGTGGTTAGAAAATGGAAGATTTTTGGCTGATGACTTCTGTTTTCTCAATGATATATAAATTGTAGTTATTAGCAGAGAGTTTATTTAGGCAATGATGGGGGAAGAGAGAAATAAGGGTGGGAAGATATGAAAAATAAATAAATACAAATGTGGGAAGCCTGGCTGGCTCAGTTGGTAGAGCACTATTGATGTAAGGGTTTTAAGTCTAAGCTCTACATTGGGTATAGAGATTACTTAAAAATAAAATCTTGGGGCGCCTAGGTGGCTCAATGGGTTAAGCATCTGACTTCAGCTGAGGTTCTGATCTCGGGGTTCACAAGTTCCACGAGCATGGAGCCTGTTTCAGATTCTGGGTCTCCATCAATCTCTGCCCCTCCCTCCCTCTCTGTCTGTCTCTGTCTCTGTCTCTTTCTCTCAAAAATAAAAATAAACTTTTAAAAAATAAATAAAAAATAAAATCTTTAGGAATTTTTTTTTAATCAAAAAAATTACAAACACTGTAAAGCAAGTTCACTAAAGGCATGTAGTAAGAACAGCAGACACAGTTAAAAGCCAATGGGTCATTGCTATTCATAAATTTAGAACTAAAACAGCCTGGTTTTAAATTATTAACTTATACATCTAAAGGACAATTAAACATCTAAAGGACAATTAATCATATTCTTATCCCACCACTTCTGAATCAACTAGATCTGTATTCTCATTGAAATTCTGAGCTCTCTTCCCTATGTAAAGTGAATCACTTAACCCATCTGAATTTCAAATCCTTTCTCATGAAAAGTGGATAATACCACCCACTTCCCAGAGGTATTAACAGCTAATGAAATAACATGTGCATAATACAAAAGAAATAAAAGCTTCTCAATAAAAATTATTCTTTCCTTGTTTTTGCAAGTAAGGATTTAAGGCATACTTACAGTATAGGATGTGAACATATATACAGTATGTATATAGGGGAAATAAACTGGAAGTCTACAAACCTTTGAGAAGACTATGTGGGGGGCTTAATGTAAGATTCATGATTGTGTTATCTTTGGACTCTACTGCCACAAAAAATCTAAAATAAAAAATTCAAGGGAAATCTTTGGTGATGCAAAACAGGGAAATACATCAAACTGCATTATCTGTATTTTCAGGTCATGATTTCAAAGTTCGATTATCATTTTTTTAAGAAAATTACACTTTTTATACATGGTTTTAAGGAGAATACCCTTTAGAATGGAGACGGGAGGGTTAGGTAGAAATGGCTATCCTGCACAGCGATAGAACCTTTATCAATATGAAATACTAAATGTAAAGTGCTATGCTAAGAATCTACTTTCCAACCATGGCCACAACAGTATCACTCATTCCACATGCCATTGTAGAACCCTGTTGAATGCCGTCAACAAGTGATATCTATGTTTCCTCCCCTTATATTTGAGTGCCTTTGTAGTTACCTTCTAACCAAGAGATTTCAGCAGAAATGGTTCAGCATGACTTCTGTGGCTAGATCATAAAACTATCACACACGTCAGTCTTGCTTTCTTTCTTGGGACACTTGCTCTTGGAAGCTAATCAACATATTCTGAGAAAGTCAAACTGGCCTATGTGAAGAGACCAAAGACATACCATGCATCTGTGCATCAGCCAACAGCCCAGATTAAGTGTCAGTCAACAGCCAGCATAAACCCCCAAATATCTGTGTGAAGATGCCTTCAGATTCCAGCCCAAGCTGTCAAGTAACCCTATTCTCTAAGCTATAGGTCTTCCCAGATGAGCTACCAAATAGAGCCAAACAGAGACAACCCAACTCATTATGCAAATTCTAAAGTCTGACCCACTGAATACAAGAACCCAATAAAATGGTTGAGTTACAGCATTATTTTGTGTTTTTATTATTAAAAAGTAAAAATAAAAATATTAGGACACTATTTGACCCAAATAAAAAGTACCAAAATATTATTTTACTGTTATTATTGCATTTTTATATGCTGAATAAATTGTGTGTGTGTGTGTGTGTGTGTGTGTGTGTGTGTGTGTGTGTGTGTGTAACTCTTAATTTACCCTTCTTACGTTACTTGTCTGGCTCGTAGTGCTGTGAATTTCCCATCTCCTTCTGAATTGAGGAATAAAGTACTTGGGAGTTGAGTATAAATATTTAATATAGATTTCCTTCTAACTTTGGACTTTATAGTGATGGATGGTTGAGAGAATGAGAGTCATGGAATAAAAAACAAGGGGTTAACAGAGTAATACTTTAGAATAGGCAAAGATCTCAAAGCCAGAAAGAGAAAAGATCCATTTTGTGGGCCATTGTTTTGTTCTGTTTTATCAGGAGAAAGGGCCTGTTTGTGTCTTTTACAAAGATTTTCCAAACATAAATATAATCCCGAATAAAGAAGAGAAAATGTGAAAGGATAAAAGAAAACTCCTTCCTCCCACCCCGAATATGGAAATACTGATTAAAGAAAAATACCATTGAGTGTTTTCAATCTATTCGACCTGGGACTTTTTCAAATCTAGAATGCTAATTATTAAAAGTTTATAAGTTTATCACTACTGTTTCTCATGCCCAACTCAAGAAAGCAGAAATTCACTAAAATAATTCCCCAACTCTTTGCCAAAGGGCCACTGATATGATACATTCAGGCTCGGTATTATGAATGCATGTGTTTACAATTTTTTCTATTAATTAAAAAATAATAAATTCAGTCTTAGGCACTTCCTTGAAATTGATGATTGCTGATAAGGAACCTTTCAAACCTTTTATCTCTAGAAAATAATCAACTCTAATGCTGTTATTCAACTTCAAGTTAGAGTACACAACTGCCTAAGGAAAACCATTATGGCAGCACACTGGGGACCTTTTTACCAAATGAAATTCGATGTCTGCTCTGAGAAACAAGTAATGCTTGCAGTAAATCCATGGTAAAACCAGAGAGCTATATTCAATTTATTGACACAGAGACAGATATCAGCAATAGAAAAATACATATTTTGGTCATATAGGCTTTATTTCCCTCTGAGAAATCCACTATCTTAAACATTCCATGTACACATGATTCACCAAAAACACCACAGAAAAACACAATGTAATTTTCTCATTTGATTTCTTTATTTGTTGCTAGCATTGAAGTATAAAATGTTGCCCTTCCCTGCTTGAGAAAATATTGAACTGAAAAAAGAATTTCTTCTTTCACAAGTTAAGCTTTTATTCTTTTCCTGCAGAAGATTATTTATAGAACTACAAAAGAACAAATTGACTAATGAAATTAGTCTAGTGTGTTTGTTACTTGACCTATAGAAAACATCAACAACATTTAAAAGTTTTTTATAACCACATTAGAATTAAAAAAAAATGAATCAAATTCTCAACTGGAACAATTGCTGAGCAGAAGCATAATAGGGTGTAATGCATTCAAGAGCGCCTGCAGGACATCCTTAAACACAGACACAGACACACACACACACGCACACACATACACACACGCACACACACACACACACACAAATGTTGACAAATGAAACATTATTACAAAGGTTTTAATGTAGGTTTCTAAAAAAAAGCAATTGAAATTAAATTCCTTTTTTTTTTTTTTTTAAGAATTCAAGGTGTGAAACGAGGTTGTAATATTTTAAATCAGGTCTACAACAAAAAAGATGAGAAAGAACAGCAGCTGTTGGGAGATCAGCAGAGAAATAGCACGTCTCAGCCTCTCATGGTTAGAATGGCCTAAATTGAGCAGCACTTGAGAATCCAGGGAGAGCCTCAATCACCCTGTGAGATATACTTAAGTTGAACTAACAAATTCTTCCTTCAAGGTTCTTTCAGAGACAGGATATATATCCCTTCCATGTAAGTATAGTTTTAATCTTGAGATAATTGTTACAAAAAAGTATCTATGACATAATGGAAAAGGATAAAGAATTGAAAGTTTGATTATATAAACCTGTATTTCCATGGACAACAGACATAGCTGACACCCAACGCAGATAAATACGCACACAAGCGCACATGCATACATTCACACGAACACCCACACAAAACACATATGCACACATTTTGTCAGAGATGGATTGAGCATTTTGCCCTCTTGGGTCATAAATGATTAAGCTCTTTAAGTAAAGTCTCAGGTATTTACCACAAGATTTTTTTGAACGCAATGTTCTTGGAAAGCTCAGATTCTTTCCATACTTAATTTGTTTTCCTTGTTTTTGTTTCTAAATATTAATACCCTATTTGATGTTGATTAGATATGACTATACAACTCCCTTTCTACTCCTTGAAGAGCAGCTCATGTGTACTCTAAAAAAAAATTAAAAACTGTACTTAAGGGGTACCTGGGTAGCTTAGTTGGTTAAGCATCCAACTTCAGCTCAGGTCATGATCTTGCGATTAGTGAGTTCGAGCCCCGCATCAGGCTCTGTGCTGACAGCTCAGACCCTGGACCCTGCTTTAGATTTTGTGTTTCCCTCCCTCTCTGCCTCTCTCCTCCTCATGCTCTGTCTCTGTCTCTCTCAAGAATAAATAAACATTAAAAAAATTTTTTTAATGTATTTAAGTTTATTTTCAAGAGAGACAAAAACAGTGTGAGTGGGGGAGGGGCAAAGAGAGAGGGAGAGAGAGAAAATCCCAAGCAGGCCAGCAAAGAGCCTGATGTGGGGCTCGAAAACAGGAAACCATGAGATCATAATCTGAACTGAAACCAAGAACCAGATGCCTAACTGAATGAGCCACCAGGCACCCTGAAATACATTTTTTTTTTTTTATCCTGGGGCGCCTGGGTGGCTCAGTCAGTTAAGCAACTGACTCGTGACTCAGGTCATGATCTCACAGTTCATGAGATTGAGCCCCCAGTCAGCCTGCTTGGGATTCTCTCTCTCTCTCTCTCTCTCTCTCTCTCTCTCTCTCTCTCTCTGTCTCTCTCCTCCTTCCCCCCTCATGGGTGCTCCCTCTCTCAAAATAAATAAATAAATGTTAACAATAAAATAAATAAAATACATGTTTTATCCTAATAAGGCACAAATAATAAAAAAACATAAAGTTTAATGTACAGTATGCAAAGATAATATATATATTGTTTCATAGTAATAGTAATGGGATTAAGGGTCAATATGTTAGGTAGAAGCTAGAAAGAGCCCTGGAGGAATACCCTCTGGGAATACCCTGAGGTAGAGTCTCAAATCCTTGATGGGGAGATGATAGAGACAGAAACTGGAGGCAAGGGTAGGGATAAACAGATTACACATTAGAAGCCTGGGGGGGCACAACATCCTGACCTTATGGCTTCCAAGATCTTGGGGCTAAAAGACTGAGAGCCACAGGTGCTGAGTGGGCACTCTCCACTTCCACCTCCACCCTGGGGTAACACCTAGACCCATTATAATGCGTTTGCACTGGGTTATAACCCCGCCCCCTGAGAAAGGCTGCCATGATGGTTCCAGGTACAAACGATGTAGGGTCAAAAACTCCCTGTCCCAAACTGTGGGAGGGGTTCCCCCAAAGGATTGGAAGCAGCCACCATTAGACACCACACCACTGAACATCACTGCTCCTCCCAGGCTAAAAAGACACAAGAAATAACAAATCCCAAAACAACCCTCGTGATGGCGTCCACCTCCCAGAATCTGGCCATTCTCCCATCTTGAGAGTGTACACTTTCACCTTAATAAACTGCTTTGTGATTGCTACTTTCTTTCTGGCTGTCTTTATTCCAGCATGGATCCTCTCTTAATTTTTTTTTTTTTTTTTTTTTTTTTGTGAGGAATCCAAGAACTAAGACCTCCATTCACACCCCACCGACTCTCCAACCAATAACAAATATACTAATTTAGAAAATATATGTATTGGTAATTAACATTTTCCTCAAACTGTAGTGCACTTGAATCTCTGAAGCATATATTTCTCTCCATTTTAATGATAAAAATAATGCCTCCATCAAATACAAAATCTAATAGCACTCAAGATACGTTTTATATAAGAACTCATAAGTGAACAGCTTTCAATTTATGAACTCATCATTATAACCCTCCTGAGGCTTATTTCCAAGAGTTGAAAAAATCCTAGATTAAAATTTGAATACTGCCTCAGTGGAATAAATATAGAGATCTCAACCTATCTTTTGAAAAAGATATATTCTTATTGAAATGGAAATATAAAAGTATACAGTTACAATTGATCCTTTTCCTATTGATAACCATATATTTTTTGACTCACACATACACACTCATACCTTTTAGAGTCTAGATGATAAAAGTGCTATTTCTGTTTCCTTTACTATTTTATTGCAAGTGTCATATGCATATAAATATATATTATGAACTCTGCATAGTACTATTTTATATGGTTTGAAATGTTACCTAATTTGTATCATACTGCCCATCTTTTTTTCCTGCAACTTCTATTTTTCACTCATTTTTTTTCCAGATGTATACCTATTAGCATATGTGGCCCTGATTTATTCATTATCAGTGCTGTGGAGCAGAAGTTTTCATTGTATGAATGTATCAAAGTTATTCATCTCATCTTTTATTCATGGGTCTTGGGTTTTGTGTGTCATTTTTAATTATTAAAAATAATGACACAATTGACATTTTTGCATATGTTTGTGGGGTATATAACAATACATAGAATGTTGGAATTTAGAGTATGCTTAGCTCTGTGCTACCAAATTCTTCTTTACAATGTAGTTATTTTAGTCAGTTTCTTAAGCTTTTGCCCATAAAATGAACGTGGAAGACACACTCTTAACATAAACTCCAATGAGTCACACTGCCAGGTAATCCTTTCCCCCTGAATGTGGGTAAGACTTGCGACTTGCTTTTATCTTTTTTTTTTAATTTTTTTTTTTAACGTTTATTTATTTTTGAGACAGAGAGAGACAGAGCATGAATGGGTAAGGGGCAGAGAGAGAGAGAGACACAGAATCTGAAGCAGGCTCCAGGCTCTGAGCCATCAGCCCAGAGCCCGAGGCGGGGCTCAAACTCACCGACTGCGAGATTGTGACCTGAGCTGAAGTCGGACACTTAACCAACTGAGCCACCCAGGCGCCCCGCGACTTGCTTTTAAATAGTAGAATATGGCAATGGTCACTCCCTTGATCGGATTACATTATATGGCAAAGGCACAAAGATTTTGCAGATAATCAAAGTTCCTAATTAGATGACTTTAAGTAAATCAAAAGGAGGATCACCTTGGTAGACTTGATCTAGTCAGATGAGCAAGTCCTTTGACAGTGGGTCTGTGGGTGGGGGATGGGTGAAATAGGTGACTACCTAGTGCACTTGCCTTGATGAGCACTGGGTGATGTATGGAATTGTTAAATCCCTGTATTGTACACCTGAAACTAATATAACACTTCATGTCAACTATACTGGAATTATTATTAATTTTTAAGTGGGTCTAGATCGGGCACCTGGGTGGCTCAGTCGGTTGAGCGTCCCACTTCAGTGTAGGTCATGGTCTCCCAGTCCTTGAGTTCGAGCTTTGGGCTCTGTGCTTACAGCTCAGAACCTGGAGCCTGCTTAGGATTCCATGTCTCGCTCTCTCTCTGCCCCTCCCCTGCTCTTGCTCTCTCTCTCTCTCTCTCTCTCTCTCTCTCTCTCTCTCAAAAATAAATAAATCATTAAAAGAAATAGATAAAGTGGGTCTAGATATCAGAGACTTGAAGCAACAAAGCTTCTCCCACTCTGCCCTTCCCCCTTCCCAGATATGAAGAAGCAAGCTTCCATGAAGTCTACAGCCTCAGGGAAATAAATTCTGCCAACAACCAGAGGGAGCTCAAAAGTATATCCTTCCCTAGTCAAACCTTCAAACAGGAAGACAGCTCTGCAGACATCTTGATTTCAGCTTTGTGAGACCCTGAGAGAGAATTCAGCTACACCACACCCACATTCTTTATCTACAGCAAATAAGATATAATAAAGAAATGTTGTTTAAAACTATAACATCTGTGGTGATTTAAGGAGGTATAGAAAAAATATAATGGTGATAAGATGCTACCTTATTTTTGTCTTAATTTGTGATTTTAGATTTTAGGACACAGTGTACCTTTTCACATGTACCTTGGCCATTTAGGTATCTTTTTCAGTGCACTGCCCATTGATATCCTTTTCCCATGCTTCTACTGGGTTTGTTTTTTCCTTTTTCTCTTCCATATATAGAAGTTTTTCATATATACATTTATTGCTTTAAGCATATTTCAGTTATTGATGGTATCTTTGCTGTCAGAATTTTAAATTTTACCTTGTTTAAATATACTAATTTTTATAATTTATTGCACACTTTTAAATACTACCTGCAATTCTAAGTATCTCAAGAAAGAGAAAGTCTAGAAAATATAAACATCCAAAGTGAATCAATCTTCTCCTATGTGGATAAAGTTTTACTTGACCTGACCTATTAGAATCAATATTCAATGGATACTAGTTCTCCACTATTAGTAAGATTCATACTCAGTCACCTATAACAGCATTTTCAACGTAATACAAACAACTATTCAAGACTGAGGAGATGAATGAGTATATGAAAGTGAAACTGTTCTCCAATATTGACTTAAAACACTTTAAAAACATACCCAGAAGCCATGCTTTAGCGTTTATCTTTTGTTTTCAATCATGTCAATGAGATCATGTTTCACTGGAAATAACCAGTTTTTCAGTATGTTTCTGTTCTTGGGTCTAACTACCATCGCCAGATTGCCCACAGCAGATCTCTATGCTCAAAAATGACTAAAATAAAAAGGACTTTGATGACCAGCAGTAATAGAACACTAAAAACCAGCATGATGATACTCTTCTCATCTTCATTTTAGGGTACAAATGTATTTCTTCCAAGAAAAATAAAAACAGAAAATATGTATAGATTTAGGAATATATATAAAAAATGGAAGATGCATGTAAAAAGAAGACAATAAACTCTACATTAAATTAAAATCCTGCTCTGTGATACACAAATAAGATTTAAGCAAGGTGGCAGCTTTGGAGGAAATATAATTACTTGGCCTGTAAGATGTGTATTATCGTTAGGCAGCAGAGCACCATGAGGGATATAAAGTTCTAATAGTGTCAGATGGCAACAGATTAAGGAGTAAGGAGAAAGAGAAAGAACCACCACTGGAATAGCATGGAGCCAAAAGATAGGAATGGGAATCTCAGTAATTGACCAAGAGATAGAGACAAAACAGATCAGGGAGTCACTCGATAAAGTAGCCAGAGTAGATAAGGTATAGATATTCAAATCCAACTGTCATCAAGTGACAAGTACATTTCACTGTCATAATTTCTGGGGAAAATAAACATTATTAGCCCATGGTTGCAGAGCTCAACCATCTCCCAGTCTATTTGAAAAGATGGACTTAAATACATTCATCTTTCTATGAGGCAGCTTGTTGAATGACAGAGTGCTTCAGAGGCACAGAGGTGCAAGTATGATTCTGACTGGGAAGAATAGGGAAAGCTACAAAGAGGAGGTGTACAACCCAAGTTAGACTTTGAATTATATGTTCACTGGGAGAGGGCATTCCAGGCAGCAGAAACACTGTCATCAGCAATCATGATGTGATCCAGGCAGAGAGTACAGGTTGTGGGTGGATGTCAAGAACAGAAACTAGAGTCTGCATAAACAGGGTTGTACTTGGACAAGAGATCTGGATATCAAGGAAAGAAGAAGGTTAAGGGAGACTCGAGAGTAATAAGGGAGACTCCTTATTACTCTTGGTGATGAACTGTGATTCCTCAGTCATACATGAAAATATAGTATATTGTCATTATTTAATTCAATATTAATTTTTTCCAGAATCAGGAACAGACTATTTAAATAAGCCAAAAAGGAGACAGGAAAGCTTGACTTCGAAGGTGAGCCAAGAGAGCTGAAGTACATGGGACTATTTGAATCTTCAAAATATGCAAGAGTAGAGAAGAAGTTAACTAGTAGAGAAGATTGGTAGGAAAGACTTTTTCAGGGTTTTTTTTCATTATTATTTTAGAAGTTCACAAATTTCCTAATCCATTCTCTTCCTAACAAACAACTAAAAAGTACTGTCATATTTTCTTGATGCAACATTTCCTTTGGACATTTAATTATGGAATCTTCATGTTGTTTAATAAATATTTTCCTTTCTCCTTTCCCCTCATTTCCTGACTAAATGTAAACAATGGGAATGAATAAATGCACCTCTTAAGACATTATATCCCAGGATTCCCAACCACATTATAATGTGACTTACAATATAGCCAAAGTCGTAACAAAGGCCTAGTAGCAAAAACTTTGGTGATTTCAGTACACAACCATGTAATCAGAAAACTGTACCAAGAAGTAAGAAATAAGTTTATAATATCTACTTACTTATTTTCTCTGTCACAAACAAAATGACAACAAGCAACAATTTCACTAGCTATAGAAATAATGGAAAAAGCAGTTCTATATTTTTGTACCTAAAGTGATATGTTTTAACAATAATGTGCCAGGCATTTCCTTTGTTAAATAACTTCTCTGACTAAAAAGGACAGGATAATATATACTTAAAATATAATCTATCATTTCTGTTGCTTTAAACATTGTGAATTTTTATGACAGATAGCACTTACTTAAAAATATTTTATATTTCAAATCTATAAAGAAGCCTTTTCTTTCAAAAGTCAAATGTCATTCATTCTTGATAATTCATTGCCTCTCATAACAAAAGTGCTCCTTGGACAAAATTTGAAATCTGATGACAATCATATATATCTGTATTTGTCCCTCACTGTTTATTGCTTTTATATGTGTACATAATGCCTAATAAATTGGTTCTCAGTAAATTATTTTCTGAAAGGCAGATAAAAACTGAGATAAGTTGGGAAGAAAAAGGAAATCATTTTAAATTGGTATTTTGGTGTCATTTTCCACAGACAGATATTCCATTCTCTTCCTACCACACTGTAAAACTGGACGGTATGTAAATTCTGAGAGAGAAATATTTCAGTGACAGAATATTAATGTATAGAAATTTTTAATTAGATGCTTTCACAGTTAGTTATTTATCAGTTTTATAGTTTTAACTGGTAGAGCTATATGTGATTTACATTTTCAGGATTTTATAAAACAATCTCCTTCCTTGAGTTCCTCCCTCCACCCTCAGGATATTAAATTGTTTATGTACAGTCTCAGGAGCTCTTTCAGCACCCTCTTATGACATGCAAAACTGCATGAATATGCATTCAAACTTGGGAAAGAAAATTCATGAATTTCATGACAATCTTTAAAGGTTATATGATTCCAAATATTGAGATCATAGATTTTTCTGGGAATTTAAAATGTATTTCCTTCATAAACAGTGAATGACACATCGTACCCCTATATTTACCTATATCCAGCAAGAAAATGATTAATAGCAGTGATACAAGACATCATTGTAGGGGAAATGTAAGCTTCAGAATTCAAATTCAGGATGATTTCACACAAAGTCATTTTATTTCCAAGTAGTTGGCATATGTGTATAATAAATTTAGACCTCTGAAATTCGAGTAGCAAACTGAGTATATGAATTGTATAAACTGATTGGGTTTTCCACTATTTGTATTTTTTATATTTCTCAGACACTGAGGCATCTAATAAAATGTACAAAGTTATTTCTGCTCAGTTATACATTCAAAAAGGAAATGTGTATATTAAGTAGATTTTATAATATAAAGATATGTGTTAACATGTTTGACTTACAGCGTAATGCATATTTCAGAAATGTGTGATATGGTTTAAACAGCAAAAACAAATTTTTATTAATAAATACAAAAACAGGAAAATAGCTAACAATTACTAAGTACTCTCTATCATCTAGGTACATTTTTAACTTTTTATATTTATTTAGTGGTTATAAGAACTTTCTGAGTGAGGTAATACTATTATTTGCATATTACAAATAAGAAAACTGAGATACAGAGTTTTAAGTTATTTGCCTCGAACCACAGTTTGCAAGCGATGGAGCCAGAATTCAAACTCACGAAGTCCAATGGAGGAAATTCCACTCTGAGTGAATTGTAACTATGATGTTCTGTCACTTCTCTTACACAGATTAAATAGTTTATGTTTACATATATTTTTAATGTGTATTTATTTATTTTTGAGAGAGAGGGAGAGCACAAGTAGGGGAGGGGCAGAGAGACAGGGAGAGAGAGGGAATCCCAAGCAGGCACCAGCACAGAGCCCAATGCAGGGCTGAATCCCATAGCACAAAAGATCATGACCTGAGCTGAAACCAAGAATGAGATGCTTAGCCAAACTGAGCCACACAGGTGCCCCAATATTTTATTTAATTTTAACTTTTTAAAAGTAGGTTTCATGCCCAGTGTAGAGCCCAATGTGGGGCTTGAACTCAAGACCCTGAGATCAACACCTGAGCTAAGATCAAGAATCAGATGCTTAACTGACTGAGCCACCTAGGCACCCCTATATTTTTAAAAGTGTAAGAATCAGTTGGAAAAGACTAAAAGGTCTTATTACTTCTCTTTACAAAGGGTCCTCTTTTTTTTCCCTCTTTTCTCCTTTTTTTTTAATGAACATATAATGCAGTTGTTACTCCTCATTTGCCTTTATAAGTTTTTTTTTATATATTTTAATCACTTTAGGTCAACTGCATTAAATGTATTATACACATCACAAAAATCACTAAATTTATTTTTCATTTTTTTATGCTTTCTCTCAGAAATAAGTGAAATTAAAAGATAAAAATTTTCCCAAGTTAGGGTAGAAAAGTAAGGCTTTCTTGGTGACATAAATTGTTTAAGCAAAAGCACAGAAATGAATACAAATATAGAGATAAAGACAGAAAGAGTTGAGATGTGATGATGGAGAAAGGTTACTTCCTGGACTGAAGCGTCCAGACTTAGAGAAAAATAGACTTAAAAAAAATGTTTTATTTGGATCAATATTCAGGTTTTATCTTTTGGTATTATCTTATCAAGATCTTAATTCCCACACAGAAACTAGCTCATACAAGAGAGCCAAGAAAAACTAATCTGGTTTATATTTTTGAAATAGTTTCAACAAAGCTGAGAATACAGATGGCACCTAATTTTTCAGTTATATTTTAATTTATAGGGCTTTTCCTTGGATATAATAACTCCATTCTAAAAAGTAAAATGAGAATAGCTGTCACTGAATTTGACAGTCATTGACAAAATAAATCCATTCACAGGCAGGGTGTTCTACAAATACAGCCAGCAAAGACCATGCAGAACTCTGTACTGAACATACCCAGATTTTAATTAACCTCAAGGATGAGTTTTGTCTCTTTTCATTACTTTTTCAAGTGTAGTCTCCGTACGGAGTTGGCCAAAGGGATGGTATTTAGTTCCAAAAATGTGTGTTTTCAGCCGTATTATGTGTCTCAACTTCTCATTATTTTAAATCTTCTGAAGAGTTTCTTAAAATAAAACAACTTTTATTCATTCATTCGTAGTAAATAATCTTTTTGATTGACAGAGATGGAGAGCATCAAGTACTAGTACTAATTTTTTGAGCTACACAATTATACAAAGCTTCTAGAAAGGAAACATAAATAAAATGTTTTAATTAGTTGTATTAATTATGAATAACACAACTAGATATTAAGCCTCAAAAAATGGAGGTAAATGAGAATTTCTATAGAGCAGTGGTTCTCAACCCGAGATTATTATATGCCCTATAGGAGTCGTTTGGCAATTGCTGGGACAGAGTTCTGATGATCACAACCGTGGGGTGGGTGTGGGAGACACTGCCGACATCTAGTGGGTACAGGTCAGGGATGCTGCTACATATCCAGCAATGACCAAGACAAGCCCCAAAGAATCATCTGGCGCAAAAGATTAATAGTGCCAAGGATGAGAAACCCTCCTATGGAGCATTGCAATGGAAACTGGCACTTTTTAGATATTATTATGCATAAGCCTGGGTGGATTAGATTTTTATGATGCTGGTGACTATTTCATAGGTCATCTAATTATTTGAAGATAGTAGTCCTGTTTCTTAATACATCTACATATATTAAGTAGTGTTACAGAAAATAACCCATTTCTAATTAAACTGTTTTTGTGAAATGTCATACATTTTGTGTTTCAAGGGGTTTAAAAAACTAATTTCCTTTTTTTTAATATTTACTTATATTTTTGAGAGAGAGAACATGAGCAGAAAGAGGGGCAGAGAGAAAGGAGTGAGAATCCCATGCAGTCTCCAGGCTGAGAGTGGGGAGCTTGATGCAGGGTTCAATCCACAAACCGTGATATTATAACCTGAGGTGAATTCAAGAGTTGGACGTTCAACTGACCAAGCCACCCAGGAGCCCCAAAGAAGTAACTTCTTTTTTTTTAATTATTTTTATTTTTTTAATGTTTATTTATTTTTGAGACAGAGAGAGACAGAGCATGAACGGGGGGGGGGGGGGGGGCAGAGAGAGAGGGAGACACAGAATCCGAAGCAGGCTCCAGGCTCTGAGCTGTCAGCACAGAGCTAATGTGCGGCTCGAACTCACAGACTGTGAGATCATGACCTGAGGTGAAGTCAGAGGCTTAACCGACTGAGCCACCCAGGTGCCCCAGAAGTAACTTCTTAATGCAGCACAAAAATATATTAAGGCCAACATTTGTTTGTTTACATGTTTCTATAACAATAAATTCTTGAAATGTTTTATTTCCTTTCACTGAAATGGAACTTGTTAAATTACCCTTTAAATTTAAAAACTGACTGTGTTTTCTCAAACTGGAGCACTAAATTTTCAAACTCATTTGTTTAACAGTATTTGTGGAAAACAATAATAAAGCTCTAAATATTTATGAATTATTAAAAGCAAATGTAATTAACCCCTATAAATATCTCAAATGAATCATACTTTCTCCTATACGCTTAACAGAATGTGAACTAACTTAGATTTCTGTTTTCTCCTTTGAGAACTGCCTTTATAAATATTACCAGCAGAGCGGAGGAAATACAGATCCTCAGGATATATATGTAAGAACAACTAGCACTGATTCCTTGACTGACGTCTAATCCTTACAGGTATCTGCTGAAACAATCAAATCGGCTGTCTAGTTAGACACTGTAAAGGGAATACTACCTAAGGTAGTGTCAATAAAAGCTACAGCAGTGTTCTTGCAGTATTTAGTATTTCCCTTGGATTTAGAGCTGATTTCAAATTGTAGAAGTGAGGTAGTAACAGAAGAGATTTGGAGACAGATTGGATTTGACTTTTAATTCAAATTAACATCTCTGTATCTGTGTGTCGCTCTCATCATCTAATCCCCACCTAACTGGACCTTGTCCTGGCTCTGATCAGACCAAGAACCCCCAGTGGAAACCTCCAGCTTTCATTGAACATAATGTGGATTGTATGGAAGGTTTTGTGGTAAAATACAGGAGAAAGAGACATTACACTCATGTTCCAAAGCAAAACTTCCCCTTAAAATTCCACTCGATACCTGCTCCCTTCAGTAGCTGCCCCACATGGTGGCCTCTCTTCTCTTATACAGATTCTGACTTCAGAGACTTCCTCCGCACAATAGCTCTGGCTCTGCTCCCAAACCTCATGCCTTCCTACCTACTTTCCTTTAACTCTCCCCAACATTTTGCTTTGTTGAACAATTTTTCTTCCCTCCATCCTCTCTGATTTTTGTTTTCTTTTTACTTTCCAGTCGCCCTCTGTAGAAGTGGAAAAGGCTGAATTTTCTCCCTTAAATATAATGAGAGACAACAGTACCTACCTCAATGGGCCTAAGAATCTAGCCTGTGAAATCAAAGGCCTAAGAATCTAGCACATTTACTGTTGTATATTTAAACACTCAATCCATGTTAGTAAATTGCTTGTTCCTTGCTTCCTTACAGAAATGCAAATTTTAAATTTCTCGGGGAAGATGAAGACATAAAACACCCCATGAAGACCTAACGAAAAAGAACTCATCATTGTCTTAGAGGTAAAGATAGAACACTTATGTCAAACTCCAAGGACAGTCTCTCTAGATATTATAAGCTAAACATTGTCAGAATTCTTCATAACTAAAGGTTATAAATTCTACGTTGAGATGGCAATCACTAAAATAACCAAGCCCACAGAGATGAGCAATGGCATCTTGCCAAAGCGAGTATTATATACAAAAAAAAAAAAAAAAAAAAAAAAAGGAAAAAAAATCATGTTCCTCATCAAAATGAGTAATGAAAAGCTCAAAACAACCTATGTAAATTCTCGGAAAATGAAACTCGATTAAAAATTTACTGTTGATAT
Organism: Puma concolor; assembly: GCF_028749965.1. Taxonomy (NCBI): domain Eukaryota; kingdom Metazoa; phylum Chordata; class Mammalia; order Carnivora; family Felidae; genus Puma; species Puma concolor. The sequence continues at coordinate 62,276,853 of NC_141668.1, read as the reverse complement.
TTTACTTCACATTGGTGCCTCTCATGGAGACTATGAGATTCTATCATGTTTTGACAGGATTAAACACTTAAGGTTTAAATGGATCCATACTTTCCCGTACATTTTAAAGTTTAAAAGTTTTTTTAAGTAATGCATTTTATTACAACTTTGTAAATGAGCATACATTCCTCTAAAGTGGGAATATTCTTTCCATTTTTAGGAAAATGTTTAAGCTGAATGCTGTATCACAGTATTATTACTAATTCCCATTTTTTTCAAAAAAAAAATTTAATGCTTATTTATTTTTGAGAGAGAGACAGAGAGAGAGAGAGAGAGAGAGAGTGAGTGGGGGAGAGGCAGAGAGTGTGGTAGTCACAGAAGCCGAGGCAGGCTCCAGGCTATGAGCTGTCAGCACTAAGCCCCCATGCAGCCGAACTCAAAGAACTCCAAGATCACGACCTGACCTGAAGTCAGGACACTTACTTGACAGAGCCACCCAGGCGCCCCAATGCCCATTCTTAAGTAAATTAATTCATTTCAAACATTAAGCACTTAACTTCTAAAAACAAGTATGATCTACCTTATCCAAATAAAAGCTTTTCTGAAAGTTTATTCCTCCTTGAGTTATGTAAAAGTAGCTCATAAATAAAGAATATATCATAGCATTTATTACTCATGATATTTCCCTGTTCTTTGCCTAATTCGTCTTTTGAAACAATCTTATACACAATGTATATTCATATATTTAAATTAATTCTGCTTTGCATTTACAGTAATTTACTCCTGTCTAGTCAGTATCAAAGGATCATGACATACTAATAAACAAACAAATGATTACCCACTCATGTTCATGCTATACCAGAAGATCTAGTTTATGATTTAGGAGACAATATTAATGTTTTATAATCCAACACTTTACTTTGTTAGTTACACTCTCTCTTGATTGTTCTTATACCTGTCTATTTTCTAATTTCCTTTATCAACCTTTCTTTCTTTCTTTAACACCTTGGTGCAAAGTTGTATCTTGGGAGTCTTGGCCCTACACATCTTTCCTTGAGGGATCTCACTCATATTTTTGCATTCCAGTGTTAATCAGTTGAAAATGCATCTTCAACTTACCTCAGCCCATTATTCTCACCTGACATCCAAGCCTACAGAGTCAACTATTAACTAGGGATCTTCATCTAGGTATCCTACAGATACCGTAAGTGAAATGCTCTCTTTCCTCCCCTGATTAACCTACTTGGAGCTTCCTAGCCTGCATCGTAGGTGTACAAGCAACTTCTTTTTCCGCACTGGGTAAATGAGTGAGATGAAATGAATAAATATGTGAATTAATGAGTTAATTCTTTAGAAAATATCTTGGACTTCTGTACAGAATACTTCCCTTACTGTCTTTGATAAAAATCTTTTTTTCATTTTCTCTCATCATAGAAATTCTGACAAAAACTAACTTAAGACTGATCTTGAGAATATTCATCTCTAGCTACCATGAGTCACCCTACTCTGATCTACCCTCTTTAAGGTCAGCCTCACACAGCCTACCACATATTTATAATATGCTTGTTGTTCTCTGTTTTTGGTAATGTTAATATGCCCAGATGTTTGGTATGCTAACACTACCTAGGATGTGGACTAACTGAGAAGGACTAGGCTTCTCCTTTCTTATAAAACATTCATAGCACAATGCTGACAAAAAATTTTTGGAACACACAGATCACATACTTATCAAATCATTAACAGGCATTTAGTGTACCTTTACTAAGTGCCCAGCACTGTTTATATTGGTAAAAACATTAACATATTTATTATGCTAACTGCTACCTATGGGGAGATATAAAGATAGATGGCACGATGCAGGCATTAACCAATCATTGTCAAAATGAATTTTAATGTTTACTCATTTAGTTTTCGTATTTTCATCTTAAACAACCTCTGAGTTTGAAATGTAAGCACTCTCTAATATTTTTTGCTACAATTTCTGTCATCAATATGGCACTTTGCCCAAAATAAAGCTATCATTGAGACAGACCTGAGAGTCTCAAGAACATTAATGCCCCTAAGCTCTTTGTGAAGCAAAGGGGAAAATGGTGATTCATGAGATCTAAAAATAAATACGAGTTTATAAAGGATGAAAGATTGAACACCGTAATATAAGAATTTATCATATATTCATCTGTCCATATTGTTCATTACATAACTATGCTACCTTTAGAGTACATCTATTTCTCCAATGAAATGCTGACTCTAAATAAGAAAATAGAACAGGGATAGCAGGTACAGCATAGAGATAGAGATAGAGATAGAGATAGAGATAGAGATAGAGATAGAGATAGAGATAGAGATAGAGATATGTATATATAGATATATAGCCATATATATACATATGTGTATATAGATATATATCCATATATATATATATATATATATATATACACACATATGTATATACAGATATATGGACATATCTCTCTCTATATATGGATATATATAATATACCACTAAGCAGAGACCTCCCAACACTCAGTCATAAATAAAGGATTACAATAGCATCCTATTGAGCTCGGGGGCAGTCTCAGAATCTCTCTCTACACAGCACTAGAGGCAAATACTACCAACTGATTAATTTTGGCATAGGTAATGAAACCTATTTATCACCTGCTCTGGAATAAGTATTTACTGAAAGATCCCAACAAAGTTTCTGTCTTATATTATGTTATGCTTCAAATGCCTAGGACAGCTCCTGATTTATGGTAGATACTAAATAAATATTAGTAAGTTTATTAGATACTAAATAAATATTCTTTATATATACGTGTGTACACAGGCTTTAAGTGACAAGTAAATCCACAACAATTTATAGCTAATTCTGAGTTCCATTATTTCTAGACAGTTACCCTTACAGTCCAAAACTACAGAATCATTTCTGAAAGTCTCTGAACTGAATGAAAATTGTTTATCATTTGGTTTCTTTAAAGAAATATAGGGGCGCCTGGGTGGCGCAGTCGGTTAAGCGTCCGACTTCAGCCAGGTCACGATCTCGCGGTCCGTGAGTTCGAGCCCCGCGTCGGGCTCTGGGCTGATGGCTCGGAGCCTGGAGCCTGTTTCCGATTCTGTGTCTCCCTCTCTCTCTGCCCCTCCCCTGTTCATGCTCTGTCTCTCTCTGTCCCAAAAATAAATAAACGTTGAAAAAAAAAAAATTTAAAAAAAAAAGAAATATAACTGGTAGAATCTGGTAATGACATTACCTATGTATTCTATTAGTAACTTATATGTAAAATATTCCATACGTAGTTAGTACAAAAATAGGGAATGGGAGAAGATATTTGCAAATGATATATCTAGTAAGGGGTTAATACCTAAAATGAAGAACTTCAACAACTCAGTGCCAAAAAACTCAAATAATCTGATTAAAAATGGGCAGAGGGCCCGAATAGATGTTTTTCCAATGAAGACATACAGGGGGGCCTGAGTGGCTCAGACGGTTAAGTGTCTGACTTCAGCTCAGGTCATTAACTCATGGTTCCTGGGTTCGAGCCCTGCATTGTGCTCTGTGCTGACAGCTCATAGCCTGGAGCCTGTTTCAGATTCTGTGTCTCCCTCTCACACTGCCCGTCCCTCACTCATGCTCTGTGTCTGTCTCTCTCAAAAATAAAGAAGCATTAAAGGAAAAAAAAAAAAAAAGACATACAAATGGCCAACAGATACATGAAAAGATGCTCAACTTCACTCATCATCAGGGAAATGCAAATCAAAACCACAATGAGATACCACCCCACCTGTGGTATCTCAGATACACCTGTTACAATGGCTGAAATCAAAAAGATAAGAAATGACAAGTGTTGGTGAGGATGGGGAGACAAGGAGACCACTGTGAACTACTGGTGGAAAGGTAAATTGGTGCAACTATAGTGGAAAACAGTGTGAAGTTTCCTCAAAAATTAAAAATAGAAATACCATGTGAACCACTATACCACTACTGGGTATTTACCCAAAGAAAATGGAAACACTAATTTGAAAAGGTATAGGCAGTCTTATGTTTATTGCAGCATTATTTACAATAGTCAAGATATGGAAACAACATATATGTCCATCCATAAAACAATGGATAAAGAAGATGTGATATATGTATATACAATGGGACATTATTCAACCATAAAAGAGAATAAAATCTTGCCATGTACAGCAACACAGATGTACCTAGAAGGTATTGTGTTAAGTGAAAAAAAATAAGAGAAAGACCAATACTATATGATTTTACTTATATATGGCATGTAAAGGAAAACAAAGCAAATGAACAAACAAAAAAGCAGAATCAGACCCATAAATACAGAGAACAGAATGGTGGTCTCCAGAGGGGAAGGAGTTGGGGGATGGGCAAAATGGATGAAGGAGACCGGAAAATACAGCCTTCCAGTTATGGAATGAAAAAGTCATAGAGATAAAAGGTACAGCATAGGGAATGTAGTCAACGGCATTATAATAGATGATAGGTACACTGTGGTGAGAATGGCATAATGTATAGAGATGATGAATCACTGTTATATACCTAAAAACAATGTGATACTGTATGTCACCAATACTTCCATTTAAAAAAAGACATTTGTTTCCTTTAAAGAAAATTTAATTGGTAGAGTTCAGTAATGGCACTATTTATGTATTCTACAGTAACTTATTTGTAACATATTACATAGACAGTCATTACAAAAATATGGAACAATAATTTTATTAATCAAAATACAAAAACAGTAGAATGAATTCCTAAAGAATGAAATGAAAATATTCAGTAGTGATTTTTAAACATTTTTAATGGATTGAATAGGACTAACTTCTTGAGACTGTTTTTTTTTTTTTCTTTTTTGGAGTTTTCTAAAATATAGGACAAATGTTGGGCTTGAACTCCCAACTCCTAGATCAAAAGTCACATGCTCTACCAACCCCAATTTCTAAACATTATTAGAAACAGTACTCTTTCTTTGAATAATATTCTATTAGTCCAGCCAATGTATCAGAGGTTGAATTTTTCTAATTGAAGATGAACAGGTAGGTATACTCAGTTAATCCTGCGGTAGCACTTAAACGTACACACACACACACACACACACACACACACGCACACACAAACTAATCACAAAGTTTGACCTCAGAAAATTAGGACCTGAGTTTCTGTGATCTATCACAGAGTCTTTAGTTGTCTCATCCAGTTTCCTTTTTCAGGATTTATTGAACTCATAGACCATTTCAGTAGAAATAAATTTACTATAATGCAGTTTTTGTGGAGGCAAATTAGTTGACATAGTTTAGCACTGGAAACAGCGCAGATTTTCCACATTTCAAATTAAATCCATGATGGTAAATACTATAAATATATATTGCTCTTATTCATTTATATGAATATAGGAGATGTACTTAATCCATGAGAATGTCAATTATTTTATCTACAAAGTCTCATCATGAAATTATGAGGAAAAAATGCTATGCTACTTTACAGTACAGTAAATAAGATGCTATTAAGATATCATACTAAATAATAATACAAAATATATAATACTAAATATACATGACAAAAATGGAGGAGTATTGATACAAATGATTAAAGTCAACTGAAATACTGCTTTTTTAAATTGTTACTGAAAAAAGCAGCAATTGCAGCAAAATCCTTTGTATCCTGAGCTTCAAAGCATTATTCAAAATCAATCTCCCCACATAGATTGATTATTAGATATAATATCAAGTCTTAGATTGCACAGTCCCCTGTATGTAAATTTTCAGGTTGTTTCTCGCAAGTAAGTAGGAGAAAAAAAGAGCTTTATAATATCTTCCCTTCCTAAACCTTTTTTTTTTTTCATCTTCCTAGCTTAATGAAAAAACAGATTTTCTTCTGTGTTAAAAAATAATACCTATTTTCTAGAGAGGAGTTTGGTGTATCATTAAGAAGTTAAGTAGATATAATGGAGTTAAGATGAATTTCCTTGAAAGTCAGGGACAGAACACAAAGAATAATATAATTTAATAACAGTTGACCAACATCCTATCAAAAGAAACGTTTGTGGAGAAAGGAAGCAGCCACTACAAGCCACAGACAAAATAAATGTCATTCCTCTAAAGCTATTTGTCATCTAGGACCATCTATTCTTTTCAAACACCCTCAGTGAATGCCAAATGTTACTTCTTTTACTTCATAACCAAAATGCTGCTTCCCATATTTGCTTATAGCTTAAAATCTAGGAAAACAATCAACGTTCACTTTTTAGAAGTTATCATGCTTTTAAAAAAATCAAACCATACAGATGATTTAACACTATAGTCTGAAATATACCAATTTGTACGCCCCTGTAAAATGTTTTTGCTAATTGTAAGTTGTTACAATGTCTTATGCTTGCCTAATTATTTAGCTAGTTCTAAAAATAAATTATGAGAAACTATCAAGACCACTTAATCTTGCTGCTCAATAATTGTCAGTAAAGATCATTATGAAATTTTCATGAATCTGTACATACATGCTAAATATCTTAGATTTGTACGTGTGTATATTTGTACATGTATGCACATGCACACATGATCTTATCTCAAAATGACCAGTATTGGGCAAAAGAAACTATCTTTTCTAACACACTATTGTGCATCATTTGAGTAAATAATAAGACTCCTAACTATCAGGTCTACATCTTTGCCTTGAATTCTAAGAGCAAAGCTAGAACTCAACCAACTTTCCTGAACTGTTTTTCTTCTGTTTCTTAGGTTTTAATGTTTATTTAGTATTAGCACTATCATATCAGTTCTACATTGTTGTTGTTATTATAAATTACAACTTATTCAACTCAATATAACTTAACTGCCTTTCTGGGCTTGTTCTTTTTTTTTTTTTTTTTTCCTGAACAACTGATATTCGACCCTAATCATATGATGCTCTCTCTATTGCCATTCACTGACACAGCATATCTCCTCAGCTAGCTAGGCTACTATTTTATCTACCTATCTGTCTATCTATCTATCTATCTATCTATCTATCTACTATCTATCATCTTTTAAAATTCACTGCTGTAGTACATTCAGTATAAATGTCTGTAATCTAGTGGATGACATCATAAATAAAAACTCAACCTATATGTCAAACTACTTATAAACTGTATATAATTTTTAAAAATTTTTTTAATATTTACTTTTGAGAGAGAGAGAGAGAGAGCACGCGAGCGAGTGAGCAGGGGAATGGAAGAGAGAAAGGGAGACACAGAATTTGAGGCAGGATCCAGGCTCTGAGCTGTCGGCACAAAGCGCCAAACAGGTCTCAAACTCAAAAACCGTGAGATCATGACCTGAGCCGAGGTCGGACACTCAACCGAGTCACCCATGCACCCCATAAACTGTATGTTATTTAATTCAGATTACTAACAACCACCAAATTCTGTTTTCAGGGGGAAAAAATTACTCAATGTCTACAATTTCAATCTCCCTATGCTACTTATGTGCTTACAACTATGCTTAGTTCTGGGAAGATAATTACAAAGACATTAATATTTTTAGACTTGCATGTGACAATAATTAAAGGACTTAGGTGATCATGGTTCATTAAGACTTTTTTTCTCATGTAACAATATCGGGGAGGTAGGGGAAGTTTCGTAACTATGTACCACACATTGTCACTGGAATCTCTGAAATTTCACGTGTATAATTTACCTTTTACAACATTACTGCTGAAATTCAGTCCAAGTTTTGGTCTCATTATTACTGAAATATTCTTTTGAAACAATCCGTTTGGGGCACTAACTCTGGGATTGCATTTCCCTCACCCTTGCCCACAACTTGTGCAGCTTCGTATGACAGTAGTTTATAACTTACATATACTTTTGTTTTGCTTTGGAGTATTCCCCATAAAACCAAGTTTGTGATAGATGCTTAATGAGTGTTTATTTACTAAGGTAACTTCACATTTTTTTAAATAATTTTTTTAATGTTGATTTATTTTTGACAAAGAGACAGAGCATCATTGGAGGAGGGGCAGAGAGAGACAGAGACACAGAATCCCAAGCAGACTCCAGGCTCTGAGACACAAGGGCCTCGAACTCCAGAACTGTGAGATCCTGACCTGAGCGTAAGTCGGACGCTTGACCCATTGAGCTACCCAGGTGCTTCAGCTAACTTCACATTTTAATTTTTTTTCCAAATTATTTCCAAGAAATAAATAAATAACTCTCCATAGTGCTGAGTTGTACAAACAGTAGGCCCTTGAAGCATTAGAAAATATGCTGATTGGTTTCTGGAGAAAATCATATACAGGAGAATTCAATCACGCCCCTAGCTTTGAGGACTGATTATCATTTTATGACTTTTTGTGTCTCTAGTACCTAGTTTATATGACTGTGTACTCAAAAAGGAATCCACATTTGTGCTTTACAGAAGGGCAAGAATAAATTTTTCATTTGTCTTACTTTATGGTGACTTTGGGAATGCCCCGTAAGAAGGGGAAAAGCACATAATATTTTATCCGTGAAATATACACACATACAAATACAGTCTGTCAACAAAATTTCCTTGTGTCTGAGCCCTTCACATATAATCTATACATCAAGCTAACCAGAAAAAAAATCATGCCAATAATAATTCAGAAATTAACACTTTCACCCCTTATTTCATCTACATTCATAATGGTAATGTGCAGTAAAACTCTTACCATTTGCTCCATCTTTGTCTTTTCCAATAGCACTAATGTCCCTTCAGTGAAGCTCTAAAAGAATGTCAGATTTAGAGTAGTTATATGACTATGCTCTTTACTGCCTAATTTGCAAGTTGGTGATAAGTCCCTATAAACTACATTTTTATCAGATATAAAAAATTGAAAACCATAGATATGTAATATTTATACCATGTGATCTATTAAAATGTCTCACAAACTAACTTTGCTTTCCTCCTATTGAATTTATTATGAATCTTGCATAGATGTTAGTTTATGGACTGTAAAAATATGCCCCAGGCCATTCCTCTTTGTATCAAAAGCCAACAACATCTATTTAAATGCCACCAGCAAAATGAATGCTACAGCTTTATAAATTGTTACATTTCAGTTCTCAAAACCCCATGCTTTTAGTTGATAAGAATCAATGATAAACTCCTGGCCTCATGTTCTAGACAGAACAAAATATCATACAGATTCCTGATGTATTGTATTGTTAAAGAAGTAATGTGTATCAAGACACATCACAATTCAAGGTAGTGTAACTATTCCCAAATTATGACAAACAAAAATGATCTGTATTTTAATGTTTTTCAAAATATTCATGACCTGGTGTAAAGGATATCCTGTTTAGATACCTGATTTGTTTCTGTTAGCTAGGCAAGTCTAATTTTGAAACAATTTAATATGGCAAAATTCCACTCTGTATTCAGTAAAGGAATGCACTTAAATATATCACTTGAAAGAGATAGACTGTTTTTATTGCTTCAGTTGGGAGTTTGCTCCCTAAATATAAAACACTTAACTCTTCTTCCAAGCTATTTGGATGTTTTATACTTTATCTTGTCAGAACCTCCTTGCAGTCTATCTAAATATTTATGCCTTTGGAAGGTTCTAATCCAAGTGGCCAAAACTTTTTTCTTTCCTACCTGAAATCACCTAGGGCTATCAAGTCCAAAGAATATGACTATGATTCTAAATATGTATGTTAGTAAACAAACTTGTGAAGCTCTTTTCTTTTATCGAACAAAAACCTTCATAGTGGCAGCTTCTACAGCTAGGAAGAAAAATCAAGAAGGAGCATTAATTTTCTCCATGGTAAGTTAACCTTACGTTGAAATTATCTTATCCCATAAGATATTTGTGTGACAAGTTGAAATTCTTTTAATGTGAAATAATCCAGATGCTTTCATGTAACTAATAAATGACAAATGAACGCATGATCCTTCTTTTCTCTCATAACAGAATTCTAGTTTTACAAATTTTATTTACTCAATATTTAGCTAGCTCATTTTGCACAGCACACTCAAAAACTTCATTTAGCAACTCTGAGAGTCATAAGGCATCAACTTGGTTTCTATTTAACTGGGGGACCTAAATTTTATTGAAGGAACAAAGTGGCAATTTTAGAGAAATGATATTTAAACTGAATCAGCCAGGGTACAGGAAAGGTGGTTCTAGACAAGGGATATGGTGGTGAGTGGGGAGGCTTTAAGATAAGAAAGAATTTTAACTTTGCAAAATAAACTAAAAGCTGGATGTTGTTTCTAGATGCAGCTAAGGAGTGCTAGAGTTGCCCAAGTTCAAGTTGGAGCAGTAAGAACTGAACCCCAAGAGACTTACAGATGGGGGTAAGAGATTTGGATTGCACTCTAACTCCATAATAAGCCCTTTGAGAGATTTTGAGCACATGGACAGTTATCATATGGTATAGTAATGTACTTATATGTATAACAGTAAAATTAATGTTCTTTTTAACAAAATGGTGCAGCATCAAAACTGTCAACGTCTTTAGGAGCCTCATCTCAATCCCATAACCTATACTACCCACTGGTAAAGCTTTGTGTATAACTTCTCTCTGCTTATACAACCTCTTTGTATACAGAGAATATTACTTTGCTATTACTTTTTTATTTTTTAAAGATATGATCATATGCTACACCTTCTATAATTTAATGAGTTTAAAATAGAATAGGTCGGGGCGCCTGGGTGGCGCAGTCGGTTGAGCGTCCGATTTCAGCCAGGTCACGATCTCGCGGTCCGTGAGTTTGAGCCCCGCGTCAGGCTCTGGGCTGACGGCTCAGAGCCTGGAGCCTGTTTCCGATTCTGTGTCTCCCTCTCTCTCTGCCCCTCCCCCATTCATGCTCTGTCTCTCTCTGTCCCAAAAATAAATAAACGTTGAAAAAAAAAAATTAAAAAAAAATAAATAAATAAATAAATAAATAAAATAGAATAGGTATACAGGCAATTATAACTCATTCTTTATGATAGCCAGAGAATTACACAATAAGGAAGTATAATTTACTTAATCATATCCCTACTGATGTTAATTTGCTATTATTTCTCCAATTGTATGCTATAATACATTACATATAATTATATATATGCTATAATAAATTATATATATATAATGTTGCAATAAAAATAATCGCCACCATGTATCTTTATACTCTAGCATTTTTACTTCATTGAATAAATAAACAATAATGATGTTGTAAGGTAAAAAATGATGGGGAATTTGGATTTTAATAAGTCATAGCAAAATGCTTTCAAAATATTCCACAGCATTTACAGAACTGCTGATAGTTTATAAGACAGCAATTTCTTTACAGCCTTGTCAATACTGGATACCATTAAATGCTTTTAAATGTTACCAATCTGATAGGCAAACTTTGGATTATATGGCTGTGAGTGGTCATCACTTCATTTCCGTGACAATTGAGATGGGGCATCTTTTCACAGGACTGCCCATTAGAATCGGTTCTATAAACTGATTGTTCTCATCCTGCTGATTTGCTTCTATGACTCTGAAATCTTTTTTAAAATAACTTTTTGTATATACTTGAACCCTGGAGGAGTTAACCTTTTACCATTTATATAAATAAAAAGTATTTTCTCTCAACAAATTGCTCACATTTGAATGTGACTAAAATATTTAGTTCATAAAGGTGCTTTTATTTTTTAAGTTTATTTATTTTGAGAGAGAGAGGAAGAAAGAGGGAGGGGCAGAGAGGGAGGGAGAATCCCAACCAGGCTCTGCACTGTCAGCACAGAGCCTGATGTGGGGCTCGAACCTACAAACCACAAGATCATGACGTGAGCTGAAATCAAGTTGAATGCTTAACTGACTGAGCCACTCAGGCACCCGCATTTTAAGTTTTTATATAATAAAATTGGCAAAAGAACATTCTTGGTTTTCTAGAGAATATATTAAGGGTTAAGAGTGTGTGCAGAACAATTAAGTCATAAATATGGCTCTGCATTTGGGAACAGAAATTACCAGGTGCCATTTCAATACAGTAACTGGCTATTTGTGTATCAGACACACCCTAACTGGAGATTTTCTTATTTAAAAGATATTTTAAGGGGTCACGTATCTAGGGTCACGTATCTTTGTTCAACTTCCTACTTACTATATAAGAATAAAGGTTAACTTGTAGAACTGAGTGAAATGCCAATGATCATTCTCTGAAAAATTTTTCTATTATGTTGTTGAAAAGAAATGACGTCAATGATTTTAATACCATAATCCAAATGTTATTATTTATTGCAGCTTTGGACCCCCCCCAATTTTGTTTATTCAATTTTTTAAATGTGAAATCTACCCCAAATGTGGGGTTTGAACTCATGACCCCGAGATCAAGAGTCGCATGTCCTACTGACTGAGCCAGCCAGGCGCCCCAACCACTTTAGTATCTTTTAGTAAATTCATTTCTTTATTCTTTTAACTAATCAGCTCTATAAATATCACATCTTCTAATTCTCTTTTGAATCATTCCTGACATGTTAATAGTCCCTTCATTAATTAATGAGTTGACTAAAATCTTTGAAATGTGTTCATTTTGTATTTTTATGAAAGCGATTTTTGAATTTGAGTAGAGTTGACACAAATGTTACATTTGTTTCAGGTGCAGAACATCATGATTTGACAATTTTATATTCTATGCTGTGCTCACCACTAGTCCAGCTACCAGTGTCATCGTACAATGCCATTATAATACCATTGACTATATTCGTCATGCTGTGCCTTTTATTTCCGTAACTTATTCATTCCATAGTTTATTTGCAAATTTAGCAGATGTTTCCTAAGGAAGAAACCTTGGTGGTCTCAAATGCAGTGATGAAAATCAAGAGTAGTAGGTTTTGGAGGTAAAAATAAACTAAATATGAGTATATTTGAGAGTATGAGGGAGAAAGAGGAATCACGGATGAGACATAAGAGGAAGAATGAAATGGGTAACAGAAAAGCTAGTCCACGAGAAGGGTGGAGTGCTGGATGGTCAAAGTATACACTAAGTTCCTAGATTCTACCTGAGGACCAAATCTTCCTCTCCCATAAGAGCAGAGAGAAGGAGGGGTGGGCAGGATAGTTTTATTGACTGACAGGCAGTGCCGAATTCCGTTTTAAGGTTTGTACTTTTGTCATATGTATCTATATAAAATATGGGCCATGGCCATCTGAGAATTCAATAAAAGGTGATGGCTAAAGTTTTAAGAAGAATTGGAAAGTTAAACGTCATTTTTGAGCATATAAAAACAAGCTTTACGGAGGAAAAACAATTGACAAGATTGTTAGAGTGAAGTACTTAGTGTAACTGTGAACGGTATAAAGGTATCTTCCTAGGATACGTTTTCTCTTCTCCTCTTTGCCTAACTTCTCACTTTTCATCTTAGCTAAATTGTTACTTTGTTAGGGGAAGCTTAGGTTGCTCATCTATCCAAATCACAGCCCCGTGTAATAAACTCAGTTTTTATCTCCTGTATATGGCACATGTTAAATTTGTATGTGTTAGATAAATAAATAAGTACAACAAAAAGGAATATATATTATATATAAGTAATTATATATAAAATTATATGTAATATTATACTATCTTGTTGTACAAAAGGCTTGAAGTGGCCAAAAATACAGACATAAAATTGGGATCAAGAGATAGAAAAAGGCAAGTGTCTCTCATATCAACAGACAGGCCAGTAACAAAATGAGGTGAGCCAAGTGGGCCTGGGAGGCCACACCCTCCCTCAGGGACAGGAGCGGCTCCTGCTTCAGCAGGCCTCTGCCTGGAGGGAGTACACATGCTCAGATCCCCAGAAATTATTTGTCAAAGGAGGACAGAAATGCAGATTGCCTGACTTATAAATATCAGAAACTCAATGTTTTAGAAACCTCAGGTTTGGGGGCACCAGGTGGCTCAGTCAGTTAAGCCTCCAACTCTTGATCTCAGCTCAGGTCATGATCTCACAGTTCAAGGGATCAAGCCCTGTGTCAGGCTCTGCGCTAACAACTTAGAGCCTGCTTGGGATTCTCTCTCTCCCCTCTCTCTCTGCCCCTACCCTGCTCTCTTTCTCAAAAAATAAAGAAACAAAGAAAGAAAAAAGAGAGAGAAAGAAAGAAAGAAAGAAAGAAAGAAAGAAAGAAAGAAAGGCCTCAGGTTTGAATCTCTGGGGCTTTATGTCAAGCCATGGTTTTCTTTGGAGAGTGGGCATGACAAGAAAGGGACATCAGTGGGATTGCTGGGCATGTCCTGCATCTTGGTCTGTGCTGGTTACATGGGTCTGTGCAGTTTGTGAACATTTCACAAAACCATACATTTATTATTTGTGCCTTTCTTTTCAAACAAAAAGGTAATAAAAATATGTATGTAATTTGTTTGTCCTGTATTAACTGTCTGTCTACACCAAATATGAAGGCTTGATGAACTTAGGGAACATGCTTTTCTGCTCCCCTTTAGTACCTAGCACAGTGGTAATATTTGATTGGATGAATATTAATGAGAGCTAGTGATCAATAAACAAATACATAGCTAGAACACAAAACATGTAGATCCATGAAAAAAATTTAATAAATTCAGATTTTGCCATTTCTTTAAGAAATATTTAAGATGGGAGTTCCTGGGTGGCTCGACTGGTTGAGCATATGACTCTTGATTTCAGCTCAGGTCATGATCTCATGGTTCGTAAGATCGAGCCCCACGATGGGCTCTGCACTGACAGTATGGAGCTTGCTTGGGATTCTTTCTCCTTCTCTCTCTGCCCCTCCCCCACTCATGCACAACATGCTCACTCTCTCTCAAAATAAGTAAATAAACTTTAAAAAAAGAGAAATATTTAAGATGGAAAAATACACACTCATACATATTCACACACAGATAGAGGTAGAAATCATAGAGGTAGGTAGAGATAAAGACAATCCTCACAGTTTTTGCAAGGAGTCTACACTCAAAGCCGTATTATTTACATTAACTACTGTCACTATTCATACTGCTGAACAAACTGGAGAGTCCCTTTCTGGAAATCTCTTATAAGAATAGGGACCTAAAACTAGAGGTTTACTTGACATTTTGCTCACAAAAATAGACTCAGTACCTCTGCAAACAATACTTAACTCTGTGATATCCAATTAAGACCCTAATGAATGCTTTAGTTGGATGAGGCAGTTATTAATTTATTGTCTTTTCATTTTTAGCCCTATTCTAAATCCAGTTATCCCTGACAAACAAATAAATCCATAGAACAAGACCACCAATTAAAAAACAGATGCTCCCATTACAATCCTGTCATCTCTTACAACTAAAGCAAACTTCTTGTTAATGTCATTATAGAAAATAGAGCAGAAACTTCCATTTGTGACAGAATTCCTTCCTAGGCCAGACGACAACAAACTTTTCTCGTAAAGAACCAGAGAGTAACTATGTTAGGCTTTGTGAGCCAAAAGGTGTCTGTTGCAACTACACAACTCTTCTAGCTGTAGTGCAAAAGCAGCCATAAGCAACTTTTAATAAATTCCTTCAGCCACGTTCCAATAACTTTTTATGTACAAAAATAGGCAGATTTGTACTTTAGGCAAATGTAGGAGAGTATTTCTTAAATACAATTATTTATTTCTCTTATATCATGATATCTTTTCTTGAACCAGAAGGAAACAGAACCATTTAACTATCAAGTTTTCCTCAGTAGTACATTACTGTAGGGAAAAACATTGTTCATCTTTGAATGATCATGGATTTTAGGTTATTCCATATGTCCATAAAGCCCATAAATTATATATAAAGTGGATATAAAGCCATGTCAGATTGACCTTCTTCCTTACCATAGCAAGTTTTCACACAGGTTTTTGAAAGGTCTGTACTTATTTTGCTCTGCTTTCCAAATGTGGAGATAAATATGTTCCCTGACAACCTGACTCTTTCTGAGGCAGCACTCAATTTATCATTACTCTGGAGCACATTTTCCAAAACCTGACAAAAACATCCCTGAAAGCTTTGGAGGGGAAAAATAAACCCTCATCTCAGGCTGTGTAAGTTACAACCAAGTACAACGATGGATAAAGTAAGAATCAATCTTGATTCATGCTTTTGGAACATCCTAAAAAATGGCAGCTTGTAATCCAAAGGCCATGGCCCAGCAGAACCAGAGGCAATTAGGCAGGAAACAGAAAAGATATTAAATATTGTTTTTTATGTCACTTTTTTTTTAATTTTCAAGAAGCCCGTTATTAGAGATCTCTGAGTAAAACACTATTAAGCTGGTGCTCAGTTACCTCTCCTAAAACTGCTTCCTTCAAATTATGTGTAACTGAGAAAAACAAAACAAAACAAAACAAAACTAACGACTTGGAACATAAAAACAGGGCCAATGTTGCCAGAAGAGCTTGGTTAAATGCACTTAGAGTTCCTGAGAGCACTGAAAACACATTAGCCCTGACGGATTTAGTGGATTGCTGACTTGAAAGGTCTTGTCTTTAAGGAAAAGATCTGGGACAGGTAACTTGATGTTTCTTGATGAGGAGTAGAGCCAAAATCAGTCTACGTGGGAAGGAAAACAAAAGAATATTCACAGGCAAATGAGGGAACTGCCCACCAACACTGGCAATCTTTTGTTCACTAATATTGCAAAAACTATAGACATTAGGCAAATAGCATCCTAAAAATGGCCCTATACTCAAGGCCCACCCTGTAGAAGATGTAAGAAAGCTACATACCTAACTATATACAAGGAGCTGGTAAGATAGGTGTCAAAATACAAAAAAAAAAAAAAAAAAAAAAAATACTGGGTAACTGCACCTAGAACCAGGGACAGGGCAAGCTGGGAAAGACAGAAATGTTTCCTGGGGATAGAAAAGGGCTGGTACTTGAAGAGATGAACAAATTTAGACAGGAAGAAATTGCGTTGTGGGGAAAGGCTGCCAAGAGAGGAAGGAGAAAGCCTTCTAGGCAGAAGAATGCAAGTTGTATAAAACAGCACATCAGAGAAATAAAAGGCATGCTCACGAAGTGGTTAAATGTGCCTGCATACATACAGGGGGCTTGGTGGGAGGCTAACAGAATAATAATAGAAACTGCATTAATTGAGTGCTAGCTTTGTGCCAGGGACTGTGCTAAGAGAATTTAATGGATTTAGACTTTAAAACAACCATGTAAATGAGAGTCTATTTTTAATCCCATTTGAAAAATAGAAAATTGTGATTAACTCAGCCAAAACCACACAACTAGTAAGTACTAAACTCAGGATTTAAACCAGGCAGTTTCTAATTACTGAGTTCCACAGTGTGTCGGGGTAAGAAAAATCTACAGATTTCTTTTTTTTTCCCTGAATTCCAAGCTAAAGTCAATCTACAGCTTATTTATAAGGAATAGGAAAGACACTGAATTATTTTAAGTAGGGACATGGGAAAAATCAGAATCTTAAATATGAAAATAGATGCTTAAAATTTTTAAAAAAGTATCAGACAAGGAATGATTTGGGGGAAAAAAAGACCACATAGCAGGTTAAGAGTACAGTGGAGTGAAATTAAAGAGTTTGAAATTGCATAGTATGGGTAAAAATGGAAAAGGGCAAATGCGCGAGAGAACAGTCAAGAAAGATCATGAGTCTCCTGACATGGAAACTGAGAGGGTACTAGGAAGAAAAATCATTACAAGATGATTGAGTCTGGGTTGATGGGAAAGAGAAATTTTGAAGGGATCAAGATGGACTCAGTTTTAATATTTTTGAGAACTCAGTGGGATATATAGATAGAAAAGTCTAATAGGCAGGTGAGAATGGCTCACAAGTCCCTCTAATCCAACATGCATAACCTAAATCCATTAAGGCCCACAAAAATAATGGCAAACCAATGGAGTTCTGCTCTAATTCTCTCCTAATTAATGCCAAGATACTGCCTCTCTACTGTGAATGCCAGAAGTTTAAGGGTCATGCTTGACTTCTCTACATTTCCTCATACACTCCTATCCAGACTGTTATAAGCACTACCAATTTCACTTCATAAATATCACTCAGATTTCTTTCTCTCCATTTTTACACCTTTACTGCTGTAATGCAAGCTACAATTTTGACTCACCTTAATTACTAAGATGGCCTGTTCGTGAGCTATCCAACTTCCATCTTGCTGACCTACCTATATACCCTATACACAGTACAGCTAGAGCAACTTCATCAAACGATAGATGATGTTGTCCACATATCCCCATCTCCCTCTAATCATTATGTCCAATGCTCTAGGGTTAAAGATAAAACAGTCTTAGGGCACCTGGGTAGCTGAGTCAGTTAAGTGTCTGACTCTTGATCTTGGCTGAGGTCATGATCTCACAGTTCATGAGATCTAGCCCCACATTGGCCTCTGTACTGACTGCATGGAGCATGCTTGGGAATTTCTCTCTCCCCCTCTCTCTGCCCCTCCACACCCCATGCCATGTGTGTGAACTCTTTCCTTCTCTCTCTTTAAAAGTAAATAAAGTTAAAAATTTTTGAAAAAAGGATAAAACAGTTTCATGCCATCATTAAACTCATACATACCCACGCCAACCTGTATGAACTTCCAGTCTTCAAGCTTACCTTGCGGTATTAGTCTTTTTACAAGCTTTTTTACTTTTGCCTTATTGTCTAGTTAATACCAACTCATCTTTCTGACCTCAGTTTAAAATCATTTCTTCATGAAGCCTTTCAAACCCTCTTGATGAACTCAAATGATACTGTTATATTTGGGCCATTCATTTCAGGTGCAATTTCCAATTTATTGGTATTGTTATCTGACTGGTTTTCCCTCCATGTCAAACCAACAATTTTCACTTCAGTCTGCTTTGGTCTAACTTGTGCTCTACCATTCAACTGAAATTTCCCTTTTCAAGGTCAACAAAGACTGACTTTCCCAATCCTGTGGCTAACCTACCTGGTCCTCTTGCTTGTCCTCTCAGTAACAAGCCACACATTTCAACAGCTCTTTCTTACTGCAAATTTATTGAGCATCCAGAGAAATTCTCCTGGCTTTCTCCCGCTGCTCCTTCTTACTTTCTCCAAGGCTCATCATTGTATATTCCTCTCTCTCTACTCTGATTCCCTACATGATCACTCCTGGTCCTAGATCTATGCACAAATCTCACATTTTTGTCTCCGACAAGCAGGGGAGAAGAGCATAGGGGGAGACACACACACACACACACACACACACACACACACACACACACACACAGAGAGAACATTAAGCAAGCTCAATGTTCAGTGTAGAGTCTGAGGTGGTGCTAGATCCCACAACCCTGGGATCATGACCTGAGCCGAAATCAAGAGTCTGGCACTCAACAAACTGAGCCATCCAGGTGCCCCTCCAATAACTTCTTGAATTTCAGGCTCGTGTACCCAACTGCCTATTTAACAGCACCTATTAGATAATTTAAAGGCATTTCGAATGTAATATGTCCATGGAAGAATGGAACATATTTAATAAATCTAAAATCGTACATTTTTTTTTTTTGAGAGAGAGAGAGAGAGAGCTAGGGTGGGGCAGAAGGAGAAAGACAGAGAGAGAGAGAGAGAGAGAGAGAGAATCTTAAGCAGGCTCTATGCCCAACTTAATGCCCCGTGCAGGGCTGGATCTCATGACCTTGAGATCATGACTGAAATCAAGAGTTGGATGCTTAACTGACTGAGCCACCCAGGTGCCCCTAAAATAGTACATTATTAAAAATAGCACCCACTCTCTATCACTTCCTTTCCTCTTGCCCGGACTTACTTCTCATCATGGCACTTATATATAAAATGATATTAAGTACTTGTTACTTTCTATCTCTTCCAAGAAAACGTGTTTCCCCATGTACTGTTTTTACACTGCATTTCTAATGCCTAGAACAGAACCTGGCATCAGGTAGGTACTCAAAATATATTTACAAATCAAATAATAAATTATTATCAATCACTCACTAAACTATAAATTCACTAGGCACAAAAACTACGTACGTGTTTTATTAGCATTGTTTTCCAAGTACTTGGTAAATGGTAGTCATTGAATAGTTTTTAACTCATTGAATAAACAGAAGTAACATTCTAATAGTGCAGTCTTACCAATGACAAAGACTAAAGTTGCAACAATGAGTGAAGCTATCCAAGGTGGCAAATTCTGTAAAGAGGCTAAAGATAGCAAAAAAAACTGATAAAAAGTAAATGCATTTGATAACCAGGAAATTGTTAATAAATTTAAAGGCCAATTTAAGTACAGGTATACATTGATAGCAAAGTATAATTTGCTACAGAATAAGTGGGAGGCACAGAGACAGACGCCCTAAGGGTAAACATGATATAGTAGATACTCTTCTTAACATCTGAGTTCCCTTCACTCCATATGCCAATGTTGAAATTTTCTGCACCATTATATCAACTAGGTATTCAATACCTATCTGTGTACCCTTAAAGAGGCTACTTCCCCATGGGGTACCTTAAATCTAAAAGAACTGGACCTTTTATTTTTACCTCTGTGTGAATAAGGAGCCATGTATCTGAAAGTTATAAGAGTAGGTCATTGCTTAGAACACAAAACATTGCTATGAAGTTAAGTTTCAAGGACAGCTACATGAGGGTAATGTTTGAGCCCTTTTATTTAGAAATTGAAATTGGGAAGAAAAACAAGTAAGAGCTGGTAACTGTAATATTTACTGGCCTGTTAGAATTTTTCTAAGTTAATGATTTTTAAAACATTTGATAAGACTACATAGATTGCACCTTGGCAAGTAATATACGGATAAAGAGGAACACCCTCCAACTGTGGAAGCTAGGAAGTGTTGATACTATGCAGGAAGTGGCCATGAATCTATGAGCCAGTCCAGTAAAACCATTTTTATCACCACTGACTCTAAGCTGGTAAGAACAAAAAAGCTGGTTCAGGTTCTAGAATTGGCAAGAATTAGGGCCATGACTCAAATACGTTCAGCTTTTGCTTTGATTCACAATTATACTGGCAAAGAATCCTTGCAAAGAATAAACACAAGATTAAGAATGTAAGTCAGTAGATGCTCCCTGAGGCTTTGTTTTATTCCACACAAAGGCAAAGCCACAGTTCAATACTACCAGAATCCCATGCAGAGGGAGGAATCCTCCCAGTTAGCACAGTACAAGATGTAGGAATTTGGCCTTTTATAACCATCTGGTTGGGGGACCACAGCAACAATGAAAGGGCCAGTCCTCTTCCCTTCAGTGAGAGCCTTGCTGCACCACAGATGTATACGTACTTCTGTGCTCTATTTCTTGTGCTTCATCAAACCAACAAAACTTTCAGTGCAACTGGCTTGGCTATGGCCTACCACAAGCCCTGGTTAGAAAACCTCCATGCCCTAAGTAGATGGGAGAGGAAGCTCATTTCACAAATCAGTACTCAGTTTAAGAAACAGAAATTCCTATTAGCTAAGAGAAAATGAGCACGCTTTGGGTAGCAAAAGGCCACCAATGTTTTGCTCATCATAAAAAACAAACAAAGGGGCGCCTGGGTGGCGCAGTCGGTTAAGCAGCCGACTTCAGCTAGGTCATGATCTCGCGCTCCGTGAGTTCGAGCCCCGCGTCAGGCTCTGGGCTGATGGCTCAGAGCCTGGAGCCTGTTTCCGATGCTGTGTCTCCCTCTCTCTCTGCCCCTCCCCCGTTCAAGCTCTGTCTCTCTCTCTGTCCCAAAAAAAATAAACGTTAAAAAAAAAATTTAGGGGCGCCTGGGTGGCGCAGTCGGTTAAGCGTCCGACTTCAGCCAGGTCACGATCTCGCGGTCCGTGAGTTCGAGCCCCGCGTCAGGCTCTGGGCTGATGGCTCGGAGCCTGGAGCTGGTTTCCGATTCTGTGTCTCCCTCTCTCTCTGCCCCTCCCCCGTTCATGCTCTGTCTCTCTCTGTCCCAAAAATAAATAAACGTTGAAAAAAAAAAAAAATTAAAAAAAAAAATTTTTAAAAACAAACAAAAACAAAAAGTCTTCACAGGTATCAATGAATCTTTTGTACTTAGTGTCTTGACACTCAAGCAGGAAGTACAAAGAAAAGAGTCCTGAAATAAGAACATAAAATTCCACCTCCAATCTACAAAAACAAAAAGTGTGGAATGAATGGAATCTGGACAACATAACGCAAAGGGAAAGTTGACTTCCAATTTCTTCAAACCAGACCTATCAAAGTCATTTCTGCAAATTAAAAATTAAATTTTCAATTTTTTTCCTGTTTGGCCTGGAAAAAATATCATACACCAATACATTAACCTCTTTTATAATGTCTAGAATAAATAAAAAAGAGGGAAAAATCAAACATATAAAGTGTTACAATATATCAGCTTATCAGGATTTCCCCAATCATAAGCTCTAATAGAGTGTCCCTGCCTCAAAGTCATCTCTTTTCACACAGTTTTCATTTCCTTCTGAAGTTATACTTTTTACTAGACCACAAATAAAATTAATTAGGGCACATACCATACTGTGTTCTAAGAAAAATGACTGAGTATTTTTTTTTTTTTTTTAGGTCACAGCTAACCTTATTTATATTGCTTAAGTAAAACTATATAGAAAATAAATACTGTATTAGAAATCCAAAAGCTATTCCAAGGCCAACCTATTCTATAATTTCTAGAGCTACACGTAAGTGAAAAACACACACTTATAAAGTAGACTAGCATACTGCTGTGGATAAATTCACTTTTAGAGTAAGGTTTGATGTAAATCATGTTTTCTCTCCTAAAAATGCCTTCATTCATTTTATTAGTTGATATTTGATTCTGTGGAAAGAATGGAGGGAAGAGAGGGCTATGGGAAAGCAAGAAACTGAGCAAGTGACCACCCTCTCGTGAATTACACTCAGAAATCATGATAAAAATCTTCTGTGTTTATTCACACTTTTTTAAGTAAGTATTTCATGTGGCTGAGGAAAGTATTTTCTTTCTGTTGTCATTGGTACATCATCACTTAAATGGGACTCTGAGAAAGTTACATAGCAGTGGAGAAAGTAGACTAGATTATTTTCTATTCCTTCCACATGTGTGACCTCTTAGCCTACTGTTTACTTCCATTAAGCCCTCAAAGTCTCAGTGTTTATTCTTGTCAGATACTGAAAATAACTCTGAACCTTCCACTTCATCCAGGTTGACAATCAAATGCTGATAATCAATTCACGAAATGTGTCACAAATAAAACAAGTGCCTAAACCTAACGTAAACAGTTAATATTGTAAAATAAAGTGCCAATTACTGAATTTGGTCAAATTAAGAATAATCTTATTCTCTCAAAACAGAATAACATGATTGAATATTACTTCCGGAATAAGCAAATGTATTTATTACTACTACTTACCAAGGGGAAAACGTGATAGAAGACAAGCACTTGATTAGAATAAAAAAAAAAAAAAAAAACTTTACAGAAAAATGGACAGTATATGTCAGAGAACAGAGATGGTCGCTTAGCCTTCTAACAGAGTAAACTGAAAGATAAAAACATTGTTGACTGAGGGAAATGCTTTATGAGACAATCCATCACCCTCAATCAAAAAGGAGGCATTTTCAAAATTCACTTATTTATTCAGTGTTACTCTGTTTTTGTTTTCTGTTTTTTGGTTTTTTTGGTACCTGTTTTGTACCAGCTACTGTTGTAATCACAGACAAAGAATGAGAGACACAATGAGAGTGCAAGTAAGGTAGGAAAGGAGCACTGACAGAAAGGATATTTTAAGCAGCTTAATGTCAAAGAAACATTGGATTGGAAGAGAATACTGTGGCAATATATATTCTTGCAAGGATAAAGAGGGGACAAATTATGAAACTATCTAAAAGCTAGGGTACAGGGGGTTGGTGGAGACAGTGGGGAGGAAGGTTGATTTATTTATGGAAATTGATAATTTTTAATTAAAATCTAAAATTTTAAAAAATGTTTAAATATCAATACCAAAAATAAAAGTAAACAGCACAAAGAGGAAGAGGGTAATAACATGTAAGTCTTTTCTTAAGGAATTACCAAGTACATATCTGTTGCAGAGAATGGAAAGGTAAATAAAACATGGGCACTTAGAAGTATTCCTGGGGTCAGACCGAGATGGGAGATCACAAATTTATTATGACACCAGTTTTCACAGTTTTGTGATTTCTGATAGCATTCAATACCCCAAGTGAAAAAGCAAAGTGAAACTGCTCAATTGAGAAAGGGCAAGGATTTTGCCAGATGTGAAGTGGAAGGAAAAGAGTACAAAGAAAAGATTTGGGCAAAGGAATTCTTTAAGTTGTATACCAGGTCTTGGCTGCATGGTAAGGAGAAGTGAGTAAGAAAACAGTCATGAAGAAAACAAGGTGTGTCAAGGTGCTGGAGATTGCTGGGAGGTGGACAGAACAAGAAGATTACTGCTCTGTGATTGATGATTTTAAAGATGAAAAGTTCCAGATAATATCAAGATTTCAGAATAGAGTCATTGGCCAATGGTTAACGTGGAAGGGAGCAGAATACCAATGAAGGTAATTTGGTTAAAAATTTCTACAGGCTATTAATTGACTTGTCAACCCATATAATTTAATCAATCATAATGCAGGGTGCCTGGGTGGTGCAGTTGGTTAAGCATCTAACTCTTGATCTCAGCTCAGGTCATGATCTTACAGTGTGTGGTTTCAAGTCCCGCACCAGGCTCTGTGTTGATGGCGTAGAGCCTGCTTGGGATTCTGTCTCTACTCTCAGCCCCTCCCCAGTGGGTGCATGCTCGCTCGCTCTCTCTCTCTCTCTCTCTCTCTCTCAAAATAAATAAATAAACTTAAAAAAATTAAAAAAATCAATCATAATGCTAACAGGAGGTAAGAAAAAGGAAAATTGTGATCCAAATTTCTAAATCTGAAGAAGTACTAAAGAAGATGATAGATGATACTGAGAGAGTAGGCGATGACAATATAAAAGACAAAATGAAATAAAACAACACATCTTGGATGAGCTCTATATTTTTTAACATCACACTTCCCAGCTGTTGAAAAGAATCACATACTGACATAAAATGCCATCATTGTAAAGTCAGGACCACCTACTCAAATGCCCCTTCCTCCAATATCACCCAGATCCTAGCAAATGTCTCAGTCAGTAACTCCTCCAACCTTGTTCAAAAACTTCAAACTTTCTTCACTTTGTTCAGATTTCTATCAAGAAAGTTTAAATTCCAAAAATATCCTCAATTTAACACTACAAAGCCTATACACCTATTCAGATTGTTCCTTTCTCTCCCTCCTTCCCTCTTTCTCTATAGAAGGTGTTAACTGCTAGTCAAAGTCAACTCATACTCCATGTCTTAAAACCTATTCAATTTCACATATTTAGGTATCCATCAAACATTGCTTTACTTTTCTAAATTTTGTTTTGTATTTGTTTTTGGAACCCATGTTGTGGCACTTGAACTGGTGGACTGAAACACATAGTACAGAAAGGGTTGGAGCCCTTTTCCTCTGCCTCAATACATTTCAGGGGTGGGGACCACCCACTTTACCCCCACCAAGAACAGGAGAGTACACTTTTATATTTTTGATCACTGGGACTTTTCATAGATATTTAAACATGCTCAAAAACTCCTATCTTAGAAAAGCTTCTTCAAATTTCCATTATTGTGCAAAAACAGTTCTTTTTTTCAAATCTTCACAGACAAACTTTTTGAATGAGTCACTCCATCTCCATTTCCTGGGCTCCTACTCACTCTTTAACACATTTTCACCTGGGTTTCACCCCAATCACCATGGCAACACATCTTTAGCTAAAATCACCGATGATCTCCCAGTGTTCAAATCCAATGGATATTTTTCATTCCTCATCTCAACCTCCCAGCAACATCTACAGGAATAATTATTCCGTCTTTCTTATAGGATATTTTCCCCTAGTCTTTGGAATACCATAGATTCCTGCTATTGGTCTTCTCCTGTGTGACAATTCATTTTCACTCTGTATATCCTGTGTATTCCAATATACTCTAAAAATTGACCAAGAAACCTACAATTATCTTTTTATCACTCTACATTCTTTTCCCAGGGATTCTTATCTACTTCAAAGGAATCAAGTACTATCTGTATCACCAAATTTATATATCTTTTTCCCAGTTTGCTGCTCGTATCTCTTAATTTATGTAGCCACTATTCACTCAGGAGTTATGCTTGGATGAGTGAAAAGAGTACTGGTTTCCACATCAGAGCAAAGGAATAACGATCTCTAGACATAACTTTGTGTTTTGTTTTTTTGTCCTTGTTTTGAAAAAACTCCTACTTTTTCTCAAGATCCAACTCAAATTCTAAGTTATCTACAATGAATTACTTATTATCTTACTCTCATCTACTATATACTCTCATCTACCTATACTATAGCCTACTATGTACTTCCCGCCCATCTATCTTCTATCATTGCCCAGAATCCATGGTGTTATAATTTCTATATTCATGTGTCTTCCTCTAAGCCCCAAGTTAGGAGCCACTTAATGACAGGACCAGGTTCTATTCATAAATTTCTTCTCAGAACTTTCTACTCTGATGTATGAGAGATGCTCAAAAAAATTTATATGAACAAATGAGTGCCAATAGACCAATAAATTGTTCTCTGGGGTTTTCAAAGAGATATTAATAGATATTCCCAAAAGAAAGGATTCTGGGATTAAATAAAGTCGGGGAAATTTGTACTAAATCCCACTTCTAGAGATTCCAACACACACTTGCATCTGACAAACTATAAGAAGTCCTTAAAATAGAAAACTATTTAATTTTGTTTAATGTTTGGATAAGGAAAGCTTTCTTGCCCTTTTCTTCTTTTAACACACATACTAGCATTCCCCAAACAATTTTCCCTTTTGTCTTAACATAGTTTGGATTTGGATTTTAACTTATTAGGATCAGCAAAACAGATGTTAAAAAAACAGAAATTATGCACATTCTCTTTATCTAGGATTCTCCCCAAAGGTAAGGGCTAATTCCTTTGATACAGCTTTGACAGTTCATAGTGGAGAAGAAATTTTGATCAGTATAGTATTCCCTACTACTGATATATACACCAAATCTAACAGAACCTTGTTGTTTTCTTTTTTATAAAAGAATTTATAAAAGAATTTAATTTTAAGAATTAAAAAACACTGTCCAACCATAAAGAATAGCAATATTATAGCCACAGTGAAATCATTGTTTTCTTTTGCTTTGCTTTGAAAGTGTTCTTACCAAGATAATATAGTTACCTGAATACTAAACATACCAGCAAGCAGTTATGCAAGTAACTTAAATGACAGAAGCATCCATGTCTCCAAAATGTAATTTCCACATGAAGGTGAAAACCCTGTACCACTTCACCTTCACAGTATGTTTTCTGATAGAGTTTACAGTACATTGAAAACCAGGAACCCAAACACAACAATAGTACCACCGTGAATGGTTTTTATGCTATACTGTTTTCAGTGTGTGACAGGGAAGGAAACTCTATTTGCCAAATAGAAAGTTCTGACATATGGGGTGGCAAATAAGATTATGTAACGATAAAGCACCCATCTTGGTAACCAGAACTCTTATTAAGAACAACAGGATAGCAAAGTGACTCATCAGCTTGTGTGCTCTTTCTCAATTCTAGTAATTTGGGACAAGTGTGGGGAAGTTACAAGTTGTTTATGTGCAGCCCAAAATGACAGGCAATACAAGTTACTAAGCAACATTAAGGACTCACGTTTTTCTAATCCTTAAAAGCTGCCACAAGCTGAAAAATCCTGTAATATAAAGGGAAAGGGAAAAGCAATGTGGGAGTCATGTTTCTGACTGAATGAAAATGTTTTGCTCAATAATTCTAAAATTCTGATTCACCATGAGTTCATCAGTCTTAGTTTTAGGATTACTTCACGTGCATAACCCTCCTCTCATCACTGTCAACACCAGAAACTTGTTCTATCATGACAAAAATGATAATGGGGGGAGATGTGTGGAAATGGTTCTTATAAATCTTGAAACCAGTTTGTTCCTCAGTAAAGTGGACCTCTGTTCTTCTCTATTTCAACTCTTTCTTTCATAGCACTTAATAAAACAATAACAACAATAAATCATGTATTTGCTTCCTTGTTTATTATATTGGCTTGTGTCTTTCTCTTTCACTGTAGTACCTTCAGTACTGTAGGAACTTGTCCCTTATTTTATTCTTCCTTCCCTGAGGCTGGCATATTGCTTGACAGAGTAGCCCATCAATGACTAAAGAATGAAATAAAATAAGGGCACCTGGGTGGTTCAGTTGGTGAAATGTCCAACTGTTGATTTCAGCTCAGGTCATGATCTCACAATTTGTTTGTTCAAACCCCGTGTCAGGCTCTGCACTGATTGTGCAGAGCCTGCTTGGGATTCTCTCTCTCTCTCTCTCTCTCTCTCTCTCTCTCTCTCTCTCTCTCTCCTCATTCCCTGCCCTCCCCCTGCTCATGTGCTCTCTCTCTTTCTCAAAATAAATAAAAGAATAAACTTAAAAAAAAAGTATGAAATACAATAAAACACAGGATCCTGTTGTTAGTAGTTCTGTTTCTTAAGGTAATAGTTTTAGTAACAGTGTTTATTTATATGAACCTTAAAATTTCCCAGAGGTAGCTGTGTGTTACTTACAATCCCTAAAATACAATGTTATGAAAGGCAGGCAAGCGAGAATTCCCCAGTCTTTCTTTCTTCTCATGAAGGAACCAGTGAAGGGATTCCTTGGTCAAAAGCCCAGGAAAAAACATTTCCTCACATTCTCTGTCTCAGCAAAACAAGTTGCTGAATAAAATACAAACTCATCTTATGTGTTTGAAGTTCTGTTTTCAGGTCAAGGATCCTGTAACGCTCTTCCATAGCACCTCTATTTCTTCCTCCTTTCCAGTTCATATAATTCAAAAGGAGTCCATTTATGTAATAATAGATTTGCTCACACAAGAGGAAATTTTCCCAGTCTGCATAGGTACAAATAGAATAGTTGGTAAGGATGAAAAGAGAGCATCGGTTTGCATATTAAATGGATGATAGCTGTGACTGCCTTTTAAGAATGGTGGAGGAAGAAAAGTGAAAGGCCTCTCATCATGGTTCTAGCTAAAGGGAAGAGAACTACAATTTCTTTGTTTTTAAATTTTTTAAAGTTTCTTCCTTTGAAAGAGAATATGAACTTGAGCTAGGGAGGGGTAGAGAAAGGGGAGAGAAAGAATCCCAAACATGCTCCATAACATCAGCATGAAGATCACTGTGGGATTCAAACCCAGGAACTATGAGATCCTGACCTGAGTCAAAACCCAGAGTCAGCCGCCCAACCAACTGAGCCACCCAAGCACCCTAAGAATTCAAATTTCTAGGGGTTGATTGTGTGCCCGCCACTCTCCTGGCAGTATTTACATGTGCTATCTAATTTATCTTTGTGACCAGTTGCCATTTTTTTTTTCTCTAATTCAATAAAAACCTTTTGGGCAAAATACTAAGTAAAGATGACCCTAATGAGAGGCTGTTTACTATAACGTTTAATAGATTTTATGAGTTTCATAAATATTTTATTAATATAAAACTAAAATGGAAACAGTTTTTAGATTTACATTTTATTTAGAACATTTTCTTTGCTATTAGTACTTTACTTTTTACCTGAGACAACATCCTAAGTAAATAGGAAGTAACAAATAGCTAATATTTTTGAGTACTTATTATGTTCCTTCTGTTCTAAGCCTCTTACACACAGGATTAATTCAATAATTCAATTCAATAAAGTGGATATCATTTTCATTACCCCTATTTTACAAAGAGAAATCTAAACCAGAGATTTTAAGTTACTTGCTCAAGGTCATCCACATAGTAAAGATTTGAGGCCATGCAATTTGAATGCAAAGAGTAAGTGTTAACCCCTGTATCACAGTGCCTAAGAAGGAAATAATGAAATTCAAATGGGCATCTTTGCATACCGAGAAATTTTACATGGAGTCGATTTCCCCACACCTTAAACCACAATTCCATCATCATGAATAATCAAAATATGATATAAGTCAAGACTCTGTAAAGAAAAAACAAATATAAAGGAAGGTCTAGCTATTTCACTGAGGTAATCTCATCCTGAGATAACTTTGTTGATGAAACTCCAAAGGGATCTTAAATACCTACCACACATCTCATCACATCTGTTCTTCTTCTGGTTATAACTCTTATTTGACAACTGATTTGTGTGGTTTGGAGAGTAAAATAGAATTATTTGACCTAAGATGATATTTTTAATGAAAATGCCATATTTGGACAGCCCTAGGCAATGTCCATTCAGTTCACATCATTATGTTGTTTTAATACTTAATGATAGAAATTTACAAATCATTAATAAGTAAAATCCAACTTATCCCATAAACTGAAAATACTTCTTTGGGGGAGGGAGAGTGGGGACTGATTTTCCCACTACTATCTTTTTTTTTTTTTTTTTCATTTTTCTCTAGTGATAGTCAAGGTTCTAACATCTGCTCACAGATATGACTCAATATTTATCAGCTATGACTAAATCAAAATCTTCTCAGGACTTTTCCTCAAAGAAAATGAGTTCAAGAAACAATTTTTTAAAAGAGCCGTCTCACAACTTCATTCTATCGGCAAAACAATTTGCTGAACCATTTATTCTAATACCCCCCACCCCCAGATACATTAGTACCAGAAATTAGTTATCATTGTAAATTTCAATATTGCAATTTGGAATATGCCATCTGTCACCTTCCAAAATATTGTCTCCTATATTCTAAATATATAATACCACAGAGGGTGGCAAATATCTTTTGAGTAATTTCATACTAATTACGAGTTCAACTAATTAAAATATACTATCTGGCTCAGAGGTGGTAACTTGCATTTGAAACATTATTTTCTAGACTTTGCAGGGATAAAGACTGGAATTGGAACTACCTATCCCTTCAGGGAATTGAATTAGAGCTTTGAATTCAATGGTTTTTGATTTACTTTTTACTAATTTACTAATACTTTTGTATTAGACATAACACTCAGCACTAATGTTCCAAAGATAAATAAAGCTTAATTTCCTTCCTCAATTTAGAAAATAGATTATTTCAACCCTCAGTGGCATATCCAATAATAAAGGTAAGCACAAGTTTCAGTGGAACAACAGAAAAGGACAGTTAGGCCAGTGGTGGAATCCAAATAGAATCCTGAAAGGTCATGATGCTACAGCAGAAGCTTAAAGATGTATCCTAAGGTAAAACACTAATGGAATAAGGACAGAAGGATCTGCGTGTCAAGAAAGAAATTACAGACAGAGACAGGTGTAACCAGAGATGAAAGAGGTAAACAAATAGCATGAACTGTAAAGGGTTATAAAAAGCCAGTAAGAGTTAAGAGTAGACTTGTAGCCTTTGGGTTAAAGGCAAAGACTGTAGAACAAGACTTCCCGTTCATACACCAGCTCTGTAACTATTAATTTCTAACTGTGGGTAAGTCACTTAACCCTATTGTGCCTCACTGTGCTCTTTTATAAAATGGGAATGCAGACGATAATGGGATTATCCTACAAGAGTAACACTGTCAAGATTAAATGTGCAAGATGTTCATACAAGCAAATGGTATGTAGTAAGCACTCAGTAAGTGTTCCTGTCATTATTTTTAAACCATAAGGGGAGAAGAGCCAAAGCACCACATCCAAAAATCAACTCTTGACAGGAACTCTATTTCTAACCTTGATTTGCAGTGTCACAAGTGACAAGACACAAAACAAAGAATCAGGGCTAATAATGTAAATGTATTTGCAAAGCTCCATCAAAGTTCATCAACTTTCCTTTTGCAGCATATGTATTTTTACTCTCATTTTGA
Source organism: Puma concolor (assembly GCF_028749965.1). Taxonomy (NCBI): domain Eukaryota; kingdom Metazoa; phylum Chordata; class Mammalia; order Carnivora; family Felidae; genus Puma; species Puma concolor. The sequence continues at coordinate 62,245,168 of NC_141668.1, read as the reverse complement.
AGGTATTATTTTTGGTGCTCCTTGATCTGTAGTGATTGGCCAATTGCCAATTAGAAGTAACTGACTCAAGGACACTGTTTCAAACTTCCAATGCAATACAGATTCTCTGTTAAAAGGCAAATCCTTCATTTCAAATTGTTGACTCAGATAATACTTAAAAAAGAATTTCAGCTGTTTAAATTTAGCATGCTGAGAAAGACCAATCTTAAAATATTGTTTGGCATTATGCCCACAACATTTTCATTTCTTTCCTTGTTAGTGTTTGTCTTCTGTGTTAAGAAGACAAGCGACAGTAATCACGTTATTCTCCTTAACACTTCAGATTTTACCTAAAAGAACCATTTTCTTTTTATCCTCACCAGTTAAAGATGGCCTTTCATTTCCTGGCAAATTTTCAGAAAGTGCTTATGCAAAAACCAGTGAGATTTCCACACCACTGTTTTACCTCTTCAGTCATCAGCAGGCCTTTCTCCCCCACTTTCCTTTGAATCATCACTTTTACTCTTTAAAAAATGTGTAAAGGACATTATCTGAAGACAAACCTAATCTAATTTTTATAATCAGACCTTATAAATACTTAAAGAATTGTTTTAAATCTGTGCTTTATCTATCTACCCCACATACCATCCAAAGAGTTTGTTTTTTAACATCCCTCAGGACACAGTCTCTGGACATGTTCTCATACCAGTCTCCCACCATGATAAGCCAATCTCCCCTTAGTTTCCTTTTATCCCTCTTGGTTTTGGGGCTTTCCAACTTCTTTCCCTCCTAATTAACTCCATCATTTTCCTTCCTGGAAAAGATATTTCCAGCTTCATTCCCATGGTTCATGAAACCATAGTAGGACACTTCACTTGGAATCATTGATTCTGCTAAGTTTGGATTTGGGGTCAATTCAGATTCTAAATTGAGTGGATCCAATCTTGGTTATCGGTACAGGAGGGAGTTCTCTCCTGATGATTTCTTAAGCACTCTCAACATTCTTCAACGATAGAACAACAAGCTCATTCCACTAGGATATGGTAGAGTACCATTTAAATAAAACAAAGTGGCAAAGTGATTAATCCTAGCCCACCAGTTACTGAATATACTGCTTTAGGCAATTTGCTTATTTACTCTGAGATTAAGTTTCTGATAAATGGGAGAAAATGTAGCTGTTATCCCATAAATGAAAGAACTATTAAGAGCTTGAATCTATTTCACAATCAATACCTAAAGGTGAACAAAGCCATAAGATTCTTACTTGAGGTCTGATTTTTGTGTTGGCTTTTTAAAAGAGAGAGAAAATGTCATGAATGGGAAAGGAGCAACAGGAAGACCCTTCTTTAAATTCTTGCCTAGATCTTCCTCCAGGCAGATGCTCCTAGGCTAGAAGTATTACCCTTAAGATAATATTACAACAGTATGATGCATGCATAAGTAAAGTTCTGTTCCTGAGGCCAGCCAGGAGGAGAAGCATCCAGGAAAGGATATTCTTAACGTCATTTCAAGCCTATACATCAACATCATAGTCATTATTAGCGGGGACCAGCAGTTATCTTTGGCTTGTCTGGCTACAACTCTTCCTTCTTCCAATAGTGTTCAAGGAAAGCATGAGTCATAGGGTACATGCTTAGTTCAGATGCTTTTCCCAGCAAAACTTACTAATGATTTAAACCTTAAAATAATTGATTTCAAAAACAGTTTTGAAAATCTTCACCTCGGACATACCATGAGGTGTAACCTGAGGTTTATCATGAGGACAACCAAAATATGAAGCAAATGTATTCCCCAAACTCAACTCCACCCACCTACGTTTCTATCTTTAAATATAGTCTCACAAATCCCTATTCAACTACAACTCCTAGTGATTCCATTCAGGCTCTCAGCCTGATTTTTCTGGTCTTTAGCCAATACTTGAGATACAGGTAACGATCTATTCTAGAGTTGCTTACAAACTGGCTCCAACCATATTCTTTGAGTCTTTGTATAGATGCTTCCTTTTCCTTTTTGTTGCTGTCTAAAATTTTTAACCACCCTCATGCATGCACTATCACAATATGTCCTCTGGATGATATTTTACTCAGTGATTTACAAAGTCATATGTAGAGTTTTGCACCAAGAAATATGTGTATATGGAACAGGTTACCTGTAACTAACTGGGTATTTCCATAATGACAAGAACATTATATGGAGATCCTTAGGATGAGTAGGTGAAGTAAATCAAATTACATTCAGGATATGTTTTATTTCTTAAAAAGATAATGAAGATTAGGTGGATTTGAGGAGTTTAACACAATTAAAAACTGAAATAACTGGATAAGAGTGATCCTTAGTTTCTCCTTTCTAATGATGGAGAGTTTTAGAATTATTTTGCATTTCACAATAGTTGTTTCATAAGTTTTGACACCTCTTTATCCTAAAGAATTTATGACAGCACATGAGACAATCCAGCTTAAAATCCTGGATTCCGTTTTGGGTAACCTCTGTTTTTTCATTAATCTTTCTTGGAGAAAACTATAGTAATAGAATAATTTTTTCCAGTGATTCTGTAACTAAGTCTAATAGTTTTTTTTGTGAAACATGTTGTTTCTTCTTTTTTTTCTTCATTATAAAATTCTGGTGAGTGTAAAAGAGGGACTGGTTAGAAATACACCAACATTCCCAGATTAATTATTCCTGGCTTCTCTCTAAAAAAGACCTTTAGTATTCTGCCTGAATTCACATTTATTTGGTCATTTGCTTTACAATGGGCTGGCTGTGTCACTGACCTGTTTTTACCTCCTTTTAAGAGTTTGTTATCTGTAATTTGAGCAACCAGTTGAAGTACTTTTGCGAAAGTTTTTTCGCCTTCATTTTATTTTGCCAGGGACCACAATGCTGCTTGGTTCTGAGTATAAAGCCATCTGTGTAAAAACCACCACTTTGAAATCACAAGGAAGGGACTGCTTAGCAAGTGGAGGTGCTGACTGCAGGAGTAAGAAACTGGGGGAATCCAGCACTTCCATCCACTCAAGAGTATTTGCATGTTTATCGTATCATCAGAGTCGCCTAGGCTGTTGTTGCCTGGCAGGTATCTAGAGCCCTACTTCACATTTTAACTCAACCAAGTAAATCAAAGACCTTCCCTTCATTTTGTTTGCTGGATTGCTTCTTTATTTTGCAGATTAGGAAGGAGCCTGGAATAAATTTGTAGCAATTAGCTGAGCATTTGTAAGTGCAAGTTGGCCTCTTCACGAATTTTCTTTTGCAAAGGCAAACTGCCATCCATTGGTAACTTTCGGGAGCACGCGCTGGTAACGAAATGTAGGACGCATTTACCAGTTTTGTTGCCTAAAATCCCAAAGGACTGAGCGCTTTATGCATACCTCGCCAAAAAGCCACAGCCTTCAGCAAATAGCCGAGCAAGTACACCAACTATAGCGTAACTAGGACGGGAGTCGGAGAGACCAACGGATTTAACATCTCAAGGAGAATCAGAGCTATGCTTTTCTAACTTTCCTCGCCATTTCTTCTCAGCTTCCCTTCCCCCCGCAGCACAAACCCAGAAGCCACTCAAACTGCCAACCGTGTCGAGTTTAACTTACTGCAGTGTGATGCAGGCGAAGGCTGGGCGCATCTCCCAAGCGAGGGCAACTGCTTTTCCGGAGAGGACCTGCGCCTGGACCGGCCAGCCCTCGGGATCGCTTCCAGCTCGCACGCTCTCCGCTCGGGAAGAAGGCTGCCTCTCGGCTCGGCTTCCCCCAGAGGAGTGGAGCTTCAAGAACTCCGCTCGCAGCCTCTCCTCCCCTCCACTTCCACCCCCTTGCACAACGCGCGGCCCATTCTAACTAGTGTCGGAGAGATGGACATCGACTCCCAGTCCACAACACACAGGCGGCCTGCAGCCCACCAGTCCCTGACAATTTGCAACTCCCAAACAGCGGAGGCTGAACGATGTGGCTTTCCGGAGCCTGAAAGTCATCTTTGGCATCCCGCTTCCCCACCTCGCACTCCCGCTTCCCCTCCCATGCGCGGCCACCTCCAAGCTCCCGGTTAAGCCCGGCATCGCCAACGGTTATTTTGGTAGCCATACCAAGGGGCATGCGAGGGAAACGGGATTTGTCAGAGCTTGAAATACCTGTTGTCCATGATTCATGCTCTTGTTTCATCTCTCTGAGTCCTTCATTTCTATCAAGACGCGGTGATGTTGGGAATCCGTGCAGTGCGTGTGTGTCTGTGTGTGTGTGCGCGCGCGTGTGTGGTAAGGAGGAGGCAATCTGCGCGGCAGCGAGCAACAGCCCTGCCTATCTCTAGCTGCCGCTTCCACAGCTGCTGTTGCTACTATTGCTGTTGGAGCTCAGGGAGAATGAGACAGAAAGAGACAGTGCTTTATAGCTATTTAACTGCTGGACCAGTTATAAGAGGAGGGTGGAGACTGTGCAGGTATGAGTGGCTGCGGCTGAGACATTAGGCTTGATTCACCGCAATTACTACCATTCAGGATACATTTCCCCTTCAACAGGAAACTTGATACCTGTCTCCCCATCACCCTTCTGCTAACTACAGTCCTTGATGGGTCATTGTTCATCAACCACTTGCTAACCCACTTCTAGCAATTCTAACAGCTGCACACACTCTATTTCTGCATTCCAGCCTGGGAGCAGGTGACTGGAGGATGGATGACGACAAACTAGGAAGGCAAGGGGAAAAGCAGGTGAATATTAGAAGGGAAACTGTGTATGTAATCGGTCAGGTCACAGGTAAAAGGATAATTTTGAGTCATGTGTGTAAAATAATGCGTTGGAGTAATACAAATGTAAGCCTGTGTACAAATCATCTCTATCTTATAAAAAAAAAATGTGGGCAAAATCAACTAAGGAGCGTGTTTACCTTAAGTGCAGGCTACCTTGATATACACACATCCCTTGGTGGCTCTGTCTTCTGTACATAGTATCCACTGTGATTTCAATGCATTACTATTTCTGTCAGCTAGAAATTCTGATGAAAACCTACGGGTGACTGCTGTCTGTGGACTCCTCCTTCCCTCCTTACTGGTTTCTCATTCTCTGTCCTGATTTATCTCCAGCTTATTCTCACATAAGGTGAAGCTGAGCTGAACTCAGAAGTTAAGGAAGTTCTCAAAACCCCCAAAGACAAGAATACTTCTTAATAACTAACTTAATTTGCTCTAGCAAGTTTGTCTTCATGTTCTTGCTCTGTAAGAGTCTGAGTAACAATGAACAACCCCTCCTAAATAGACACACATGCATACACGCGCACACACACACACACACACACACACACACACACACACCAGTTAATTGATAGTATTTTATTTATTTATTTATTTGTTTGTTTGTTTGTTTGTTTATTTATTTATTTTGAGAAAGAGAGAGAGAGAGAATGAGTAGGGGAGGGGGAGAGGGAGACAGAGAAACAGACAGACACAGAATCCAAAGGAGGCTCTGTGCTGTCAGCACAAAGCCCTATGCAGGGCTTGATCTCAGGAACCATGAGATCATCATCTGGGCTGAAATCAAGAGAGTTGGATAGTTAACTAATTGAGCCACTCAGGCACCCCAATTGGTGGTGGTATTAAGCCACTCTCAGCATTTAGTTGTCTAAGCTAAAAATAAACTTAATTCCTTTTTAATTTTATTTGTAATGCACACCATTAATTATTTCTGCTCTGCTCTGAGCAATTTTCATATTTGCCATACAGTTTCTCACTTGCTAGGGCTTATGTAATCAGGGTTAATTTGGAGGATGTTAATACAAAAAGAAGGAAGTGTAACAGAAATACAACAGAAGATCCAAAAGGAGGAAAAGAACCCAAAAGGATTAAGTAATACATCTTTTCCTGATCTGTTTCTATTAGAAAATCACTGCTTTCAGCGAAACAAAGACCAGTTCATGTGCAAAGCATTTATCAATTGTCCAATAATTATCAATTTACCAAAACCAACCTTATGACCATTATTATAGAAAATACATAGATTAATATTTTGTTTTAAAAGTCATACAGTGTACTAAATTCAAAGAGTATATAGAATTATTTAAATGTTAAAATCCTAATAAAACTTAAGGTCAAATAGTCACATAATTTTGCCTCTTCAATTTCTGTTTATATGTCACCATTATTAAAAATCCAGGGGCGCCTGGATGGCTCAGTCGGTTAAGCGTCTGACTTTGGCTCATGTCATGATCTCGCAGCTTGTGGGTTCAAGCACAACTTTGGGCTCTGTGCTGACAGCTGAGAGCCTGGATACCACTTCATATTTTCTGTCTCACTCTCTCTATGCCCCTCTCCTGCTCTCTCTCTCTCTCTCTCTCTCAAAAATAAACATTTAAAAAAAAACTTAAAAAATAATCCAGAGTAGCTTCACATTCAAACCTATATTTAATGTAATGTAAGGAGGTAGGCAAAGGTTGTCCACCCTACTTAGAAATATATTTGATATAGAAGATCAAATTTATCCATAGATCTGTCAGTGGATTTTAGAAATTCATAAGAATCATTGTGTAATTAATGAATCTCAGAAACACAGTGGCAGAGAAATAAACTTGTTCTATAAATTTCCATCAATCAACAAACCCAACAACTTATGGGTTTATAGGAATAAATAATATCTTAATTGCCAACTAAACCTCTTTATTATCAAAACATGTATGTCTGGTGCACCTGGGTGTCTCAGTTGGTTGAGTGTCTGACTTAGGCTCAGGTCATGATCTCATGGTTCAGGGGTTCTAGCCCCATGACTGGCTCTGAACTGGTAGCTCAGAGCCTGGAGCCCGCTTTGAATTCTGTGTCTCCCTCTCTCTCTGCCCCTCCCCCACTTGTGCACATGTGCCCAAGCTCTCTCTGTGTCTGTCTCTCAAAAATAAATAGACAATAAAAAAAAAAAAAACATGCATTCCCAAACTAGATTCTGTAATTCCCAAACTAAATATGTGTTTGCTGTAGAAAAACCCAAAGATGGCAAGCTTTGCAGTGGCAGAAGCCGTGGCTGTTTGGTTCCTTCCTATGCCTCTAGCATCAAGCAATGTGCTTAGAATGTACTATGTGTACAGTAAGTAGTTCTCTAACAAATGAGTGAATGAATAAATAAATTAATTTCTGGATGCAAGATATTGGGAAGATAGGTGAAGTCGGAATAAGGATGTTTAAATTCTTCCAGTCTTTACTGCTAAAAAGTATCTCATAGACTGTACAAAACTTCATAATAAATGCCCCTAATACTTTCCCAAAATGTTTTTCTACTATATGAATTCAATCAACATTAATTCCCTAAAATCTCATTTTCTAAGAATTTTGCAAACCAGTAACATCAAGACCTATTCATCCCTAAGAAATGCATGGTTTCTCCCACTTCTACTTCCAAATCTGTAGCTAGTTTAGTGGGTACTTGGCTAGATGTTTGAGAAAATAGGTCGTTCACAGGAAACAATAGGTATTGGCAAGGATGTGTACAAACTGGAAACCTCTTACACTGGTAGTAGGAATGCAAACTGGTGCAGCCACTCGGGAAAACAGTAGGGAAATTCCTTAAAAAGCTAAAAATAGGACTATCCTATCACCCAGCAAATGTACTACAGGTATTTATGGAAACGATACACAATTACTAATTCAAAGGGATACATGTACCCTGATGATTATAGCAGCATTATCAACAATAGCCAAATTATGGAAAGAGCCCAAATGTTCACACATATACGCGTGCGCACACACACCCCCACACGCACACACTCCTTAGTCCATGGCGACAGCCATTCTGGTTCTCCATTATAAGTTCAAATTTTTTTTATTCCACATTTAAGTGAAGCTATACAGTATTTGTTTTTCTCTGTCTGGCTTATTTCATTTAGCAATAATGTACTCCAGATCTATCTATCTATATAAAATACCATAATAATAATATATATATATATATATATATGCTAAGTGAAATAAGTCAGTCAGAGAAAAACAAATACCATATGATTTCACTCATATGTGGAATTTAAGAAACAAAACAAATGAACATGGGCAGGGGGTGGGAAGAGAGGATAGCTAAGAAACAGGCTCTAAAGTATAGAGAACAAACTGATGGTTAACAAAGGAGAGGTGGGTGGGCAGATGGGTTAAATAGGTGATGGGGATTAAGGAGGGCACTTTTTGTGATGAGCATTAGGTGTGGCATGGAAGTGTTGAATCTCTAAATTCTACACCTGAAACTAATATTACATTGTATGGTCACTAACTGGAATTTAAATAAAAACTTACAAAAAAAATCTATAAAAAGTACAAGCTTATGCAAAAGAAGATGAAGGGAAGGAGGAGGAGGAAGAGGAGAAAGAAAAAAAAAATAAGTTGTTACACAGCTATGTATATGTGTT